>NC_139218.1:67928076-68543076 GCF_055691185.1 Crinia signifera
AAAATTGTATTTGTGCCCAAAAAATGTCAGAATCTGTACTCAATTGTCTTTAGAGAACATACAACTCCGTTATAAGTTTAATGCAGCGTCTCAATAAATATTGCAAAGTTGGCTGTAAAAAAAGGAAATTGGCATTGGTATAAAGGTCACCCCTCACCAAGCCCTTCGCAAACCATGAGAAAAATCGGTACTCTTTACCTAGCACGGCGCCCACGATTTTGATCGTGGTCATCGCAGGTAAAAAAAATCGCGGCCATCGCGGGCATTGAATGCACTAAAAAATCGGGTGCGATGCGACCGACGCGATGCCTGCAATTTCCCATAGGGAACAATGTTAAATGTCTCAATTGACCCGATTTTCCTGTTCAATGCCTCAATTGACCCGATTTTTCCATAGGAAACAGTGTTAAATGGCCCACAAATAGCAACCCTGAAGTGTGAAATGGCCCCCACAATTGTTAACGCCACCCCACGATCAACGTGAACCCGAAGCGTGGCGAGCGCAGCGAGCCCGCGAGGGGTGGCGGTATGCGTCCTACGACCTTTTCATACCCCCACTATCCACGTCGGCGTGGAGTTGAGAATAGAATAGTGTGGCGAGCGCAGCGAGCCCCGCGAGGGGACGCGGATACCTTCACAGGTAAACGCGTCCCTTTGCGGGCTTCACAGGTATCCGCTGCGCTCGCCACGCTTCAGGCTCGGTGGCTCGCTGCGCTCGCCACACTATTCTATTCTCAACTCCACGCCAACGTGGATAGTAGGGGTATGAAAAGGTCATAGGACGCTTACCGCCGCCCCTCGCGGGCTCGCTGCGCTCGCCACGCTTCGGGTTCACCTTGAAAAAGGGCTGTATCAAATAGCCTGAAACGCGTTGGTGAGAGGAGGAAGGCACAGCTGATGGTGAGACCCTATACTTTTTTTACATCTAGTAGTACTCTCTTCCCTTATCCGGATATAGGGAGAGGGTAATTGTGGTCTCATTTCATCTCTGTGCGGATACTTTTTAATCGTTGGATTTTTACTATATGTTTTTTGCATGTTGGATGGAATAAATTTCTTGTGCTGAGTATCCCATGTTTGGAGATTCTTTTTCGTGGAGGATAACATATACGGACGGCACTTAAAAGAAACCTTGCAGTGAACATAGGGCCTCATATAGAGGTGAGTGTCGATCCGAGTGTATATGATGTACAGACGTATGAATCAAGGGGATATAGAAGATTGACTACAGAGTAAAGATACCTTTGATGTGAAAATAGGGCCTTATTTTAAGGTCAGTAGATATTGGGACGTCTGATCAGTGAATATCCGAATATAGGGAAGACGTGAACTAGAGGTGCAACATAAAGAAAAAGATACCTTTATGTGAATATAGGGACCTGACTTAAGGTCAGTAAGGTCTCTAAATGGTGTCTATAGAAGAACTGAGGCTCCTAATATTCTGAGAAATCATATGCTGTGTTTATTTGACTGGTATATTTGGAGATAGCGCTGGAGTGTATATCTATTTTCTTGCTGCATGTTCTTTGGAAAACTGGTGTTCCACAGATATACATATAGCTGCAATCTTTGGCGCAACCACCTACCTGTAATCATTTGCTTACAAACTCAAGGTGCATACACACGGGGGCGATTATTGCAAATATCGCTAAAAATATGGTCGCTGAGTGACCATATTGCCAGTGATTGGAGTGTGTACCAGCGACAAATCGCCGGGTGCGCGCTCCCGTTTTCAGCTCCTGATTGGTCGCTGGTCGGAGGAGCATGCTCCTCTGACCAGCGACTTCCACTGCCTCTTCTCCCAGCAGTGTGACATTTTCATCTGCGACCATCTCTGGTCGCAGATGAAAACAGGACACTGAGCAAGATGATTGCTGAGCAATATATTGCCAGCGATCATATTGCCCCGTGTGTACGCACCTTTAGAGAACAGAAAATAATTTTCAAAAAACTTTAATGAAATCTGTTCTATTTAACAAGAAATAATTCAATAGTTCTGCTTTGTATGCAACTGGAACAAGAAAAAGAACAAAAAATGTATTTTATTTTTTTCACAGACACTCCACTGCAGAAAAGTCAATCAACATTGATCACTAGAAAGACAACATAGTTGTCATATTTGTCTTCCTGTATGTAGAAAGGCAGATATTAGAATAAAGGCCCATACACATGGGGCGTTACATGCTGAGAGATGTAGACTAGACGATTCCGTTTGAGCTTCCTGGTGGCTAGATCGCCCATACACATGTAGAAAGGTGTGTATGGGCCATTGGTGCGAGTGTTTAATATTCTTTATGAACATGCTGGTGATCTATCTAGATCTTGACTGCATATGCTGTCTGAGCGCGCAATGGCTTCACGCTGGACTGCGCATCGCTATGGGGTATACACATGGGGCAATGTTTGATTGATTTCTAAATGATTTATCAATAGATCACTTAGAAAATAGGGGAAAATCACCCAGTGTGAATGGGACGTAAGGCAGGATTTTAGGGGTATACACAGGGACCTTTTGACCTGGTTAACCTTTCCCTCGTTGACCTTTTGACCCTGTGGACCTATTGCATGTCCATCTTTTGGGGTTGACCTATTGACTATCTAGTCACTGTCTATCTAATAATACACACCTCTGTTAAACTATTTTCAACAAGTGCTTGGGAATAATATTGTGAAGTTATTGTTCTCCAGTCAGTCTGGCTCAAAGATACATACTTCTAAATGTAAAATGTACCAGCACATTGCCTTGCTTGACAATACAATATGGGGGTTATTCAGGTTGATTTGCAAGGCTGCGAATTCGCAGCCTTGCGAGTCCACCAAACCCCGCCCGGCAAATAATCTCGCCAGGCAAGTCTAAATAGTAGAAATCAAATGGCATATTGTTTTGAAATCGAATCGAATGCCAGATCTAACCGTGTGTACACACCTTAAGAATGTAATAGTGTGCCAGTTGCAGCGCAATTATATGGTGTCCATGTCGACATAGGTTGACAGACACCAAAAAATTGTGACAAACGTATGTCTACCTTATTCATGCCAAGCGTGTCCATGTCGACTTGTGTTGACTTGTGACCTGTCAATGTTGTCCTAGGGTATGTCGACCGTTATTAAGTGTTGACCCAGTCACTGTCCACCATTGGTGGTTGACCTAGTAACTGTCAACCTAGACATTGGGGGTTATTCTGGTTCACTCGCAAAGGCACAATCAATCTCTAATTGACAAAACAATATGCACTGCAGGTGGGGCAGATGTAACATTTGCAGAAAGAATTAAATTTCGCTCGTGTTTGTACTTCAAACTGGGTACTTGTGTATTATCACGGTGCCCACTAAGCTATTTGCTTAGTGGGCTATTCTGCGTAGGAAAATCACATTGCATCGCATGGGGCATTCTAAGTGCCGATGCGATCCGATTTTCCTATGTAATGTATTCAGTGCTCTTTTATTTATATTCTATAGGGTGTACAATGCCCTTAGGTATACAATAATGACATACAATGAGGTTTTAGACACCCCCCCACTATCCACGCCACCCCGAAGCGTGGCGAGCGGGAGCAGAATGCATCCTCCGACCTTTTCATACCACTATTATTCACATCGGTGTGGAGCTGATTTTATATAGTGTGGCGAGCGCAGCTAGCCAGAAGCGCCTCAACGAGCCCCTCGAGGGGACGCAGAATACATGTAAAGTAATCCACTGCGCACGCCACGCTTCTGGCTCGCCACACTATATAGAGTCAACTCCACGCCGACGTGGTTATCAGGGGTATGAAAAGGTCGGAGGATGCGTTCCGCTGCCGCTCGCCACGCTTTGGCGTGGCTTGGATAGTGGGGGGGGGATAATGGCATTGTACAGGTGCGATGCAATGCAATGCAATTCGATTCCCTGGGGCTAAGAGAACAGTGAATAAATGACATAGGAAAATCGCATCGCAGGCCGTTACAATGGCCCATGCGATGCGATTTTCCTACGGTGCCGTACAGAAGAAACTTGGGCGCCGTGATAATACACAAGTACCTCAAACTGATATCTATATTGCAGTGTAAAAATAAAGCAGACAGTATTTACCCTGCACAGAAACAATAAAACATCCACATCTAACTCTCTCTTCACATGTTACATCAGCCCCACCTGCAGTGCATGTGGTTTTGTCCATTAGAGTTTGATTGTGCCTTTGCGAGTGAACTAGAATAACCCCATTGTCTGTCATCTATACCTTAACCAGTTAAACTGAGGCATGCAGGGAGCTGAGGATGAGGTTAGTGTGCAGTGCTGGGCAGCTCTCCCTGAAGGTCTTGGTGATGTGGTCGCTTTGGGCACTAATATTAAACATCATTATGCTCGGGGGCGGTTAGTGCATTAACTAATGTGTGCAAGGTTGTTTCTATTGTCTGAAGGCAGGTGGGGTGCAGAATACAAACTGGAGAGTTTCAATGTTAGTAGGAGAAAATGTGTTATCAGATACTATACTGGAAAAATGTTGTATGCATTCCGTCAGGGCCGGACTGGCCATCTGGCATAGGCCAAATGGGCCAATTTTCTTTTTTAAGGTGTAGGCTCCACCTCCTGATTGGTACACAGAGAGAGCCGCTGGACTCGCGGTGTGTCTGTCGGCTCTCTCTCCTGTGCTCTGCTGAGGTCCAGAAGAGAGGAGGGAATCACACACACTATTCCCCTCTCTCCTGCAAGCCGGGAGAGGGCGTGTGCATGTGCGTGCCCGACAAAGGTCGCGCGTGTGCACAAATGCCAGGGCAGATTCGGAGGCCCAGTCCATCACTGCATACAGTATACACTATAAAAATGTAGTAAGCCATGCCACTGTTAAACGTGAGAGGATATTGTGGGGTGCTGTAGGTGACTGTCAGGCATGGTTTGGGGGGGGGGCAGTTTATCAGGCATAAGATATAGATTTATTGGTCTCTGTGCTGCTGCTCCATTTGCTTTTGTTTTTCCTCTTACATCTGTGGAAATATGGATAAATTACACTCAGGCCTATAATTAGTGAGAGCTGACGAGTGTTCGCAGAATGATAAATACCCATTAACTTCTCATCAGACACTATTTAGAATACACAGTAAATGGCACCTCTGCATCATTAGTCCTCATTAGTCCTAGACAAGAGTGTGAAATAAATTCTGGGCAAGATGAGAGTTGACTTAAATGATCAATATTTGAGTTCATATGTCAGCAGCTTTCTGCACAGAAGCAAATTCCTCCTAGATCTCCAAGCCGACCTCACAAGCGGCGACGGCGTCGTATCAGACAGGAATAAATCATGTTTATAGGAATTGGGATTGTTTGTTGTGCTGCTAATTTCATGAATTGGATATATAAATGCTAATATCACTTCGTACAACTTTATTCTCCTCATTTTATCGAACATTCTTATCTTTTCATATTTTCAGGGTTTTTTCAAGTATTGATCAAACTATTTTGATTTTCAGTAAAAAGTGTTTAATGCTAAAATGAATGGAAGGCAAACAATGTATAGGTCAACTGTCAATGGGTGGACATCAAAAGGTCAACATGCATAAGGCCGACATTGAAAAAAGGTTGACACAAGCAAAAGGTCAGCATCGCAATTGTCAACATACAAAACGGTTGATAGGAGCTTGGGGTCTAATGTCCATTTTAAATGTCTCCATTGCTGGCGTTGCATTGCTCCTGGGCTGTGAAGGCATTGGGCCCTCTCCTGCAGGACGCCGTCTTGCCAGTGTGGGCTCTGCTCCCTGACCTTTTTGTTACTTTTCCCATATATGCACCATACACTAAGCTGAGATAGATATATATATATATCTATTAGTGGCCTCGCATGCGATACCTCGGCTACTGTACATATGACTGGACCGCATAAAATACATCTGAATTAGGCCGTATGAACACAAAGCTCTAGAAGTATTGCTAAGCTGACCCTTGGTGGGCTAAACCCTGGATGGCAGACCAAGCAATATATATAAGCATTCAGGGTTAAGGCACAGGCCAGGGTCCTGTACAGATAGAGCCTCCTCCTCTAGCCCTTTAATAGGAATAGGGGAGCCAGAGCTGTCGGACTCAATCCTATGCTAATACTGGCAGGCATGTCCAAACTATGGCCCTCCAGCTGTTGAGAAAGTACACATTCCAGCATGCCTTGCCATAGTTTTAGCATTCCCTAATAGCAAAACTGTGGCAAGGCATGATGGAACTTGTAGTTTCACAACAGCTGGAGGGCCATAGTATGGGCATGCATGCCCTACTGTATTGTTCTATGTATTGTATTGCAGCTGAGTACAATAGGCCTTGGTCAGCCATGGCTATCCAGAGGCTAGCTGAAGAAGGCTCCATCTGTATTTGTAGATATAGAATTATATTATTCTTTCTGTTGTCATAAGCAAATTATGTTCTCTTATTTTTGGCTTATAAAATGGGTTAAACCCTCATCTTCTTTCATAGGAGGAAAAAAATGTGCAGGCATTGCAAGATTTGCTACAGGATTCCATGGCTTGAATCACTTTCCAAGCTACTTCAGAAATACATTTTAATGCCTACAAGGGAGGGGGATTATATATATATATATATATATATATATATATATATATATATATATATATAAACACATATCTTCTGTCAAAACTTGCCATCTACTGTATGAGACCAATATGGTGCAATAACCATAGTGTGGTCTCAATACTTTGGGCACCTTGAAGTCTTTCCTCTTACACTTTATGTCCAAATGACCAGTTTTCTTATGTATAGTACTCTTTGCATAAACTTACCCCTCCTAGGACTTGTGTAAGAATAAAGAAATTATTTTTGGTCCTAATTCTACGATTCCCAGAAGGCAAATGGAAATTGGCCTAATCAGATCCAGTATATGAAGCGGATGTTCCCGTGGACTTGTAAGCATAGGATACAAGGCTGGTAGTATAATTGACTGATTTAAGTGAAATTGGAAATGGATTATATGTTCTTAATACCACTCTATCTATCTATTCTAATCGTAGTCCTTTGTGTTAAAGTGCATGAAGATTCATAAGGGCTACCGAAAAGTACTTTATGGATCAGCATTTTTAAAAGTAATGATACTGTAATAGTTCAAAAGTAGTTTTCACACCTCTAGAACTAAAACCATGTACACGCAGGGTGATCCTTCCAGGCCATTTATAACAACATCATCAAAATCGCCAAGATGGTTAGGCAGAATCATCCAGTGCGTACACAGCAAGCAATAGTGATGTATGGCCCCACAGCTCCGCTAACGCCTGGCCTAAGAGACAGTATGTATGGCCACGGCTGGGGAAGGCAGGATGTTGTAGGCCGGCTCCTCTCTGATGGCTAACTACATCTGGATACACACAGGGCTCAGTCCAAATTGTCAGGACTCAGTCCCATTTGTACACCCCTTAAATGTATGTCCTAAACTACTTCCACTGACCTATGTGGATTAATTCCTCTTACTACCATGCAGAATGTTTGATTTAGTTCTGAGAACAACTTTTATTCAATGAGCAGTTAAAGCACAAACCTGTTGGATTCAGGTTCTCTTTAATTTTGTGTCGTTTTCTCCACCATCTGAATGGTCTACACATTTTTTAATGGTATCCGGACTGATTATAGAATGACTCAAGGTAGACAGTCATATGGTCGACAGTCCAAAGGTCGACAGGGTCAAAAGTTTTTTTAATTAATCTTTCAGCTGACAGGCGGTATTTCATGCCCTACCATCCACTAGGGCGTGGAGGGAGAATAAAATAGTGTGCCGAGCTTAGCAAGGCACCGAGCTCGAAGCATGGCGAGCGCAGCAAGCCATGCGAGGGGACACGGTACACTTAGACAGTGTCCATGTCGACCTATGTTGACACCCTAAAAATGTTAAAAACTTGTGTCAACCTTTTGACCCTGTCGACCATATGATTGTAGAGCTAGACCCTGTAGATGTTTCATACCATAACCTTTTTTTATTATGCAGAGAACTTCTGCTTTCTGGTTTGCATAAGATACATATTCTTTTAAATAATACTCTCTCCAAGTCTAGTCCATGAAATCCTTGGATGGAGGAGAGGTCCTTGGCGTATTACTGGAGGCCACAGCTCCTTTTGTAATCACCTATGGACTATGACGCCAAAAAGGGAGTTATGTCCTGAACGTGTCCCCTCTTTATTCTCTGTAGTAATCTGGATACCTGTGGGAATGGATGGAATATAGATTGTACCAGATCAATTGTCTATGGCACAGGTCTTCAACCTGTGGCCCTCCAGATGTTGTGGAACTACATTTCCCAGCATGCCCTGACAGTTTTGGCATGCTCTTATAGGAAAAAATGTGGCAATGCATGTTGGAACATGTAGTTTCACAACATCTGGAAGGCCATAGGTTGAAGACCCAGGGTCTATGGGGTTGTCAATGCATATTTGGTTCTTTGTCGTGGGTGTAAAACTGGTTTACGTTTGGATAGTATGCCATCAGACCTCCTTTTGGTTTAATTAATTGGGTTAGCTGAAATACTCATGTGGCCGTTTTTTAGGCAAGTTTGCTTGTTCTTCACTTTAATAATATTGAATTGTTCGCTGGCCAAATTATGATTGCAATTATCTATCTTTAGGGCAAGTGTGTCACAGCTTGGTCTAGGTTTCTTGTTTCTTAAGATGCCCACACACCAGAAAGATTTGTGAACTTCAACAGCCCTGGACAAAAGATTTCATGTAAAAAGTATATTGAGACAAATTTATCTTAAGATTTCAGACAAATTTGAATCCCTTCGGTAGTAGTATGTCCAGGAATTTCTGCGCAAGCTACCCTGCTGGCGCATGACATGGCGTGTACACCATTATCTCTCTCTATCCACCCAGCCCCCCCTCACACACAGCTCGCCCACACACCACTCTCCCAAGCATTGCTCTGCCCTACGATCACCAGGAAGCCCAAACACTCTAGTGCCCGAACGCCCCAATACCTAAGTGCTCCAGCATGCCCAAGTACCCAGGAACCCGAAGAGCTGAGCATGCTTAAAAAGCAGAGCATCCGAACACACACTATGCAATCAGACACCCTAACTCACACAAACACCCAAGCGCACTCTCAAACTAATTTGTTCCTATGAACGCGTCTTAACTGCACCCAAAACTCTACCAAGCATGCCAACATGCCCAAAGACTCTATGCGCCGAACACCCAAATCCACGAATGTGGACAAATGCATCCAAGCGCCCGAACTCCCAATACCCAAATGCGCGAATGTGCTCAAGCCCCCAAACTCTACAGAGCATGCGAATGCACCCGGATACATGAGTACCAAAACAACTGAGCGAGTGAACGTGGCCGATCGCACATGAATACCAGAACCCCAGAGCACCCAAACTCGCCTTTAAACCCTGTCACCCATATGACTGTCTCCTTGCGTCATTCTATGATCAGTCCGGATACCATTAAAAAATGTGTAGGTCATTCAGATGGTGGGGGAAAAAAAAGACACAAAATGTAAGAAAACCCGAAACTAACAGATCTTTCGCTGCATCTACCCTGCAGAAGGTAACATCAAAAGATCCAGTTAAAGATCCGCAGGAGTGTGCATCAGATCACATTCCTTTGCGATGGGAAACCATTTGCAGTAGAAAATGGGCCAAAAAAATAATAAATAGCTGTAGTGTTTAGGCACCTTAAGACATGATGTACAGTTTCTCATAAGTTTACATACCCTAGCAGAATTTGTGATTTTCTGGCCATTTGTCAGAGAATATGAATGATAACTCAGAAACTTTTCTTTCACTCGTGGTTAGTGGTTGGGTGACGCCATTTATTGGCAAACAACTGTGTTTTTAAATCATAATGACAGCAGCAACTACCCCAATGACCCTGATCAAAAGTTTACATACCCCAGTTCTTAATACCGTGTATTGCCACCTTTAACATCAATAACAGCTTGAAGTCTTTTGTGGTAGTTGTGGATGAGGCTCTTCTCAGATGAAAAGCTGCCCATTCTTCTTGGCAAAAACCTCCAGTTCCTGTAAATTCTTGGGCTGTCTTGCTTGAACTGCACGTTTGAGATCTCCCCAGAGTGGCTCAATGATATTGAGGTCAGGAGACTAAGGTGGCAGGTCGACTTGGCCTTGTGTTTTGGATCATTGTCCTGCTGGAACGTCCAAGTACGTCCCATGCGCAGCTTCTGGGCTGATGAGTGCAAATTTTCCTCCAGTATTTTCTGATAACATGCTGCATTCATCTTGCCATCAATTTTGACCAAGTTTCCAGTGACTTTGTAGCTCACACATCCCCAAAACATCAGCGATCCACCTCCTCATCATAGGCTTTGTTGACTCCTTTCCAAATGTAACGTTTATGGTTGTGGCCAAAAAGTTAAATTTTGGTCTCATCACTCCAAATGACTTTGTTCCAGAAGTTTTTAAGCTTGTCTCTGTGCTGTTTGAACCCTGAAGAAGCCGAAAGGTGAAGCGATCGTTGGTCCAAGGTCCTACTACCTGGGAGTGACGCCAACACTGTGCGCCTCCCACATCAGCCGCAGCAGCCGCAGCCTTCCCACAAGCCGGCTCCGGAGCCGTCTAGTGCACGGAGTGCACACACAGGTATCGGCTTTCCCGCACCCCCGCCCTCTTCCCTTGCCCGGCTCCCCCTCTAACCCCGGTCCCCCCACCTTCCGTCTCCCCAGGCAGTGTCCTTCATCCTCCTATACCCGCTCTGCCAGGACTTCTAATAGGTGCCGCTCACCCTCCACCACTGTATTAATATATACATGTGGAGGACAGCAGCGCACCTTACACTGCACTGAATCTTTACTCTTCTGTATGATACCTTTCTTCTGGGATCACTCATCAGGCCCTAAGGCCAGTAACCTACCCTGCACTGGACATTGTCTACTCAGGGGGAATCTGGCACACAACCCTAACAGCAGTATCCCTCTAATAGTTCTGTGCAGCAAACCCCTGTCAGTGTTTAACAAAGCCCGCTCACCCACCATACCTACAAAGTCCACCAATAAAGTGATGGTAACTGGTTTGGGGCGTCAGAAAGTATTTTAGGAGACGGGTGACCTCTCCTAGTTACATTATTCCGCCCTGAGCGACAGGTATACAAAGCAGGGCAGCAGCCGCTTTCTCACTAAGGGTAACACAGACTTTTTCCTTTTCAATTTTCACCTGACTCCCTACCAGGCAAGGTTCATCCCCCACAATACCCATAAAAGCCCACCATTACCTGGTGGCAGCTGACAATTGGAAAAGGGCAGCCTGCCAGAAGGGAAAGTGGACTTTCCAGCTTTGAACCAGACAATCCCACCATTGTCACGGGTATATATAGTCGGTTGGGATCATCTACGCCCACAGGGTAAAGTCAGATCTTCAAGCCAGACTATACAGGCACTTTACCTCTCTCCCATTCTCTCTCCACCCTACCCCTCCCCCCCCCCCTCTCCCCTTCCCACTCCACTCTTTCCCTCTCCCTATCCAACCATATTGCGGGAAACCATTTACACTAATGTAGGGTACACACCAGGACGACCACCGTCGTTCACGACCGATAGACGACCATGGAACGATTTCCCTTGGACTTCCCGGGAGCTCCCAGGCAGTCCCCAGCAAACGATTAGCAAAAATTGTGGGTTTTTTTGCGGAACGATCTAGATCCGATCCCGATGTGCCCGCGATGGTCGTTAAGACGGTCGGATCGCTGGTTTTTGTTTTTTTTGCAAGAACACATGCGACCGTCGTCAGATGGGCCTTTGAAATTGTAATGAAGGGGCTGGACTAGCAGAGGGGGAGGACTAGCAGAGGGGGATAGGAATAGCAGCAGCCATTTTAAACCAGTGTATTTCTGCTTTGTTACTAGTGAGGCTTGGTTTATACCTGCTGGACATAGCTATTTACACATTACTTTGTTTTGCCTGCCATTACAAAGTGTCTTTTAACCCTGCACTATGGAGAATGCAGTGATGGGTAGTCACCAGCAACAGTACCTGCTCTATTATGCAGTTTTGAAGCTCAGGCGTCAGAGAGCCCAGCGCAGGAGAGAAAGATCATGCTGGACAAAGCAGTGGCTACTTCAGCGTCAGACTCGTTCGCACATGCCACTGCTCAGGGACATCAGGGAGAATAACCCAGACGATTTTCGTAACTTCTTGAGGATGGATGATGCCACATTCCAGGAATTGCTGCGTCTGGTGACTCCCCACATCGAGAAGCAGGATACCAAGTATCGCATGGCTATCCCTGCTGAGGAACGGCTGGTGGTGACCCTGAGGTTTCTGGCGACAGGACGGTCTCTTGCTGACCTAAAGTTTGGATCCCTCATCTCCCCGCAAGCTTTGGGCCTCATCATCCCGGAGACCTGCAAAGCCATTGTGAAGGTGCTGCAGTACCAGTATTGCAAGGTAAGGATGAAATATACACTGTACACTTTATTGTGCAAACAAAATATTTTTATTTATAATTTAGGCCTAGGACAGAAACAGGTTTTTTAGGCCTTTCATGGTTAAAACATGTAAAATAGTAAATAGATTGTGTCAACACAAATATATTATAATACCATATATAAAAGATATTGTACAAAAACACACACTATATATAAAGATTTAAGTATGTATGACCCAGTTTAAACTTTCCCAATAAGTACGGGCTACTGTGTGGCAGAGGATGTCTGCCGCAGATAAGTAAAGGCTGCGGCCCACATGGCGCATGGCGCAGATGCAATGGTCCCGGCCCCATTGATGTGCGCCATACGCCATGTGAGCAGTGGCCATCACATACCTGCAGCTGAGACCATGTCTGCCGC
Organism: Crinia signifera; assembly: GCF_055691185.1. Taxonomy (NCBI): domain Eukaryota; kingdom Metazoa; phylum Chordata; class Amphibia; order Anura; family Myobatrachidae; genus Crinia; species Crinia signifera. Next base: position 67,940,836 of record NC_139218.1, read on the forward strand.
ACAGTACCCCATACTATTGGCAAAGAAAAAAGGGCAATAAATGGAGTTTGCTATCCAGATTAAGAAGAATCCTGTTCTCCCTCTGGTAATGCAGGTACAGGTAGCAGCATATAAAAAGAAAAAAAAGACACTCTGGTAACTTCTGAAACAGGCCCTTACAACAGTAGAGATAAGGTACTGTGTGGCAGAGGATGTCTGCTGCAGATATGTAAAGGCTGCGGCCCACATGGCGCAGATGCAATGGCCCCGTCCCCATTGATGTGCGCCATACGCCATGTGAGCAGTGGCCATCACATACCTGCAGCTGAGACCATGTCTGACGCACAGTACCCCATACTATTGGCAAAGACAAAAGGGCAATAAATGGAGTTTGCTCTCCAGATTGAGGAGAATCCTGTTCTCCCTCTGGTAATGCAGGTACAGGTAGCAGCATATAAATAAACAAAAAAAACACACTCTGGTAACTTCTGGAACATGCCCTTACAACAGTAGGGATAAGGTACTGTGCGGCAGAGGATGTCTGCTGCAGATATGTAAAGGCTGCGGCCCACATGGCGCATGGCGCAGATGCAATGGTCCCGGCCCCATTGATGTGCGCCATACGCCATGTGAGCAGTGGCCATCACATACCTGCAGCTGAGACCATGTCTGCCGCACAGTACCCCATACTATTGGCAAAGAAAAAAGGGCAATAAATGGAGTTTGCTATCCAGATTGAGGAGAATCCTGTTCTCCCTCTGGTAATGCAGGTACAGGTAGCAGCATATAAATAAACAAAAATACACACTGTGGCCCTTGTGTGGCAGAGGATGTCTGCTGCAGATATGTAAAGGCTGCGGCCCACATGGCGCATGGCGCAGATGCAATGGTCCCGGCCCCATTGATGTGCGCCATACGCCATGTGAGCAGTGGCCATCACATACCTGCAGCTGAGACCATGTCGATGGTAAATGATAAAGTAGCCTATTTTTTAAGACAGATCCTCAAAAACAGGACACTCTGGATCTTCTATCAGTAAAGAACTGTAGAATTGACGGTACTGGGGGGGGTTGAGAAGGCTGTGTAGGTGTTGACTGGGTATGTGTTGGAATTGTGCTCGACTGGCCTGCTACGGTGGCAGGCGGAGTAGGCACTGGTGATTCTAATGACAGTGGTGTGTCTGGTGCACTACCAATGCCAACTATTTTAGTGCCACTGTTGAGATACCCTAAACTGCCATTATACACCAACTCCATGCATAACTTTTCAAAAGTAAGTTGCTGGTTAGGAGCCATGTTGCGAACACACTCTGCCACATAAGTGAAGTAGTTGTCATGTTTGTCCGGGTTTCTTTGCAGGACTTGATGTGCCCGCATCATAAATTCTTCATGTGCCGCTGCTTCTCCTTTTTTTCCTTTGCCACGCATTTTTTTGGCACGGGGGAGTGGTGGAGTGGGTTCCAGGGTGGGTGGCGGAGTGCGTGCCGGAGTAGGAACTTCGTTCGATGTGCATGCATTCTCAGATAGGACAGATAGGTCTGGGGTTGCAGGTGGGTAGTCACCAAGCTGTAAAAAAATTGAACATGTTTACTAATCAATTCTATTTACTTCTAATTTCAGTTCCCTACCAGCGTGAATGAATGGAAAGTCATCGCAGAGGAGTTTGAACAGCGATGGAACTTCCCAAATTGCGGTGGAGCCATTGATGGCAAACATGTCCGCATAGCCCAGCCTATCAATAGTGGTTCCTACTATTTTAATTACAAGGGCTATTTTAGCATTGTACTAATGGCTGTTGTTAATGCAAACTATGAGTTCATCTTCCTGGATGTAGGAAGGAATGGCCGTGCATCGGATGGTGGCACTTTCAAGGACACAAAGTTCTACGAAAGGCTCATAGCGAACACCCTTCACTTGCCGTCTGTCCAGGAAACTAAACAGGGGCTTAACTTTGTTTTTGTGGCTGACGAGGCTTTTGGCCTGCACGAGCATGTCATGAAGCCATATGCGCAAAGGGGGTTGAACCATGACAAAAGGATCTTTAACTACAGGCTATCCAGGGCACGGCGTGTTGTGGAAAATGCTTTTGGCATCCTGGCAAGCCGGTTTCGCATTTTCCACACTGCCATTAACCTGAGGGTGGACAAAATTGACTGGGTTGTCACGGCGTGCTGTGTCCTGCACAATTTGCTCCGCAGAAAAGCCACACAGCAAAGGGCTACAGGCACAGCACTCCAAGAAGACCAAGAACTGCCAGAGGAGGTAGTGCAGATATCCTCCTTGCAAACCCCAACACAACACTACACAGGGAGTGCACGAGCCAAACAGGTGAGGGAACAGTACATGGCCTACTTTAATGGGGAGGGCGCTGTGGATTGGCAGGAGGAATCAATTAGATAGCCAAAAAAATAGACTCACCGATGCAGACTGCGAATTCTCCTCCTCCTCCTGCGCCGTGACTTCTTGGTTTTCATGTTCTACCATAAGGACTACTCCTGTCCTCATCGACTCCTGGCTGAGGGTGAATGTCAACCGGTCATAGTACCAGAGCGATGTTTGATACATCTCGTCGACTCCAGCACCAGACTTCTTTGCAGCCTCCACCTTCTTGTGTTCCTTTAAGAACACCGTGCGCAGATTCTGGATGCGTTTCCTCACCCATTCAACATTGGCCTCTGGGTGAAATGGAAGACTGTAGCGTGCCAAGTCCTCCAAGGCTTGGTTTCTTTTCATTTTGTTTGAATACTCCTTGGATTTTGTTCGCCACAGGCATTCGTGTGAACGATATTTTTCAATAAACCCTTCAAGAAACTCTTGTTCCTTTGCGTTGGACATTGGGACTGTAAAAAGATAAAACCATTTTAGTTGTTATAGTTATACCCATGTTTTGTTTCATATTTAAATTTTTATAGTTATAGTTACCAGTTTACCTAGTTCTTATGTTTTAAGTATTTAAAATGTTAATAAACTTTTATGAAAACCACTATACATTTTATTGTGCAGATTGCTATTCACACACACAGGTGAATGGGGCCTAGCAGAGAGGAGTGCATGGAATACTGCAATGGTGGACAATGGTTTATGTATATATATCTATATATACACAAACACACACACACACAGGTGAATGGGGCCTAGCAGAGAGGAGTGCATGGAATACTGCAATGGTGGACAATGGTTTATGTATATATATCTATATATACACAAACACACACACACACAGGTGAATGGGGCCTAGCAGAGAGGAGTGCATGGAATACTGCAATGGTGGACAATGGTTTATGTATATATATCTATATATACACAAACACACACACACACACAGGTGAATGGGGCCTAGCAGAGAGGAGTGCATGGAATACTGCAATGGTGGACAATGGTTTATGTATATATATCTATATATACACAAACACACACACACACAGGTGAATGGGGCCTAGCAGAGAGGAGTGCATGGAATACTGCAATGGTGGACAATGGTTTATGTATATATATCTATATATACACAAACACACACACACACACACAGGTGAATGGGGCCTAGCAGAGAGGAGTGCATGGAATACTGCAATGGTGGACAATGGTTTATGTATATATATCTATATATACACAAACACACAAACACACAGGTGAATGGGGCCTAGCAGAGAGGAGTGCTTGGAATACTGCAATGGTGGACATTGGTTATATGTATACACACACACATGGGGCCCACCCAAAAAAAACAGTGACATGGTCGGGTGCACGGTTGCCAAACCAGTGCTTTATACACACTATATACATTGGTGGCATCAGTGGGCATGCATAGAAGAGCATTGGGAGTGCAAACATACCAGGTTGTTGTTCTGGGAGATGAGACAAGAAGGAGAGTCCAACTGCTGCGCCAGCGCTGTTTGCTATGTGGAAAAACATGGCGCCGGGGGAGTGTTTAGGAAATGCCACTCAAATAGGCTGGATCAAACGACGGACGCACCGACGGACGGACGACGGAGGCGGCAAAAAACACTCACGATCTGCATACGATTGACGGTCGGTCGGCCTGGGATTGACGGATCCTACCTGCAGCACGTAGGACCAAAGATGCGACCAAACGAGCGGCGTGAACGCGCATTGGATCGGAATCGGATCAAATAAATGTCAAAAACACACGATAGTACATACAATCTGCATACAACCGGTCGGAATTGGATCTAAATTGACAGAATCGGGCCCTAGTCGTCCTGGTGTGTACCCAGCATTAGTCACAGTAACCTGCAAGTGGAGCCAATCTATGGTATACTTGACCAGAATAAATCACAAAGCAATAGCAGGCTAACCACGAGAGGAAGTGAGACTTACATAACATTCGCGGCAAAGACTGCCGGCTAGGCGACTAACACATTAATGACTATGTACAGAATATATTTATGTAACATGTATACACAAATGTGGTGATTAGCTAAGCTGCCGGTGAAAAGAGAATACATCTCTATTAAGTAAATGCATTTTCTTCCTACATTGAGCATACAATTGATGTTAGATATTGTGGAAGATTTTTGACTTTTTTAAAAAAAAACTATATATCATCTTTCTTGGGAACGTGATAGTAAGGCTACTGTAAGCCTACAAATCCTCTTGTTCAGAAAAGATAAACCCATACCTACTGGCATAATACTCTGCAAAAGATATTGTAACAACTTGGATACATTGTATGGACAGAACTGTAACTGTCAAATTTATTTGCTACATGAGGCTCTTAACCTCACATACTTAAGTAACCATTACTGCCTACCTAGGCACAGAAATGTGTACCCAATTTTTGCAGACAGTTTGTGTTGACAGTTTGTGAGACCCGGGGTTGACAAACTACCTATCTGTCACATAACCACACTGGGGACAGCAAGCACACCATAAGGCTCAAAATCTGCCAAGTGGGACACTTGCAGTACCAGTGGGTAATCTGGCAGCAACAGACCCGTGACAGACCGTCTAGAGAAAGGCCTAACAGGCCTGATTCTCATAAACCGGGTTAAAATATACCTTTGCTGAATACTGAACAAGGGGGTGTGGTGCCCACATGGGCACAAATAAGCGAGTGTGACTCAATATATGTTTATATGTTTGTGTGTGAACGCCTAAAAACGTTTTGTCTAGTATTTATTTTAAGGAGAACCAAATAAAAGTTAATTCTTAAACTCAATCACACCCTGGGATGGAGCAATCCACCCCACTCCCTCATGTGTAACTAGTACCCTCATCAGCAAATCCCTACTTATGACACTGTCCCCACAGCAAGGCTCGCATTAAAGAGCGCTGTAACGCAGCCTATAATAAGATTGTAAGCTTGCGAGCAGGGCCCTCCTACATTTTGACTGTCTGTAAATACCCTGTTTTGTTTCACTGTCTGCTACTGTAAAGCGCAACGGAATATGCTGCGCTATATAAGAAACTGTTAATAAATAAATAAATAAATTAATCCTCAAGCTTGTGTCACAATACCTTATACCCAACACATTGCTGATACCATAACAAACATCCCGACAGATGTTTTAATAGATTACAGTATGTAATCACAGTCCAAGAGTGCCCCAAAAAGAGTCTTTTCTTCTTCTGCTCCTACTGTTTGGAGTATTGTAAGCAGGATGCTTTGTGGCATTTGCGTATGTAACGGCTTTCTTCTGACGACTCGACCATGCAGCCCATTTTTCTTCAAATGCCTCCTTAATGTACATCTTCAAACAACCACACCACTTTTTTTCAGAGTCTTGTATTTTAGTTGAAGTTATTTGTGGATTTTTCTTTGCATCCCAAACAATTTTTTGAATCGAATGATTGCATGCATTTTTAAGCTTACATTCGACGCGATGCGCAGGCACGCCGTCGAATGTTGCATCGATAGATATTATGAGCTGCACATAATATTTATCGAATTGCATGAGCAATCGCATGTGGATTGCTCGAATGCAATCAGCGGCGGGTTCGGGGAGGGGGCCGGGATGGGTACTGGATCGCTGTCAGGGAGCCGGTACCTTAATGCTGGGGACCGGAGGGACAACGCAGTAGCAGGGGGGAGGCATGGCGACTGTGTAGTGGGGACCAGAGTCGTGGAGCTTTCAGGAAGCGGGACTCGGCAGCAGATGACTTTGAAACACTGGAAGGCCCTCTGATTGGCTGATGCTGCTGAGAGAGAGCTCTCTCAGCCAATCAGAGGGCCGTCCCAGTGTTTCAAAGTCACTGCTGCTGCTGACAAGTCCCGCCGCCTGAAAGCTCCACCGCTATGGTCCCCAGCTCTGGTCCCGCCTACACAGCCCCACACCACCCGATGTCCATCGCAGGATGGCATGCGACATCGGGTGCTGCACTGGGCACCACTTAATGCGATAGGACATCCCATCGCACATATGTATGGGCAGCATCACAAATGTGTGCAGCAACAAGTGTGCAGCAAAAGGAATACTTCCTATCCCTTTTTCCTGAGCCTTTGTGTCTCCCTGATACGGTCATCCCTCAGCCTCTGATACAGGAGAGGAAAGCAGAGTTTGGGTGAGAAACATACACACAGCTCCCTACAAAATTATTATTGTACATATTGCATATACAGTAGAATTAGTTCAAAATACTTATTCTGTAGCATTTTTGATTAATGTATCTGTGCAATGATTTTGACATCTACTGCGCCTTCTTGAATAGTATATGGGAAGAAAGTCCTACATTATAAAGCGCAATCACTCAAAAAAATACAGAGTAAAAAATGTATCTAATTATGATCCAGAAATCTGACTAACTTTGGAACAAATATGCATCCTGTATTTATTACCATAAAAAGTTGAGAACCTCTTTGAAATTAAAACCATAATCTTAGAAGCCGTGGAGAATGTGTTGCTGCTTACAGGCACATGTGCAACATGAACTACAATATTTGTACTTGTTTAAAGACAATACGCGTCACATTCCAAACTACAACACATTTTAATGGTGGTACTTAAAGCATATCAAACACTTTTCTTCAACAAAATCAAGGCATTAATCCCCAGGGGAAGGTGTTGCAGCATTGTAACTCTCAATACCATTATCTTTCTAATGCTGCTGCTACTGCAACAAGGCACTTCAGGAGTTATTACATATTTATACAGCAAGGGAAATGTATATAAAAGGTCCAGAGTGCCTTATTGAGAAACACGTAATACTGCATGGCCTTGGGGGTGTATCCGATATTCATGGTTGTAAGTTTGCGTTCGTCCATAGTGTGGTTATAAACCGCATACAGCAAAGCACAGGCCAGCACAGTATACTTAACATTCTACAATAGGGGTGATTTGTTTGTACCATAGCTTCAACTTACAGATGATTTAAAAAATACAAATTTACCGTTCACAAAAATAAATAATGCCCCAATTAGGGACTCCACCATTACCTGTAATGCTCTCTTGGCCATGTATGAAAAAAAAAAATCAATACTAAATCTCAGGTTTAATCAATGAACAAAGTGCAAGGTTTGTTTACTGTGTGGCTTCTGGAGTGGTGAAACACAGCGGGTTCTAAACAGGCAGAACATTATAAGGCAGTGGATTTGGCAGCTATCTGTAAAAGTAGTAAATACCACTTCAACTTTTACCCCTGGTCAAAAACATTACATAAGGAAATAATTTAAATAAAGATAAAACTGCTATGTTAGCCATAACAATGCAGAATACTACTGTACTGGAATATGGGGCATACAATGAGACACCATTGTAAATATAGGCAGGATGTTTTGTCTGTTTTTTGAAAAATTATTTTTGTATTGTTATAAAAGGAACAGTAGTGCATCATTTAGATGGGCCTTCAAGAATGAGACAAAAGGGAAACAAAAAATACCATAGCAAGCATCATCACACAAATCATATTACTAGAAATGGAAGAAAGAAAAAGGGCACAATGCTGTACCTACTGCTAATGTAGTGTTTGAGAGAACCAAGAGACATTGGGACACTCAGTTTTCCAGGAACCTACATCGTACAAGCGCAAGAACTGAAACCTACAACTACTGCTATTATGACGTTACATTTTTTTTCCTGTAGCATAAATAAAAACTGGCCATGATATTATTCCAATCAATTACCGTATACGATAAAAAAAGAACATTGCCTTCACCCATTCAGTCATATTGTTCTGATGTGCAGACATCATTTATAAGTGAAGAGGCTCGATGAGGCACCTTGCCAGATATTGCAATAAATCCTATTCATCCCATCATGGCCGCCGCGTGGTGAAAACGTGCATCTGGTAAGGCTTTATCAGCAATCCAACGTTGTTCAAGCCTTACATTTTCACGCTATGTTTTTAGCAGACATTGGAATCCAGGTGCACGCGCACAAAAAAAAATAAACAATAATTAAAGAGCACTTATCACAAAAATAGTTCAAGAGAAAATCAATGGCAAAACTGCAGGGAGTTGCCAAACCAGAAATAGTTCCCAGGAATTAAAGAGATCTGGATCTCCTAGTTGGTGCAACTGATCCTGGCTACTGTTCTCAATGCTTGCTGGTGTACAGTGTCTCTTCCTCTGTGTCCGTTTCATCCTGGAACTCATTACTTAGAAGGGATTTCTTAGAACCAGCGGACATAAGATGGATTTCGTCCTCGTAGTCGTCATTGTGCTGGCGCAACCGATGGAATCCGTCTTTATGTCTATTGGACTTAATCGAACAAACGCACCAGATGATGCAGGCTGTAAGTAGCAAGGCTGTCATTGTGGCTCCTGAAAGCAAATAATAATAATAAATGAAGGTTGCAGTTTAAAACATACAAAAAAAACATCAAATGTAGAGCCCAAATTTTTTCTCACCTACCAACTGTCTAAACAGAAGTTCCAAGGTACCTACAATGGGCATTTATTAATATTGTTTGCGCCTGTCTTTATAGCAGAGCAATCTCCACAGTTCATCACTTCTGCCACACTGTCCACTCTAAGGGTATATGCTCTATCATGCCCTCATTATCACCACTTCTTCAGAGAATATTCTATTCCAAAGAAATGTGGAGAACTGGGTTTCCATAAATGCCTCCACTAAAAAGAATGCTTATAAATTGTTATATTGGTGGTATAAAGCAGTGGCTCTCAACTTTGGTCCTCAAGTACCACCAACAGTTCAAGTTTTCTAAGTCACCCAGCAGGTGCACAAGTGCATTCATTGGTCAATGACAAATTTAAAAAGATTCACAGATGGAGCTTATTATTTCACTTGTGATTCTGTGTGGAGACATGGAAAACATGCACTGTTGGAGGTACTTGAGGACCGAAATTGAGAACCACTGGTATAAAGTCTACACTAGGCTCTGTGGCATTTCTTGGATGCTATGGAGCAATTGTAATCAATTGGGGCATGTGTGGTGGAGTCATCTCAAACTTCAACCCTATTGGAAATAATTTTTTTTTTTTTTGCATCCCAAGTCTTTAATTTGCATGATACTACTATATTTTGCTTCACTTGCCTATCCCTGATTTTTCCAAACATGATTGGAAATTATTCTGACACATAGGAGGTCCTCTTCAGAATATGTAACCAGGTCTTTCATGTGGGTTCTATGTGGTCTTACATCAATCCCATCTGCTCTATTTCTACCGCCTTCCCTTGGGGTTTATGTTGCATACCCTAACTAGTGCCTTATCATCCATTACTATTAATTCTTGCTTGCATTGACTGCTGATTTTGTTGGATTACTGTAAATTACAATATACTAGAAGCACTTTATAACAAACAATACATTTTTGAAAATATTAAAGTATAATGTCATACCTGCAATGGTCACAACCAACTGCCTGGGCAGGCCAAAGATTCGGTTATCCATTATAAATATTATTTCTACAAGGCTAGCTTCATCATGCCGGACATGAACCTGAAAGAATAAAAAACACACAGCAAAGTTTCTTTATTCTGAATAAATTATATAATTATCGTTTATTTATATGGCGTCACAAGGGTCCAGCTGCACCCAACAATACATAAATGAGCAATAATCTAAAACAATTAACTAACAAATTACAGTACAAGACAACTTAGGACAAGAACATGGTAAATAAAGACAGTTCTGTCAGTGGACAGGACACTGAAGCAATTAATAGGGTGGCCGATAGATAGATATCTATCTATCTATATAGAGGGTACCACGGCTGCTGGCGGCACTCAAGGGGGACTTAGCGATATAAAGAAAAAGCTGGAGCCATGAACAGCTGTAATTCTAACAGTTTCGGAAGTTTATTCCTTCATCAGAGAATATATATATATATATATATATATATATATATATATATATATATATATATAGATAGATAGATAGATAGATAGATAGATAGATAGATAGATAGATAGATAGATAGATAGATATAGATCTATCTATCTTCTAAGAAAAGCTCATAAGGAAAGAGGGCCCTACTCATGAGAGCTTACAATGTTATATGGAGGGGATTCCACATATGAATCTGTACTGCCTTATGTCCAATATACTGAACAGTGCAATAGTATGCGACAACTTGGAATTCATTGTACAGCTTCCATCACAATCTATTTACAGATTGCCTATGACATGTTACATTGTTACATAGTAGATAAGGCTGAATAAAGACTTGCATCCATCGAGTTCAACCTAGGTTTTAATAGCTGATCCCTTGTAGAAGACAGAATATGATTCTTCTTAGTACCCTTGGATGCTTTTATCCAATAAATGTTTGTCCAACCTTATTTTGAACGAATTTATTGTATCTGCCTACACGTCTAACTAAAATTCCAAAAACTTAAATTACAAACTGAAGAAATGAAAAAAGTATAGAGTGACAAATAAGTATGTATGTTACATTTTCCCAAACTCCCTGAAGTACAGTATTAGGCCTCCTCTCCATCATTGGCCACAAGCCTCTTATAGTATGTTGATTGAGTCCTCACTACTTATACTGTATTTAAGCTGTAATGTGTATTGAACTGTGGCGTTCCTTACTTGTACTCTATTTTTGTTATTTATTCAATGTTATGCCAAGTTTGGTCTCCCTGTACTGTTCCTTTGTACGGTGCTGCGAAACACTTGTGGCGCCTTATAAATAAAATTATAATAATATTCGGTACTTATGTATTATCTGGGCTCCCATGTTAAATGCACCCCATTTTTTCATACCCCTACTATCCAACTACGCATGGAGTTGATTTTATATAGTGTGGCGAGCGCAGCGAGCCACCGTGCCCGAAGCGTGGCGAGCCCCGCGAGGGGACGCGGCCTCATAAGAAAAACGGGAGCCCAGATATAACATAAGTACCTCATATTCTAACAAATAGAAAATGTATTATACAAAAGTGATAAAACAGCTCAACTGAGAGACCATTTTATCTCCTATCTTCCGTGCGAATGCTTTTGACTATGAAACGTGATCTCATTAGGGGCTTTCTAATATCTACAGAAAGTTATTTTTGGAATGAGAGTCTGGTGCATTAAGAATATATTCTGCTTATATGGTTTCAAAAGGAAGGACTAGGAATCACAGGGGTCATATGCCCTCCCCCTGAACCCCCTCGGTACCACGCGAGGGGATGTATGCAAACACATCCCCTCGCATGCGATCGAAGGGGAGAGAAATTATTTGATGGTTGCCGACCATCAAATGGTTTCTCTCCCCTTTGGAAATAAAGAGTCAGTCTGAACTGCTATGGGGTCCAGAGCTGAGAGGGGCCACCTTCCCTGTGTCATACATATTTTCCACTACTGAATAGTACATATAGGCTTACAAACTTTTGCCTTGGGGCCTGAAACATATCTAGTTATGCCCTTAGAACTGCTCATTTTTGATGCCTTAAAGCCCCGGATTTAGCCACGTAATGTGTCTAACTCAGTCTACAGAAATGGATAGGGCACCCAAATAATGGACTCTGCACACATTTAACGCACCTCATAAGACTAGGAGAAGAAAGGTCTTCCCCGCAGCGAACAGGTTTCTAACAGGAGCAACAATTTAATTGTACTGTTTAGCACTATTAGTGGTAGTCGCATGGGAAAACAATTGACCTGCCCCAAGTATGTCATGTGAATTGGGGGTACTGTGTTGCATAAAATAATGTGCACTAGCAGCCCTACAATGTGACCTAACATGAGCTAAAGCACCACTAAGCATTGGGACAGGAGAGAAATAGGAAAGATGTGCATACTGTCATTTCCAGAAGTCACTAGTACAATCTGCTATCACAGATGATGTGAAACACATTACCACTATTATCACACTTTCTCTTTGCGCTGTGCAGGAGTAAGTAGGTCCAGCTTGACTGCATCACTGACACATGACAGTAGCGTCCATGTTTACTGGTCTAGCCTGCAAATTTTTTGTTAAAATGAGATCTCCCAACCCCACCCCCAACACAATCCTTGAAAATGTATTCGGTTAGCATTAGTACATCCAACTAGATACAACTGCAAGCTGCCTGGTGAATGATAGAGCACATGAACTAGGTTACCAATAAAGAGAAAACAATACCTGGGTATGCTGCTGCTGGTATCCCTCCGCAATGGCATTAATGTTATGGAATCCCGGTGCTAACAGAACATGGAAGTATCCTCCTTCCTTGGTGTAGACTTTCACTCCTTCGTTAAATATAATTGTTGCTTTAGGAACGGCTTTTCCTTTCTCATCCCTTACAACGCCATGTACGCCCTTATGCACCTAGAACCAAAAGAATCACTATTTACATTTGTACACACTACAGTGACATAGGAGCCATCACTGCAATTCAACCTCTAGGGATAAAACGGCTTCATAACGTAGTTGCCTTGTATATCTGCTAATCTATGGTAGCACAATGCAATCTTATTACATTTAAATACTCTGCCTTAATTACAGAAAATAATTAGGCTATGCAACTGAGACGGTACGAAGGGACATAGAACAAATCCACAGTACACAGCAGGAGGGGACATAGAACAGATCTACAGTACACAGCACATGGGGGCATAGAACAGATCCATAATACAGAGAACACAAACCTGCCTTCTCAGACTTCTGCAGAAACCTTGACTGACAAAGTAAAGAGAAGCAGAGCTGGCTGTATTCAGTTCCTATCACTTATTGATGGAAATCGCTAAATCCACCTATACTATTACACGTTCTATTTTCCATTTATAGCCTGCTCTGGTTACATTTCACTATTACAGTCACCTTTGGAGTTTAGTAAATTAACCCATACAGTAGCGCTAGATAATATAAGTACAGATTGGAGGCAAATTGACTTCCAGGGCTTTGAAATGCACCAGAAACACACAGGTGTAACCAGTACACCAGAACAGACAAAACTAAAAAACATTCTGGCCATATGCTAAATGCATCTCTATTTCTGTCCAACTCTGGAAGAATAAAACATGCACCAGATTTATGCCAGGAATGATCACTAATTTATGCACAGGTTTAAGAGGAGATCAAACTGTAGAAGCCCCCATACACGACTACTGTATTTTGGCTGATTTCACCCACTCCCGGCAGATCAGGCTGAGAAATAGGCCGAAATTGTGTGTGTGTTTGATGCCCTATTAGGTCTGATGCGCGGTCCCATGCACATCGGGCCTGAGTTGATGGTCCGACCTGCATGCAAGTCCGACCTCTGACTCCGACCCCCCCCCCCCCCAGTGGCAGGGAACAGAGGTTGCATGTGATGCATCACATGTTAAAGGGCCACATGCAATTCTGCCACGCGGGAAGGTCACAGGCGGCTTGCAGGGGATCGGATGGCCATACATTGCTGCAATACATCGCAGTAGTGTATGGCCAAACAAAGCTTTGTGTGTTTTGAGAGTGTAACAGATGTTTAAGTCACATTTACTACTCATTTACTTAGTGATTTTTAGGATGAATTGCGCACTCAGAGTGGGATAGGGGGGCAAGTCTGGGGGCAATGGGTGTTCGGTATGAGGAGGAGAGGCGGGTTGGAGGTATGAGTGAGAGTCAGTGGGGTATGGTGTGTTGTTTGTATGTGGTACTCTTTATCTAGGTGTGGTAGGTACAAATGATACACTATATGCAAATGGTGGATGAATAGTAGACTTTTATTTCAAAACAATCAGTTGATTGTCGGCCTTTAGCTCCTGGGACTGGACCCTGTGTCTCACAGGAGGACCACCACAGTGTCAGTCTTGAGGGACCTAGGAGAGGTGTAAGGGACTCCTTTAGGGAACCCTCTCTCATAGGGTCCTCACCTGGATCCTATGTTCCCCCTGGTGATTGGTGGTGGTGGCGGCCTGTTTGTGGGGCAGTTGGTGCGTCCTGTTGTACAGTTTAGGCAAATGTACTTGGGGTCTGTAAACCTTTACTTGGCATTCTAACTTTGTGAAGGGGTGTTCAGAATCATACCCAGAAATTGAAGATGGGATGGAACGAAATTATTATTTTTTAAATGGACAATCCAACCGTAATGGATAAGTACTCGGTGGGTTAGACAGACATTTTCTCGAAGAGTAAGTTTTAAAACAAAGCCTAGATAAACAGGTCAACCAGATATGGTACCAGATATTTATCATCATACCCAAAGAATGGAGATGAGTGATCATTACAGACATTACCTTGGTAAATACGCTGGGTGCCGAAGAGAGACCGAATAACAATGCCCAGAACTGCTAATGAGCCTCGTGTACAGCAAACCGAAGGAAGGCCTAATGTGGTTCCGAGATTGGAATGTACGAACCCTTTGATGTCCAGGCAAAACAAGAAACTCCGTAGGCTCCAGACTTTCGATATTCTTGAACAGGTAGAATGCCAAGTAAAGGTTTACAGATTTCAGGTTGAGAACGGGTCTGAGGGATCATTCTGGTTGTGAATCCCCACCCTCACCCCACCCCCTGAGAGACTTGGGTCTGAGTATTTCTCCCTGCATACTGCAGAGAGATCTCAATGCTATGAATACACAGGTAGTGAAGGGGAGGTACACACTATGTAGCCCCAAACCAATGAGAAGCAGTGGAATGGTAAAAGCTGCTCATACCATCTTCTTTATAAATTGTGGCATGTCTTGCCTAACTGGCATCAGGTATCCAGAGACCCAGACTTCTTAATAAGCAACAAAAGTTCCCTCCCAAGGTATCCACGACAGTAGCAGCTGGCTGACAGTCTGTCGTCAGATGTTACAGGGGAAAAAATTGTGTAGGGCTGGACCCATGGTCTCTTCAGAATCCAGTAGAACGTTATTATAAAGCAGAGCCTAACATGTTGCCAATTCATAACTACAGGAGTTTGAATCACTAGGAATAGTGAACAGTATTTATAAAAATTAAAAAAAAGCAGCAAGAGCATGAAAATAATCTTCATAGAAATATCCTTACCTCTACCAGCATGGCAAGAAGTGGCTTTTTGTTGTCAGTCCAGAGAGACTTTAGCTGCCCAGCACTGGGAAATAAGCAGCAACTAGTGTAGACTGTTATCTCTGGGCAGTGACCATAGCTTACACTGAAATCCTTTATATAAAAAAAAAAGGGGGGGGGGGGGGGACAGTTCTGTTAAAACAAACCAATTTTTTTATTGTATAGTGACCAGACAGCACAAAATCAAGGTCATAATATATGGAGTATGAACATTTTCACTACTATTTTTGGTACTTGTTTCCTAGCACGGCGCCCATAGCATACCGTACTTAGTGGTGTGCGATGCAATGCGATATTCCCGTTAAATTAACAGGAGTGCTTGTACAATGAAATATTGCATAGCAAATGGCATGTGATGCGATTTTTAATTATACAAGCA
Source organism: Crinia signifera (assembly GCF_055691185.1). NCBI lineage: Eukaryota > Metazoa > Chordata > Amphibia > Anura > Myobatrachidae > Crinia > Crinia signifera. The sequence goes on from NC_139218.1 coordinate 67,956,532, forward strand.
CCCTGATGGGTGCTTACAATGTTAAATTCACCCCCATTGTCAACGCCAACCCCACTATCAACGCCAACCCGAAGCGTGGCGAGCACAGCGAGCGGCGGCGGTATACGTCCTTCGACCTTTTCATACCCCCACTATCCACGTCGGCGTGGAGTTGTCCTTAGATAGTGTGGCGAGCGCAGCGAGCCACCAAGCCCGAAGTGTGGCGAGCCCTGCGAGGGGAAGCGGAATACAAGCCCGAAGCATGGCGAGCCCGGCGAGGGGACTCAGAATACATGTAAAGTAACCAGTGTCCCCTTGCGGGGTACGCTGCGCTCGCCACACTATCTAAAATCAACTCCACGCCGACAAGGATAGTGGGGTATGAAAAAGTGGGAGGACGCGTACCGCCGCCGCTCGCCACGCTTCCGGTTTGGCGTTAATAGTGGGGGTGGCGTTGACAATGGGGGTGCATTTAACATTGTAAGCACCCATCAGGGTGCTTGTACAAATAAAAATCGAATCGCATGCCGCTATATTGCATGCGATGCGATTGTATAAGATGCACTACGATCAAAATCGGGGGCGCCGTGCTAGAAAAAAAGTACCCCATTTTCCTGCAACCTAAGCATTCAGTCACCAGAATCATATATTTCATTGTGCGGATGAACCTATAGGCCCCTATACACTAGTGCAATTTGGCCCTTTTCTTCACAAACCCGTGTGCATCAGGTCTGATCCAAAGTTATTCACCACTGCACCAAGCCTACATTGTGTTTTTGGGCGGTCAATGTCCAAAAACACAATGCGAAATCACGTGTTTTTGAAAAACACGAAAGCGATATAATTTGCAGCTCAGTGAGTTGTTGCCAAAGAGGGGGCATGGCCTTGACTGCATGGGGGTGTGCACTGACAAGGGGCATGTGCACTGTTTTGTCCATTTGGATGCATACCCAGTACTTCCTGAGCAGCTGGGCAGCCCCCAGACTCCCCTTTCCTGCACTGTTTTGATGCCCTTTTTTTGTTTTGTTTTTTTTTAAACAAAAGATAGGCCGGTGTGAATTACAATCTACAAAAAAACATGCCAAAGAATGACTAACACAGATAGGGCAGGTTGAGACTGGGAGAACCAAGGGTAGCCCCCAAACTGCTGCTGTGGTTTAAATAAAACAACATTTTTCTCTAACTTGACCATGTTTTTTGATAGTAAAGAAAAAGAGTCCCAATATCTGGATGGACCCAGAAGATCTGCCGCTATTGGAACAAAGTTCTGACTTTAACTAACCAATTGTTCAAACTCCAGTTACGCTTCCATCGTATACACCTATTACCTGCAAATTTTACAATGTGTAAGGCAGACATATTATTTGTTTCCCATTATCATGTTTATTGCTTTGGTAACAAAAAAATAAAAAAACTTCACTGTAAAGGGATCAAGAAATCAAAGCCTCTTATCAGCGTTGTCCTCCTGCAATGTATTTACTTTGACTAGAGAGATACCTTTTCGGATTTAAAACATGGCAGATCATTTGCAAAGCCTTGGATAGAGACAACAAGGATGGAAATAAAGTACCAGCCAATCAACTAATGTAATTTTTCAAACAGACTGTACATGGCAGTTAAGGTATCCTGCCAATCAGCTCCTAACTACCATGTTAAAAGCTGTGCTTGAAAAATGAGATTTATCACTCTCCGTATTATCACTTTTAAAGGCTTATAATATCTCGCCATAGGTTTGACAGCAACCGATTGGCTGGTACCTGTGCTAGACCCGCATTAACTCTCTACAGAACTTAGACCAGATCACACTTTATAAGAAATGGAAACTTTATATTAATACTATGAACCACATAAATGGTCTGACTATGGGTTCCTTAATCAATTTTTGATTTTGCAATGGTTGTGTAAGTTCTTGTATACACCATCTGTCACCCATACATACAGACATTGATTATTGATCCATGTCCTTTATACAAGTATATGATAAGCTCCTCCTTAATTATGCTATGTGACTCCTACATGCATAATAGTATGTTTATTCTCGCCTTTCATTTTTACTCACATTTATTTCTTTATTTCCATTTTTAACCTTTTATACAATTTAAAATTTGGCATTTAACATCTTAGTACTGTATCAGCTTTGTTTTTCGTGTTGTCTTGAAATAATCTACTTATTGCTTCTAAACTTTCAATAGAGCCAGATTTTCCCCATAATCTTAGGTTGCCAACTGAGGGAACACCGGAAAGACAATGTCCTGGTTTAAGTTAAAAGCAGAAACAACCTTCGGCTGGAAAGTAGGGACTGTCTGGAGAACCTGTCTACAGTCATGGAAGCCAGAAAGATAAACTGTACCTGTTCAACCTTGGTCTGCTTGAGTACCCGAGGTAACTTGGTAAAGAGGGGTAAATAAATGCCAGATGGAAGTTCCATGGAACCATCATGACATCAGGTCTCTGGACCACACATAAAACTGGGGGAAATATGAAGTTGTTCCTGGAGACCATGAGGTCCACCTCCGGAAGACCCCAATTCCAAGAACTACAGATGGAATGACAACTCTCCGGGAGAAACATGGCTCTGACCAGCAAAATCCACCTTCCAATTTTCCATGCCCAGGATTAACACCACCTAGATCACCAGAACAAAGACCTCTGCCCAGGACAGAATGTGGGACATCTTGCTGCATTGACAAACATCACTTCTGTGTCGTTATCTGACTGAATCCACACTGAGTAGACTGCCAGGTCAGACTCAAAAGAGCTAGAAAGATGGCTTGGAGATCAAGCATGTTTACTGGCAGGGACGCCTAGAATGATGACCAAAGACCACAAGATGTAATGCCACAGTACTCCAAAATAGGAGACTTGCGGCAATGGTCACTATGACAAATGTGGAGTTTCTAAGTCACATCCCTTAAGCAGCTGATCTGCAACCAGCCACCAAATGAGAAAGTATTTGAGAGCAAAGCCAGTGGACAGAAAAAGAAGTTAAAAAGAGAGGGACTGTGCACCTGACTAATATAGGAGAGTCTCCCACAGAAGACCTGCAAATTAAATCTGGAACACTGAAAGGTCTTTAAGGTGAAGACCATCATACCCAATAACTTTATGCACACAAGGATTGACAGACAAGGAACCGAAAGAACAGTCTTGACTAAATATTGGAGGGGTCAGAAGCCCCCAGAAACTGCAGCCAAGGTACCAGGCAAGATATCTAGAAACTCAGGACTCAGCCGTGATCCTTAAAGACTTGCACCGTGCTGTCTAGATGCACCTGCTTCTAAGAAGCAGAAGCAGCCTGCACGAGCAGAAAGTCAAAATTAGGTATGACCGCAATACCTTCCCTGTGCAGCAGGCTTGCTATTTCCTCATGATCTTTGTGAAGACCCATGGAGCTGTGGCCAAACCATATGACAGAGCCTGGGACTGAAAGTGATCTGAGCAGACTGCGAAACAAATGATGACCTTCACCAATTAGGAATGTGAAAGAACATCCCTGATGTTCGGCGAAATGAAACAATTGTTTGCCACCATGACATAGATTTCGAATTGTAAAAAAAGATCCGCCCACAGTTTAGAATTTAAGGCGCAAATATTATAAAAGCAGAGAGGGTATGGACTGGGCAAATGCTACCTCCTGCTCCACCTCCCTGGGAAGAGCAGTGGTGAAAAAACACTGTGGCAGTGGACCCGGAAGTCAATTACGTTTCCCCCTGGAAATTATACCATGGACCCAAAGACTACTCCATCCATTGGTCCCTGGACTGGAGTAAGCAACCTTCTCTGAAGCCTTGACCTGAGTGTCTTTCGTAAAATTGTCCCTTTGGAGCAGATCTCCTACCAGAGAAAAACCTGTCCTTTGCACACATTCATCTAGCGGGTGCCCTCCTTCGAAAGAAGACCACAATGCCCCCACTTCTTTAAGGCGACCAAATAAAGAACGGTGCTTTTCCCACATGTAACCTGGGCAATGATCATATTCAGGCCCAAAGAGAATGCCTCCACCAAGGGAAGTAACTTCAAAGATCGCTTAGATTCGTAAATCGCGTCCCAGACACGGAGCCAGCATGCCATCCTGGCCGCTATGGCCATACCAGATACCCGTGACACAACATGATCCTCCCCAATAGCATGTCCAATTCCATTCCATTAAACCGCACTGTCCTCTTGGGATTGGAGGGGAAGAGTTTAGGCTTAAAGGCACAGTTTTAATTGAAGTGCTAGATTCTACAGCACACCAGAAAACCACTGTCCAGTGTTCCCCAGTAGCAACAAGAGAAAGAGGAATCTATAATATTTTTGTCAATTTCACTTTATCACCATACACTGTATGAACCACCATGAGCTAGACATTAGTGATTACACATACCAACTTATTAAATGTTGAAAGTACTTTGCAAAGTATTACCTTCATGCTGCCTTGATGTCCTCTCCACTCAGCACCACAGATTACTCCTCCTGAGATATTCTCATCTAGTAAGATAAACAGATTACAATTGTAATGCAGTGTCAGATTGCCAATTTCAAAATGTTGTCTATTCAGACCCTCATCAACACTGACCTGAATTGTTAGGGCATCCTGGGTGTCCCAGATGAATTGTAGGATGGTTATTTGCATAGACAGAAGCCAAGTGCTTCAGAGTGTCTTTGTTCTCCACTGTGGAATAAATACTGAATTAGACATTATTACATTTGATAGATCATTAGCTATTATAATCTAAAAGTTGGTCAGCTCTATAGATCAGCTCTGATAGGAGAGAAATACGTACATTTGAAAAGAACAAAACCAACATGAAAAACTACTAAACTGAAAAAAAAAAAATACAAATACAATTCTCAGAATTTTCAGAACTGTCTTCAGGATTTAAAGCTCAATACCTAATGTGAATACAAATGACACATAAATATAGCACATTTAAAAATGTCCTAATTTGCAGCAAAAAGTTGTCTAAGGCCATTCAAAATTAATAATACAAACTAAAATAAATGTAAACCAACTGTAGCTACTTCACATGATGGCAAAATAAAGTCTTGTTTTGCACTCACCTGTGTGCACTGGGTTATCATACGGATAGGTTACAAGTAGAGAACCACCATCTAAAACTAATGAAAGTGTGAAATCTTGTTTCAAGATTAAACCATTAATAATGACATTCGTTTCTTTCTCCCTGTCTGCAACAGGACCAGAAGAGTTACCTATTTAAAAAAAAAAGAAAACAATTATTCACTCTTATGATCAGTTATAGAACAAAATAAATTTGAGCTAGGTTTATGGCCACATTACATCACCCCATTAGCATTCCATACATAACAAATGATGTAGAGATGTTCTACAGTCATCTAGTTCCTTTTAAGTTTAGAAGTCTCACTAACTATGGGACTGATGCAGCATTGCACTATTGCAGGCTAGCATGACTTGCTCGAATTAGCCCAAAGCTTGCTCAGGGAATGACTATGCAGAGTCATAGGCATTTCAGAATAGAAAGAAATATGCCAGCACTCCGTTTTACCCATATTGTACATGGGACAAACTGCGTAACAGTATTTATCCCATATAAAATATAAATACAAAACAAAGACTTTGCTGTAGTCTAGTGTCCCCTGTGGATTCAGATAAAAGGATTTACCGGTAAGAACCAAAATCCCATTTTCTTTCACCCAGCAGGGGATACTGAAGTGATACTTACAATGGGAAAATCTCAGAGCTCCCAACCAGGGTGGGAGAGCGCTGAGAACCCTGCAGAACTACACAGCCAAATTGCGACACAGAAACTGCAAAAGGTGTCAAAACTGTAAACGCAAAAAAGGTATGATGACTTTACTATGTAGTCGCTCTACACAACTGGTGTATAGAGAACCCACGAGCAGCCGCCCACGAGGGTTTCACTAAGCAAGTGGAGTGAGCTTGGTACTTATGTAGTTTCACGGTGGCAGTTACGTCAGCGTAGCATCCTTGTCAGAATGAGCGTAGTGTTCCTCGGCCAGTGTAATTAGCGTAGTCAGTCAGAAGTAGTGTTCCAGTGAGCGTCCCTGTCAGAATCAGCGTAGTGTTCCGGTGGCCGCTTAGCGTAGCGGCCTGTACTTTGTTAAGTTGCTTTGTTCTTCTTTATTAACTAAAATCCAGTTACCAGTTAACACGTCGTCATTACTGTCTCAGATGTATGATATGGCAGGTGTGAATGTGCTCCTGAAAAACCCCCATTATCCACACCAGACTGAAGCATGGCGAGCGCAGCGAGCCCCGCGTTACGCGTCCTCCCGACCTTTTCATACCCCCAATATCCACGTCGGCGTGGAGCTGAATTTATAAAGTATGGCGAGTGCAGCGAGCCCCGCGAGGGGACGCGGATTACATGTAATCCGCGGGGATCGTCACACTTTATAAAATCAACTCCACGCCGACGTGCATAGTGGGGGTATGAAAAGGTCAGAAGGAGGCGTAACGCATCCGCTCGACACGCTTCGGGCTGGCGTGGATAGTGGGGGTTTGAAAAGGAAGCCTTTGCGAGTATGTAACATGGAGCATGGGATGTGTAAATAGATGGGAATGTGTAAATATGTGTGCTTGACATCGAGTGATACCAAGAAACTCATCCCTTACAAAGGTATTCCAGCTGGAATTTGTATATGGAGAACCTTTTAATTGTAGGATATGCCTTACGAAGCCATTCAACTTCGGCAGCAAGAGAAAAGGCTTGATTATAAGCCTAGTTGTTCTTGATGCAAGGGAACTGGAGTTATTTCTCTAGCTAGGAGCAATTTGGAAATCGCTCCTTTTAGAGTAATCCTTCTGCCAGGTGGGCAAAAAGTCTCTGGAAGTAGTTGCTGCCCCCCCCAGGAATGGCCCTGGAAACGGACCGAGGGCTGAAAGGGCCAGCAAAAGAAAAGTATCCAACTCCTCTCAAAACAGGACCTTCCCTGAAAACTGCAGTGCTTCTACCGCTTTTTTGGATTTAGTACTTGCCAGTGTCATAGCCAGGGAGACCTAGGAGCAGAAAATCGCTAGCCCTGACTACCTGAAAGCCAGAGAACAGATATCCCTGGAAGATTCACCCAGAGAAACTATCAACTAATGGATGTCATCTGCGAAAGAGATAAGATCGTCTATCTTCCTCTTTGCTTACAGGCCAGAGATGCCTACGTTTCAACAAGCTTTGATGACCCAGCAAACCACCACAGCCAAACACAACAGTAAACTTGCCCCTGTGTAAATAGATTTCAGGGATCTAAGTTTCCGATCTGAAATCTCCTTTAAATGAAGTGGCTCCCGTCACCAAGTACCATCTTTTTATAAAACGGGGCAATTGCGATGGGTAAGGGTGTTACACAGAGTTTTCTGCTATCTTTAGAAAAGAGATAAGTCGACAACAAGCGATACGACACCTGGAATCTCTTATCAGGATGCTGTCAAGCAGAAGACAGAATGTCATCTAACTCATGTGAGTCAGGAAACTACAGCAGATCTCAACATTTTTACCCCCCAAAAATTACGTTTTGGCGGACCCTGGACTCCTTCCAATATGCCACATCTGGCAAAAAGCAAAAGTTAACACATCAATTCCCTATGGAATGGAGCCTGTATCTTCCAAGAACAGTTCCCCTTCATAGGTCTGATTAAACTCACCCACATCCAGTAAGAGGGGGGAATCCTCCCTCCTCCTCTCAAGCATCAGACTGCAGTACAGAAAGGAGTAATATTTTAGAAAGTTGAGGCAGTGTAAGGGAAAATCAGTCAGAGGAAGTAGATTGCCCAGCAGATTCTCTATCTCTACACCAGCGGGTAACATGTGCTGCTGAAGAAAAGGGTAATGCCAGGGTCGTTGGGAGCCAGAAGGTAGTCTAGCAAGCCATCTCCGCAGCACCCCCCCCCCACCCCCCCATAATGGTGCCGCTCTGTAAAGCCTGCGCTGTGAACCGCTGTGGGAACTTAGTGACCAGCTTAATGCTTGGTCTCCCGCTATTTGGGCGCCATGCACTATACTCACAAGCTGCCTATGCTGGCCGGATGCAGTAGAGATCCGTGCCGGATGCAATCAGACAAGAGATCCGTGCCGAATGGCGGAGCGACTGGGTACCCCATGACGGTGGCCTTGGTGCCAGAGACCCTTGCAGTGGCAGAGGGGTCTCCCCAGCAGCTCTTACGATGTGGACAGGCAGTGCCTGTCCTACTCTTGCTGAGAGCAGATCCCTAACTAATGCCTCTCAGGAGGTGCCTAGAAAGAAAGCAACCAGCTCCCGAGGTCACTAATCTAAAGCTGGCCATACAGCTACAGATTTATTGTCAGATCTGGCTGGTTAGAACCAAAACCTGGTAATATCTGAATGACAATTTGTCAGTTTTCCAGAATTTGGACGCAAACGGTCAACTGTCATTTGCGTTCACCCATTAACAGGTTTTTGTTCCAACCAGCCAGGTCTGACAATAAATCTGTAGATGTATGTCCAGTTTAAGACTAGCTTGTAGGAGGGGTATAGGGGGACGAGCAGTCACACTGATTACAATTCTTAATGTGCCAGCTTCTAGTGACTACCAATCTGTTTCTATTGTAATTATCACTTCAGTGTTCCCCTGCTGGACTAAAAATGTTCATTTTCAAAAAATGTTATCTAGTGCTGTCATGGCGGCTTTCAGATAAGGCTATAAAAGGCCTAGAAGGGTGTGTCTCACAAGCAGCCCTTGTATTTATCTGCAATGTAATATTGTGCCGAGCATATATGCTGGTGTACGAACTTGCAGAATATTGAGTTCCCTTGACAATGGGCTGCAATAACAGTTTTGAACGAAATAGATTTTCAGTATATTATTATGTAGTCATTTCACTCTCATCTACACAGATTACTAAAGTGCTGGAGCTGGCATTTGATTGGACATACAAAAGGAAAAGTTCAGCAATCCCACTTAGACCACAGTATAAAAACTTGCCTCTTTGAAACTTTAGGTTTTGAATCTAGTATAGGAGGATGTAATTCCGCACTAGAAGCAGCGCAGGAGCTTATGGTACATAGACATAAATACACAGAGCATCACAGCTCGAGATGCATGCAGCTCTACATAAGGATATTTTTTTCAGTAAACATTTATTTTGAGCAATATAGGCATAAACTCAATGGTAGTCATGGTAAGCTAAACGTACATACAGTAGCTTTAATTTTCACATCCCTGGAAAGCTTTTGCTGAAGATATGTCAAGCTTTGCCATACATTACCGCGACTTCTTCGAGGGGAGAAGTCACAGCCGACCCCCTTGAGATGCCTGGGAACTTCCTGGGTGTCACGATCGCTTGCGATATTCACATGCACTCCCATTCACTGCTGCTAGAGGACTGTCCAAGACAGAGGTTGGATGTGCAGTGGGTCCTATCTCAGACAATGATGCGCACGGGACTGCACATTGGATCGTACTTAACATCAAACAAATCTGATTTGACCACTTTTCACCTGATTCTCATCCCGATCCGTCAGAATCGGGTGAAAGGTGGCCAAATCAAACAAGCGTATGGCCAGCTTAAGTCCAATTGGCTACTTTTTCCAAGCTAACAGATTAAACGTTGTCCTTGTAACATATATGTTTCTTACTTATGAAGTCTGTGTCCAGATCCTTGCCATTGGCATTGGTTTGTCCTATCGTTGATGTACAATCTTTTTCCGTTGCTTTCTCTCTACCATCTGGGTTAACCAAAGGCACAATAACGATTCTTGTTCTGTCAATGAGCTAAAAATAAAAAGGCATGTCAAAAAAAAAATGCCTAAAATAACTCATCGTTAAATCTATTTCTCCGATTCTACAGGGGACACTGGAGTAGACTTTACAGTGGGTATAGAATGGGTAGTAAATGGGAGCTGGCACTTTAAAATTGTAGTACTGTCAGCTCCTCCCCCAGCCAGTCTTAGAAAATTGTGCCCAAAGGCGCGAGAGAGAACACAAGACAAAACACACAGAACAGGTGAAAGAGAAACCAATACCGAAAACTGAACAACCAGATACTTCCAAACTCCTCCTACCTAAACAGGAAAAACAGCACGGTGCAGGCGTCCAGCAACCCCTTTGGAATCTGAGAAATGGATTTAAAGGGGAGTACCAAAATCCTGTCTTCTCCATTATCCAGCAGGCGACACTGGAATAGACCTTACAATGGGGACATCCCAGAGCTCTCATCACGAGCGGGAAAGAGCAGAGAACCCTGCAACACTGCACAGCCGAACTGAAAATCAAAAGCCGAAAAAGTATCAAATTTGTAAAAACTAATAAAAGTATTTTGGCTTGACCATGTAGCCTCTCTGCAAATCTGGGTCAAAGAAACCCTACGTGCAACTGCCCAAGAAAAGCTGATCGACCGACCATGTTGAGTGCGCTGTAATATTTTCCCGGAGGCACTCTAGACGAGGCCAGATATGCCTGATGAATCGTGAAATGGATCCATATTGCAGGCATCTGTTTTAAACCAGGCCATCCAGGATGGGCAATAACATAAGGAATAAACAAAACATCCAACTATCTCAGAGAAGCAGTCCTATCAACATAGATTCGGAGTGCTCAATCCATATCCAGGGATCTGGATGTCGGAATCGGCACCACCAGAGGTTGGGTTCATGTGAAACTGCAAGACAACCATGGGAAGGAAAGTTATGCGCATACGAAGCTCGGCTCTATCCTGCTTGAAATACCAAATTTGGGAGGGCAGCAATAGAGCCCTTAACTCCAATACTCGTCTGGCAGAAACCAGTGCTATAAGAATCATAACGACTCAAGACAAAAATTTGAGGTCTGCAGTTTCCAATAGCTCAAAAAGAGACTATTGCAAGAAGGAAAGAACAAGCTACAAATCCCAAGGAGACGTGGGAGGGGAAAAAGAGGTGGTTGCAACCATAATCACCCCTCAAAAAAACATCTGGTAAAAACGCCAACTTCTTGTTGAAAAATACAGACAACCTGGACGAAAAACAGAAGTCTAGTTTGTATCCTTAATTGATTAGATGGAAAGCGTCCTGAGGCCTGAAAGGATGGACCAGAAAAAGAATGTCTAGGAGTTGGAGAGGCAGATGGAAGAAAGGTGGATTTACCTCCAGTTGCCGGTCCAATTCTGGCCCAAAAAGTACATTACCTGCATTGGGTAAAGCCTCCACCTCAGTCTTTGATTCCATGTCTGCCTGCCACTGGCGAAGCAAGAGAGCCCTACGAGCTGATATAGCCAGAATAGAGGAACTACACACTCAGGGGGAAAAAAAACCAAAAACCTTCTTTTGAGGCTTCCCCTAAATAGGCCGCTGATTCCTGGATATGTTCTGCCAGTGAAATAATCTCTTGAACCGGTTTACCAGACTGAATGCCCTCAGGTGTCCGAGATGCCCACGAATTAATAGCCTTGTTCACCCACTAACCAACCATAGCTGGTTGCAGTGTGACACGTCATGGTGAAAATCTATTTTAAAGGTATTTCCTAACTTTGTCAGAAATACCTTAAAAAGGTGTCTCCCAGTACTGGGAGTATCACCCTTTAGAATAAAAAGGACACAAAAGACCCCCCAGAAGGTAGAGTCTCACAAATCTTCCTATGATCAGCAATTGCCAGGTTGAATTTAGAATACATTTAATTCCTCTGAATTTGGAAAAACAGACGCTGATCTTTTCTTTTTAGCAAAAAAATGACTGCGTGGACAGAACTGGGTCCTGATGTAGAGGGATTATTAGCACTTCAATACCCAAAGAGTCAGATTCAGGCTTCACTGTGAAATCATCATCATCATCATCATCAGAATCTTGCTGAAGCACTAAAGGCAGTACATTTCTTTTATTTTTTAGCTAACTGAGGGGCCACTACAGGGGTACAGTGGTACCACAGACTTAGCGCCTGGGACCAGGCCAATTCATGGTCAGATATAGAGGCTGTCTGGCTGGAAGATTCCCTCTTATACAGAGAAAAAGTGTCTGCGCTCTACTCAGGTGCAGCAGGGTACCTGTAGTATCACCTCCTAGAAAACAAAGTACAACAAAGAATGGATGGAACCCGCGTTCCCAATTAAAGGTATGTTCATTCCAAAATGTCCACAATCTGAACGTCCAATAAAGTTCCTTATTGGTGTATTCACTGCTCATCAAAAAAGTGGACCTCAAAAGACAAAAGAAAAGATAGTTTATGGTGCAGATTTAGATACTCAAATAGTAAGTATGGGGGGATAGTGGAGCCTCCGTACCATTTTATGGCCTCACTCAGGCCAAGTCAACATCTAGTTAATAGCCGGAGTCAGGGAGAGTATTCTCAGCGGAGAACACTGGTCCTGACAGATCCGTCAGCACACAGTGCTGGCACATGGCTGAGCGTTCAGAGCGATCCAGCATCGCTCAGAACGCTCTGCAATTCGCTATGTGTGTTGGTCCCATTAGACTAACCTTGCATAAACTTGCAGAGGGAAGGAAGCAACACCAAACTTAGCCCTATGAACGTTATATTAGCAGGCACACAAGAAATGTACAATCAATCTCCTGACAAGCTATGCACCACTGTGACTCATGGCTGTGATGCAGATAGGACAGCCTCTGTGCTGTTTAACCCCAGCAGCGGTACCTGTCCCCTAGTGTGCACAGCAGCACGCAGAATGTGTCTTAAAATGGCTAACAGCCTTCTCTGAAGCGCCGGGGCTGCTGAGAGCCTAGGGTGAGGACTAATTCTGTAGCCCCACCCCCTCTTAATGGCAGCTTTTTGTAATATGCACCCATGTACTGCTCTGGCTAGCCCTAATGACCGTCTTGTCCTGGCCATCCATTACCCAGGTGCCAGGTTGTACTTACGGTCTGCTTGCTGGCTGGTGTTGTCAGTGGCTGGGGGTCCGCGATGCGCACTGCAAGCAGCGGTGTCTGAAACAGCCTTGAGATGGCAGTCTCAATACCAGAGACCCCTGCTCACACCGCAAGCGGTGGTGGAAGGGTCCCCCTGGCGTGGACAGGCAGTCCTCCTTCTTGCGGCTAGAAGATCCCTAGCTTATAATAAAATAACTTTTCCTCATAGGAGTAGCCTGAATGTGACCAGCTCCGGAGATCACTAAAGAAAGACTGGTTTGAGGAGGGATATAGAGGGGGGAGGAGCGGACACACTACTAAAAATTACGACACATATTACTACACATTCTATACCCACTATAAGGTCTATTCCAGTGTCCCCTGCTGGATGAAAGATATCATTAAAAAGCAAACAGCTGTTCAAATATATTTTTGTAGTAGAGATCTCGAAAAATTATTTTGATTGGACTGCCTGAATTACTGGCCAATTGCCCCATCATTTCTCAGCCCTCCAATGGTATTCCAATGGACCCATGCGACAGCCGGATAATCCAACAGATAGCTCACCTTTGTAATTGCATTGTTCTTTTTATAGTTCAAGCAGAGGAATTCTGCAAATGTCAAGAGCAGTTCTGTGCCGACTGGGGCGTTTCCATGAACTCCGGCAACAAATCGGATTTTCGGCTCATCTGGTTCAGAAACATTGGGTTTATTGGAGATTTCCAGGGACCAAATGTAACGATATTCAACACTCTGACCCAATCTGAATAACAAAAAGCAGAATAGAATAAGCTGCTACACTATGCCATACCAGACATTTTAGAATGGATAACATAAAGAGTATGGGGTACTTGTGTATTATCACGGCGCCCATCGCATACCACTAATTAAGGTATGCGATGAGAGCCGATTTCAGACTTTCCCTGGGCTGAGTATACAATTTTAACATTGCGTCGCATCGCATGCTATTATAATGGCATGCAATGCTATCATGCCCGATTTGGGCTTATTCCCATGTTAAATGCCCCCAGACCCGATTTTTAATTGTATCCCCACCTTGATGGGTAATGAGTATGTGAAATGCCCCCCCATTGTTAACGCCACCCCACTATCAACGCCAACCCGAAGTGTGGCGAGCCCGCGAGATGCAACTTTTTGGTTGTACAATGCCTTGCGATGGAAATCGGGGGCGCCGTGATAATACACAAGTACCGAGTATGGAGAAACTCAAGTCTGTAGATTGTTGAACAGCTGTAATATATACCAATACCAAACTGCCTTGCTCAAAGGGAAAAAAAGGACATTAGTAGATTTAATATCAGTTTTAATATGTCCTTAATATGCCAGGCTGGAAGAAAAGAAAAAAAAATCTGCCAACAAATATTACCTGGTTAGCTTAGTAATGTTTGGGTAGTTCAGATTTAGTCCGCGTAGGGACTCTGAAAGGTCGTGATACGGTCTATAACGATAAAGATCTATATCACTAGAAGAAGTGGACAGCAGGAGACGCTCTAGGCCATTCTCCGCTGAAAGATCCTTGATTAGGGTCTCAAACGCCTTTGTGTTAGGATCTGCTGGTTCCGGCTCTACCACCGATAATTTTCCTTTATCTTCTTTGTGGATATCCGCACCGGAACGGACAAGAGTGAAATTTGTAACCACTGCTTCTCCATCCGTGACGTTGACCGTTTTCACACCAGGAACATACCTGTGGGGTAAGAAATCCACTGAGTGAAATATAAAGTGTCATTTTCTACAGTGCCACTGTTTACGCTATTAAAAAAGTGATACCTACCCTCTCGCAGAGGCTGTGACTTTGTATGTTCCAGGCACTAGCAATCTCCAATAATCCCCAGCTTTATCAGTGGTCACAGGATGATTAATGTCTGCCACACTAATGGTTGCATTGAAAATGCTTCTTCCATCTGTAGCATCAAGCACAAATCCTTTGATTCCCTTGTGCACCTGAACAAGGAATAGAAGTTAGAGGTTCAGACAGGACATGTTAACAGGGAACAATCCTGTGTAGTACTACAAGTATTCACCTGTTGTATGAACTGCAGCAAAGACCGATGGTTACTTTCCCAGTACACAGGGAGTTCTGGGGCCACAGGATATTTCACACAGCCCAACTCAATGGTCACTTCAAAGCAGTTGGTATTTAGATAATTCCAGTCCTGCATGCCACCTATGGGTTAATATGCAGGTTAGACTTTTGCTCACATCGGCCACTACGCTCAATGCAATCAGGTGCGCAGTCTGAATAAATAAAACTGATTATTGGGCAATTAAATTACAGAGAAGCAGATAAAAACCAGGTGTTTTGCTGATCTCCTACTTACAAAGACATCAGCGTGCTATGGTGACATGAACACCTCACTCCATGTGAAAGGTCCTCAGCATACAAACACACCCATATACACCGTACTCCCACAGCCATCTGCACTCGTGGCCACACACGGGACAAATTCCATCTGACTAGCATTTTACAACAGGCTTGGTCTTCTCCTTTCCCAGTATCGCCCTCACCATGAGACTACACAGCCAATAATGCCATGTGAAGGAATAAACATGTCGTGCAGCTCTGACACACTACAGATATTATTATAATAATGCACCAATAAATGACAAGTATAAATGACGATATTAAATATACTAATTTACTAAGACAAAATACAGTACTAGCAGAGCAATACATTTGCGGACCACTCACAAAGTTCAGGAACAAGTGGAACATAGTTCTCTGCAAGCAACTATGGCAAACTTGGGCATTTTGTAGCATGTACATGGGATACAGAGTTATAGGACTGCTGGAAAGAAGGACGCTGTGTAAAGATCTGCGATATGCACAAAGCCAAACAGATAATTCACAGACACTCAGAAGTGCATATTAAAACTTAACAAGAAGTATTATCAAAATGAGAGTAGATACTTTGTTTACCTGGAACATTATACCAGTGTGCTCCATTGGTGATTCCTTGAGGGAAGTTCTCATTGGGATAAATCGCCTTACATGGACTACCCTGGAACATGTCATTGTTTTCCTAGAAAAAAAACAAACACACTAGTTATTTATTAGGCTTGGAAAGCATAACAATAAAAACAATACAACAGAAATTCAGCAAATACAAGGCTTCCACATTGAAGATGGATTTTTTTTTTATATGAACTTAATTTTTACATAAAATTTGATGACACGTTGAACAAGACAGAGTAGAAGCGCATTTCCACTTTCTGACACATGGTGGTGCTGCAACAGTGTTCAGGCCAGGAGCTGGCATAAGCTGTACAACTTTCACGCAAACTAACAGCTTCATGTATAAAAATAAAATTATTTCTAGATATATCAGGTTTTTGGGGAAACTAAAGGGTGAAAAGAAATGTAAAATCTGGCTTTTGTAACCATGGAGTGGTACAATGCATCTACCTATACGTCATATATGGCCCTATCATAACACATTTCAACATACTAGAGAGGGGAGACCAGAAAGACAGCCAGAGTACAATGCTGACAGCAAATCAAAATTAAGCAACTTCTGTTCCTCCATTCTGCTCTTATTTATTGCAGATTTCCTGTTTTTATTGGCTACTCACTGTAGCTTTGCAGATCGCTGCATTCTGAATTCTAGGAGATTTAAAGGAGATTTAGGAGAGTAAAACTTAAAGGCAGGAGACTCCTGCTTATGTTTAACAGCCGCCCAATCCTGGGACTGCACATGAGTTAGTAGGAATAAGGGGAGTATAAAGTCCCGTTCACACGGTGCGATTTTTAGCAATATTTGCTGGGTATATGATATCCCTGTGTGTACGGGGCAACTGCCTTTGGGAGCACACTCCCGCAACCTGCCCTGGGGTGGTTGCTGGTCGCATGTTCCTGCGACCAGTGGCTTCCTCTGTCAGTCAGCTCTTTTCCTGCCTCTTCCCCCGGCAGAGTCTCATTTTCATCAGCGACCAATTGGCTGATGAAAATGGGACACTGAGCAATATATTGCTCCATGTGTACAGAGTTTATGCCTTTCCTTCTTTCAATAAAGAAAAGAAAAAAGGTTTGTAAAGAGTAAATAATGTCGGTTGTAAAATGCCACCAGCATAAATCACCCTGTGTGCATGATTACATAATAATTTAGTCTGATCATTAAAACCAGATTACATAATCTGTCTAAACTCTGGATTTGCACAGGGCAAATACTGTATTTGCTGGCGTATAAGACTAATTTTTTCCCCTGAAAAACATGCCTCCAAGTGGGAGGGTCGCCTTATACGCCGGGTGCACTTATATAACAAACTATATTTTGAGTGGAAATGTTGGGGGGGTCGTCTTATACGCCGGCAAATACGGTAATTATTTCATAGTTGTGTTCCGTTTGCCCTGCATTATCCTTCAATACAGCTAAAGTATATTGTATGTAGATAATAGCGTGTACTCTGCTGAGGAAAAGTAGGTACCTGTATGGGTGGGGTCAACTAGGGGGGTCTGAGTGCAACTTTCTCAGTGATCAGGTATTATTTTACTATATTGTTGCAAAAAAAATAAATAAAATCAGCCTTCCAATAAAGGTAGGTGAGGCTGATTGTGTAAGAGTAGAACATTTTTTTATTTTAAACTTGTTGTTAATGCATTATATATGAATGTGTCAGCACAGACGGACTGGTTCCCAGGTGCTGGCAGCGGCCCACATTGTGCTTAGTTTTTCTAACCCTCACCTTGGAATATGAAAGCGCTAACTGCTGGAACACATCATCATCTGGGGATTTACTGTACGCAGACATACCTTCTTCATCATCATCATATGGATAATTAACCACAAGGGAGCCTGCAAACACAAATTAAGATTAGAAAATACTGCAAACATGCAAGAAAGGAGGAGTCCAATTTAGATGTAAAAAAGAAAAATAAAACCCCATTCAGGACACCAAAAAGGTAATTCCCCCCACACACACACACCAAAAAGAAAAGCCACGCTAACCGGTCACAAAAAAAAAAAGTGTCAATAAATAGCTTTAAAAAAAGAAGAACATTTGCAGCCATTTTAACAATAAGAAGTCATGGTTTTAACCAGATAATACTACATTTAAGATATACAACTAGTATACTAAAGTAAGAACACCCAGGCAGCACAAAGCAGGATCAACAGTACAAACAATATACAGGTGCGCGAGTCTGCAATCCATCAACGGCTAAGATCCCTTACAGAAGTAATACAGTCACATGTTCTACCTTGACTGCAACCTACAATCTGCATATTACAGAATATATGAGGCCCAAACAGAAATGTGAAATAAATATGGCAACAGATCCTATAAAGGATGAGTACTACATAGAACGAGACAAAGGGAAAAGTGGTTATATCCTGGAGTATAGAATCACACTTTAATAAATAGTAATCGTACAATTGTTGTTTTACCTACAAGTACACTTTGTAAGTAGGGATTAATGTGGATGAAGTACTATGGGAAATAAAGAGTTAAAGAGGTTATGGAGGACAGGAAGATTTGATAGTAACGGTCCATGCACAAAGTTCGTAAAACTCAACTAGTAAATCACTTCATTTTAGTGCCTGAGACTGTGCTGCTTAAGCAAACTAATAACCCACATACCTCCATGGAGATTAGCAGAGAGAACAAATGGGTAACTTTTCAGCCAACTCATTACTGCCAAAGTCTCAAGTTGTGGAGGGTCCACAATCTGGAAGAACTGGTCGGGGAAATTGCGATTAAGATCATAATTGTTACTGTTGTTCCTGCCGACAACTCCGTCACGGTCCCCTGCACAGAAAGAAGTTGGTGAACAAAGGCAGTTTGTACCCGGTTGTAATTTGGGAATGAAAGTACAAAAGGAACTTTGTGTAATTGGTTTAGAACTAAATCAGAAAATAACCTACCTATCACTTATCTACGAAAGGAGTTTTAGAAAGGGACAGAAGAAACTCATTTTATAGATCACAACTGCATACACAAATCAAATTTGTAAGGTGGCTCTCACGCATGTATCTTATCTACTAACCCAAGTGAAACCCTACATTAATTTATGGAAAGTAAAAATGTAAAACAACTCTTCATCAATTACCTGATTATAATCATTAAAAAAAAGGTCACCAATGTCTTGGACAACATAACTGGTGTTGCCTAACCCCCTCAGAGAGATGGACAGATCTCCCAGCACTTCAAGCAGTGTATGCAGTACAAGCGCAACTACCATTCCACAAACACCGGATGCCCCTGTGCTAGAAGTTTAAATAATCTGGATGGGTTATGTCAGCCTACTTAACCACTTCAGTGATATGCCCGTGGCTCAGCTGTGCTGCCGCAGTGGGCTGTCCCGGATATACCACCAGCAGGTAGGTGTGAGCCAGTGGTGCCTCAAGCTGTGAACCACCTCTAGCGGCACCCTCCCATTGCCCCCCCACTCCAGTCGCTACCCCCCTGACCTCAAGGCTCCAGCACATTTTCAGAACAGCGAGAAAAATGAGTAAAATAAATCCATTACCTTCTTGTGCTTTCTCATATCCGTCAGGGTTCATAGATGGCATGATATGAATTCTGGTGGTATGAAGAAGTTGTGTGACCTCAGGGTCCGTCCCATAGTTCTTGCACAAATACTCTATCAAGTTCAACAGAAGCTCGCGTCCTACCACTTCATTACCATGCATGTTACCAATGTACTTGAACTCCGGCTCACCTGGAATAGGAAGATTAGAATTTGATGCAAATAGATAAGTGAATGGTAATTTTAAACTTTTGAGCATCAACATCTCTGAGATTTTAAAAAGAACCTCTAAAAATGCCAGCATATTTGTTATATAAACGTAAATAAAAAAAGTGGTGTAAAAAAAAAAAAAAAAAAATTGCTAAACATTACAGGTCGTTCTGCTGATGAAAAATGTTTGGCAATTTTCACACCTATTTTGACAAATTAATTTACAAAGTAAAACATGTAAGATAATTAATTAATTGGCATGGGGATACCAGCACATTTTTTATTGTCATCCTGAGAAATAACATAACTGCAAGCAACCAAGCAAAAACTTTCCCATGTTCTCCAGCCCCAGCAGTTTACCTCAGTAATTATTATTTTAGGATATAATATAACTAAAGAATCCCTCACGTCACTTAATGTTTCCTATGATAAGCATCAAAACAATAACTAAACTATCAGTAAAGTTTAATACTTTAAGATAGAATTTAATTAAAAGTGAAGGGGATGAGTTGCCGTTGCCCTTGCAACCAAGCAGAACTTGCAACCCTTGCGGCATAAACTCACCTCAGACTTGCTGATTATGTACACTGCCCTATGAGGCTGCAATCAGAACTCAATAGTAACGTAACGCATAAGGGTATATTCAACGGTTTATTCAACTGACCCCCTGTACAAGCAGTTTCCAGGGGGCTAGGATTTTGCAGTGACAGGGAAACGGCATTTGCGGCCACTAAAACAGTGAAGCTCACAGCTAAATGCATTAGCCACGAGCCTCAAGGTTTTGGGGAAACCTCATTTTCCTCTGACAGCGAGAATTCCCCCGGAATGTAGAATAGGGTGAGCAGCCGGCTGGGGGTTAAACGGCAAGGGACGTTTGTTTTAGGCTATCGCCTCCGTTTAACCTCCTCGTCAGCCACATTGAATGCGGGCCTTAGCCAAACTCATTTGGGGAAGCAAGAACACCATTATCATATTTGTAATCTTCTATATGAGCAAAACACACTTTGTGTCAAAGGTGAAAACAGATGAGAGATCATGTATGGGAAGAGACGAATGTTGGCCATGTAAAGAAAAATAAAGATTGGATATATTGAACAAAGCAGTGTGAAATGTAATGTGTACAGCAGATACACTGAAACACTACTTTAAAAAATATGAAGAAAGAGCATACAGGAGACTTACTCCGGATCAAAACATTAGGAGCAGAAATAAAAGGTCACTTGCAAAGAGGAGTATAATCTGTGTTGAACTTACACAATGCTCTTACAACATGATTAGAACATTTGATATAGGACAGCACTGAGACTGGTTACCTGGCTCATGAACATGTGGGTTATCAGATATTGCCATGACATAAAGCTCTCGTGATTCCACTGACTTGCCAACTGAGTACAGATGTGTGATGCTGGCATATTCACTGTTGTACTTCCTGAGGAATATCTCCATGTCAGAATAGTGGTGATGGCGGAAGTCTTGAGGCTGGATTGGTTTGTGAAGAGGTGGGAGGTTTTCAGGCCTTAAGGTGACTGGGGGTTCGGAAGCAGGTGCTGGAGCAGTAGTGCTGTCTATGGTGTTGTCAAGCACTGGGACCGATACTGTGGGATTAAGCAGGAACTCAAGCACAGTGGCTGGCCCTTCTTTTACTTCCACATTAGGAACAGTTAGAGGCAGATACCTGAGAGGTGTAGATAAGTGAACATCGGTCACCACAAAATTCCAGTAAATGTAAAGGATGTACTTATGTTAAATTATACATCTTCATGTAACTGCAAATAGAAAACTCACAGAAAG
This sequence comes from Crinia signifera, assembly GCF_055691185.1. Lineage (NCBI taxonomy): Eukaryota > Metazoa > Chordata > Amphibia > Anura > Myobatrachidae > Crinia > Crinia signifera. The sequence continues at coordinate 67,977,771 of NC_139218.1, forward strand.
GTATGCCAACAGTTGTACTTTCACATGACCCCTTCCTAATAGAAGCTGCCCACATCATGCTGGGAGCAAGCACAGCACTCTGGAAGCTGTTGGGCTGCCCCCAGCCTCTGGCACACAATATTACACAACTGGCACTGCTTTCTGCATAGCATGGCAGACAGCAGCAGAAGGTATGGGCTCTCTACATACTGTAGATGGGTCCTGTGTCCGTTGCCGGGGTAATCAGTTTATACTGCCCCTTGACAAGAGTAATACCTGCATTCCCAGGAAGAAATGGGTCAATGGCTGCTCAGTGAGTGGTGAATTGATTGATGAAAACAAAGTTTAATGGCATATTGAGTTCTTTGCTTCTACAACATATAGTGTAATACATTTACAGACAGGATGTGCATATTAAAAGTGTGACCTGACATAAATATTTCACCTGACAGACTTTGGTAAACATGCAAGTATAGGTGTAGGCAAATGGATGGAAAGAGTGCGTTGGGGAATTAGGGGTAGCAATGTGAAGCTTTGGTTAGTGTGCCTAGAAACCTAAAGGTGCCCAAACACTAGAAAGATTTTTGGGCCAATTGGCCGATTTCCGATAAATCGGTCGATATATCGTCCGATGTTTACCGATTTTTGTCCGATGCGCGCTCCTGTGGATCTTTAGCTGAATCTTCTGATCTTACGTGCTGCACAAAAGATCAGAAGATTTAACAAAAGATCCATAGGAACGCACACGGGATCTTAAGAAAAATCTTTGGTAAAGATGTGCGCTTGCCTGAAATCTTTTGTCCAGGACGGAAAAAAAGATTTCAAGGCTAATTTATGCGCACATCTTACAATCGCAGATCTTTCTAGTGTGTGGGCACCTTTACACTGGGGTAAATTTACTAAGAAGGGAGTTCTATTTCAGATGGGGATATTGCTATTGGCAACCAATCCGCTTCTATCTTTTTAGCTTCTAAAAGGTGCTAAATAAAGTAGATTCTGACTGGTTGCCCCATAGCAACATCCCATCTGAAACAGAACTCCCATCTTAGTAAATTTACCCCACCGGCTCTGGGTGTAACTACTCTTTAATGTCCGATACTTGTCTATTCTGATCTAAAGAAATGATTGCCTCATTCATAGGACTAGATCTGTATGGTGTTGGATGCTCTCAGCTTCATCAAGAATCTTTACTGAACTGTGTAAAACAATGATGCATTGGCTATACGGAGATGGTATAATGCATTGTAGTCTTTTGGAGGAGAAAGTACGGGACATACACACGGGGCGATTTTAGACTTATTAATACGTTTTAGAATACTTGTATAAACAGAAGAAAAAGAAGGGGTTCTCTTCTGTTTATACAAGCTTTCCAACGGTTGTGAGGATAGCACCCCCACCACAAAAAGAAACAAAAAGGTCTAAGACAGTAGTGTGCAGACTTATCCTTCTCGTTCTGTAAGTTTTAGACTAAAAAGAAGGTATATAAGAGTTTAGCATGCTGACATTTGGTATGTTATAGTTTTTATTAGAAAAGTTGAACAAAACCAACGTTCCACTCCAAAATCCACGGCCATAAGGTTCTTCTTAGGAAATGATCACTCACCCAATAACAGATGCAGTGATGTTATATGTCCCAGGAGCTAGTAATCGCTGGAAGTTTCCCAGCTTCCCAGTAGTGATGTGATGATCAATCCCTGACACAGAGATGGTGCCGTTCTCTATACCTTTCTTAGTAACAGAGTCCCGTACAAAGCCTTTGGCTCCTATGTGCACCTGAATACAGGGGAGACCAATTATAATTACACACAAAATCTCATACAGCATACTATTACTAATCGGTTAAACTACTAGCTGTACATAACCTTTTACAGCCAATATCATGTGAAAACGATAAGTGGAAAAGTCAGTGTAAGCCTCTTAGGGTTAGCGACCATTCAACTTTTGCCCCATAAAAGAACATAAAATGTAACCCTTTGAGTGCCAAGTGAATTTGTCAATTAGATAGGAAATATAATATTTCCTACACAACATTTTTATTTGAATTTATACAACAAATGTGAGCGACTATGGATTTTTTTGTGGATATTTTGGACATATCTCAGATGTTGGCACTAAAACGCTTAATTCTGAAATTGGTATATGAAACAGAATTCTGAATGTTTGTAACATACACATTGATCCACATTGAATGCAGAAATGTAAGTTTCGTAAATAAGAACAAATTGCGCTAAACTATTTTTAACCATAGTTTTAACCCCTTCCCGACATATGACGTACATTTACGTCATATGTCGGTTGAGGGGGAATCAAGCCAGCTCACGGAGTGAGCTGGCTAGAAAGAGAGCAGGTAATGGCTGTATATTACAGCCAGGTCCCTGCTCTCACGGCCACGAGCGGCGAGTTCGCCGATCGTGGCCGTTTAACCCTTTAAGCACCGCGGGCAAAGCGACCGCAGTGCTTAAATAGCTGATCGGAGGGGGGGCGCCCCCCTCCGGCGCCGATCGGGGCCCCCCGCAGCGAGATCGGAGGGTGCCGATCGGTTGCCATGGTAGCCAGGGGTCTAATGTAGACCCCTGTGCTGGCCGTGTCTGCATACCTATCATATCCTGCCTGAGGCAGGATGTAATAGGAAGTGCATAAAATCACTACGTTCAGCCATAGAGCTCTATGGCTGAACCTAGTACAGGCGATCGCGCCCCCTAGTGGTCAAGTACACTAGGGGGCCTTGTAGTAAAAGTAAAAAAAAAAAAAAATAATAAAGTTTAAAAATAAAAAAAAAATAAAAAAATATTAAAAGTTCAAATCACCCCCCTTTCCCCATTTCCCAAATAAAAATAAATAAAAAATAAAAAAAATAAACATATTTGGTATCGCCGCGTTCCTAAAAGTCCGATCTATTAAAATATAACATTAGTTATCCCGCACGGTTAAAGGCGTAAACGGAAAATAATCCCCAACGCCAAAACTACGTTTTTTGGTCGCATCGCCTACCCAAAAAAAAATAGCTAAAAGAGATCAGAAAGTCGCCCATATCCCATAATGGTATTAATTAAAAAGTACACTTCAGCCCGCAAAAAATGAGCCCTCACCCAGGTCCGTAGGTGGAAAAATAAAAAAGTTATAAGCCGCAGAACATGGCGACGCAAATTCGAAAAACCGTAACATTTTCTATTTTTTTTTTTAGTGGTAAAATGTAACGAAAACTATATAAGTTTGGTATCACCGGAATCGTAACGACCCATAGAATAAAGATAACCCATCATTTTAAACGAACTATGAACTCCAAAAAAACCGTAACCAGCGCAAAATTGTGGAATTGCGTTTTTTTTTCTTTTTACCCCACATTGAATTATTTCCTGATTCCCCAGAATATTATACGGTATAGTAAATGGTACCATTAAAAAGTACAACTTGTACCGCAAAAAAAAAGCCCTCATGTGTCTATATAGCCGGAAAATTAAAAAAGTTACGCTTATTTGAACGCAAGGAGGGGAAAAAAAAAAAAAATTACCATAAAAGGCAATGTCGGGAAGGGGTTAATAGTGGACCCATTACTCTGCCAGCTAGGACACAGTGCAGAGAGGTTACTCTATTCTTTGAGTAACCCGAGTGCACTTACTTTCACACTCCTGTAAGTGAACACTAGGTACATTTTGATTTACCAAAATATTTTCAACATATAAACCAACAAAAAAATATTCTTAAATAATTAAGTATAAGTTGAAAACTCTGGATTTGTGTGTATATTTCTGGTTTTAGTCTGCAACTTATTTATTCTGATTATTAACAGGTAAGTAGAAAAAAAACCTATTAAATGGAAGGGTTGCAAGTAGCTTGTATGTTTTGTATGCGTTGCAGCATTTTCTGGAATCTCTTATCATGTAAAGGTATTGTGTTATACTTGTGCTCTGTGGTAACACAACTGCCATACATATTTCTATTAGGAACATTTGCAGGTAATCAGACTCCTGTAGTAACAATGGCATGGAATCTCTTCACAAAGAATTAATTATTGTATTGTATATGTATGGCGCCAGAGTGGGCCGAAATGCCAGACAGTAGGGAAAACAGAGACATGCAAAGCAGACCTGAAAATTTAAAAAAAGGTTTTACAGAAATCTGATTTTTTTTTTTTTTTTTGTTAAACCCCAAAATATTTATTTAAATGATCATAAGAATTTCTAATTTGGTGACAAATTACAGGGATTACTAGTTAGATATACACTGACAAGCAAAATATATTAGAATATAATTGTAATAGCAAATTAAAATGGGGTTGGTTGATTAGTTTGCTAGTGAAAAGGTCGACCGCATCTAGGTTGGGATAAATACAGATGACCGGTGGACAAGACTTTGAAAAAAAATTATAGACAAGCATGTTAAAAGAAAGACTTATACCCCGTTCTCACTGCAGCCAAATTCCAGGGTCTAGCATGTAGATCCGGGAATTTCCCTTTTAACACAGGATTTTTGGCAGTGTGAACGGGTTGCATATCCGGATTTCATACACGGGTAAAACCCTTCTTTTTACCCGTGTCTGAGATCCGGATATGCAGACCCGGGTTGACCCGTTCATACTGCCGAAAAACCCGTGTTTAAAGGCAAATTCCCGGGTAGAACTTCTTCACCCGGGAATTTGCCTTGCAGTGAGAACGGGGGTGCAGCGCGTCAGTCCCCGGCATTTTAATGCCGGGTAAAAGCCGTGTCTTTCTCACTCGCAGTGAGAACACGGCATAAAGGACCATGTGCAAGCAGCTTGATGTTCTGGAGACTACATTTGCAAATAATGATGTTCCTGAGACTACAATTGCAGTTGTTATTATTATTATAAAGTTTAAAGTCCATGCAACCACTCTGGACGTGACTACAAAAGAAAAACAACCATAGAATAAAAAGATAGCAAGACTAGTATATATAAAAAAAAAAAAAGGAAAAAAGACTTGAATGGAATTTCACAAAATGCTCAGACATGAACGTGATCCACCTAGATTCAGCCCTGTCAGTAGAACCCTTAGGATCTGCCAGGCCCAAAGTAGACTCTTTGGTGGCATAGCTGGTAAATACACTATTGTAACTACTAAAAAATAGGCGGCATGGTTAGGTTTTGGGGGCTACATTCCTGCATAGGACACAATAAAATATCCAGACTATCATGGTATTTGACAGCAAAATACACCACCCAGTGTCAGAAAGCTTTTTCTCAAGTCGCGGGCCCACCAAAAGGATAATGACCCAGAACACAAAGCTATTTAAGCACCAACGAATGGCTTAAAACAGAACATTGTATCGTTCTGATGTGGCCTTCTGTGAGCCCTGACCTGAATCATACAGGACATCACCATAAAGAACTGTAACATGCTGTGCGGAGAAAGTGCTCATCAAACACGAGACACCGGTGCCTGTTTGTTACAATCTACTACAACAGTATCAAAAGCACGGTGATTCAAATGTATTAACATAATTTATAAATAGCACACAGACAAATAGAGTATAGCCACATGTCAGGTGTATCTAACAATTACATTAAATAAAACTATTGAAACAAAACTGTAGCATTTTATATCCATGTAAAAAACCTGAAATGTTTTATCACAATAAAATCCCCCCAAAAAAGGAAGACCATAAAAAAAAACTTAGTATACTGAAACAAATGGCGGAAAAAGATTACTAATTAGCAATCAGAGAAAGGTGTTAATAGTTTAAATTCAGCATAGTGTGAGTCAACATTCACTTGCCTCATGCACATGGAAGTAAACGGTGAATTGCTTCAGTCCGACTGACAGAAAAATCAGTGTTAGATGATAAATTCAGTTACTCCGCCTCCAAATCGGTGACTTTCTCTTTGGAGGTGGTTGCCAATTTGGAGGGGACAATTTGCTTTGGACCCAATACCCCTGATCTTTAGGGTTTGGACCACTGCATTTGGCTTAAAGTGTAACTAAGAACTGAATTCCACTATATTAAGACCCATTTCTGTCACATTCCTGACAAGAGACTATTATACTCCACATATATATAGCGTGTTAGGGATTTAGTGAGCTCCCCAGTGGAGGAAGCCCAAAGACAGTGGGCTATCGGTCTTATTTTGGGTGCACACTAGGCAACATATTTTGGCCATTTTACGAAAACGACCGATTATCGCTGGCAAGCGATATTACAGTAATTTACATTGTTTATGGACATATCGAAAAGGCTACACCTTTAACCAGGACAATTTAATTACACCTCATCATGGGGACCAACAGATTGGCCAGACAACAGTATATTAAATAGTGGTTTAATTTTCTGAAAATTTCTATTAGAGTATTTCATGTAGAGTAATACATTCATGTTTGCTTTTAATTACTTTGCTGTTGGCAACAAGGATATATTAAAGTTAATTATGCTATACCACAGTTAGGAAGAGATTATATAGAGTTTAATATAAAAAAAAAATTACACTGTAATACATAATGTCAGTTGCAGGGAACATCCTGTTAATCTAGGACAGTGGTTATTAGGACCCATTATTTAAGTCAAAATGAAAAACAATTATCTAGACAAAAAAAAACATTATGTAATTAATCACATTACCATTTCCATAAACGTGAGAAGAGATTCTCGGTTATTCTCCCACTCCTCGGCCAATGCAGAAGCAGGTGGGTACTTACAGCAAGATAGCTCAAACGTCACTTCCAAACAATTTCCCCACAGATAGTTGTAATCCTGCATCCCACCTACATAGGGCACACATAAGAATGTCAGTATACTGTAAAAGAATACCCAATAAAACAGAAAAGTTAACACTTTAAAAAAGGGGAATAATGATGCCCGGATTTTTCGGGTAGCCAAAAAATCCCGACATACCTATTGAACGTGGCAATTTTTAGATGGTTTTTCTGACCGATGCAGGGTCAACATTGTTAAACAGTAAAACTTGAATTAGTGGAAAATAGTAAAAATGACTGCATTTTGGACTAAAACGAGTATATCTACAAGCAATTTGCAGAATCGCATTTATCATCTATCTCTCTATCTATATGTCTATCTAGCTATATGTCTAGTGTCTGTCACCGAAACACTCATCTGCTGGCAAATGAAACTACATCTTTCTCTCTCTCATTTGCTTTGAGTGTGCTTTCTAGTGTGTGTGTGTGTGTGTGTGTGTGTGTGTGTGTGTGTGTGTGTGTGTGTGTGTGTGTGTGTGTTTTTATGTATATGTATAACCGACAAAAATCACATAGACATATATAAAGATCTTTTATTTATTTATAGCAGGTAGAGGAGCATACAGGCTTGACATATTGGCAAATAACAGCACAGTCTCTCTCTACTATCTCAGGACGAGGGCCATACTGCGTTATGTAGCATGAGCCCCCCCCCCCCCCCCCCCACACACACACACACACACAGTCCCTCCCAGCCAGTCAATACAGACACACTGATATAGGCGCCCTCTAAAATGGCCCATTGGTACACACAATTGCTCTAATGGCTGCTAGATTAACTGAGCCCTTAGCCTGGGAGCTGTTGCATCTGGTTTGCTGCCCCTGCATAAAGGTGCCGGTAAGTACCAAAACAGCAGTCTGACTAAGGGCTGATAGTCTGAGGCTTCAGTTATTCTGCTACTCAAATGTTCATAAGCATAACCAGCTTGCCCAATCAGTTTGTTTTGGTAAAGGTCCCATATGGCTTGGATGGTCTCAGTGTGAGATCATACTTCCTGTGCAGACTGCATGCATATCATTGCCAACAGCAATGTAATGTCCTCATCTGTAAGATTTCAATTATCATGAACCATTAGTGAGTACTGCTTTCTGGGCTGGACAGCTCATGGGCCACTTTAAACACTGGCTAGGCTGCTCATTATCGTTATTCGAGTGAGGCATGATATTGGGTGCCTGACTGACTGGACATTCCATTTCTAAAGCTGTAAGGACATTCAAAATTCCTCGTACTACAGTGTCACATGTGGACCTACCACCAACCATGACCACCTGACCTATACACCACAAAACCCTTAATACTACCACACACTAGATTATTGGAGAAAGCAGAGCTCCCAAAACGTACTCAATATCAAATAGACATTTTCGCCAGGACCGGATGCTTATACTAAAACTCACTAAAAGCTTCTCCAAACCTTGCTTAAACTTTTTCAGGATAACTCCTCATATCCCTCATTTTCATGTACACGCAACCCTAATTCTCAAGCCTTACAAGGATCGGACCTTTGTAGACTTAATTGTTACTTTTATTCCTCCCTAACTGTACCTCTAATGGTGTACGAGGCCCTGAATATCTATGTGCTTAACAGAGACAGACTTGGTGGCGAGTGAAATGATCTCTCCTAAAAAAAAAAAAAAAAAATACTTGATAGGATAGGCATCTTGAGATCTATACTTTTAGGGAAATGATCCATAAAAATTTGTTCAGAGCAACCCATAGTGCAGTTATGTTTTCCTTAGTGACAGAAATCATTTCCCATTGTTATATTGCTTTTGACATACCATCTACATATTCAAGCTAAGTCCTGAAGAAAAGAGGCAATTTAGCTCTTATTTACTCTAACCTTCTGAGCAACCTTTATTAGGATACCTTGCCTAATGTTACAAGTAGTTGGTAGGGGGACATAGGGCCAAAATAGAATAACAAATGTGGGGATCTCCTGTGGATACTTCTAGTGGGAATGCCATTGACATCCTGAGTTTCAGGATGCCGGCAGCCAGAATATCATGAGAACTGCTGTTTAATTTTAGTCAGACCATTTGAGACACAGCATTATATAATTAAGCAGAGTTGCTACATGTCTGCTATGTTCCTGCATTTCATTGCAGGGAAAAAAAAATTGGTACTTGTTTCCTAGCACGGCCACAATCGTATGGATCGTGTACCTTTAAGTTAAGGTACACGATCCATACGATGGACCCGATTTCCTTTGAAATCAGGTCCATTTTGCCGGCTAGGAGACAATATCGGGGGCATCGCGTCGGTCGGGACCATTAACATTGGTCCCGACGCGACCGACGCGATGCCCCCGATATTTCCATAGGCTTCAATGTTAAAAAATATTTTAACATTGAAATCGTGTCGGGAAAGGTAAAATATCGGGGGCATCGCGTCGGTCGGGACCATTAACATAGGTCCCGACGCGATGCCCCCGATTTTTCCATAGGCTTTAATGTGAAAAAATGTGAAAAATGTGAAATGGGCCAATATGACCCATTTCACATTATAGATGTCCCCGTCGTCACCCCACGATAGACGCCAACCCGAAGCGTGGCGAGCGCAGCGAGCCCGCGAGGGGCGGCAGTGCGCGTCCTCCGACCTTTTCATTCCCCTACTATCCACGTCGGCGTGGAGTTGAGAATAGAATAGTGTGGCGAGCGCAGCGCGCCACCGAGCCCGAAGCGTGACGAGCGCAGCGAGCCCCGCGAGGGGACGCGTATAACTTCACAGGTATACGCGTCCGCTCGCCACGCTTCGGGCTCGGTGGCTCGCTGCGCTCGCCACACTATTCTATTCTCAACTCCACGCCGACGTGGATAGTAGGGGAATGAAAAGGTCGGAGGACGCGCACCGCCGCCCCTCGCGGGCTCGCTGCGCTCGCCACGCTTCAGGATGGCGTCTATCGTGGGGTGGGTGTACGCCGTGAAATTTGGGGGGGTTGGGAATATTTTACATTGAATCCAATGTAAAATCGGGTCCCAGGGACCCGATTTACATTTCATTCAATGAAAAAATCGGGTCGAAAATCGGTCGGTCGCATCGCATGCGACCAAATCGCATGCGATGCGATCGACACGATTTTTCCGACACGACCACCCCGATGTAAATCGGTGTGGCCGTGCTAGGAAACAAGTACCAAAAAATTTTGACTCCAGGTACAGAAATAAATATAAAGTAGAAAGCTTGTGGATACTTGCACACTGCATGTTACGTGCATTGTGCTATGTGATTTGATTCACTCCAGTTAGTATTATTGCTACTTAATCCTTGAGGATGGAACTGGCCAAAAATTTAATTTATGATTCATATTTGTCTTCATTCCTGATGACATAAAATAAATATATGGAAGAAAGAGAGAGAAGAGGAACACACTGAGGTCTGGAGGCTAAAGCAAACTGCTGAGTATTGAGGGAGTGCCTAAATCCCACCTCTCGAACGAGAAGGATGAATACAATAATATTTTAATGAGAAAGAGAAGAGTATCACTGTGTGGTGCACATAAGAGAAAAACGAATAAAATGTAACTTTTGTTGGAATTAATTAATAAAAGGTTGCGAAATATTGACAAAAAACAAACATGTAGGACATGGACAGTAATAAAAAGGATACTAAATCCTCACGCAGTGGGTCCCCACTGTTGAGCCTTCCCCAACATATTGGGGGACCCAATGCGTGAGGATTTAGTATCCTTTTTATTACACTGTCCATATCCTACATGTTTGTTTTAAGTCAATATTTCGCAACCTTTTATTAATTAATTCCAATAAAAGTTAAATTGTATTCGTTTTTCTTTTATGTGCACCACACAGTGATACTCTTCTCTTTCCCATTAAAATCGACTCTAATCCGTGTCCAGTGGTAGCACCCCCTCGTCCGAATATTACAACAAATCACATTTACACATTACTGTGATAACAAATAAGAGGGGCAAAGAAGAGAAGCAAAATCGAAAAGAAATTCAATAGAAAAATCGAAAGGGCATCGAATGGTTTTCCTACATTCGATCCCAATGCATGCTCCCGTGTAGTTTAAATCAAATAGAAAAATAGTCTTGGCAGACGAGACTATATACTACAGATCTGTAATACATAGTCAAAATAAATCGAATGTGAACACTGTAACCAAACCAGATCGAATACGGGTCATAGAGGGTACACATGGTGAGATATGCACTACTTTCTATTCGATTAGATTTTGCTTCTATAAGCAAAATCGAATTGTTTTTCTTTTCTACATTCAATGCAGATTCGAGCTCAATGCGTGCTCCTGTGTATTGTAAATTGAATAGAAAAATAGTCTTGTCAGGCAAGAATATATAGTGCAGATCTGTACCAATCGAATCAGGATCAAACCACAAGCAAAATCACACCATGTGTACCCACTATAAATGTTCTACCCAGGTACATTTTGATGTTGCACTCCCCTTGGAATTTTTTTCAGAGCGCAGTGGTGCCAGCTAGCAAGGGACATCATGGGAAGCGTAGGTGCTTAATGTGGGGGGATCCTTGGCACTCATTCCACCTTGGTTCAGGCCTAACCTGCACCAGATTCAAGCTGCTCTGAGCTGTATGTGCAGTGGGTAGCATGCTGGGGAGAGTAGTAGGGAAGTTTCATGTGTGGACCTCCTGTTTTGGAGCTCAGTTGACTGACTCCACAGCCGTGTTGGAAAGTAATGCATACTTTGCCATTCTGCAGGTTATTGGTCTGTGTTTGTAATTTTTTTTAAGTGTTAATAAACCGCATATCCCAAGGCTTCTAATGGAATGAAGCTCAGAAATAGCTAGGCCATTTTCAATTATTCTATTTAATCAGGCTTGATGGTCGATGCCTAGGAACTGGTGAATTGCTGACGTATTGTCTTTATTTAAAAAACTAAGAAAACACAGAGACCCGTAAATCTAACATCAATGATGCCAATACTAATGGAGGATAATATATGGGCTAGCAATAATGATTTCATGAGGGACAAAAAGATTAGTCGGAACCAGCATGGATTCATGAGGAATGGGTAATGTCAAACTAACTTAATTAGCTTTTATGAGGAAGTGAGTAGGAACCTAGACCTGGGCAATGCAGTAGATGTTGTCTACATAGATGTTGCTAAGGCCTTTAATATGGTGCCCCACATGAGGTTGATCAGTATAATATGGGACCTAGGTCTAGGAAACAACCTCTGCAATCGGGATAAGAATTGGCTGGAAAATAGGGAGCACAGAGATTTGTTGTAAATGGAACTTTTTCTGAATGGTCTAAAGCAGTAGAAGCCAACCCTAGCCCTCGAGAGCTACCAACAGTTCACATTTTACAGACAACCTAGCTGCTGCACAGGTGCACTCAATCACTGACACATTTTAAAGGATCCACAGATGGAGCTAATTAGCTCACTTGTGATTCTGTGAGGAGACCTGCAAAACATGCACTGTTGGTAGCTCTCGAGGACTAGGGTTGGCTACCCCAGGTCTAAAGTTTTAAGTAGTGTACAACAAGGTTCGGTAATAGGGCCACTCCTTTTTAATATTTTTATTAACAACCTAGGAGATGCTCTAGGTAGCAGTGTCCATTTTTGCAGATGATAAGAAACCCTGTAACGCAAATAAGTCAGACCAAGATGTGGTCTCTTTACAAAGTGACTTAATAAACTGGATGGTTGGACATCAAAATGGAAAATGAGGATTAATATTGATAAATTTTTTCATTATTTACAGTTTCTTATATAGCACAGCATATTCCGTTGCGCTTGGAAACAGTGATAAAAAAACTGGGTAGAAACAAACAGACAGAGGTAGGAGGGCCCTGCTTGCAAACTCACAATCAATAAGGTTATGCATTTTAGGACAAGAAACCAATTTCTTAAATGGGAAAATACTAGGAGAATCATGAATTGAGAAGGATTTAGAGGTGCTTATAGACAAGAGACTTAACTGCAGTGCTCAAGGTCAAAGAGCAGCAGTAAAGGCCAGCAAGGTATTAGCTTGCACAAAAAGTGACAGAGACAAGGGAAGATAGTGTAATCTTACCACCTTATAAAATCATTGGCACGTCCTCATTTGCTGTATATATCTGGGCACCACTACATTAAAAAAATAAATTAAAAAACACACATCTTCGAACTTGAAAAGGTTCAAAGAAGAGCAACTAAATTAATAAAAGGGTATGGAATTACTGGTTAGCTAAGCTAGCTAGATATGCTTACATTATACAAGGCGTTTAAGAGGGGATATGATCAATATATCATTTCTAGAAGGGGATTATTGGTGACAATCCTTTTTTCTCCCTTCGCACTCAACCAAAAATCGATAAATGAGGTATCATTTTATAGATTAAATTCTACGCTTCTGACAAATTTAGAATTGCGCATTGTATTGTTGTTTAAATACCAACGTTAAATTGACTTTTGGCCCTAGAGTTCTTTTCCTGGATGCATCGATAGGGCAAGGCTAATGGGGCCTGCACATGTAGCGATTTAGGGGCATTTTCTAAGCGATCTCACTAGATTGCTTAGAAAACGCCCTTACATCGCTACATGCATATGGGCCATAGCATTAGCAATGTGTGGCACCGTGCATCACTATTGTCTGGCGATTAATATGCACCATGCTAGATTATTAACCAGTCAGGGCCAGTGTTCTCACCGGAAAACACTGGCCCTGACAGATCGCTTAACACACAGCACTGACACATCACTGTGTGCTGAGCGATCTTGCTGAAGCGTTCTGAGCGATCTAGCATCGCTCAAGACACTTCAGCATCTGCCCGTGTGTAGGCCCCTTAAGATGATCAGTTTTGCTTGGCTACTTGAAATGGATACAAATGATCTGGTTCTTCCTTTATCCTATTACAAAGGGTCAAGGGGTCATTAAGGGTCAATAAAGAGAACTATCACCTTATTGGATTACCATGATGTCTGTACAAAGGACACATGGGGCGAAATGTAATAGGGTGTGATTTTTGGACGAGTTCCAAACTCGCCAGAAATCACACCTTTAAAAATCGCGTTTTTTGCCGCGAATTCGCATATGTAATGAGATGCGAATTAGCGGCAAAAAATGCGATTTGCCGCGATTTCGGGCGATTTTTAGTCATGAAAATGTGCGCATTTTCAGTCATGAAAATGTGCGCATTTTCATAAATGCGATTTTGTGCAAAAAAAAAAAAGTTTTAAAAAAAACGGCGTGGGGTCCCCCCCTCCTAAGCATAACCAGCCCCGGGCTCATTGAGCCGGACCTGGTTCCAAAAATACGGGGGACAAAAAGCATAGGGGTCCCCGTATTTCTGAAACCAGCCCCGGGCTCCAACAGCCCACGGTGTCATGCCACAGCCGGGGGACACTTTTTATACAAGGTCCCCCGGCCAAAACATGAGCACCGTGGCTGGTCAGCCTTGGACGGGGTACCTGGAGGAGTGGGGACCCCCCCAATAAAGGGGTCCCCCCCCCCAGGCTTCACCCGTCCAGGGCTGAAGCCCGGGGCTGTTACCGGCGTCCGTGGCCAGTGGACGCTGGCCTGATAGGGTTAAATCAATCATACGTTACATTGCTTTATACCGGAGAACTACAAGTGCCAGCAGACACCCCCCGCATGTTGGGACTTGGAGAACCACAAGTCCCAGCATGCGGGGCATTAATGGGCCCGCTGGGACTTGTAGTCCACCTGTAAAAAGAATGTTTATAAAAAACACACACACAGAGAAGTAAAAGTTTATTACACACACACACACACCTCACTTTTACACCAGTGTTACTTACCATTCCTGGATCCAGCGCTGGTCTGGCTGCTTCACAGCCGGCTCCCCCCGCACTGACAGGCAGCGGGGAGAACCGGCTTTCTCCGTTGCCTCTAACAGCTTCTGTAGCGCTGTTCCAGCGCTACAGAGGCTGAGAGCGCGATTGGCCGATACGTCTCCATGGAGACGCATAGCTCAGTCCTGATTGGCTGAGCTATGCGTCTCCATGGAGACGCATAGCTCAGCCAATCGCGCTCTCAGCCTCTGTAGCACTGGGACAGCGCTACAGAAGCTGTTAGAGGCAACGGAGAAAGCCGGTTCTCCCCGCTGCCTGTCAGTGCGGGGGGAGCCGGCCGTGAAGCAGCCAGACCAGCGCTGGATCCAGGAATGGTAAGTAACGCTGGTGTAAAAGTGAGGTGTGTGTGTAATAAACTTTTACTTCTCTGTGTGTGTGTTTTTTATAAACATTCTTTTTACAGGTGGACTACAAGTCCCAGCGGGCCCATTAATGCCCCGCATGCTGGGACTTGTGGTTCTCCAAGTCCCAGCATGCGGGGGAGGTCTGCTGGCACTTGTAGTTCTCCGGTATAAAGCAATGTAACGTATGATCGATTTAACCCTATCAGGCCGGCGTCCACTGGCCACGGACGCCGGTGACAGCCCCGGGCTTCAGCCCTGGACGGGTGAAGCCTGGGGGGGGGGACCCCTTTATTGGGGGGGTCCCCACTCCTCCAGGTACCCCGTCCAAGGCTGACCAGCCACGGTGCTCATGTTTTGGCCGGGGGACCTTGTATAAAAAGTGTCCTCCGGCTGTGGCATGACACCGTGGGCTGTTGGAGCCCGGTGCTGGTTTCAAAATACGGGGGACCCCCAGATTTTTTGTCCCCCGTATTTTTGGAACCAGGACCGGTCCAAGAGTCCGGGGCTGGTTTCAGAAATACGGGGGACCCCTATGCTTTTTGTCCCCCCGTATTTTTGGAACCAGGTCCGGCTCAATGAGCCCGGGGCTGGTTATGCTTAGGAGGGGGGACCCTACGCCATTTTTTTTTTATAAAAACACTTTTACACATTTTTATTAACAGGACCATGCACAGATCTCAATGATCTGTGCATGGTTCTGTCAAATTCGCCTGTCAGAACCTGGTCTTTTTTTTTGCGATTTTTGGTAACATTTACCAAAAATCACACCCTATTACATTTGCGAGTTGTATACTTTATAATGGGAAAACATCTGGATGCGAATTGAAATGTGACTAAAAATCGCACTTCTAAAAGTGCGATTTCACGGAAAATGTGCGATTTCGGCCGTTTTTGACCCAAAATCGCACATGTCCAAAAATCACACCCTATTACATTTCGCCCATGGTCATCTATTACCGTTTTTATTTTATTTTTTATCATTTTTATTGAAGTTTCATTTAGCACAAAATGTCAAACAACAACAATGCAGATTCCAATGAGAGCAATATTCTCAGATTCAGGATATCTGGAAATGAATATATGTTCAAAAGACCACTATATAAGTAAACGGTATAGTGATCAGCACTACCAAAAAGGTAATCATTTAAGGTTAGAGGAGATGAAGTTTCGTACTAAGTGAAGGGTTTCTTCACAGTAAGGGCAGTTAAGTTAGGGAATACTCTGCCTGAGAAGGTTGTGATGGCAGACTCAATTAATATGTTTAAAAAGATTCATATGTCTAGCTGAAAAAAGTATCAAGCGTTAGAGCCATAATTTTATAAGGAACTGTAGTGTATTCAGCAGTTAATAGGCTATTCATTTCGGATCATCTGGGTTCCTTGTTTATTATTAGATGTGCAATAACTTTATCTGGGCTAAATACACCTCAGGCAGGCCCGGACTGGCCATCTGGCAAATGCCAGAAGGGCCGATTTCTCCATCTATTTACCTAAACTTAAAGCACCGCCTCTTGGCTGAGCGGGAGGCCACGTTATTTGCATATTGACATCATGACGCGACCACGACTAAGCCTCCAGTCTGAGCGCCGCCGACGCGGTTGTGTGGAGGCAGAACTGAGCGGACAGTTGGACGGCTGGCATTTGCATATAGAACGTCATGACGCAGTTGCTTCATGACTGACCTGCTACCCACCTTCCAAGTTCCCAAACTGCACAGGCAGAAGGAGCTGAGCGGCTGGGCAGGCGCCATCTAGGCAGACTAGAGACATGTGAAGGTCCAGGTCTTGTGAAACAAGCCAGCACCTGATCTCTCTTGACTGGCTGGCTGGGGCTGCTGCAGCCCACACTGCAGACTCAGAGTGACTTAGCTGCGACTCTGCTAGCAGCACACATGGTACATTTACACCCTGCCTGGAATGATTGCCATTAGTTAATTTATTCAGTTAAAACATGGTACCAGACTGCTTGTAGTAGGGATCTTTTACATTGTTAGGCAGACCCTGGCCCTGTTGATGGGAAGTTCTGTAGTGAAAAAAAAAAAATTGTTAAATTCCATAGTGTGACACAGTGACTGTGGGCCCCTAAAGTGTTATTCAGGAGGACCCTGAAAGTCATATTAAGCATATATCCATGAACCAGTAACTATTACCCTAAGTAGATGGACAAAGGCACAGTGTTTAATGGGCATGCATTACGGTGCGTACCACCATGTGTAATGGGCATA
The DNA here is from genome assembly GCF_055691185.1 of Crinia signifera. Taxonomy (NCBI): domain Eukaryota; kingdom Metazoa; phylum Chordata; class Amphibia; order Anura; family Myobatrachidae; genus Crinia; species Crinia signifera. The sequence goes on from NC_139218.1 coordinate 67,994,823, forward strand.
ACGGATTGTGCAGCCTTATATGTATTGGGCATTACGGTGTGTCATAAAGCAGGTGGGCCTGTGTGCTTAAAATGCCAGGGCCAATTTTTGGTCCCAGTCCAACTTTGACCTCTGGAGATCTTGATGGACTTAGGTCTTTTTTTCAACCTCAACAACTACTATTGCTGCTTTCACACCGCAAAACCTGCTTTAGACCAGGTATTCAAAACGTTTTTTAAAACGGGTCAGAAGCAGTTTACCCCCTTTCACACCGCACCTAAATACCTGGTCTAAAGCAGGTTTGCGGTGTGAAAGCGATAGTGATAGTGAATGGGGGGGGGGGGGGAGATGACATATGATTTTGGATGACACACGGGCAGCCTCGCACTCTATATACCATAGAGTGGACCCCCCCAATACCTTAATCAGTTTTGCGGGAGGACCCGTGGGCAGCCTCTCGCCCCCCCCCCCCCCGACCCCGGACCGGCCACAGTGCACGGGGAGCAGGACTGAATGAGAGCCCCCAAAACACTCACCGCAGGAGCCGGCTATCTGCAGCACTCCGGTCTCCGGCGATACAGGCGAGAGAGGCTGGCCGGGGTCCTCGTGCGCACGGTATGGACACAGGGGGGGGCGGCGGCGAGAGGGAGAGAGGCTGGCCGGGGTCTTCGTGCGCACGGTATGGACACGGGGGGGGGGGGAGCGGCGGCGGCGAGGGAGGCTGGCCGTGGTCTTCGTGCGCACGGAATGGACAGGGGGGGGCAGCGGCGAGGGAGGAGAGAGGCTGCCTGGGGGTCCTCCAGCCCCGCAGCACGGATCCTACCTGGGCAGCGCAGCGCAGGGGGTCCCTACAGTGTATGTTATATCAGTGGCGGGGTCCCTGCAGCGTATGGGAACTAGTAGCTGCAGGGACCCCGCCACTGATATAGCATACACTGTAGGGACCCCCTGCCCCCAGCACAATTATTCCCCTCCCTGCGCTGCCCAGGGGGGAGGTGGGGGGGTAGGAATACCATTTCAGATCCGTTTTGACACCAAAAAAGACGGGTCTGCTTTTTTACCGTTTCCAAAAACCGTTTTTTGGGGGGGAAACGGTAAAATCACTTTGCACCTTTCAGACCTCACAGAATACCGTTTCAAAATGGTTAAAAATCGGTGATGTAGCTACATCATTTCTGATTTGTTTTTCGTAACAAGCACTTTTTTTTTTAGAAGAATTCCACAACATTTTGTTTAAATGGCCATTAATCCAGTGCCTGAAAAAGATTCAACGTACCGTGGACAGTGCTTTACTCAGAACACAGATGTTTAGTATCTACACAGCATTCCATTGTTATAGCATCACAAATGGAGAAATAAACAGTGCATAATTAACATGTTGAATGCAGGGACAAATATCCATCTGTATTATTTGGACACTGGTTCACTGTGACAACACCAATAACAAGAAGTGATAGATTAGATCTCAATATGTCTCCTATTGTAAACTGAACATTGTGCAACATCAAAGCAAACATGGAAAAAAAAAACATTTTCTCTTCTGGAAATTAATGTCTGCCATGTACTGCAAAACAATGCCAAGGCTAACAAATATGTACCCTTTAGGTGATTATTCAGGGCAGGGCCTTGTCTACAATGTTAACCAGTGAAAGAGAAGGTTACAATACAATAAATACTCTGGAAAATTACAGGATAAAAAAAAAATAGTATGCGGTCACTAGGTCAAAAGTAAAAAGGTTGACAGTCAAAAAGGTTGACATACATTAGGGCGACATGGTCAAAAGTAGAGTTTTTCATAATTTTTATACCAAGTTTTAAAATGTACCATTCCAGTGGGCATAAAGGGAGAAAATAATACTGGGCCAGATGTACTAAGCTTGAAAAGTGATAAAATGGAGAGTGATAAACCACCAGCCAATCATCTCCTATATGTCATGTCATAGTCTGTGTTTGAAAAATGACAGGTAGGAGCTGATTGTCTGGTGCTTTATCACTCTACATTTTATTACTTTTCAAGGCTTAGTACATCTCGTCCACCGTTCCGAATGTAGCAAGGCACTGCGTCAAGCCACGCAAGAGGGCGCGGTACACTAATATGGTGTCCATGTCAACTGACAAAAAACTAGTTGGGTTGGTGGAAAATGTCCCGATTTTTTTCACACACACATCCAAAACACGTCCGATTTGTCCTAAAATGGATAATTTTAGGCCAAATCAGACTTGCTCTGGAGGTTTGTGAAAAAAATAATGCCATTGGAATATTGCTACAGAAAATCACTGCATCTCATTTTCAGTTCTTTAATTGAATAGGAATATACTGAGGCTTCGGGATAAACTGCTGAGTTTTTTACATTTCCCGCGTCAATTCAATTCCCCAGTTAAGACCAATGGCATGGCCTAAGCAAAAACTTAACTTGCAACATTAGTCTCCAAGAACTCAATATATATTTGGAGGTATTGAGCAACCAACCTAATAAAGGAGGATTTTTGGTCACTTAGGGCATTATTCTGCTTGGTGCGGTCCGTTCCGAATTCTTTCGGAACTGACCGAGCGCCACGCCGTGCGGACATTCTAAGAACACACGCCCACAGTTCGTCCGCATCCCTTCGGACGGACTCCCTAAGAGGAGGGAGTGTCTTCGGACTTCATCCAAACGTGCGTGTGCGGTGGGAACACAAAGATTCTGCACGGTCTTACCACGTCCGAACGGACGGGAAGCTGGCCGTACGCACCGATTTGGTGTATTTCCGCAAACCTCACTACTCTATTCGGAACTCATGCTTCTGCAACATGACACACTTATGCAATTAGCCAACCTCATTACAAATTGTTTATTTTTAAATTTAAGTAATTAACCCCTTCCCGACATTTGACGTATATATACGTCATGGCCGGGAAGTACTTCCCGACACATGACGTATATATACATCATGACTTCAAACTGTCACTGCGTCTAGAGACGCAGTGACAGAGGGACGATGTCTGCTGTCCCTGAGAGCAGACATGTCCCTGCATGCCCAGGGGGGGCTGCGATGCCGCCCCCCCGTCGGCGATCGCTGTGATTGGCTGTTCAGTGTGAACAGCCATTCACAGCGTTTTCTGTGTCACCGGCGAATAACGTTTGCCGGTGACACGGGATCGGAGGTGATTGGTGCTGTAAAGTACAGCACCAATCATCGCGGGGTGTAAGGGTGACACTGGTGTCACCCCACCTCACCCCGCCCGCCCCCAAAGGCCGTGATTGGTTCGTCGGACCGACGGACCAATCACAGCCATGGAGGGGGGTTTAAACTAACGGTGACTGCACTGCAGACCCCATTCCGGTCTGGAATAGCGTGCAGTGCGGTCACCGTGCCCAGCTGCCGCCATTTACTGACCAGAACCTTGCTAAATACTTACCTGATCACTGCCTGGATCTTGCTTCTTCTTGTGACATCCTGTGCTGTGTTGTGCTGTGTTGTGCTGCTGCGAGTTATTAGATAGAGAGATAGAGATAGAGAGAGATAGAGAGGCCTAGTGACAGAGAGTGCTATATTTTGTGCTGCTGCAGTGTAATAGAGTTATAGATAGAGAGATAGAGAGAGATAGATAGAGAGAGATAGAGAGATAGTGACAGATTGTGCTATATATTTTTTATATAACTGACTGCTGCCCCCCCTTTTGTGCTGATCAGTATAAATTAACTGATCAGCAACTTTTTGGGGGCGCAGGTTTTTTTTTTTATATATATATATACCTGTCAGTGCTGCTGCTGCAGTGTTATAGAGTGATAGATAGTGAGAGATAGAGAGATAGAGAGATAGAGAGAGATAGTGACAGAGAGTGATAGAGACTGCTATATTTTGTGTCTGCTGCCCCCATTTTGTGCACCCCCAGCAACTTTTTGGGGGTGCAGGGGTTATTTTTCATATATATAACTGTCAGTGCTGCTGCTGCAGTGTCATAGAGTGATAGATAGTGAGAGATAGAGAGATAGAGAGAGATAGTGACAGAGAGTGATAGAGAGTGCTAAATTTTGTGTCTGCTGCCCCCGCCTTTTGTGCTGATCACTATATCTAAGGTGATCAGCAACTTTTTGGGGGTGCAGAGGTTTTTTTTTTTTTTATATATATATATACCTGCCAGTTGCACTGTCAGTTGCACCAAAGGTTGTGCACCTGCTGTCGCATCACTGATCACCTTTTTTTTTTTTGTGGGTGCTGTGGGGTCTTTTTTTAATTTTTTTTTTTACACACACTGTGATTTTGTGGGTGTCCCTGTGGCCACTGTGCGCTGATCAGTGACGTACATCACTGATCATCTTTTTCGGCACAGGGTTGATCTATTTTTATTTTTTTTTGATCAAATTCCTGTTGCCTTTGAGCGCTGTTCAGTGACGGACGTTACTGACCAACATCTGTGCTCAATTTTTGGCGCAGGAACTTTTTTTTTTTTTTTTAACCCCTTCAATTTTTTTTTTTTTTTTACCCCTTCAATTTTTTTTTTTTGTATAAAGTATTTTTTTTTTTCTGCACTACATACACACTACACACTACATACCCCCCGGGTTGAAATAAAGTTTGTACCCCCCCCTACACTATACACGTGTTGAAACATTTCACTACCAGTAACACAAAAATAAAAATGGCATCCCAAATGTCATCCCAGTCATCCAGAAGAATGTATTCAGCGGAGGAGGCATATGCCATGCTTGCCTCTGACTCTGACACAGCCAGTGATGCAAGCGGGGAATTTGAAGGATGCGTCTTAAGCTCCTCTTCCTCCTCTGGTGATGAGGGACCCCCTCAAAGACGCCCCCGTAGAGCAGCTGAGACCCACCCCCCAATAATTGATCTCGTATGGACCCCACCACCAGACAATTTTGAGCCCCAGGTTCCTGAGTTTTTGGCCATGCCAGGAATCCAATTTGATTCCACAGGTCTCAGAGAAATTGACTTTTTCAAATAATTTTTCTCTGATGATTTTATAAATTTAATGGTGGACCAAACTAATTTATATGCCCAGCAGTTCAGTGCCAAATTTGAAGAGATGTACATCCCAGATAAATTCATTTGCATAGACGAGTCCCTTATACATTTTAAAGGAAGGGTTAAATTCCGCCAGTACCTTCCCAGTAAGAGGGCAAGGTATGGCATAAAAATGTATAAGCTGTGTGAAAGCACCTCAGGGTACACTCACAGGTTTAGGGTATATGAAGGGAAGGATTCAAGAATTGAACCGCCAGAATGCCCCCCCTCCCTCGTAGGTGTTAGTGGAAAAATTGTCTGGGATTTAGTGCACCCCTTCCTGGATAAAGGTTATCACCTCTATGTGGATAACTTTTACACTAGCATCCCCCTGTTTAAGGCCCTTGGTTCAAGAGGTACAGCAGCTTGCGGTACTGTGCGCAAGAACCAAAGAGGCCTCCCAAAAACGCACATTGCCCAAGTAATGAGAAGGGGTGAAAGCAGGGGAATATGCACCGAAAATATGTTGTTGGTCAAATATAAGGACAAGAGGGATGTCCTTATACTGACAACAATTCATGGAGACAGTACCACCTCCGTCCCTGTACGAGGTACCAGTACCCACACCTCAAAACCTAATTGTATCCTGGATTACAATAGGTACATGGGCGGAGTGGATCTTTCAGATCAGGTACTGAAGCCGTACAGTGCCCTGCGGAAAACAAAAATCTGGTACAAGAAGCTGGCCGTGTATATCATCCAGATGGCACTGTATAACGCTTACGTGCTATTCCGTTCTACCGGCCAGAGGGGGACATTTATGCACTTTCAAGAGGAAGTCATAAAGGGCCTAGTATTTGGGAACCAGCAGGCAGAGGGCCCCAGTACTTCTAGTACTGGCCCCCGTATTGTACCAGGGCAGCATTTTCCGAACGAAATCCCCTCCACTGCAAGAAAGGGCAGGACACAAAAAAGGTGCAAAGTTTGCTATAAAAAGGGAATAAGAAAGGAAACTATTTTCCACTGTGAAACTTGCCCCGACAAACCCGGCCTATGTATAAAGGAGTGTTTTAAAATATACCACACATCTATGGATTATTAGGTTCATCATTTCACCGTGCTTCGGGGGTCTTGCTAATGCCACATAGCACCCACCAACATTCCACCAGAATCTGAGCTGCAAAATCCAAAAATCACTCCTTCCCTTCTGAGTCCTGCCATGCACCCAACTGGTATTTTTTGGTCACATATGAGGCATTGCCATACTCGGGAGAAATTGGGGCACAGATTTTGGGGTGCTTTTTCTCCTTCATACCTTCTGAAAATGAAAAATTTTGAGCCAGAACTGCATTTTTGTGTAAAAAAATGTAATTTTTCATTTTCACTGCCCAGTTGTATCAAAATTGGTGAAACCCCTGGGGGTTTGAAATGTACACTATACCCCTAGATGAATTCCCTGAGGGGTGTAGTTTGCAAAATGGGGTCACTTGTGGGGTGGTTCTACTGTATTGGTGCTTTGGGGGTCTTGCTAATGCGACATAGCACCCACCAACATTCCACCAGAATTTGTGCTGCAAAATCCAAATATCACTCCTTCCCTTCTGAGTCCTGACACTTTTTGGTCACACATGAGGCATTGCCGTACTCGGGAGAAATTGGGGCACAGATTTTGGGGTGCTTTTTCTCCTTCATACCTTCTGAAAATGAAAAATTTTGAGCCAGAACTGCATTTTTGTGTAAAAAAAATTTAATTTTTCATTTTCACTGCCCAGTTGTATCAAAATTGGTGAAACCCCTGGGGGTTTGAAATGTACACTATACCCCTAGATGAATTCCCTGAGGGGTGTAGTTTGCAAAATGGGGTCACTTGTGGGGGGGTTCCACTGTATTGGTGCTTGGGGGGGTCTTGCTAATGCAACATAGCACCCACCAACATTCCACCAGAATCTGAGCTGCAAAATCCAAAAATCACTCCTTCCTTTCTGAGTCCTGCCATGCACCCAAATGGTATTTTTTGGTCACATGTGAGGCATTGCCGTACTCGGGAGAAATTGGGGCACAGATTTTGGGGTGCTTTGTCTCCTTCATTCCTTGTGAAAATGAAAAATTTTGAGCCAGAACTGCATTTTTGTGTAAAAAATGTAATTTTGCATTTGCACAGCCCAGTTGTATCAAAATTGGTGAAACCCCTGGAGGTTTGAAATGTACACTATACCCCTAGATGAATTCCCTGAGGGGTGTAGTTTGCAAAATGGGGTCACTTGTGGGGGGGTTCCACTGTATTGGTGCTTTGGGGGTCTTGCTAATGCGACATAGCACCCACCAACATTCCACCACCAAAAATCACTCCTTCCCTTCTGAGTCCTGCCATGCACCCAACTGGTATTTTTTGGTCACATATGAGGCATTGCCATACTCGGGAGAAATTGGGGCACAGATTTTGGGGTGCTTTTTCTCCTTCATACCTTATGAAAATGAAAAGTTTTGAGCCAGAACTGCATTTTTGTGTAAAAAAATGTAATTTTTCATTTGCACAGCCCAGTTGTATCAAAATTGGTGAAACCCCTGGGGGTTTGAAATGTACACTATACCCCTAGATGAATTCCCTAAGGGGTGTAGTTTGCAAAATGGGGTCACTTGTGGGGGGGTTCCACTGTATTGGTGCTTGGGGGGTCTTGCTAATGCGACATAGCACCCACCAAAATTCCACCACCAAAAATCACTCCTTCCCTTCTGAGTCCTGCCATGCACCCAAATGGTATTTTTTGGTCACATGTGAGGCATTGCCGTACTCGGGAGAAATTGGGGCACAGATTTTGGGGTGCTTTTTCTCCTTCATACCTTCTGAAAATGAAAAAGTTTGAGCCAGAACTGCATTTTTGTGTAAAAAAATGTAATTTTTCATTTTCACTGCCCAGTTGTATCAAAATTGGTGAAACCCCTGGGGGTTTGAAATGTACACTATACCCCTAGATGAATTCCCTGAGGGGTGTAGTTTGCAAAATGGGGTCACTTGTGGGGGGGTTCCACTGTATTGGTGCTTTGGGGGTCTTGCTAATGCGACATAGCACCCACCAACATTCCACCACCAAAAATCACTCCTTCCCTTCTGAGTCCTGCCATGCACCCAACTGGTATTTTTTGGTCACATATGAGGCATTGCCATACTCGGGAGAAATTGGGGCACAGATTTTGGGGTGCTTTTTCTCCTTCATACCTTATGAAAATGAAAAATTTTGAGCCAGAACTGCATTTTTGTGTAAAAAAATGTAATTTTTCATTTGCACAGCCCAGTTGTATCAAAATTGGTGAAACCCCTGGGGGTTTGAAATGTACACTATACCCCTAGATGAATTCCCTGAGGGGTGTAGTTTGCAAAAAGGGGTCACTTGTGGGGGGGTTCCACTGTATTGGTGCTTGGGGGGTCTTGCTAATGCAACATAGCACCCACCAACATTCCACCAGAATCTGAGCTGCAAAATCCAAAAATCACTCCTTCCTTTCTGAGTCCTGCCATGCACCCAAATGGTATTTTTTGGTCACATGTGAGGCATTGCCGTACTCGGGAGAAATTGGGGCACAGATTTTGGGGTGCTTTTTCTCCTTCATACCTTCTGAAAATGAAAAATTTTGAGCCAGAACTGCATTTTTGTGTAAAAAATTTAATTTTTAATTTTCACTGCCCAGTTGTACCACAATTGGTGAAACCCCTGGGGGTTTGAAATGTACACTATACCCCTAGATGAATTCCCTGAGGGGTGTAGTTTGCAAAATGGGGTCACTTGTGGGGGGGTTCCTAAATTTTAGCATCTTATGGTGCCTAGAAACCTACATGGTGCCTAAAAAATAATCTCATAAAAAGGAGGCTCCAAAATCAAGTAGGTGCTCCTTCTATTATGAAGCCTGTGGTTTGGTCAACGTGCACACTAGGGCCACATATAGGATATTTATGAAAACAAAAGAATTGGGGGAATCAATTTTTAGTCACATTTCTCTAGTAAAATGTACTGTGTTCCTTAGAAAAATGTATTAAAATTGCAAATCTGCAAAAAAAATGAAATTTTGAAATTTCACCTACACTTTGTTTTAATTCCTGTGAAACACCTAAAGGGTTAACAAACTTCCAAAATGCTGTTTTGAATACTGTGAGGGGTGCAGTTTTTGAAATGGTATCATTTATGGGGGTGTCTCACATACAAGTCCCTCAAAGTCACATCAGAACTGAACTGGTCCCTAAAAAAATCAGTGTTTGAAATTTTCTTGAAAATTTGAGAATTTGCTATTCATATTGTAAGCCTCCTAGTGTCCAAAAAAATTAAAAGGAAGTTGAAATAATGATGGAAACATAAAGTAGACATATGGTCTATGTTAGTTATTAACTATTTTGAGTGGTATGATTATTTGTCTCACAAGCAGAAAATTTAACATTTTGCAAATTGCTAAATTTTCCATTTTTTTACGACATTTTGGTATTTTTCACAAAAAAACACAGACTGTATCGACCCAAATTTACCACTAATTTGAAGTACAATGTGTCACGAAAAAACAATCTCAAAATCACTGGGATAAGTAAAAGCAAAAAAAAGTTATCCCCACTTAAGTGATACATGTCAGATTTGAAAAAAAGGGCTCTGTCAGGAACGCAAAAACTGGCTCTGTCAGGAAGGGGTTAATTCCTAATTGATACCTAAACACATTACTAGAACTTTAGATTAACCCTTACATCATGTTAAGTGGTATTACTTCATTGTTGCCCCTTTATCTGTCTTAGTGGTTACAATTGAACCTGTGAAAAGAGTGTAATTAATCACTAATGACTAGAGGAGTGGATTGTATTGTGGTCAGCTGAGAGTGCTTCAGGTGCGGGCATACTAATTGGGCGAACCGAATGCCTAGTGCATGAACAAGTGGTCTCCGCAAACTGAAACTTGCTTATGGACACCGCATATTTCATGCGTGTCGGTTCGTTAGCAGTCGGTGTCCTGTCCGAATGCACGCCTACCACAGTTCATGCACTCCCACGTGTATGCCCAGATTTACGCCCAGTTTTGCCCACTTTGTAACCGCTCCCTTGTGTACGCCCACATGACGCCCATATTTCCCGAGCCAATTCGGTGCAGATTTCTGGATGGTCTTGGTGAGAACGAGTGCCGAGACACTACGTTGCACATGCGCATTGTGTTGCCTATGCATGCGCAGACGGCTAAAATGCGCCCTCCGAAAGAATTCGGAACGGACCGCACCAAGCAGAATAAGGCCCTTACTGCTGAATTCTTTTCTCTTAAATCACAGTGGGGGGACAATGGACCATTGGTTTGCAATAGGAACCACAGGAATTTGGCACTTAAGCTAAATGGAAGATTAAGAAGCCTAAACTCCTCACCCTCTGCAGCCCCCAGCAGGCAGTACACTGTTAACAGTGAAATAAAGGAGAAGCAGTAACCCAGTTAAACGGTTAGAACAATAAAACAAAATCAAAAAGGGAAATACTGTCAAGGGGGTATAGATCGTTAGGTCAACACTCCTTAGGTTGTTGAAGATCGATCTTCGATCTTCAACAACCTAAGGAGTGTTGACCTAACGATCTATACCCTCTTGACAGTATTTCCCTTTTTGATTTGGTCGACACATTTTTTTAAGACGTCTAGATCAAGACGTCTAGTTCTGGACACTGTCTAAGTGTACGGAAGCCCCTTGCATCACTCGCAATGATTCGGTCACGGTGCCTTGCTACGTTCATCCCACTATTCTATTCTCCCTCCATGCCCTAGTGGATGGTAGGGCATGAACTACCACCTGTTCTGGAACCACAGTGTGTGGGGGGGGGGGACACACCTGTGGATCTGGATTAAATTGATCGAAAAACTGTCGCGGATGGGAACCAAAGAACCTGGCCTGGAGCAGATATGTGTAGGCAGGTATTTTTGTTTATCGCATCGCGTCTAGTTCATAGCGATGCGATATGTACTTTACATATTGTAGTCAGTTCAAATAGCACAGTATTAAAGTTAAAAATCACATAGCACTGAAATTCAAATAGCACACATTGTATAGCGCAAATGACATCTAGCACACATCTCACCGTGTGTAGGCACCATTAAGATCACAGATCTTTCTAGTGTGTTGGCACCTTAAGTTTTGGCAAGACTTTTCCTTCATTCGGTTGTCTTTATTTAAAGAATATATGCATTTTGCATTTGAATGATTATGGTTATTACAGTTAGAAGGACTGTTAAATTTCCTGTTTTTTTCAATCTCTCTCCCTCAGTGTTCTCTCACTGGTGTGTTAAGCAGCAACAGCAGTAACACTCCTCACTACAATAATTACAGCAGATACTCCCATTAATCCTTCAATGCACTGCATAAGAGTTAACAGCAGAAATGATGTATGTACCATATATGTCTTGACAAGACTCTTTCTTCATCCTACCATGTTTTGTTAATAAGATTTGAAGGATTGTGGATTTGTGTACTAGCACTGTTTATCTTCCTTTCTGAATGATTTATTTTCAGCTAGGGGTTACACTGGATAAACTGTACATACATCACATGAAGTCTCTAATAAAGGGGCCTACACACGAGGAGATGCTGAAGCGATCTTAACAATGCTAGATCGCTCAGCACACAATGATCTGTCAGGGCCAGTGTTCTCTGGTGAGAACACTGGCCCTGACACCGGCGATTATAGATTTACCCAGCATGCTGGATATTAATTGCCAGGGGTCAGTGACGTGCAGGGCCCCGCATCACTATGGCTACGTGTGTATTTCCGATTAGACTCTGATTTCTATAGGGACAATAAATTGTAGAGAAAACTCTTTTTTTATAGCTTCATATGAACATTGTTACTCTGCCCCACTGAGATTGATTTTTGTACATCCACGATCCCTTTGCTATTTATTACATGTATGAGTCTTGTGATTCTACCTTAAAATGAACTAAAAGTTACGTTTTAAACAAGGAGTATACTTTCCCACTTTGAAGTTTTCAAATAGAAACAATCACAGCGATGGACGCAATGGACGTGATTTTCTTACATTTACAAGCTCAATTGCCGGTAAAAGTGAAAATCGCGTTGATCGCGTCCATCGCGGCCCCTAATAAGGGGCCGCGATGCGACCGACCCGATTTTTCCATAGGGAACAATGTTAAAATAATTTTAAAGTCAAAAACGGGTTGATCGTGGGACATTATAATGGCCCGCGATGCAATCAACCCGATTTTACATTGGGGACAATGTGAAATTGGCCAATATGGCCAATTTCACATTGAATATGTAAAAAGTATGGTTAATGCCCCCCAATTTTAACGCCACCCCGGTATTGACGACAACCCGAAGCGTGGCGAGCACAGCGAGCCCGCGAGGGGCGGCGGTACGTGTCCTCCGACCTTTTCATACCCCTACTATGCACGTTGGCGTGGAGTTGAGAATAGAAAGTGTGGCGAGCGCAGCTAGCCACCTAACCCAAAGCGTGGCGAGCGCAGCGAGCCCCGCATGGGGGCGCGGATACCTGTGAAGCCCGCATATACCTGTGAAGTTATCCGCGTCCGCTCGCCACACTTTCTATTCTCAACTCCACGACGACGTGGATAGTAGGGGTATGAAAAAGGTCGGAGGGCGAAGACCGCCGCCCCTCGCTGCGCTCGCCACGCTTTGGGTTGGCGTCAATACCGGGGTGGCGTTAACAATGGGGGCATTTGAAACATGAGGGGGGGTTTCTATGGAAATGGGGTGTTTGGGGGCATTTTACATTAAAATCAATGCAAAATCTTGTCTCAGGGACCATTTTACATTGATTCTAATGTAAAAATCGGGTCGATCGCATCGCATGCGATTTGGTTGGCATGCGATGCGATCTACGCGATTTTTCCGACCCGATGCTTACAATCAAAATCGGTGGCGCCGTTCTAGGAAACAAGTACCAAAAAAACTCATACATTGCCTGTAAATGCTTATTAAAATGTTTGCTATGAGAGTTGTCTACAGTGATGGAGAGAGATCTTATGATGCCTGCAGATGATTGCAGCATATCAACATGCTCTGCCCACATGTCAATATTGTGCTTTGGCACCATGCAACCGGTGGTCACTGTATTCATGCAGGCTGACCAAAGGTCAATTAAATACCATTAGATATAAGCAATAAAATATTTTAAAAAGGTGGACACGGCAAAGGTTGACACAAGTTTTTTTTTTTTAAGCCAATGTCAACACCTGTCAACATGAGTACCAATTAATGTAACCCACTTGGCTCACTTTACCATTATCAATTGTAATCCACATGGATGGTAAAGTATGAAAAAGTCTGAAAAATGAAAGACACTGTAAAAACTCACGTCCATCTTTGCATGTGTTGATCATTTTTCATGAACTTTTTGGTACTGAAAACTAGGATTAACCCAGGCTACTAGTGTCATAGGGTGACTGAGCTGAAAGCAGCAGCAGCTCAGGTTTGTCTGTTTAAACTGCTTTCAGCTCAAAAGCCGCCCAGTGTGTACAGGGCAGCGATGAGCATTGATAGATTGATTACCAGCAGATGAGCGAAGGAATGAACGGCTTTCCATAGCATCCTGCTATGGAAAGTCTTCCACCCCCGGGAAAATCGCTAAACTGGCAAAAATCGCTCAGTGTGTATGTACTGAGCAATTTGCAGCCCAGCGATTTTCCCTATCCTTAAGTCTGTTGTGTAGAAAAAGCACTACCCCGTTGGGCAGTAGTCAATGCGACCGGTGAGAGGGTTAAATGGCGGGGATCGCCAAAAGAAAACTATTCTCGCCATTTAACCCCCCTGCGCCGGCGGCTCACCCTATTCTCCGTTCTGGGGGAATCATCGCTGTCACAGGACGGCGAGGATTCCCCACTGCATATAGCCACAAGCCTCGCTTTTATAGCGGCCGCATACGCTGTGTTCTCCTCGCTACAAAAACCTAGTAAGGGGGAAATGGCATGTGCAGGAGGCCAGTTGAATACTGACCCTGCGAACTGTGGCAGTGAGCAGTCAGCACTGCTGGCTCTCACAGAGCGCTAAAATTATTGAATATGTCCCACTGTCTCAACCTGGACATGCATTTCTTCAGCTAGCTTCAACTTCATAAAGTTTGTGAATGTTACTAGATAATATATAGATATGTTCATCCTGACAATATATAAAGTCTGAACACTAGACATGTAACAACTGTCAGGCATATATTGAGTTAAGCAAACAACTTCCAAGCTAAAATAAATATATGCAAGGAAGTAGATGCATAAACACACAAAATAGAAAGGCGACCTTTAAACATTCCCACCTATTAAGTACACATGGCTCTAATACTTCATGGCTTTATTGCGGTTTAACAAAAACTTGCTACATTGCTATTTACCAAGTGAACAAAGATTGGGTATACTCAGAGTTTATAGATAGTGTATTGTTAAACAGAGTCTGGTTGAACAATACTTTTTGTTAATTTGACTGCAAAAAGTATGAGCCACACAATCTTTAGCTGTATTTATATTGGCCACTAAAATTCCCAATTACCCAATAAAATGTACACTGCCTTGTCAATTCTCATTAACCAAACTCTGGGCACTGTATCCTGAAATGGGGGTTTCTGCATAGAACCACACAAATGTGGTGGTGGGGCTGTGGAAGGTGCAATGAGATGCAGTAGATTTACTGATTTGTAGTGCACTCACAAGGCAAACTACTAGAAAATATGCCTTGTGTATTCTTTGTACTCAATACCTGCATATAGCAAACTATTTTGCAGTACTGTATAAAACACTGTATTAAAAGGAGGAGGAACTGTTTGCAAGCTCACAATATATAGGAAAATGGGACTATGATACACAAGTTCAAGTGCCATTAGCTGCATACTATGCCAGACAGATTACACTAAAGGTGCCCATACATGGTGGCACACGCCCGCAGGCATCCCATCGCACATCACATAAAGTCTGGGCAGCACGTGCTTTTTGAACTAGCTTCGGATCTCATTGCATGTGATGCGATCCAGTTCAAAATGCACGGAAATATTGTACCGTGTACGGGCACCTTTAGGATACACAGCTAAAGTTAGGCCATTTGATCTAGTAACACAGCAGTATAGGATTGGGCGTGTCCGAGGGCTCTTCGTGCATAAATAGACAATACATGTACACATTACATAAATTGGGAGTGGTGGTAATTAGGTAGAATCGCTTGGCGATGTTCATATGGTTTTAGAAATTTGACCAGCTAACCAAAAGACCTTCAACCATTGCACATCTAATGCGGCCTACACACGCAGCGATTTAGGGGCATTTTGTAAAGCGATCTCACTAGATCGCCTAGAAAATGCCCTTACATCACTCCACGTGTAGTGGCCGTAGCGCCCGCACTCGCTCTGGTCCAGTGATTAATATCCAGCATGCTGGATATTAAAATCGATCAGGGCCAGTGTTCTCACCGGAGAACACTGGCCCTGACAGATCACTCAGCACACTTCTGACAAATCACTGTGTTCTGAGTGATCTAGCATCGCTCAGCACATCTCCACGTGTGTAGGCCCATTAAGCAGGTTGCCTTAAACCAATCCCCATGGCTTGCAAACATTAAAGATTTCATGCATTTGGCTGTCACAGTGCCAGCAAGCTTATCCTACTGGCACGAACAGCACTCAAGTAAAGGTTGGATACTTTTTTCTTTGTTGAGGCAAAGTCAATCTAAACAAAAGAGGTAAAATTTCAGCCAATGTTTAAAGGCTATGGGGGGTTCTTATGGGGTACAAAGGAGTGTTCCCCTGAGTAGGTGCAGCTTCAAAAGTTTCTAAAATCAGTAACAGGAAAAAATGATTAACTGATAATGGGTGACACAGAGTAGAGGTATTGAGTTTAGCTATACATACTTATCTACAATCTATGTCAGGCCTGAAAAACCTGTGTGTGACCAGTGCTTTGCCAGAAAATAGGTGATGGCTGCAGGCTGCCCAGGTCTGACCTGTGTCGAATATAAATTTCAGGGAACTGGAGCATATTTTACTTCTCTACACTTTTTACTTGCGAATATGGCGGTATGCAGATTGTGGGAGACCTGCACTGATTCTATTAAATGCGAGAAGACAACAACATCTGGGTGCCATATTGTGTGTTGGGGCAATCCGTTGCAGGGGCGGAACTCCTGGAGACAACACAGGCTCCCATCGCTGGGCCCCGAATCCTGAAGGGGACATTTCTCCACCCCATTGTCTGACAGAGGAGCTGGGGCACTGATCAGCTTCAGTGCTGTTCTTGCTCCCTGACACAGGCGTCTTTTCTTAACTGCTGGCCGCACACAAGTTGATTGACAGGAAGACGGCATTTGTGGCTGTTACCAGACCTTTTAACTGGAGTCGCAGACAAAACGCAGATGTGCCCAAGCATTTTCTGGGAGAGTATTTCACATCAGCTCCTGCCCTCAGCCTTTTTCTATCGCACTGGCCGAGTAGGTTGTGCACTATGCACAGACTGCACACACTGGAAAAATCATTTGATGGTGAGCAGTTGCACACAGATCGTCAGCTACTCGCAGGTCTGTGATATTGTCACAAGCTTTTTGTGGGCTTGCACAGGGCGGGATTTTACAATTTTCTGATCACAGGGCCCAGCAAGGTAGCAAACCAGTGGTCATGTCTGAATAACCCCCTATGTCAGGCAAACAGAAACAGGTATTATAGAGGACGGCATGCCCAGAGAGGTCAACTGGTTAGGTACTTGGAGTAGAGAAGTGTATCATTATTACTAGAGAGAGTGCTTTACAATTGTGAGTAAATGATTTTGTTATCCAGTCCCTTCATTAGCATAAGGAACTGGGGCCCTTACATTTTTAGAACAGTATCGCAGAACAAACAAAAAAAATACTGCAAATGCCATTTCCTATTATGGTTTTAGAAAACAATTAGGTCTTCATTTCCCACTAAAAGTTTGAGAAATGTGAGTGGGAAACACTTTGCAATAGAATACAAAACTCCTTAGCGGTGAACGATACCCTTATGTTAAGCCGTTTGTTTGACAGTAAAAACAATAACATCTTTGACAGCTGCCATGCACTAGTGTAGCAGTGATTTACAGTCAAACAGGAGTGCCATATTTCTGCCATCCTATCACTCCAAGAACCCCAACCGCAGAAGAGGAACACATAATGCTGGCCTACTCAGTAATAGGAAACTAAACTAATTTGACATATACATTAACTATTATCATCCAGAATTCCTGTTGTAGTCCGCAAATATGTTTGTCAGGATGTTCCAGCATCACTGTGTGTTATTATGTGAGATGGAGAGTGACACACATACACACACGTATGTTTGCATTAGGTCAATTTGTAAACTAGATCCACTAACCTTTCATTGTCTAACAGCAGGCGTATAATGTTCCTCAATTGGCTGACATCTAATACCCGGTCTTTACTTTTAATTAACTTTCTTCTCAAGTTAGTGACTTTAGTAAATCTCTGAGGCAAAGATATTTACTTGATGAATAGGTCATTGTATTTTTAACTACAGGCTATGATATGAAACAGAAAACCATTCCTTTGTTAACATTTAGTAGATACCCAACATCAGTAGAAAACCTATTTTAAAAAAAAAAATCTACACATATTTTTGAACAAAAATATATATAAAATAATGTATTATAATGCCTTCAAAGAATTGGTGAAAATGATGGCAACCAAATAGGACTTCAACTGTTTACTTGGATTTACACCACACATCTCTGCACCAATTGCTTAACCCCTTACCGCCGCAGCCTGTTTTTGCCTTCCTGACAGAGCCCTTTTTTTCAAATCTGACATGTATCACTTTATGTGGGGATAACTTTTTATTGCTTTTACTTATCCCAGTGATTTTGAGATTGTTTTCTCGTGACACATTGTACATTAAGTTAGTGGTAAATTTTGGTCGATACAGTCTTTTTTTTTTGTGAAAAATACTAAAATGTCGTAAAAAAATTGAACATTTTGCAATTTGCAAAATGTTAAATTTTCTGCTTGCGAGACAAATAATCATACCACTCAAAATAGTTAATAACTAACATAGACCATATGTATACTTTATGTTTTAATCATTATTTCAACCTCCTTTTATTTTTTTTGGACACTAGGGGGCAGCAGAGTCAAAATTATACACATAACTCATAAAACGCTGCAATTGGCAACGATCGCCGATGGGGGGGGCATCGCTGCCCCCCCTGGGCAATGAGGGAAGATGTCTGCTGTCAGGGACAGCAGACATCGTCCCTCTGTCACCGCATCTATAGACGCGGTGACAGTTTAATGGCATGACGTACTTTTATGCCATGTGTCGAGAAGTACATCCCGACCATGACGTAAATGTACGTCAAATGTCGGGAAGGGGTTAAGAATGTAATTCTGTATATATTTTGCATTCCTTGTCCAGTTCCAGGACACTTTTTAAAAAGGCATTGTTTTTCCTTTGGCAACACCATCAAAAATTAGTAAAAACCAAGGTAAATCACCCATAATAGATGTAACAAATTCAAGTGTACAACTAGAGCAAACATCAAAATAACACGAGTTAGCATGACTGTGATCACTACATAATATGTATTTCACGGTTGAACGCTAATCAATAAGGCTAGCCATACACAGGTGTGTTCCGTGTACCTGTGGTAAGTTCACTCTGAACTGCAGCACTGAAGATAAAGTTCACTGAATCTTATGAATTAAGTGCAGGCACGAAACGTTGATTCAGGTTGAACAATATGCAGACCTGAACACAGCATGTCCTTGTGTATGTATGTATGTATGGTTTCTTATATAGCGCAGCAAATTCTGTTACGCTCTACAATTGTAGACATCCTGTATATATGTATATATGCGTACACACACACTGGGCGGTATTCAAAACAGTACATGAATGACTATGGAGCGGATCTTCATCTAGCTTGTGATAGAGCTACAAGTGATCGCTGATTAAACTGTAGCCAGTTGTAATTCTATTGAACAGGGCTTGACAATTTGGGACAGTGCGCGCCGAAGGTGTGGAAAATTTCTACAGCACAATGCCTATTACACATGTCACACACACACACACACACACACATTACATATTACTCCACATGCCATAATGCCCATCATACATTATGCCAGACACCTTAATGCCCATTACACATTCTACAAAACACCGGCATGCCCATTGCACATTATGCCACACACCGTAATACCTATTATACCACACACTGTAAGGCCTATTACACATTCTACCAAACACCGGCATGGCCATTACACATTAAGCCAAACTGTAATGCCCATTACATATAATACTACACGCTGTAATGATTAGTACATATTAGGGCAGATAAGTGCCACTTACCTACTTGCTTGATGCCAGGGTTTGCAGGCAGGTACAGATGGTGAAAACAGTTACAGCCAAACTCTCCCTCCTAATACGATACCCAGCACCTCTACCTCTCCTAGCCAGACACATACCCCAGGTAATGCTCCTCCACAGTGCCACATCCCCAATGCCCCCTTCCCCCAGTAGTGACAAATCCATAATGCCCCCTGTGGCGGCTGGGCAAACAGGGATGGAGCACCGGAGGCTGAGCTGAGGGGGGGGGGGGAGGGTGTGTCACAGAGCTCACATGGCTGGGCAGAGGGGGGGCTGTAACAGAGCTCTTGCAACAATGCGGAAGGGGGATGGAGCTCCAGCGGCCAGACAGAGGGGAATGGTCACAGATCTACCGGGCAGAGACAGGGACGGCGTTAAGCAGCATCTCCCTGATGGGGCCCGCAGCCGCTGCACTTCAACGTTTAGAAAAAGGAAACCGCAGCATGCTTGTCCCTTACACGGGCAGCAGGGAGAGCACATCTACCATCTTCCTATACCAGCCTGTGCCCGACCGGATGGGCAGGGGGTCGGGGACCGCGCTGACCTGACAGGAGGGGGAGATAGGTGGTCGGGCTGCAGACAACCAGATTCTGCTTCCTCCCTCCCTGCAAAAAATCTGGTCGCCAGGAAGCAGAATCTGGTCGCCGTGGCGACCTGGGGCCCGGTATTTGTCAAGCCCTGCTATTGAGCAATGTGTCAAGAAATCCAGCTATTTGTTTCACATACAGTAAAAGTATATGTTTAGTTTCCCTTATCCAAATAATTCTGGAAACCAGAGTCTCCAAAATGTACTTTTTTTTTTTTGCTAAACCTACTGGGGCCATCTGTAACTGGCACTACTGGCGAAATGATATGTAACTGGCACTAAATATGTACAAGGACATGATTGCTTGGCATTTAAATTCAGTGCCTGAACTAGTACACAAACTTTGTTTCAGGTTTTAAAACCTTGTTTCATGCACAAATAATATGTATTTGTGTGTATTTCAGGTGTTTGATGTCCTTATGCAAAATAAATGCAAGATACCTCATTTAAATATAAAAATATACCGGAATACAGAATGATCTGTTATCCAAAATTCATCTAGTCCAGAGCATTTTGGATAAGGGACACTGAACCTGAATATGATCTAAAGACATATTAAAGCATCCTTACTAACAACTAAAATGATCAAATGTATGTAGAAGTATTGTAGGAGAGCATTGAGAACATGCCAGTGAAGGACACTACAAATCGCACTGACAAAGTCTAGCAGTATACCTGGCATAAAACGATTTGCTGTACTTGCTGATAGCCTGTGATAAGACATTTCTGTGATGATCTCACCAACAGACACTATGCGTTCAGGGAAATGCTTACATCATTTACTTAAGGGGCCACCCATTCTTCCAGGATATCCTGGTTCAGTCATTCTAAATGTATGTATGATTTCATCTAGGTATCCAAAGGTCACCATCAAGGACTTCATGTGGAAGGACTGTGGCATATTGCCTTCATGGGAAATTTACTCTCAGCCTGCGGGCACTAGTACAAACACACCCATTGTCAGAACTTTGCATATATGTTGTGGCTGATGTAACTTAACTTGCGAGTATTTACTAAGTACATTAAACATTGTACTTAGTAAATCTCAGTCAGGGTCACTGTTTTAACTGACTGCACACATTGGGGGTTATTCTAGTTCATTCTCTCACCTGTGCGTTTGGCGTCCATGCATGTGCAGATGCTTGGTGCGAGCGGACACGGCAAACTGCTAGTTCGCCATCCCATTTCTACCTAGCAGTGTTGGCTGGCAGCAACGGGCTGTACCCATGGGAACGCGCAGGGCAATGCTGGGCATTTCCATGCTAAAGCACCCGTGACACACAAGCGGGGGGCAGGCAGCTGATGTCACCCACCACAGAGGTGCAAGCACTAGCAAAATCAGTCGATGGTTAGCGACCATCAAATGATTTTGTTCCTGCACGCAAGGCTGCGAATGGATGTTTATACAGAACATCCATTCAAATGCCTGTGGGGTATCACGTCATGCGGGGATGGGCGGCGTTTGGTGGACTCGCAAAGCTGCGAAATTCACAGCTTTGTGTGTCAACCAGAATAACATGTCCGATAGTCACAACAAAATAAATAAATAAATAAATATTCGGCAAAAAAAATAATAATATGTATATGCAATACATACAAAGATCTGATTAGTGGCTACCCCCTCTATCAAACCAAATGGTGCTATTTTGTTTTGCACATATGCAAAATCCCTACAAATCCTCCAATACTAATTAACTAATAACCCATAATGTACAACTACCGCTAACCCTTTCCACCCTGCCCATATAATGCAAGCACATTGTGAGTTAGAAATCTCAAAGTTACCATACACAGATCGATGTGCAGATGTATTAAGCTTTAACAAGAGATAAATGCAAGGGTGATAAGGAGAGATAATCGTCCAGCCAATCAGCTCCTTACTGACTTTTTTCAAACACAGGCTGTAACATGGCAGTTAGCAGGTGATTGGCTGTACGTTTATTTCTCCTGATCACCTTTGGATTTATCTCTTGTTAACGCTTAATACATCTGCCCCATTGCCTCTAGTTCAAAAGGCATGTAATGTGCTACAACAGTGCGATGCGATCTAGTACATAAAGTATGTGCTGCACATACTTTTTGTGCTATGCAATGTGCTATGGGAGCGTACATCGCACAGGCAAAATGCACCATGTATGGGCACCTTCAGTCTTTCCCATGGAGTAAGATCACATGGCACACACTGTGCCACACTGCCCTTTTCTGCTCATGTAGTCACGTGGAAGCAGCTGTTCTGATCACGTAACTTTCACCAAGGACAATAGCTCTAACCTATAACAAAGAAATTCAAATACACACCAAGCTTCATCATATAACGCTTTATTGGTGGAAATACTTTGAAATACTGTGCAATCGGTTACTTACCTTGAACATCATACCAGTGTGCCCCATTAGTGATTCCATCAGGGAAATACTCGCTCTCCTCACCCTTACATCCTGGGCGGCCAGTCTTCATTATTGGGTGATTTGATGCGTATGCCTTTGCCAAATATCGGAAAACTTGGTCATCTGAAGATCGGCTGTAGAAGCCAGTCTCAGTGTGACTGCTGGAGTCATCATAAGGATAGCTTGCTACCACAGAACCACCATGCAGATTCCCAGAGAGCACAAATCTGAAAAGCAAGGCAGTTAGAAAAGGAGTTGGTCAGTTTGCCAAAAATCTGAAAAAAATATAATAAAAAAGGCAGACACTGTTTATCAGTCTTTAGAAAATGATTAAGACAGTAATAGATGTACTGCATTCTATACGTGTATAGAATGCATTCTTCCTGGTGTATACGGTTTGTAACTGGGCAGAAATAAAAACAACCTGTAGCGGTCAGATCAATAGAATGCAGATTAGAGATAGATAGATAGATAGATAGATAGATAGATAGATAGGCCATCGGCTGTGCTACATAGCTGAGGCAATGAGGGGAATTCAATTGTTGGTCAACAGTGTGCGCCCGCCGCCAGTATTCAAATGTTTGTACACATCTGTCGGCTGGGTGCCCAAAATGGACTTTTTTAGTTGCATCCATAGATTAGGTAATGTTTAGGTGCTTTGAGCCTTTGCTTAATAGGCATCAAATGTGTGATAAATTTCACCGTTTGAATATCGCCCCGTGATCTCCCGTCACTTTTAAGCTACAGTTCAGGCACGATAAAACATTTGAATTCCCCCCAATGTGTCTTGAATGGTGTCATTTAATTACATATTGCTGATGCACACTGGCTAAGTAAACATCGATATATCAGCCGTTAAATTAATTGTTGGTCAATGTGTAACCAGCACAAGACTGTGCAGCTACATACTAGACGTCTGTCCATTCACAAAGCGGTTTACATGTTCAAGATCACTAGTAGGAGTTACACATACATAACCTGCCACAATTGTCCTCAATACATTTTGAACAAAAAATAAAACAAAAAGGAAACAGGATATTATCTCAAACTTTTCCCGATGTTTCGCTTAGGGATACTCAGGGGCAAACGCAGGATTTTCAGAAGGGGGTTTCCAGAGGGGCGGAGCAAAGCACGGAGATGGACACTTAGGTGATCCAGTATATGCCGGGTCAGTTAAAGTATTATAGATAGACCAAATGTATAATAATAAAAAAAAAATATATATATATATATATATATATATATATATATATATATATATATATATATATATATATATATATATATATATATATATATATATATATATATATATATATATACACATATACATACATACAGGGGCATCAACAGCAGTGTAGACCCCTGGGCATAGCAATGTATTTTGGCAGCTACCGATCGTCCAGCGGTAGGGGTGGGGGAAGCTTTGATGGTGGGAGATGGGGTGGGAGAATGGGGCATTGGGCTGAATGAAGGGGCCCTGATACATAACTTCCAGGGTGGTAGAGAATGTTTAATATGCAGAGGAGGGATGTATAGTGGAGTGGGCTGGGCTTATTATTCATAATTTTCTGGGGGGGGACGACACGACAGCTTGCTTGACCGCAGATATCTCCAGTTCCCGGAAATAGATTGATTAGATTTTAATGGAATTAAAAACTAGAGAATCCCACCTACCAAATGGTATTGGGGACTAGGGGATTAGAATTCAGGAGACAGAGCAATCTGCCAACGAGAATATAAAACTACATACCAGGTATGTGGAGCTGGAGCAGTAACCAGCAGCTAGAAGGCTGATATCTCTGGTTCTGGACAGAGTAGAGACAAGCTACTAGTATCTATCAAAGGGGGGAAGAGTCCCAGCTTTTGGAATATACCCTCAGAAAAACTCTAAAAGGTGCGTACACACGGGGGCGATTTTGTCCAAAATCGCGGGAAGTATGGTCGCTGAGCGACCATATTGCCCGCAATGGGAGTGTGCACCGGCGATATATCGCTGGGTGCGCGCTCCCGTTTTTGCCCCTGTGGTGATCGCTGGTCGCAGGAACATGCTCCTGCGACCATCTGATTACCACTGCCGGGCTCCCCCCGGCAGTTTCTTTTTCATCAGCGACCATCTCTGGTCGCTGATGAACAGGAGAAACTGAGCAATATATTGCTCAGCCATATATTGCTCAGCAATATATGGCTGAGCAATATATCTCCCCCGTGTGTACACAGCACAAGTCAGACAGAACCTGAAAAATCTGACTGGGAAGAGCAATTAACAGGCTTGGATGGGGACCACTGCTTTGAAGTCAGATATCTCCGGTTCCCAAGGGCCGATTTTTAAAATTCTTGTACCAATGGAAAGAGGGGACCCTCAGCTTTCAGGCTATGGCCCTTAGACTCCTGGGGGCGTTGGGTAATCAGAACAACCCCCACCCCCCCCCCTACATACAAAATGTCCAATTTTTGGCAAAAAAATAGGATTTTGGGTACCTACCGGTAAATCCTTTTCTCGTAGTCCATATGGGATACTGGGCTTCACTACTATGGGGATTGAGACCTCCGCAGGAGAGACAGGCACATAAAAGAACTTTCAGTGTGGGTGCACTGGCTCCTCCCCTCAATCTCCCTCCACTAGTCAGTTAATGCAAAAACTGTGCCGAAGGAGAGCATGTGAGGAGTATGTGATAATGTATTGTGGTGAGATTCATCCAGCACACCCAAACGAACAAAAAACATATAAAAAAGAGGTGAATCCTAACAACTTTAGAGGACACCTGTAACTGTAAACAAGGCTATAGACATGTCTATGCTATAGAAAACAAGGCAATAAGCCTAACATGAAGTAGAATCTGACAGCAGAAAAACCGCACCGAGGTGGGCTCCCAGTATCCCATATGGACTACGAGAAAAGGATTTACCGGTAGGTACCCAAAATCCTATTTTCTCTACCGTCCAATGGGATACTGGGCTTCACTACTATGGGGAGGTCCCAAAGCTACCAGAACGGGTGGGAACGTGCGGAGTCTGCTGTAAAACCGCATTCCCGAACTGGGAATCCTCCCTGGCCAGGGTGTCAAACTTGTAGAACTTCACAAATGTGTGTTGCCCTGACCAAGTTGCGGCCCTGCAAAGCTGCATAGCCGACACCCCTCGAGCAGCAGCCCAAAAGGTACCTACAGACCTGGTTGAATGAGCCTTTACTGAAAAAGGAAGCGATAGACCAGCTGATGCATAAGCCTGTTGGATAGTACATCTTATCCACCTGGCAATGGTACGCGTTGAAGCAGGTAAACCCTTCTTCTGCGCATCATAAAGCACAAACAAGCTGTCCGTCTTACGGATCCTAGCTGTGCGCTTGACATACCCCTTAAGGGTGAGGACCACATCCAAGGAATCTGGTATATCCGGGTGTGTTGCACTAGAAGGAACCACAATAGGTTGGTTTAGGTGGAACCCTGACACCACCTTTGGAAGGAATTGTGGTCTAGTCCTGAGTTCCGCCCTATCGTTGTGGAACACAAGGTAAGGGCTTCGACAGGATAAGGCTCCAAGCTCGGACACCCTTCTGGCCGAAGCTAGGGCCAGCAGAACAACAGTCTTCCAAGTGAGGTGTCGTAGCTCAGACTCCTCCAGTGGAACAAACCGGGCTGATTTTAAGAAAGTAAGAACCACTTCCAAATCCCATGGTGCAGTGGGAGGCACAAAGGGGGGCTGAATCCTCAGAACCCCCTGTAAGAAGGTTTGCACTTCCGGCAAGGCCGCAATCTTTTTCTGGAAAAACACAGACAGCGCGGAGATTTGGACTTTTAAGGAACCCAATCTGAGACCCTTATCCAAACCAGCCTGAAGGAAACGTAGCAGGTTGTTTAATCGAAAACTGGCCGAAGGCAAGTCATTCTTCTCACACCAAGCAATATATCTGCGCCATATTACATGATAATGAGCAGCCGTCACCGGCTTCCTGGCTTTTATCATTGTAGTGACGACAGAGGGATGGAGACCCTTGTGGACTAAGATCTGCCGCTCAACCTCCAGGCCGTTAAACGTAGCCGCTGTAAGTCCTGGAAGACGAACGGGCCCTGGAGGAGCAGGTCTTTTCTTAGGGGCAGACGCCACGGGTCTTCCACTAGCATGGCCTGAATGTCCCCGTACCAGGCCCTTCTTGGCCAATCTGGCGCCACCAGTATGGCCTCCGTCCCCTGATGCCGGAGCCGCTTTAGCACCCGAGCCAACAATGGGAGAGGTGGGAACAGGTACACCAATTGGAATTCCCAGGTCCAGGTGAGAGCGTCCACCGCTATGGCCCCTGGGTCTCTGGTCCGTGCACAGTACCTTGCTACTTTGTGGTTCAAACGTGAAGCCATCAGGTCGATCTGAGGGAGCCCCCACAGATCCACTATGGCATTGAACACTTGCGTGTGAAGGCCCCACTCCCCCGGGTGAAGATCGTGGCGACTCAGGAAGTCCGCCTCCCAATTGTCGACCCCCGGGATAAAAATGGCAGACAGGGCCAGGACATTCTGTTCCGCCCAAGACAGAATCTTTGACGCTTCTCTCATGCAAGGCATGCTCTTGGTACCACCCTGCCGATTTATGTAGGCCACAGTGGTGGCATTGTCCGACTGGACCTGGATCGCCTTGCCCTGTAACAATGGAGCTGCCTGTAACAGGGCATAATAAACCGCCCTCAACTCCAGCTTGTTGATATGAAGGCCCGACTCCAGTGGGGACCATCGACCCTGTAGGCGGACTCCCTGTGTCACAGCTCCCCAGCCCCTCAGGCTGGCGTCCGTGGTTACCAGAATCCAGTCCTGGATCTGGAACCGTCTGCCTGCCAACAGATTGGATGAATCTAGCCACCACTGTAGCGAGATCCTGGTTCTTGTTGCAAGGCCAATCCTTCTGCGCATCTGCAGGGGGGAGCCGGACCATTTTGTCAGAATGTCCAATTGAAAAGTCCTGGAATGGAAGCGGCCAAATTGTATTGCTTCGAATGAAGCCACCATCTTGCCTAGAAGTCGGAGGCAAAGATGGATCTGTACCAGAGGTGACTGTAGGACCTCCCTGACCAGTTGTTGTATTGCAGTGACCTTTTCCATCGGCAGAAAGACCTTTTGTTCCGATGTATCCAGGATCATGCCCAAGAAAACCATCCTCTGGGTCGGAACCAGCGATGATTTGGGCATGTTCAGGATCCACCCGTGGTCTCTTAGAACCTGTATGGACAGTTTGAGAGCACTGCTTAAAGCCTCCGCCGACCCTGCCTTTATTAGCAGGTCGTCCAGGTATGGCACTACATTGACCCTTCGGAGTCTGAGTAGTGACATCATTTCCGCCATTACCTTTGTGAAAACCCGCGGGGCTGTCGACAGGCCGAAGGGTAACGCCCGGAATTGGTAATGGTCGTTCCCCAAGGCAAACCTGAGATAGATTTGGTGTGGGGGCCAAATAGGAATGTGTAGATAGGCGTCTTTGACGTCTATAGAGGCCAAGAACTCCCCTTTCTCCAGACTGGCGATCACAGAGCGCAAGGACTCCATCCTGAACTTGAACACACGCAGGAAGGGGTTCAGTGACTTTAGATTCAGGATGGGCCTTACTGAGCCGTCTGGCTTCGGGACCAGGAATAAGTTGGAATAATATCCCTGGCCCTGCTCCGTGTCTGGCACCGGTACAATTACCTGAGACTGAAGCAGCCTGGTAATGGCCCCCTGAAGGAGCACCTGATCTTCCTGGGATGCTGGGAGTGCCGACCTGAAGTATCGTCTGGGAGGAGGTTTGTCGAATTCCAGCCTGTAACCTAGAGAAATGAGACCCCTGGCCCAGGAATCCAGACCCGACGCGTCCCACACATGGCTGAAATGCAACAATCGCGCTCCCACCGCGAGAGAGTCTCGTGGCGGGAAAACCCCGTCATGCTGCAGGCTTAGAGGAAGCCGCGGCATTTGGACGGTCCTGGGTGTTGGAGGAGCTAGGCTTCCTAAACTTGCCTCTCGTGCCCCTGCTGGCATTGGAGGCGCCCCTGGCCTTGGGGCGAAACCTGTTCCCACGAAAGGACTGCTGGGAAGCACCTGTGAAGGTACGCTTTGCAGCCGTGGGAGCTGATGGAAGGAAGGTAGATTTTCCTGCCGTGGCTTTGGAAATCCAACCGTCTAATTCACTCCCAAACAGCCATTCTCCTGTAAAGGGAATACCCTCCACACTTTTCTTTGAGTCTACGTCTGCAGACCACTGACGTAGCCACAAGGCCCGTCTGGCTGAAACTGCCATGGCTGAATTGCGCGCGTTTATAGCGCCCAATTCCTTTTGCGCCTCGCACAGGATCTTAGCGGTATCCTGAATGTGACGCAGACTGTCACCTATCTGGGCCACAGTCATGTCACCCAACAACCCCTCCTGAATCTGGGTTGACCATGTATGAATTGCCTTAGCCATCCAGCAGCTGGCTAAAACTGGGCGCTGAGATGCACCACTAGCCGTATATATGGACTTGAGGGTAGCTTCCAGCCTCCTATCCGCCCCATCCTTAAGGGTGGATACCCCTGGGACTGGTAGCAACACCTTTTTAGAAAGGCGGGAAACAGAGGAGTCCACTACCGGTGGCTCCTCCCATTTCTTTCTGCCCAAAGGTTCAAAAGGATATGCATTTGTGAACCGTTTTGAAAGAGTAAACCTCTTATCAGGGTTTTGCCATGCAGCCCTGAAAACAGTTTCTAACTCTGCCTGCTCAGGGAAGTACACTGGCTGTTTCCTCTGAGTCATGAAGAAAGGATCTCCTTCTGTGGATGCCTCTACTGGGAGATCTAAAACATCCCTAATGGCCCTGATAAGGGGCTCGGGACCATGCACTGCCGCCTCAGGAGCTGGTTCCTGCAGACCCTGCTCCTCACCCTCCTCCAATATGTCCTCATCGTCCTCATCTGTGTCAGGATCCATTGCAGTAGCCTGCCTCTTTTGAGGCTGTGCAGGAGGAGGAGGTACATTAAGGGTATGAAGAATATCCACCCTGGCAGCTAACATGGACAATTCCCTCTGAACCCTCTGCGTTTGCTGAGTGTTAGTGGAAAGCTGTGAAGCCACAGAATCCAACAAGGTCTTTATGTTGGAGGCCCACGCAGGCTCCTGCTCGTCTGCCTGCGACGGCCCCACCAACTGTGGGGGTACCCCACTGATCTGGGTGTCAGCACTACTGGGCTGTGGTGACATACAAGCCTCACAAGTAACCTGGGACTGTGACTTTGGCACAAACTTGGTGCTACACACCATACAAGTGAACTTTTTCACCATGATGAGATAGTACTACAATGTCTGCAGTACAACACAACCCCCACGCAGTCACACACGTGCACACACCACACTGCTGGATGTGAAAAAATAGACTATGTGTTTGTTTTATGCTGTGCTGTAACTAATCAGTGGGGAATAAACAGAGCAATTGGGGAGCCAAGTGCACCCTTAACCTGAACTCACAGATCTGGGTGAGCTGGTAACGCTAACACAGTGACATGAACAACACAGTGTCTGAATCAGCCAGATAGCGCAGCAGCGCTAAAAAGCTATAAAAAACCTGCTGTCTCTGCCGTGCTGCAAGTACCCGGATCCACCACGCCAGTGAGGAGCCCTCTGTAATGGAGTCTGGCAGCGTGTGAAGAAGCAGGAAGTGACAGCGCGCGCCCAGCAGAGCTTGGTCCCGCTCTGAGTGAAGCCCCGCCCCCTGTACACGGAGCTGGCGCTTCTATATATTTATACTGACATTATGTGTAAATATATATATATATATATATATGTATCATACATTTTAACCTGAGGGGTGTCCCTGGTGGTCCAGCGGCAGCACCCCTATGCCAGTTACCAGACGCGGTGTTCACGCAGTCCCTGCTGGAGGGCCGCCATTACTAGCCGTCGTCTTGCCGCACCAGAAATGGCTGCGGGGACCCCTTGTGGGACCCCCAGCCTGTACTCACCACTGAAGTCTTCAGACCTGTCAGGGGTGTGCGGCGGCTAGGGGGCTTGCTCGCTACAGCGCAATGCCGTGCGGTGACAAGCCCCACGCAGGACCGAATTGTCCTGTAGCAGGGTCAGCTCTGCACCTGAAGAGGTCGGGGACTGATCCTTCCCCTGACACCCACGAAGCAGGACAGCTGTGTGGTCACCACAGCGCCCCAAAATAACAAACTTTGAAAATAAATGTAGAAAAACTCTGGAGCATCCAGAAGCACTGCCTCTCCTGAGGCACATTTTTCAAAACTGACTAGTGGAGGGAGATTGAGGGGAGGAGCCAGTGCACCCACACTGAAAGTTCTTTTATGTGCCTGTCTCTCCTGCGGAGGTCTCAATCCCCATAGTAGTGAAGCCCAGTATCCCATTGGACGGTAGAGAAACACACATAAGCCAAGAGAAGTTCCAGAACTTACATGTTTTTGCAAAAAAACAAAAGTTGATATTATTGCCGGCAGTCATCATGGATTTTGTTTTTTTCTGCCTGAGGGAGGCAAAGCAAAATCCCTGATAAACAGCCCTAGAAGCTCCGGGTGAAATTTACTAAGATGTGAAATACACTTCACAGGTCATGTTGCTATGGGCAACCAATAAGAAGCTACTTATTTACCACCCTCTAGAAGATAGTAGACAGGATGTGATTGCAAAAACACATAGCCAGAGAATTTATATTGGATTTTATTTACAATTTTTTTTTATTGAGTCATTTTTTATTGCATTTTTCAAACAGAGAGAAAAACAAACAAAGTCCCGACAGAGACAAAATGAACACATAACATGTGAGATCAAGCAATAGTTTAAAGTAAACATAGAATGATAAATGTATATAGAGAAATTACTGTAAGTACTGACTCCCTTTGCCAATATAAATGGAACATAATTGCCCGAAGGCGCCATCCGGGGAAGTAGAACAACAGGAGGTAAAAGGAGCACACTTATAGGATAATGATTTTTTGAATAATACTACAACCTTATAATGGAGAGGTAAACAGAAAATTGTCTCCCTAAACCTAACAAATTCCCAACCCACCACCCTGTATAAACTTACCCCAACCTAGGCATACCTGGATCCCCATAACACCCCTAAACTATAAGGACTAAGATAACCCACCCCAACCACTCAAAAAAAGGATAGAGGCCGTATGGACTAAAAGGAGGAAGCAAACTAGTGGTTTGTAGTTAGGGCCTTCAGTTCTATCAGCAGGATATATAATCGCGTCATCACCCTAACTAACGTGCAGTCTACTTGGGTAGGGATCATTTGATCTACACAGCATGATGGTCGACAGTCATTAGGTCGACATTGGAAAAGGTCGACATGGGTCTAGGTCGACATGGTTATAGGTCAAAAGGTCATTAGGTCAACACTCAAAAGCTCGACATGGGTTTTTTCACAGTTGACATGGACACAGTTTAAAGTGCACACTCGGCACACTATTTTATTCTCCCACCATGCCCTAGTGGACGGAAGGGCATGAAATACCGCCTGTCGGCAGAAAAAACAGTGAATAACCCCATGTCAACCTAGACATTGTCGACCTAACGAACTGTTGAACATACGACTTTTCGACCTTTTCCCATGTCGACCATCATGATGTAGACCAAATCCCGTCTAATTGGCCCCTCCCATCCCACCTATTCTACATAAAAAGGATAACACACATGGACTGACTGGGGCAATAAACCAACTAATAAAAATAAGCAAATAAAATTGAGCACTTATACCAAAATATAAAAATAAAATAACAGTATGCTCACTTTCAGTAACTGTATAGAAATAGTATTACAGTAGCAAATGTACAATAGAATTAAACAGTAGCAAGTGAGCCAAAATATTTATAGAGCAAACATATACCTAAAGCAGTGAGCATAGGATCAAAAACAATAAAATAAAATTAGTCTGCGCAGGCCCCTAGCATCCACAGAGCCATAAAGAGAGCAGTCACTCCATCATAAATCCAAAAGCATACAAATGTAAAACGGAGATGCTGTGACAAGGAGTCCAGGATCAAGCCATTAAACCAAAGATATGTAGATAGGCTCCGGATAAAGGCAACAAAGCAGTTCTGGAGAGCAAACTTTTCTACCAGAGTTACATGGCAGATATCCAGACAGCATCCTCCAATAGGAAGAGAAATATCAGCAAGTACAGTAGATAGGTAGTGGTAGGAAGTAACCATCGGAGTTGCCGAACCCAGGTCAGAAGCAATAGAAGGCTGCACAATTTGGCAGGATAAATCCAGGGGATGTGTGGATTCAGACAGGGTATAGGCCATATTTGCAGGATAAGAAAGCACAGCAACCACATTTCCCAGTTGTGCAATAATCTTCTGTGTAGCGGTATCAATTGCCTTAAGCAGCATCCTTAAATGATCAGCCATTTTAACGATGATGTTTAAACAATATTCGTCAGAAAGAACAAGGTGGAGGCTAGCACACCACCAAGTCCTATCAGTTATCAATTAAAGGTGGTGAAGAAAGTTATCCAGTGAAAGAATATTGCAGTGCAGGGTGCCCAAATAACAAGTATTGGCTACCGATGCTTAATGTAAAACAGTGATCCATGTAGTACACACCAAGGGTGGATGAGGTCCCAAATTGTAATGCACCACAGGTGTGTGTACATTATTACAATTTTTGCCAGCATTTCCCTTTAGACTGTTCAATTACAACACTTTTTTTTTTAAGCAAAATATATCCCATTATTTACACGCAAACATAGAGGATTCAGGATAAGATCCCCAACCTATGTGTTTTAGCAGGAAAAAATAAATGCTGCCGATACAGACAATTATTGTATATAATTCTGCTTGGAGTTAGGGTGCTCGGATGCTGCGCTTTGGACTATTCTAGTTTAGTATAACCCTATTGTAGATAATTGCCAGAATCGGGGACAACTTATCCCTTGGGGACTCAATTAGCCACAGTAAATTACAGCGGCTAACTGAATACTGTGCTTAAACATAATGATGAGTGTGGAAAATAGTCATTGAACTGATTGAAAGGCAGATCTGTCATACATATCCACTTACACTTCTAGCACTGTTAAGAACACGCACCTAACTCAATCTAACCAAATCTTGTTGTTAGGTATGAAAAAAATCCCTATATTGTTAGGTATGAAAAAAATCCCTATAACCAAGTTGTGCCGTCTAATAGTGAAAAGCGTCGATTTCATGGAGCACTAGGGGCCTTTTGAAGCTTAGAGAATCCGGCCCTAGGTCTTTGTTAAGGCCCATACAAACACTAGACGATATGGATCACAATATCACTCAGAAAAGGCATTCTGAATGATATTGTGAGCAATATTGTCTAGTGTTTATGCTCTGCATCATTAGCGACCCCCCCCCTCGTCGCAACTCTCTGCTTAATGAATAAGCCATATTTTACATTGCTTTATACGGTAAAGGAACAAACCGATACGGTCATTATACAGACATTGGAATTCTGACCGCTGGTACTCCAACAGGGGGGGGGGGGGGGGGGGGGGGAGCGCAGAGAAGCAAGTTGCGGGCTCGGTGGCTCTCCACAGGTTCTGTTCTCCCTTTATGGTGGTCATGGACACCCAAGCCGCTGTCAGTCAGCATCCAAACTGTTGGGAATTTTACATTGGGGATTATGATGTCAGTGTACTGACAGACGGAATCCCGACTGACGGGACGTCATCCGATTAATGTATACTTGTAAAGAAGCAATGTACATCAAAGATAGTAAAGCATTCATCCTATGGTAAGAGAGTCACAGCTAAAATAAATGTATGAAGTAATGAACAATATCTCACATGGAATTTCACTCCATGCCCACGAGCCATGTATGTAGTCACCAGGAATGGATCACGTAACATTTCTTCTTTTTTTTTTGACCAGGTAAAACTGAATCCGCTGGTTAAGCAACGTCTTCATTCAGTAAAATGCTATTTTTTTTTTTTTCGTTTTCTTTGGAAACCAGAGATTGAGCCTCACAAATCAACTTATCGCTGTGAGCCATTTCCCGTAGAAACAGCTCCACGTTGTCCAAGGTTTACCAGAAAAAAACATTAAACATTTGTTTGGCAGGAATCTGGGCATTAGCTTATGCTTTTGGGAGTGAAAAATAATTATTTGATTGTGTCACTTGACTTGTGCAGAGAGAGTTACCTTTGGGTGGGGTTTTAACTCAAAGTGAGATCTAAATTGCAGTGTAAAAATAAAGCAGCCAGTATTTACCCTGCACAGAAACAAAATAACTCAACCAAATCTAATTCTCTCTGCACATGTTACATCTGCCCCCCTGCAGTGCACATGGGTTTGTCCATCTAAGAAGGATTTTGTCAGAAATAGTGAACTTGAATAAGGCCCTATATGAAAACCTCCGGAAAAAAAAGCACTTTATATAATGGTCATAGTGTTCAGTCAAATTCAATCCAAAATATTTAGGTGTCGGATGACTCACCAATAGTTGGAATCCCGGCTTACTTTGGATATTCTCCCGTGTGGAGGCCCACAAGGGGCTTGAATGCCCTCACCCTCCTGTCATGATCGAGACAGTCGGTATCCTGACTGTGGGGGGAGTTTTACCATACCCAGATATCCACTAGACAGCATTTGGTGACATGTTCATGCTGTTCATTAGTTTTACTATTTAATTAATTGTGCATAAAATGAACCCACAGCAGCCAGATGATCATTAAATGAACTTTAAACACAACCGAACAAGACCAATCAATACTACAAATTTGATAGTCCTGGGTTATGGCATGTGTAATTTGAAACATTTTCTTATAAAGATATTATGATGCTATAGTTTAATAAACATATACAGGTTGAGTATACGTTTAATGCTCAGGACCAGAAGAATTTTGGATAACGGATTATTCAGTGTTTTGGAATATTTTTATATTTGAAAGGTATCTTGAGGTATCTTGCATTTATGTTGTATAAGCACATGAAATACACACAAATATATTTTATTTGTGCATGAAACAAGGTTTTGAAAAATGAAACAAAGTTTGTGTGTACAATCTCTGACACTGAATTTAAATGACAAACAATCATGGTCCTTGCACACATTTAGTCCCAGTTACATGTTATTACCCCAGTAGTGCCAGTTACAGATGTACCCAGTAGGTTTTCAGCAAAATATTTAAAATAAAAGTACATTTTGGAGACTATGGTTTTCAGAATAATTTGGATAACAGATATTTGGATAAGGGATACTCAACCTGTATATTATAAAGCAATCATAAAGTTATTTTGCCATTGCTCTGGGTAGCTAGCAAGAAAGAATATTATTTAATTAATTGATTAGATGTACATGTAAACCCTTTACCCTATTGAGTTCACATACATAAGTGGAATTATTGAAACAAAAATTAATTAGATTAGAAAATAAGATTCCCTTGCCATCACACAACTGTCAGGTTTGCAAAGCACAGGTTGTATGTAGTCCGGGATTTACTGACTTAGAGGGTGGTAATGTGGGTGATTGGACCTTTATAAAGTAACTATTTTGTCAGAAGAATAACCTGGGGCACTAACGTTTCAAATACATAGATCAACTTTTTTTTTAGCATTATGCCATATTTAACAGATTTGGAACACAAGAGACATTTAAGTGGACAAATTGAGTAGATCCTGAGCTATGTTATTCGCCCACAGGCAGAGACAGGGGCCACAAAGCTGCGCTGCTCACCCACAGGCAGTGACAGGGGGTAAGACGACCTGTGCTGCCTTAACTGCTCTTTCACACTATCACGCCATCCCCAGGCACTACCCACCTATTGCCTTGGATCCATTCCATCATCGCTACCACCTCCGGCAACTGCTGGGGATCTGGCGGTGTCTGCTGCCTAGAGAACTGGTCCGGGAAGTTGCGGTTCAGGTCCAGGTGCTTGGCGTTATCCCTGCCCCCCTTGTCTCCCCGGCAGTCACCCTCCTTGGCCGCCTCAAAGCCGTCCGGGTTAAGACTGGGAAGGATGTAGATGTCGGTGGTGTTTAGCAGCCGGGTGACGCGCGGGTCCCGGCCGTAGTTATCCAGCAGGTACTGGGTGACATAGACCAGCACCTGGCGGGACACCGCCTCGTCTCCGTGCATGTTGCCAACGTACTTAAACTGTGGCCGGTCCGGGGGAGCTGTATCTGGGTCAGCCGTCAGCCTCATCACCCACAGCTCCCGCTCTTGCACCGACATGCCGATGCTGGAGAGCCGGGCGAGCTCCGGGTGCGCCTGGGCGAGGGAGTGTAGCCGCTCGCTAAGCTCCTTGTGACTGTAGTAGCGGCTGTACGTCTCCGGGCTCTCCTCCATCTCCTTCTTCACATGGGCGGCGAGCGCTGACGGGAGCGACATATATGACAGCAGGACCGCCGCGAGCAGCGGGAGACAGCGGCCGGGACTCGCCATTCTGTCCCCAGTGTGACTGGCTCCGTCACCCTCCTCTTCCACCTTACTTCCTGTCTGCAGCACATAGCAACCGTCCTACTAACTTAGAAACACTGACTTCCGGTTTCTGTGCCCCATTTCCGGCATAGGGTGCTTTTGATGCGTTGAATTATGGTGCTCTGTGCCCCACTTCCGTCTTCTCCGGGCTGTGTTCGTGTGATAGTGATGGGAAATCTAGTTCGTTTTGGTGACTAGTTCATTATGATCTAGTTCACCCAAAAGATTAGATCAGAAGATTAGTTCATCTAGTTCATTTAGTTCATTATTCCATCACTGACTCAGAGACTGAGAGGAGTGCATGGATCTAGATGAACTAGACTAGATTATGACACACAGAGCAGGCATTGTAATACTAGCTCATTGTAGGAGTTATAGTCTTGTTAGAATGATCATATACTGTATGTTTAATAAATCAGATTATTTTCTAGTTTAGAAAAGCAATAAGTTATACAGCACCCTTCTAGTGACATGCTTATTGTTTAGCTCTGCAATATTAATCCCATTGTGGTTATTACTTTACCTTCCATAATATGCAAGTAAAATACCCAAATTCAGAGTTTTTTAATAAGTCAATTTTTTTCTGCTTTTAAAATACAGTAATTAGAAAAAAAACATGTCCCCTTGCCCCAATTTAGCTGACATTAGAGAGAGATAAAGTAGAGACTTTGCAAAGTAACCAGTTGCTGATTGGTTGCTAGGGGCAACTGCTCCACTGTATGCATCATGAAGGTTCATACTAGGGTGGCCAATCCCGGGATCGGGATCGGCGGGATCCCGGGATTTGGCCCCCAAAACGCCGGGATTTCAATCCCGGGATTGGAGTTTCCAATCCCGGGATTTTCGGGATTAGACTGCGCATGCACAGTCTAATGCCGGGCAGCGTCTGAGCACTCGCTCAGCCGCTGCCCGGATACTCCCATACCCGGCAGAGCAACCCTGCGCAGCGTGACCTCTCAGCGTGACGAAAGGTCACGCTGCGCAGGCAGGCAGAGATGAAGCCGCCCGTCCACCTAGCCAGCCCACCCAGCAAGCAAGCAACTCCGCATTATGAAGTCGCCCGCCCACCTAGCCAGCCAGCCGACCCAGCAACCCGGCTCCCGAAGTAGGAAGCTGCCCACCCGGCATCCCGGCTCCCACCCATCAACCCGGCCGCCGGCCGACCCTGCAAATGTAAGTAAATGCGGGGCGGCCAGGGCGTTCTTTTTTTAGGAAAGCCAATCCCGGGATCCCGGGAATCCCGGGATTAAGCATTTTTCAATCCCGAATCCCGGGATTGAAAAAATGCCCCGGGATTGGCTTCCCTAGTTCATACATATCCATCTCTGACTAATGTGGAGTAAACAGAGCTACTACAGTATACTGTATAACATGCAGCAGCCAGCACTGTGTCTGTGGCTGCATACACACAATACATATGCCTGAGCACAGCAGTGCCACACATGGTAGCTCACAGGTACTGCACAGTCTCATTATGGTGTATAGTCAGAGATTATTATTTATTAT
This sequence comes from Crinia signifera, assembly GCF_055691185.1. Classification (NCBI taxonomy): domain Eukaryota; kingdom Metazoa; phylum Chordata; class Amphibia; order Anura; family Myobatrachidae; genus Crinia; species Crinia signifera. The sequence continues at coordinate 68,032,977 of NC_139218.1, forward strand.
TATTTATTAACAGTTTCTTATATAGCGCAGCATATTCCGTTGCGCTTTACAATAGCAGACAGTGATACAACAAAACAGGGTATTTACAGACAGTCAAAATGTAGGAGGGCCCTGCTCGCAAGCTTACAATCTATAGGGAAATAGGCATTGATACATAAGGATAGATACTTTATTCTTTATTGCATCGATTTCACCAGAACGCAAGGTTCTATGACTGGTTCTGGTATTTGATAAGCTTGCCTGAAGAGATGAGTCTTCAGGGAACGCTTATAGGTTTGGAGACTGGAGGAGAGTCTTATTGTGCTTGGGAGGGCATTCCACAGAGTGGGTGCAGCACGAAGAAAGTCCTGCAGTCGGGAATGGGAGCGGGTAATGAGTGTGGATGAGAGACGCAGATCTTGGGAGGAGCGTAGAGGTCGTGTTGGATGATATTTTGAGATAAGAGAAGATATGTATGTTGGTGTAGTTTGGTTTATGGCTTTGTGTGTAAGTAGAAGAATTTTGTATTGAATACGGTAGAATACAGGTAACCAATGAAGTGACTGACAGAGTAGCTTTGCAGACGATGAACGTCTGGCTAGGAAGATTAGCCTTGCAGCTGCATTCATAATGGACTGTAGCGGTGAGAGTCTGTATTGGGGAAGGCCAATAAGGAGACTATTGCAATAATCAATGCGTGAGATGATGAGAGCATGGATTAGAGTTTTTGCAGTGTCTTGTGTAAGGTAAGGGCGAATTTTAAATATGTTTTTTAGGTGCATGTGGCATGATTTTGAGACAGATTGAATGTGGGGTACAAAGGAAAGTTCTGAGTCAAGGATAACACCTAGGCAGCGAGCTTGAGAGGTAGGAGTGATTGTCATCTTCTCAACAGCGATAGAGATATCAGGTTGGTAACTACTATTTATTGGCGGAAATATAATTAATTCTGTTTTTGAGATATTAAGTTTGAGGTGGCGAGATGACATCCAGGATGAAACAGCAGAAAGGCATTCAGAGACACGGCTCAATACAGATGGGGACAGGTCCGGGGAGGATAGGTAGAGCTGAGTATCATCCGCATACAGATGATACTGAAATCCAAAAGAGCGGATTAGTTTGCCAAGAGATGAGGTATAGATTGAGAAAAGCAGGGATTAGTTCAGGGATCTGTATGATCAGTGAACTAATTGAACTACTGAACTATTTGCAGGACTCATGAGTCATCAGGACGATGTAGTTCATTTGGATCCGCAGAGTCCAGACCATGTCTGAGCTCAGCACTGCCATCTTTGGCAGCTACCATGTACTGCCTCCTGTGTATTGCATGAGAGCTGATAACATGGCTGCTGCAGAAGCTCCTACACAGATCCCAGTAGAAGATTTAGCACAGCAGTATGCTCAGGACCCAGTACCAGTACCAGTACCAGCAGCAGCAGCAAGTGTTTGGACATCTGAACTAATCATATAATGATAGTATCACATAAAGGTGAGCAGCATGAGCACACATTCTCACTCACAGACACACCACACAACTTTGTCTAGGCAGTGCATATTTTTATTTTATTAGATCTGTATTTGCTGGGCTTTGTTGTACTTTTAACTTTAGATACAAGAAGGAAAGATCCAGTAAATGAGCCTTGGAGCTGCTGGGCTCTGTCTGTCTGTGTGTTACACTTCCCACTTGCTTTACTTCCTGGTGAACAAAATGAACTAATCTTTGCCAGAGCAGTGATCTGAACGATTTAGTTCACTTTGAAGATTAGTTCATTTTGAACTAATCATTCACGAACTACCCATCACTATCGTGTGACTGACCTGGGTTCAAGAACCGCCCCTCGTTTGCCATTTCACATAGACATGCCCATTGCCCACGCTAAGGGGCAGAACTATGGCCCTTATTCTGGTTGGTGCGGCCAGAGCCGCACACGGGGCTCCGGCCGCACAAACCAATCCCCGCCCACCCTACGGATCGCCACGGCCGTCCGTACACGGACGGCTGGCGATCCGCATAAAAATGGTGGAGGCGTACGCCTCCACCATGGTGGGAGCTGCCCCCTGCATTCGATGGTCGTCGACCATCGAAGGCAGGTCCGCACGCCCCGGCAGCTCCCGCAAGCTGAGACCACACGGACAATCGTCCGTGTGGTAGCTTGTATGGGGGCTGAAAGCTGACATCCGGCGACGTCAGCTTTCCGCCCCCATGAGTTGCGTCATGCCCTCATTACCATGCATACGCCCCGCGTTTGCATGGGAACGCCCATGAAACGCGGGGCGTACACATAGGGAAATGAGGGCATGAAGCCTCTCACGCCCCTATACGCCCCCTTTGCGGCGGACGAAATACGTCTGCGGCGAAGGGGGCTGCACATGCGCAGATTGACCTCTGCGCATGTGCAGAAGAAAAACATCGGCGGTACGGCCGCACGCGGGCCGTACCGTCCGAATTAGAATAAGGGCCTATGCTCCATGTCCCGACACCTTGAAAATAAAACATTGGGAGGGCCATCGGTGCAGTCGCCATCGATGGCGAATCTGCAACCAACCATCGATAGTTATAAACTGTGATGGATAACCATCGATTTTAGCTATCGATGGTTATCCATTCTCTTTAACTGTCTGGCCCTTAGGTCAAACAGAACGTGGGAGCGGGGCTTCTAGGTTTGTCTGGGGGTGGAGCTATGCTCTGTGTCATGACTCCCGAGTCCTGGCACCTTGAAAAAAAAGAAACATGGTATATTATATTCTAGGGATGGGTAATCATATGATGTTTCATCGGTAACATCGGATTTATGGTTCCAATGTTCGATGTTTAACCCTACAATGTTGAGGATCCAATGTTTCCTCAACATCGCTAGATTTCTTCGCCGATGTTTTTCTCAATTTTCCCCAAAAAAATTCTTTTGTGTGTCACTGTGTGGTGCTCTCACTGCTTCGGGCAGCTAGCTCACTCCTTGTTTTATATTCATTGACAACTTAAAAACACAGATACAAAACGTTAACGGTGTGATGATGATACAGACTTCAGTTGACAGAGGAGAAGAGAGAGAGAAAAAGATTGACTAAAGAGTATATGAGAATATTAATGGTACTGTATAGTATACTCCTATATTGCAACAAAAAAAGGCCAGTTTTTTTTAATGTACAGTATTTTCTATGTTGCACTGTATGAACAGTTGTTTTGTTATTTTCGGGTGTGGTATAGGGGTCCGACAGTCATTATCCCGACATCGGGATCCCGACTGGCCGGACCCAGACAGCATGGTGAGTGCAACTAAGCCCCTTGCGGGCACGGTGGCTCACTACGCGAGCCACCTATTTTATTCTCCCTCTATGGGAGTCGTGGACTCCCATGAGGGAAAATAGCGGGTGGCCGCGGGAACCCGGCTGTCAGTGTTTTGACAGTCGGGATCCCGACGTCTGGTGAATGCTTGTTGGGATCCCGACTGTCGGGACCCCATCCGGCACCCGTTATTTTCTATGTTCAACCAGAGCCGGCCTTAGGCATAGGCCAACTAGGCAATTGCCTAGGGCATTTGGAATGCCTAGGGGCATCAGCAGCTTCTGCTGATTAAAATGGTATGCAGCATGCCTATTTTGTGTGTGTGAGTGAGGCTGTTAACGGCTGTGCGAGTCCTGTCTGCGGGTGGGTGGGATGTGCAATAGTGTTCGGCTGGGATGTGCAATAGTGTTCGGCATGTGTGTAAGGGGCATTATGTGTGTCATGTATAAATGCATTAATAATGTGTGACATATGTGTAAGGGGTATAATGTGTGTCATGTGTATAAGGGCATTAATAATGTGTGACATGTGTAAGGGGCATTATGTGTGTCATGTGTAAATGCATTAATAATGTGTGACATATGTGTAAGGGCATAATGTGTGTCATGTGTATAAGGGCATTAATAATGTGTGACATACTGTATGTGTAAGGGACATTATTTGTGTCATTATGTGTATGAAGGGCATTAATAAAGGTTGGCATAATGTGTAAGGGGCATTATGGTTATAAGGACATTAATAATGTGTTTCATGTGTAAGGGGCATTACTGTGTGGTATTATCAGGGGTGCCTAGAGAATGGGGTAGGGGGTACAAATTACCCAGGCCAAAGTCTGATGAAAGGGCCCAGTGGGGGCCCCGGACCCCATCCCCTTAAGTGACAGCAGCAGCTGCAGCTCTTCTCCTTTATCCAGCACACACTGCTTTGTGCTGGGTTTCAGTGTGGCCATGGAGGTGCTTAAAATACAATATTTTCTCAGGATTTTTTTCGAAGGGTATAATGTGAATAATATGAGGAGTAATGTACATAAGGTAAAGTGGTACTACTGTGTGATGTAACGTGAATAAGGGACACCATTGCATGATATAATGTGAATAAAGTTGCACTACTGTGTGGCATAATTTGAATTGGGGGTACTATTGTGTGTCCATGCCCCTTCCCAGCAAAAACACACCCCTGTTTGGGCTCCGCACCGAATGGGTGCGCTGTTTCTATTTAAAATATTGCGGGTAGGAGCACCAAAATGATGACTGCAATGATGAGGGTTGATGATGCTGGGTAAGGGGAGCAGGGTCAGAGGCGGAACTAGTGGCGGTGCTAGGGGGCAACAGTCAAAATCTTGCCTAGGGCATAATTTAGGCTAGGGCCAGCTCTGTGTTCAACAGTTAATTAGCCTGTTGCTACTGGTATAAATCAAGTTAAAAATGATACTTCCTTATCTTTGCGGCGACTGCTTATGGTATGGACCTTTCGTAGCGTACGGCAAGCCGCGAGGGTTATTTTCGGGGTCCCCGCCACCATCTATTACTTTTAGTAATGTTGTGGCAAGCGAAGCAGTACAAGACACTGAGCAATCATAAGGGGACCATCGCGATTCACATAGCAGCTAACGTAACTGGCGTAAGCGGAGGCCGCAAAGATGAGGAAGTACCTTTAAAAATATTTTAAAATAGCACATTGGGAGCTTCTGTGAATTGTTGCAATAAAGTTTTGCTAGTTAATGCTTCATTATAAGCCTCCAACAAGATACAAGTTTATTAGTGTATTATATGCTTAAGTAGACAGTTTATTAAAAATATATAGAAACATCGGTTAACATCGGTTTTAGAGTACCAATGTTTAGGTCTAAATGATGTTTTGTAACCAATGTTGAAAAACATAATTCAACTGATGTTTTCTTTCGATGTCCCATCCCTATTATATTCCCTATGCAGAATAAGAAACGACTATGCACCCATGACACTCCCATGAGACCGATACACGTGTGTGCTTACTTGTCTCCCATTTGATACCATGAATTGCCCAATGAAGCTAAAGTTAACGTCTTATTTGGCCAGCTTCTTATTCCAGTTTCTAAATCTTATTCACTTCTTATTCGAGCTCCATCTTCTTATTCAGAACATTCAGTGTTGCAAGGGCAACAAATTTGACACCGGAAATTAACTGAGGGGAGTCACTTGCATATGACCCACATTTTTTTTGCCTTGCACAACACTGCTTACACATTCATTTTTATTCCGGCCTGGGCATTGGTCAGCAAAGGTGTGGTGGTGTTTACTTCCCCGGTGGGTGGCGTTTACCCGCTTGCTAGGCAGCAAAAGGATGCTGTTTAACGAGTTGTTCTGAATCAGGCCCTATGTTACATCAGTGACTTATTAGTTAACCTCCGGTAACCATCCAAGAACACCTTACACTTTTCTTATGCACTGTGGACCTTATTCTGGTCCACATGTAGCGCTGTGTGTGGTTTTAACGTGCGGAGACCAAATCATTCAATGCACGCAAAACTAAGACACTGTCAGGTGTGTGCGTGCGCCCTGTAACTGCCAAATTTCCCATGGGCGCATCCCCTCGCCAACGCCCCCCGCACGCTTGCACCCAGCGAATGCACATGTGCAGAAATTCGCATGCACATTAGGAAAACATCACTCCCCCGAACGATTCAGGTCCTCTGACTCTGTATTGTGACTTTTGTATGAATGGAATACATTCGTGGTGCAACCCAAACCATGTAAAACCCTTTGAACTAGTAAAAAATAATAACATAATGGCCTCCACAATAGAAAAAAACACACATTGGCCCTTACAAGAAATTAAAGACACTTTTTTGTGGGTATTCATTTCTTTTGAGCATGGCTATAATTAATGGGTGCCCAATGGACATTCAATTGAGTTTGGCATACAATAGTTATTGGGGTTTTTCCACCCAAAAGCACTGATTCTGGTTCACTCGCAAAAGCAAATTCTCTCTCTAATGGACAAAAACATGTGCACTGCGGGGGGGGGGGGGAGATGCACATGTAAGATGCAGAATGAGTTACATTTGGTGTTATTTATTTTGTTTCTATGCACAGTAAACACTGACTGCTTTATTTTTACACTGCAATATAGATATCAGTTTGAAGTACAAACCCACCCAAATCTAACTCTCTCACATTGCTACATCTGCCCCCCCCCCCCCTGCAGTGCACATGGTTTTGTCCATTAGAGAGAGAATTTTCGAGTGAACCAGAATCAGGCCCTGAATTTTGCTGTGTGCTATATGGGCATGATTTATACCTGATCACACAACCGCAAATTTGCATGGCCAGCGTTGAGTTAAGACGCCGCCCCACTAGAGTGAAATCCCACCTTGCGAATTAATGTGCTTACTGTGCTAATGGATGTCAACAGCTACAAATCTATTCACAGCTTCCATCATAACAGGCTCACCATCGACTGATTTTTACACTGGGCAGAGTAGCCAGAGACTTACTCGGCAGTGCGATGGAAAAAGACGTACTGTGTCCGTCCTGAAGCTGATGTCAATCAACCTCCCATTAAGCATTTAGGCATGCCTGCATTTCCCGGACAAGCCCAGCATTTTTTCTGGCACGCCTGCGTTTTTCTTAGCACTTCCACTAAATGGCAGGTTACCACCCCCAGACACCAACTTCCTGTCAATCACCTTGCAAATGGTGCATAAATAGAAAAAGTAGCAGGGGTACTTGTTTCCTAGCACGGCGCCAGCGATAAAAATTGTATCCATCGGGACCCCCGAAATCGCGTAGATCGCATCGCATGCAACCAAATCGCATGCGATGCGATGGACGCGATTTTTACATTGGAATCAATGTAAAATGGTCCCTAAGACCCGATTTTACATTAGCCCCAATGTTAAATGAGCCCCAGACCCCAATTTTTATTGTTTCCTAACCCTGATGGGTCAAATGCCCCCCCATTGTTAACGCCACCCCACGATCAACGCCAACCCGAAGCGTGGCGAGCGTAGCGAGCCCGGTGAGGGGACGCGCATTACTTCACAGGTATTAGGCGTCCCCTCGCGGGGCTCGCTGCGCACGCCACGCTTCGGGCTCGGTGGCTCGCTGCGCTCGCCATACTATATAAAATCAACTCCACACCGATGTGGATAGTGGGGGTATGAAAAGGTCGGAGGACGCGTACCGCCGCCCCTCGCGGGCTCGCTGCGCTCACCACGCTTCGGGTTGGCATTCATCGTGGGGTGGCGTTAACAATAGGGGGGGGGGAATTTGTCATGTAAAATACCCATAAGGGTGGGTATACAATGAAAAATCTGGTCCATTGGCCCATTTAACAATGTCCCCTATGTAAAATCGCGTCCATCGCATCGGTCACATCGCATGCCTTAACTTAAGGCGTGCGATGGACGCGATTTTTTAATTGCCGGGGAAAAGGCTAAAATTAGCCCTGAAATCACGTCGGTCGTGTCCATCGCATACCTTAACTTAAGGTATGAGATCACCTACAACGGGCGCCGTGCTAGGAAACAAGTACCGTAGCAGGCATTTCATCGCAGTACTACGGCCCATATGCATGCACAGTATATCAATAATTTGCAGCCATTCAATCAGGTCTGAATCAGGCCCTATATCAGCGAAACTTGCCTCAAGTGCTAGATAAAGCGCCGAATCCCAAACTACAGACTTTTTTCACACATTTCTGTGCACCACCTCAAGAGGCTACAAACACAAATGATTTCAGAATCAGAATCAGAATCAACTTGCGCACACTAGGAATTTTTTGTGGAATTACAGTGCAGCATCAAGCGGGGGATGAAGGGGGGGGGGAGACATTACATACATTCCATTGAGACATTATACACATTACATTGAGAGCATTTAGACATCACTTGCAGGGATCACATGCCCGCCGAGCGGCACAGCGCCTAGGCAGCCATCAGCGGCGCCACTGGTCGTTGCAGCAGCCAGGTAGGTGACAATATAAGCAGGGACAGTACAGTTATCACACCGGGATCACATACCCGCCGAGCTGAGCAGCGCCTAGGCAGCCATCAGCGGCGCCACTGGTCATTGCAGCAGCTGGGTAGGTAATAATACAAGCAGAGACAGTACACTTATCACACAGGGAACACACACCCGCCAAGCTGCTCAGCGCCTAGGCAGCCATCCGCGGCGCCACTGGTCATTGCAGCAGCCGGGCAGGTGACAGCATGAGCAAAGACAGCACAGATTAAATCAGGGACAGTACAGTTATCACACAGTAGACACGGGATACATATTGCTGGGTGCACAGTTCCTAGGCAGACATTTGCGGCGCCATCTTAAAGGCCTCGACAGGCCATCCTCCTGTATGGAGAGCCAGCGCGGGCAGTGTGGACAGCACAGGCAGCGGCCGGGGGGGGGGGGAGGAGAGTCAACGAGGCTTGGAGTCCATGAGGCCTGGGATAGATAGTGATAGATAGTGAGGCCTATGGCTAGGCCCTCTCTGGCCCAATCTCTTGAGCCATACCTTCTCCCGGGCACCACATTCATCCAGAAATCCGAGGGGCCAGTCGGGCTTCCCAGCCAGGGCCTGCCTGCCTGGAGTCTCCTCCGCAAGTGTCGGGATCATCTGCTGCAGGCCAGGGTTCTCCTCAGTAGGCCCGGATTCTACACTGGGGCCGGGGCTCCATCTCTGCTGCGGTGGCCGAGGGTCCCGTTGGCACTAGATACAGCAGCGGGTCCTCACTGCAGCATCATCTGGGCACCGTCCGTCTCCCCCTTCCTGCTTCCAAGTCTGTCCGTCTCCCCCTTCATGTTCTCCGCGCCGGGCGAATACACATCACCGGATGGACGCAGCGCCGCGACGCCGGGGGGACGCAGCGCCGGGGGGGGGGGCACAGCGCTCCTTCACTCTCTGACTCCTCCGTTCCCCCGCCGCTCCCCGCCGTCACTAGCACCTTCTCCATGGGCTGGGGATGGGAGCTCCGTGGATGGAACACCGGAGCTCTCCTGCACGCGACCATCCCCGGCCCCACCGGAAGTCAATTTTACCCCCAATCAGAGCAACAATTGAATTGCTTTGTCAGGTGGCCATTAGAGCAGTAACTAGGGCTGTGCCACAGCACAGGATGAAGATGACCGCTGGGCAGAACAGCCTGTCACAGTCTGTCAAATGCCTGTTGCAATGTATATTACTAATAATAGAGGTATTATTGTGTGGTGTAACGTGTATAAGGGGCTCTGTGTGGCATAATGTTTATAGGTGTTACTTACTGTGAGGTATACGGTTTATAAGGGGAACTACTGTGAGGCATAGCATGTGGTACTATTGGAAAAATTAATGTGTATTTGGTGCTGTACTGTTGCATAATGTATATAAAGGATAATACTGAGTGGTGTAATGTGAATAAGAGACACTACCGTGCAATGTAATGTGTAGTGGTACTATTCTGTGACCTCGTCCCTGTCCTACATAGCCATGTCTCTAAGTTTGGCACGCACCTTCACTATTTCAATATGTGGGGAGGGGGTCTACCAATTCTCTTTCTGGCACAGTGTACCAAAATGGTTAGTTACAGCTTTACTCCAGTCCCTTCTCCTCTGTCTCTCTCAGGTGCCAACCCCCTGATACGTGATACAGTCAGTATTCCAGCATGCCAACTACACTGGAACATCAAAATCAGGGCACTGCACGTAGCTTCCCCTGTATAATAATAACAAGAACAGGACACCACAGGCTGCTCCCATGTATAATAATATCAGGACAACACAGGCTGCTCCCCCTGCATAATACGAGGACACCACAGGCTGTCCTCCCTGCATAATACAGGACACCACAGGCTGCTCCTCCTTCATAATACCAGCATAGCTCCGCCCCACCAGTTGTTTGCCTCTAAGTGTGATCATTAATTCCACCTTTAGGATCCCATAATGTAACCTGTGGGTGAATACCTGATAACATGTGGAAGCAGAGTGCTGCACAGAGCATTTATTACCCTTGTTCTCATTACCGTGCATCAGCATCCATAATACCACATGGTGGCAGACTTCACCTACAAATGAAGACAACTCGGGTGAAATGTAATAGGCTGCGAATGTGGGTTTTGGGCGATTTTTAGTAAAAAAAAATTGTCGATTTTGCACGTTTTGCCGAAGTCACGTAATAGGGTGCGAAATATACTTCGCACATGGTAACTTGCCGATTTCAATTCGCACTTTTATTGCATCCAGATCTTTTCTCATTCAATAATATACAAGTCGCTTATTTAATCGGATTCAAAATTGCATTTCGCATCCAAAAAGGGTCTAAACATCACCACTGAAACAGACCAGGTTCTGATGGGCGAATTGGGCCAAGAACAACCTTTGAAAAATGCTGAAATGGTTAATTTCACCACAGGCAGGGGTGGATTGGCCTGCCGGGAAACCATTTCCCGGTGGGCCAGCCCATAATAGACATAAAGAGGCTGCTCACCCCCCTGGCTCGGCCGCAGACCGCACGGCCGCTGCTGCAGCAGTTTTCCCCAAACAAATATGATTGCGGCCAGCACCGGTAAGTAAAAGTAAGCAGCCAGCAGTAAAAATGGCCGCGGGAGGGCTGGTTTGCAAGTGCGGCCGCACGCAGCTGCTCCCGCTGTTCTATCTGTCACTGTGCACTGTTACCTGCAGCCACTGGAGGGCGGTACTGAGCCACCGAGGAGAGGTACCATAGAGAGGTACCATAGAAAGCAGGGAGCAGGTGAGTCAGTGAATCCCCCCCCAGAGCGCCGGTAGTGCCGCACTGAAATCCTTGCACCGGGTGACCATGAGATGCGCCCTCCCTGGTGTACATCCCCGCTGCTGTCCTCAGGCTGCCGGCTGCATCCTGGCTCCCAACCCCCTTTGATGTCATCAGTCATGACAGCGGATCCTGGAAAGGTGGCAGAGCTACATGAATTGGAGGAGCGGGGCTACATGGGTGGAAGGGGGTGGAGCTAAACAGTAGCACAGTTAATGAAAGAATTTGAAGGAAGTAGATACACTGCCAGCCAGCCAGCTTTTAAGGTAAATACAGTGGTGGTCAGGGGCGGAACTTGTGAGTGGTGGGCCCAGGTGCAAAAGAACAATTTAGGCCCCACACCCGTGGGTGACATGGGTACAAGCTGCTGGTCTAGACAGCAATGGGCCCCTTAGTCCTCAGGGGCCCCGGTGCAATGCACCTGCTGCACCAATGGTAGTTCCGCCTCTGGTGGTGGTGCTGGTGTTACACAGCACTACTACTGGTGCGGGCATTATGCAGCACTTCTACTGTCGGCAACTGGTGAGGGAGGGCATTATTCTGTGTCACTACTGTTGGCAACTGGTGTGGGCATTATGCAGTGTCACTACTGTTGGCAAATGGTGCAGGTGTTATGCAGCGCTGCTACTGTCGGCAACTGGTGAGGGCATTACGCAGCGCTACTACTGTTGGCAAATGGTGTAGGCGTTACGCAGCACTACTACTGTCGGCCACTGGTGCGGCCGTTACCCAGGGCTAGTACTGTCAGCAATTGGTGAGGGTATTAAGCAGCGCTACTACTGTCGGCAACTGGTGAGAATGTTACACGGTGCTTCTATTGTCAGCAACGGGTGAGGGCATTATGCAGTGTCACTACTGTCGGCAACTGTCGGGTGTTACGCAGCGCTACGACTGTCATCAACTGGTGTGGGCATTACGCAGCGCTACTATGGTTGTCAAATGGTGCAGGCGTTATGCAGCATGTGATGTTGCTATGGGCAACCAATCAGAATCTACTTCTTATTCATTTAGCTCCCTCTAAAAGATAGTAGACAAGATCTGATTGGTTGTCCATAGCAACATCACATGTGAAGTAGAATACACATCTTAGTAAATGTCCCCCATAATATCCACAGTAGCGGCACGGTTTACACATATTGCCCACTGTTGGCCACAAAAATAGACAGTAGCAGCGCTGCGTAATGCCCGAACCATTTGCCGACAGTAGTAGTGCTGTGTAACTCCCGCACCCATACCTCCCAACATGACCCTCTCCAGGAGGGACACATTGCTCTGTTTGTGTACTAAGAATTGTGCTTTAATTGTGTTATGTCTAGTTCTGTGTACCATGTACTGTTCTTTTCTGTTCGCCGCTGATTGGCTGCCTGGGTGCTGCACAGCTCAGTAATGATATGTTCCCCATGTCTGTGTCCCTCATTAGAGTACATCTAGTATATATATCAGTACTGTTACTGGCTGTGCAATCACCATGTGGTGCCGCTGAATGGCTGCCTGGGTACTGCACAGCTCGGTAAATATGTTCCCCATGTTCGTGTCCCTTATTAGAATGCGTCTTGTGCATATCTGTATGTGTGATGTACATCTGTACTGCCATTGTTGCCTGTTCCTTGTACTGATAATCCTTTGTATTGCAGTATGTGCAGTGTTATTTTTAATGTCTGTAGAGTGCCTTGAGTCCTGTTGGAGAAAGTGCGCTATATAAATTAGAGATGTGCACCGGCCACTTTTCGGGTTTTGGGTTTTGGGTTCTGATTGCCTTGAGGTTTTGGGTTCTAATGGGTTTTGCCAAAACACCTCCTAAGTGTTTTGTGTTTGGATTTCTTGGGTTTTGGGTTCTGATTTTTTTGTTAAAAAAGCATAAAAACTGCTAAAATCGCAGAATTTTTTTTTTTTTTTGCTCCTACGCTATATTAACCTCAATAACATTCATTTCCACTCATTTACAGTCTATTCTGAACAGCTCACACCTCACAATATTGTTTTTAGGGCAAAAGGTTGCACCGAGGTAGCTGGATAACTATGATAAGCCACACAAGTGTGCGGCACAAACACTAGACTGATATGGCACACTTAGCATACCCTCTAGGCTGATACTGCACACCTAGAATTACCCCTGGACTGATATGGCACAGGTAGCATCACCCCTGGACTGATACGGCACATTTAGCATCACCCCTGGACTGATATGGCACACTTAGCATCCCCCCTAGTCTGATACGGCACACCTAGCATCACCCCTGGACTGATATGGCACAGGTAGCATCACTCCTGGACTGATACAGCACATTTAGCATCACCCCTGGACTGATATGGCACACTTAGCATCCCCCCTAGTCTGATACGGCACACCTAGCATCACCCCTGGACTGATATGGCACGCTTAGCATCACCCCTGGACTAATACAGCACACTTGGCAGCACCCCATGAATTATACGGCAGACTTGGCTTACCCCAGGAATTATACGGCACAGATGGTGGCACCCCTGACCTGATACAGCACACATGGAATTATACGGCACAGATGGCGGCACCCCTGGACTGTTACAGCACACATGGCGGCAGGCATGGAATTATACGGCAGACAAATTCCTGCAGTAAAAATAAAAATGTGTATTCTTTTAATTATAAAAAAGAGCAGCACACCTTACTTAGCAACACCCCATGAATTATACAGCACTCTTGGCTCACCCCTGGACTACAGCGCATTTAACAGCCCTTGCAGTAAAAAAAAAAAAAACACCTTAATTTTATTTTCATTAAAAAAAAGGGCAGCTCCCCTGGTCTGATATGGGACACATGGGGCACCCCTGGAATTATACGGCACACATGCGGGCACCCCAGGACTGATACAGGACACATGGGTGCGCCCCTGGACAAATACAGCACACATGTGGGCACCCCTGGATGGATACAGCACACATGTGGGCACCCCTGGACTGATAGTACTGGTAGCCAGTGGAAACAGCAGATTGGAATTATATACTGCAATAAATACTGGTAGCCAGTGGCAACAGACTGGAATTATATACTGCGATAAATACTGGTAGCCAGTGGAAACAGCAGACTGGATTTTTATATACTGTGATAAATAATACTGGTAGCCAGCGGCAACAGCAGACTGGAATTATATACTGCGATAAATACTGGTAGCCAGTGGAAACAGCAGACTGGATTTTTATATACTGTGATAAATAATACTGGTAGCCAGCGGCAACAGCAGACTGGAATTATATACTGCGATAAATACTGGTAGCCAGTGGAAACAGCAGACTGGATTTATATACTGTGATAAATAATACTGGTAGCCAGCGGCAACAGCAGACTGGAATTATATACTGCGATAAATTCTGGTAGCCAGTGGCAACAGCAGACTAGAATTATATACTGCAATAAATAAAATACTGGTAGCCACTGCCAGTGGCAACAGCAAACTGGAATTATATACTGTGATAGGTACTGGTAGCCAGGGGCAACAGCACACTGGAATTATATACTGCATTAGGTACTGGTAGGCACTAGCCAGTGGCAACAGCAGAGAGCAGACTGCAGCAGACACTAGGCAGTGCAGGGCAGGCAGTGGCACTAGCAGCACCAGTGGACTATCACACTGTGACTCAGTGGCGTAACTAGATACATGTGGGCCCCATAGCAAAAGTTTGTAAGGGCCCCTATTCATCATCTAATGCAAAAAAAATGATATAGCACATGATACCTTGACAGGCAAAGTGGGCCCCTCTCAGCTCTGGGCCCCATAGCAGTTGCACCCCTTGCACCTATGGTAGTTACGCCCTTGCTGTGACTGACTATACAGGAGCAGACTCAGCAGAGGCAGGCCCCAGCACAAAGGAGAGACAGAACACAGCACCAGTCATCCTTGCAATGGTGATGTCTTGATCACTGAGCAGAGACACAGTACACAGCAGCACGGGCCCCAGCAGAGACCACACACAGCAGCAGCACACCCTTCCCTACCCTTCTCCGAGATTGGAGTGAAGATGGCGGCGCAAGGTTGCGGAATTTAAGGGTTCCGTGATCTCGCGAGAATCCGACGCCGGGCGATGACGTTTTGCCCGTGCGCCCGGATTCGAGTAAGGCGGGAAGCGCCGAGCGCTGCTCGTATCCGGGCCCGGATTGATGACGTCCGTGCGGGCTCGGATCTGTGGAATCCGAGCCCGCACATCTCTAATATATATATATATATATATATATTGTTGTTGCTTGGTGAAAAAATTCAGGATTATGTTTTAATCCATGTGTGACAGATTACGTTTCTGGGCTATATGCATATTCTGTCCTGACGATTGGGCCACCGAGCCCCAAAACTTAGTCTGTCGCACATGGATTAAAACATAATCCTGTTATTTCACCAAGCAACAAGTCTCTGAGTGCCGATATATATATATATATATATATATATATATATGTACTTATGTAATATCTGGGCTCCCGTTTTTCTTATGAGACCGCGTCCGCTCGCCACGCTTCGGGCACGGTGGCTCGCTGCGCTCGCCACACTATATAAAATCAACTCCATGCGTAGTTCAATAGTAGGGGTATGAAAAAATGGGGTGCATTTAACATGGGAGTCCAGATAATACATAAGTATATATATATATAAACAGGAAGCAACAGGCGGCACTCGGAGTCTGAGGTAAAAATTATTTTATCAATCCATAAAAGCGTGCATGTAAAACCGACGTTTCGGGGATGAACCCCGTTTTCAAGCTGCAGAGAGGGTTACACTCTGCAGCTTGAAAACGGGTTCATCCCCGAAATGTTGGTTTCACATGCACGCTTTTATGGATTGATAAAATAATTTTTACCTCAGACTCCGAGTGCTGCCTGTTGCTTCCTGTTTCTACTTATCTGTTGGAAGGCACCAGAGCAAATACTCCAGCTGGGATAGAGTGCCGGACCGCTCCACAGTCTATATATATATATATATATATATATATATATATATATATATATATATATATATATATATATATATATATATATATATATAAACAGCAGGGTCCCACCTTCCCACAGGTTGCTGGAACATACACGTCACTGCAGCTTGAAGAATGTCAAAAACGCTTTATTGACCTCTAAAGCGTTTTTGACATTCTTCAAGCTGCAGTGACGTGTATGTTCCAGCAACCTGTGGGAAGGTGGGACCCTGCTGTTTATATTTATCTCTACAAGGGCACGCAGCAACATTGCTTCTTCGTGGGGAGTGCCGGTCCAGGTCTGGATATATATATATATATATATATATATCCAAAGAATGACCCCACGTGCGCCCTAATAGTGTAAGCAGCTACTCTAAGACCCCCCCTGTTAGTGGGAGGAAACAATGAACATGGAAAACAAGAAATATAGAGAGCGCTTTTACCACCTAATGGAACTTCCAACAGTTGTAGTCATATACACTACAATAACCCAATACAATGTATAATCATAAAACCAGAATGCTTTATTTATGTTTCAAGGACCACATCTGGACATTGTATCCTTTTCGGAAATACGATATCAATAACCCGACGCGTTTCGTCTTAAAAAAGACTTCATCTGGGGTTTTACACTAGGTGTGATTTCAAACGCTTAAACTTGCGTGTTACACCTTCAGGGTTTGCAGGCTGTAATAACCTTCCCCTCAGTGGGGCAGATTCCAAATATCCAAAGTTTCCCCAATTGGGGTCAAAAAGTACACAATGTATCCACAACCTTCTTTATGCCCCTATTTAGGTTGCAGGCACATGAAATTTTAAATTAGAGGGACCATCCCATTAATAAAGAACCGTCGGCGAGATCTGTGCAATGTAGATGGCCCGATCCACCGTATCTGGTTCACAGTATCCGATGTTCATCTGTAGAATTGATATGGTGCGTGTGGGTATCAGCAATAAACAGTTCAATTTCTATAAACAGCTCAATTTCTGACCCTCTCCATACTCTGTTCCTGGGCTTCCCTGGTAATCTATATAACTATATACTGTATATATATTCTTCACCTTGAAAATGGGCCATGTTAGCCCCAAAACATCGGAAGCCTGCATTACCTGTTAATGCCCTAATACACGCTTTTGAAAGTCCTCAGATTGCCACAACTTGTTTGATTCTTAGAAGATACCAATTTATTCCGGAGGGCACCGGGGCAAGCCAAAATAAAGGAAACACTAACATAACACATCCTAGTTCTGAATGAATGAAATATTCTTATTAAATACTTTGTTCTTTTACATAGTTGAATGTGCTGACAACAAAATCACACAAAAATTATCAATGGAAATCAATGCTCCTGATGAGGTGGCGGATGGTCTCCTGAGGGATCTCCTCCCAGACCTGGACTAAAGCATACGCCAACTCCTGGACAGTCTGTTGGATGTAGCTAGACATGATGGGGGAAATTTACCAATATGAAAAACCTAGTTTTTCGTATTGGTAGTTTCCCTACGACTGCATACGACTGTTTAAGTCGTATGCAAAGTCGTGTTCCGGAGGATCAGTTACAAAGCAGTCATATACGACTGCTTTGTAACCCTCCGATGGTGTAATGATTCGTATTAGCGGCCGTATATACGGCCGCTAATACGAATTATTTCTAGCAGTCTGCACGGATCAGTCAGATCCGTGCAGGCTGCAAGGTGTAAAAAAAAATAGAAAAAATAAATAAATAAAAAAAAAACCGGCGTGGGGTCCCCCCCACAGCCGAAACCAGCACCAGGCTGAAGGAGCCGGGGCCGGTAATTAAAAATCAGGGAACCCGACAAATAGGGGTTCCCCGATTTTTAACAACCAGCCCCAGGCTCCAGGTCCGGGGCTGGTTCCCAAAATACGGGGGACAAAATGAGTAGGGGTCCCCCGTATTTTAAGAACCAGCCCCAGGCACAACCAGCCGGCAGGGTAATGTCACAGCCGGGGGACACTTATAATATAAGGTCCCGCGGCCAAAACATTCTCCCTACCGACCAGTCAGCCTGGCCAGGGGCCCTGGGGGAGTGGGGACCCCCCCAATGAAGGGGTCCCCCCCCTCCAGGACTTACCTGACCAGGCTGAAGCCTGGTGCTGTCCTCGATGCCCCTGGGCGGTGGGCATCGAGCTGATAAATGTAGTAAAAAAAAGATGAACCTATTGTTTTTTACTGTGGCACTACAAGTGCCAGCAAGCCTCCCCAGCAAGCTGGGACTTGGAGAACCACAAGTCCCAGCCTGCTGGGCATTAAAGGGCCCGCTGGCACTTGCAGTTCTACAGTTAAAAAAATAGTGCACAAAACACACTGACACACTTTTAAAATAAAACTTTATTACACACAAAGCCCACACATACTAATACTTACCTATCTTCTTCCCATAGGTCGCCCTGGTCCTGTGTCGGCGTCTTCCTCCATGTCGACGTCGCTGTCGGCGATGGTGTCCCCGTCCGGATCCGAAGAAATCCATTTGGGAAGCTGTGGAAGGAAACCATACTCACCTGTCCCAGCGCGACGTAGTCCAGGTAAGGGTCTTTGCAAAAAAATAAACCGAACACCCCGAAACCAAACCGGACTGACGGAGACACACGTGTGTTTGTTTACATCGTGCGGCTCCGCCTCCCGAATGCCGCTATTGGCCGCCTTGCGGCCAATAGCGGCATTCGGGAGGCGGAGCCGCACGATGTAAACACCGTGCGTCTCCGTCAGTCCGGTTTGGTTTCGGGGTGTTCGGTTTATTTTTTTGCAAAGACCCTTACCTGGACTACGTCGCGCTGGGACAGGTGAGTATGGTTTCCTTCCACAGCTTCCCAAATGGATTTCTTCGGATCCGGACGGGGACACCATCGCCGACAGCGACGTCGACATGGAGGAAGACGCCGACACAGGACCAGGGCGACCTATGGGAAGAAGATAGGTAAGTATTAGTATGTGTGGGCTTTGTGTGTAATAAAGTTTTATTTTAAAAGTGTGTCAGTGTGTTTTGTGCACTATTTTTTTAACTGTAGAACTGCAAGTGCCAGCGGGCCCTTTAATGCCCAGCAGGCTGGGACTTGTGGTTCTCCAAGTCCCAGCTTGCTGGGGAGGCTTGCTGGCACTTGTAGTGCCACAGTAAAAAACAATAGGTTCATCTTTTTTTTACTACATTTATCAGCTCGATGCCCACCGCCCAGGGGCATCGAGGACAGCACCAGGCTTCAGCCTGGTCAGGTAAGTCCTGGAGGGGGGGGACCCCTTCATTGGGGGGGTCCCCACTCCCCCAGGGCCCCTGGCCAGGCTGACTGGTCGGTAGGGAGAATGTTTTGGCCGCGGGACCTTATATTATAAGTGTCCCCCGGCTGTGACATTACCCTGCCGGCTGGTTGTGCCTGGGGCTGGTTCTTAAAATACGGGGGACCCCTACTCATTTTGTCCCCCGTATTTTGGGAACCAGCCCCGGACCTGGAGCCTGGGGCTGGTTGTTAAAAATCGGGGAACCCCTATTTGTCGGGTTCCCTGATTTTTAATTACCGGCCCCGGCTCCTTCAGCCTGGTGCTGGTTATGGCTGTGGGGGGGACCCCACGCCGTTTTTTTTTTTTATTTATTTATTTTTCTATTTTTTTACACTGTAGCCTGCACGGATCTGACTGATCCGTGCAGGCTAAAAGCAAATAGAACAGGAAAATGGTGTTCTATTTTCCTGTCGTATTTGCGTGGGTGTTTCACACCACTAAGCAGCCGTATTGTCAGTACGGCTGCTTAGTAAATCAGAAACCACCATTCTTTTGAATGGTGATTTCTGTCGTATCCTATCGATGGTGTAGACATTCGTATTTGTAACTACAAATACGAATGTTCCATCTTTAGGACTACGAATTGTTGTATTTTTGGGATTGTAAATCCCGAAAATACAAATTCGTAAAAAAAAGGTGTATTTCTCCCTACGAATACACCTTTTTTCTACGAATCCATTTTGGTAAATTTCCCCCGATGTCCCAGATGTGCACAATTGGATTCAGGTCTGGGCAATGGACGGGCCAGTCCATAGCATCAATGCCTTCGCCTTGCAGGAACTGCTGACACACTCTAGCCACATGAGGTCTAGCATTGTCTTGTTTTAGGAGAGGAATGGCAAACCTGTGGCTCTCCAGATATTGTGAAACTACAAATCCCATCATGCCTTGCCACAGTTTTGCTATAAGGTAGTGTTAAAACTGTGGCAAGGCATGCTGGGATTTGTAGTTTACCAACATCTGGAGAGCCACAGGTTGGCCAGGCCTGCTTTAGGAGGAACCCAGGGCCAAGCGCACCAGCATATGGTCTCACAAGGGGTCTGAGGATCTCATCTTGGTACCTAATGTCAGTCAGGCTACCTCTGACGAGCACATGGAGGGCTGTGCGGCCCCCCAAAGAAATGCCACCCCACACCATTACTGACCCACTGCCAAACCGGTCATGCTGGAGGATATTGCAAGCAGCAGAATGTTCTCGTTGGCGTCTCCAGACTCTGTCACGTCTGTCACATGTGCTCAGTGTGAACCTGCATTCATCTGTGAAGAGCACAGGGCACCAGTGGTGAATTTGACAATCTTAGTGTTCTTTGGCAAATTCCAAACGTCCTCCACTGTGTTGGGCTATAAGCACAACCCCCACCTGTGGAGGACAGGCCCTCATACCACCCTCATGGAGTCTGTTTCTGACAGCTTGAGTAGACACCTGCACATTTGTGGCCTGCTGGAGGTCATTTTGCAGGGCTCTGGCAGTGGTCCTCCTATTCCTCCTTGCACAAAGGTGGAGGTAGTATTGCTGCTGCTGGGTTGTTGCCCTCCTGCGGTCTCCTTATGTACTGGCCTGTCTCCTGGTAGCGCCTCCATGCTCTGGACACTCTGGACAGACATAACAAACCTTCTTGCCACGGCTCGCATTGATGTGCCATCCTGGATGAGCTGTACTACCTGAGCCATGTTAGGCGCCACTGTGCGCCTGCAAGCTCTGGGGGTACTCACAGTAGTGGATTCCTTTTACTCCTTGCATAACTGCAATTCTACCTGCATTGTGTAATATTGTGCACGGCCTGGGTGGTACGGCCCCAGGTGGTAGTTCACCTCCGTGCCACGGATTATGAGTAGCTTTATTATTTATATTCCATCCCTGCGCATTGTTGCGTTTACACCGTGTATTGTGCTACCATTATTACCGGTGCTGTCAATTTGTTATTGTGTGTCATCTCCTGAGCATTGTTGCTCCTCTAGGGCTTCTGGGGATACCCCATTCCATTTTAGGGTTTAGTTAGCGTTTCCCCTTGCTATCTTCCTGCCTTGACAGTTGCGTTGTCACCCACAAAGACCTGGTGGCATCGGGGTTGGAGCCGGCCTAACCAGCTCCTTCGAACGCGGCTATTATAGGCGAAGCTTAGCATTGCACGCAACTGGGGGGGGTTTAGGTTACTGTATTTTACTAGTTTTCCTTTGTATTTTAATAATATTTTTTAATCGCTTACTACTTCAATTTATATTTAAGACACTATAGTCAGCAGGTATTTCACTGTCATTTTTTTTTTTTTTTAATTTTCAGACCAGGATTACCTACAAATCCTGGTGGCATATAATCAATAAGCCTGGGATTCTAAGGTTTTAACCTATTCTATTCCTTTACCACTACATTTAAAATGTTAATATATATGTGTGTGTACAGATGAATCTTGTCTCATCCTTGCTGGCAATCCGCCAGCAGCATGCTGCTGGCGGATCACCAGCAACACGGCGCCGCTATCTGACTGACGCGCGTGCGTCCCCCACGCACGCGCGTCACAGTATCCGGGCGACGGGGCGGCGAGGCGGACGCATTACTGTCCGCCTCCCGCTCGAGGGGCAGGGGGGGGGACCCGAGGAGGCTACGGGGGGTGCGGTCGCCCGGTGTGGGCACCGGGCGACCGAGGGCAGCACCGTCGGAAGGTGCGCGCGCGTCCCCTTCCGGCATACAGATGGCGGCGGGGCAGGGGATGGCGACGCCATCGCCATCCCCTGCAAAGATGAGACCCGTTACATCTGTATGTATAAGTGTCCTTTTACAGCATTGCTGCTTAGCCGGCTCCTGAGATTGACAGTGCAAGCTTATACATGCAACCGCACAATCCACTCACTTATATGGAAAAGCAGAGGCTGCAAATGAATCACAGTCTCTTGCGGCAAAGAGCTCCCCTGACGCGTGTGCATCACAGGAACAAACATTTGCTCCCAAATACTAGAAAACAGACAGTGGTTGGTCAGGCAAATCTGTTAAAGTAATTGATTTACCAAATTTATCCAAGCAATCGTACTTGTTTTTATGCATTCTTAAGCAAAATGTTGATTGTAATTTGCTCCCATGTATTCCCGGTTTCCCCCCCCCCCCCCCCCTTTCCAGCAGACAGCGACACCACATGCAGGGAACAGGAACTGCATTGGTTTTCAAAGATGGCAGGTGCTAGAATGAACACTACTAAATATAACAAAATCATAGCAATTATCACAGACAACAAATTATATAAATCGGCGACATTTATTGGAGAAACGTCTAGCCGTAAATGAATACTGAAATATATGCAGTGAATGTATATAAGAGTGGCACAGGTAAATGAAAAGATTAGTTAGGATAATGTCAACACCCTTTTGGGGATTTTTAGGAGGATCATTATAAAAACAATTGTTTCCATAATAATCCTCCAAAAAATCCCCAAAAGGGTGTAGACATTACCCTAACTAATATATTATTGTACAGGTACCACTCTTATATATATTTACTGCATAAATCTCAGTATTAATTTATATATCCCATAGTGCTTTTTTCTTAACATATTAGATGGTACAGGATGGCAGGCAGATGATGGAAGTTGCTAGATGGTGGAAGGCTGTAACTCATCCACAGTCGCACGTTTACAGGCTTTTCCTCGCAAGGGCCTCAGTCTCTGCAGCACAGGGAATAGGTTCTTCCGCCTTCTGTAACATGGAAGAAGGCGTTTCTCAGCCAGTATGCGATAAATTGCATATATGTACCTGGGGTCCCACAACTCTATGCCCTCTTCCAGGACAATGGCACTGCAGCCTAGGTGGGGAAGGCAGTGGTTGAGGCAGACCACTGTAGCCAATACCATTTCTGAGTTCGAGCTGTTGAGATTGATTAATAAGGTGTTTAAATGTTCCTTAATCAGACTCGTGATGGAACTACGTGGAAGCCTTCTGCATTGGTGGACTAGCTTGCCAAACAGCCAAGTTGCATATAGGCGGCTGGCTGGGTGTCTATTATTCAGATAGCTTGCGATGTGGCCAAGGATGTCCTTATTATATTTGTGCCAAGCTTTCTTCTTATCCAGTCCAGCAATGGTCAGGAACATTTTCAGGATCATGGGGACCAAAGTCTGATTTTCTTCTTTCTTTATCTCTCGCATAAACGTCTCTGTAAGGGCTTTTCGGAATTGTATAGCCATTTTTGGATAGGTCTTCATGAAGTATTCAATGAACACTAAAACCTCCAGGCGAGTGTTGACATCAACATTATCCATTATGCGTAACAGATCATATAGGAAGCCTTTATGTAGGTCTGCTGGTAGACTCAATGGGAAGGACAGGAGAGCTGCACAAATGCTGACACTTGTTTGTTGGTTGTGTGCATCGTATGAGTCACATAGTGGTCTAAGAAGATCCAAAATTTCTCTCCACTTCTCGGTCTCGATAATTTTCTCAACAAAGTCATCCATGTTTTCATTCTCATTATACAGACAGCCAGATAGATCTTTCTGATATACCGCTTCAGGGCCATAAATAATGAGCAATGCCTTTGGGTGCTGGTCTGCATGGCTGGCATCAGAGCTGGGTGGTGTTGGGCTCTGCTGGTTGCCAGCCAGTAAGGTAGCCACTTGGTGTATAGTGGCATTTATTACCTCTTGGGCCTCGGCACAATCTACATTTTGCATTCTCCACTTGGTTAGAACTTTGCAGAGTTTTGTGAAGAATAGATTAACACTGGGATCTTTCATATCCCCGCTTCCGTGGGCCACAGCAGCATTATTGATGCACATGGAAAAGGCCTTTTGGGTGGCAGGATCAGATTCATTTATCATGCCTTCACATATTTCGGCTATCAAATACACCTTACGGTAAAAGGGCAAGGTGGGATAAGCCATTATAGCAGCCAGGGTGGTAAATATAGACAGAGAAGAGGAGAACCTGATGTCTTTAGTGGCAGTCACAAGCTCTTCAGTAGTGGCCTCCATGTAGTCCTTGGCTAAGTAGAAAAGTACTTTGCTGGCTGAAAACCAAGTTCCCTCGTGGTTTGTACTCTCTGCCTCCAGCATTGCCTTTACAATAGCTGGTATCAGGTCCCTGAAGAAGCTGCTAACTTTCATCCTTAGCTGTAAGACCTGGCTCAGAAAATCAAACAGCATGTGTCTCTCTGTAAGGTCCATCCAGTGCAGCTCGTTCTTGATGACATACGCCATTGTGTGAATTTTCTGCATGATGCTCTGCAGTGGCATAGCAGTAATGATCTCAGGCAGGCATCGCTTTATCACAAGAGAGTAGAGGCGTTTCAGTTCATCCAAGATCTCCCGGGAGGACGGCGGTAGCATACTCAGTCTTGTACTCTGGTAAAAGCTGGAGATGAATAGAGGAGTAGTATTCAGTATTTGTTCCCCAATGTTAGCCATACTTGTTGTTGTGGCACAAGCTGTCAACAACAAATGACTGGCAGCAGCCAGGCATCACTTTATATAGGTGGTCTGTGGCATTGTGACATCACAGACATGGTGTATTGTGACATCACAGAAACAGCTGGCAGTTAGAGGTGGCTGCAGTACCTATGCTTAGGAAAGGGACAAATGCACTGATAGAACAACTAAAAGAATTGTACAGTATATTCAATGGTATAACGTGGTGCACTAGGAGTAATAACTAATGTAACTTCTAATATTCATTTAATTAGCATATAGGGCCAAATATAATAGGGTGTGAGTATCAGAATGTGAGAGATTGTGGGAGATTTTTCCAATTTTTTTTAAAGAGACAATAAATCATATGGCAAAATCAACCTGATTTTTCAGTGTTAATGTAAATATATATATATATATAAAAAAAAAAAAATTAGAAGACTCCTAAAAACTTTTTTTTCTGATTCTCACACTCTATTACATTTGGCCTATTCTTAAAAATATATTACAAATAAAGATTAAGAATATAGAAAACTTCTTTAGACAGTAGTGGTGATTTATGATGGCTGTCCTAGGTTACATCACACGCTACAGGGTATTATATAGCTGTATGGATTAAAGTAATATCTTGTTATTGTTCACTATTGTAGTATATGAAAATCCAACACTTGGAATTACACCGTATGTGTCATCTTTATATATCAGGGTTGTATTTTAATACATCACAACGGTTCTCTATAGATTTAACTTGGAATTACTGTATATTTAATGGGTTGCAATAATAATAATAATAATAATTATTATTATTATGTATCATAATCTTTTTTGTAAATGTTATGAATGAATCAATTGGAACAGATACACACATATATATATATATATATATATATATATATATATATATATATATATATATAAATACACTTACCCCCCCCAGGGTTGAAGGAGTTCAGACCAGCACTCAGTAACGATATGAAGAAAAACGAAGGTTTATTTCAGGTACATCAGAAACAAACAGCAGCTGTCCCGACAGCTGTTTCTACTGGGCATGAGCCAGTTGTCACCAGGGGAACATAAGCACACAGAATGAACAGCATTTAAAGCAAAAAGAGCGCCAATTTGAACATGTAAATGAGGTCCAATTGACCTATACTGTCATCGATGACAGCCCCGGTACAGTGACCTATGTGTGGGCGTGCATAACTGTTCTACTGACAGCGGGAGTTCCCTACACATCAGAGAGGTGTGTCCCTGAGCGCTGGGACCCGTCATCAGCTGCGTGTTGAGCAGCTGGTTGCTATAGTGACATACACGTCAAAAAACGGGCAAGTGAAGGTAATGGGGGAGAAAACAGATCTGTCATATTTACAAATGCTGTAGTACGCGGTAACAACAATCTGTTGTCTACCGCTACGTTGTTACAGGGAGCCGCCTCGAAGGTTAGACAGGGCGGTATGCTAGTAAGCCCAGGTATAGTAGCGCTCACTGCGTGCCGCTGCAGAGTGTAATACAGCGTATGTGCGGATGAGCTGCCGGCTACGTGAAGTGTAAGGATCAGTGTATTGGACTCAAGTGTGTATGTGCGCTATGTATTAATGGCAATAAACATTGAACAATATAACTGACAAACATACATATCGTAACTGTCATAATCAAAGCCATATCACATATCAAAAAAGCGCACAAAGCTAGGATATCATGAATCCAACACAGCCAGCGCAGAGCGCAACAGATGTGCAAGTAGGAGTACTACAGTAGCCTGTGGAGCCCGTCAACCCAATCTACATGGGGGGTGCGGGCAGCGTCCACGGGGTATCAGTGAGGGATGGTATAAGGAGGTGGCAGAGGTGCCAGCCAGGTATGGCCCCGGGTGCAGGTGGATAAGGGGGAAGAGGACACCGGGTGAGGTGCTTTGGAGTGTCCACAGAAGTGGGAGTGATTCCAAAATTAACATTAATAACCCCCTAGTGCAAAGCATAAATACGGAGAACCTGGGCTACCCCAAAACCAAAGCTTATAGGATTACCAGAGCTGATGGTAACATCCTGAGATGTGTTCCCGTGACTAGCGCAGAAGAGCAGATCCATCAGAGCCGACCAGAAACACACGGCGGTGTTCTGTGTCGGTATCATAGCATAATAATATACATAATACTACAGCATACATGACGGAAAAAACATATAAAAAAAGGGGAAAGAGATGTGGAAAATGCACACTAAAGGGGCTTCAGATTGTACAACCAGCCCACCCTGGGAAGGCACAGCAACGAGTTTTGCGTCAAGTGGTGTAGCATCCTCAACAAGTGCTCACAAGACTTGATGCTCCTCGTTATTGAGCAAACGAGCGTGGATCTGAACCTTATCAAGGCTGACATCACTGACTTACAGAGTACTGAACCATACAGCGCACTACAGGAACCCCATAGTGAGCTTCTTCAGAAACTTGAGACTGAAATTGAGAAATTTAAGGATAACCTGTTGAAATTCAAGAAATGAAAATATAAACAAGTCAAATTGGACTACAGGGAAAACAGGGTTTACCCTTGGTTTTCACGTCTGGAACCCAGAAAATTTCGTAAACAACAGAGGAGAGGAGTCGGCAGGCGCCCTCCTGCTCAATTCACGGACATCGAAAGTCGCTCCCATACTTCCACAAGTGACTCTGAAGCACCATCAGGAAGTACCCAGGAAACCAGATATTTAGCCCGGGGCGAACGCTCACGCAGACCGCCAAAAAACCTGCTTTACCTACCCGCCGAGGTGGGAGAAAAAGGAAAAAAGAAACCGACAAAGTGAACCTGGGCTCTGTAGTCTTTAATCTCTCGGACCATCAGCTCTCTCCAGCAGAAGCATCACTGCTTAACAAAGGACTTTCTTTTGTCCCCACACTGACACAAGATCTTTTCAAGTGGCAGATAGATATGTATCGCCTTGGAAGACAACTTCGGCTGCGAGATCACTTTCTTAAACAACCAGCAGTAAATACCATACTCCAGACTGATGCCATACACAGTTTG
Organism: Crinia signifera; assembly: GCF_055691185.1. Classification (NCBI taxonomy): domain Eukaryota; kingdom Metazoa; phylum Chordata; class Amphibia; order Anura; family Myobatrachidae; genus Crinia; species Crinia signifera. The sequence goes on from NC_139218.1 coordinate 68,060,616, forward strand.
AAATGCAAAAGCACATTTGACCCCCCCACAACGAACGCCTCCATCAACACCTTTACTAGGCTGCTCAAAAGAGATACCAATCCATACATCAAGGAGCAGAAGATTTCTTATCACAATATCTCCAAAGCTGAGAAGGAAGCCATCAAATCCCTGTATAGTGATCAAAACCTGATCATCAGGCCGGCTGACAAGGGAGGAGGTATCGTACTCCTAAATCGCGACTACTACACCCGTGAAGCCGGGACCCAACTGTCGGATACAACCTGCTATGAAGCACTGGGATTTGACCCGACTTGGCAGTATAAGAAACTTATTAATCAAATAATTCAGATTGGCTTCAACAACTCATTTATCAACAAAGAAACAGCTGACTTTCTGACACAAACACATCCTAAGATACCATTTCTCTATACCCTGCCGAAGGTCCATAAATCTATGACATCGCCGCCGGGCAGGCCGATTATATCAGCAAGGGACTCTTTGTGTCAGCCACTATCACAACTGGTGGATTTCCACCTACAACCAGTGGTCAAACGGATTCCGTCCTTTATTGCTGACACCAGTGACTTCCTCAGAAAAATTGAGGTTTTGAAGGACATACCACCAGGGACTCTACTGGTGACATGGGACGTATGTAGTCTCTATACCAACATCCCCCATCAATTAGGACTGGACTCCTGCCGTACAACGTTAACCAATAACCCACAATATGGTGGACCACCAGTTGAATACCTACTTACACTTATTGAAACCATTCTGACTAAGAACTATTTTTTATTTGAGAACTGTTTCTACCGACAAAAACAGGGGACAGCCATGGGTTCCAATATGGCCCCATCATATGCCAACATTGTGATGGGGGCCTTTGAAAAAGAACATATCACGGGTAACCCCACTTACAAGGATGACATCTTCTTTTTCGTCAGGTACATTGATGATTTGTTTTTGCTCTGGACAGGTGGTGAGCCACGACTGCTACTTTTCTTCAAGTATCTGAATTCGCTCCCCTGTACCATCAAATTCACCATGAACTTCAGTGACAAGTTCATCAATTTCCTAGATGTGACCATCACCCTTGCTGGCACGGCCATCAAATCCACCATTTACGCCAAAGAGTCCGACAAAAACACCCTCCTCCACGCCACCAGTTTCCACCCAGCACCCCTCAAAAGAGGGCTCCCATACTCTCAGTTGTTGAGAGTCAGACGTATTACCTCAGACCGGGATGAATGCGAAGAGGCACTGACAAGAATGGGGGAGAGGTTCCTCGAACGGGGCTACAGTAAACTCGAAGTGGACTTGGCCACCCAGAGGGTCAGAGCACTTGAAAGGCCAACCCTTTTACAGCTAAAAGAACCACCCGAGCCAGAGAAGTCCAAAGTCTTGAACTTCTGCAGCACGTTCACGGTTGCCTCCAATCAGATACGCAGCAAGGTAAACGAGCATTGGCACCTCATTGCGAGTGACCCAGTGCTCTCCACAGAACTCTCACAACCACCCAGATTCGCCTACAGAAGGGGACCTAACCTGAGGGATCTCCTTGTGAAGACAGCACCTGGACCAGCCCCGGCGAGTAAAACACATTGGCTTAGCCGCAGAAAGGGGACGTTCAAGTGTGCAGGATGCACGAATTGCAATTTCCTCCTAACAGGCACACACTTCATCAACCCCCAAAATAGGACCAAGTATACCATCAAACATCGGTTAGACTGTAACAGTCGTTATGTGATTTTTGCCCTCCAGTGTCCTTGCAATCTACTTTATGTTGGAAAAACCACCAGAATGCTGAAAGAACGCCTGGGTCAACACCACTCCTCCATTAAAAAAAGTTATAATACGCAGGATGCCCAGAATGACCTGAAAAACCTCCCTGTGGCAAGACATTTTCTTTCCAAATCCCACACTGTCACACAACTCAAATGTTCCATCATTGACCATATACCACCCCTCAGAAGAGGAGGTGACAGAGACAGACTACTGCTGCAAAGAGAATTGCAGTGGATCTTCAGACTAAACTGCATGTCCCCTCTGGGACTCAATGAGGACTTTAAAATGGGTTGTTTTCTTTAGTGTGCATTTTCCACATCTCTTTCCCCTTTTTTTATATGTTTTTTTCTGTCATGTATGCTGTAGTATTATGTATATTATTATGCTATGATACCGACACAGAACACCGACGTGTGTTTCTGGTCGGCTCTGATGGATCTGCTCTTCTGCGCTAGTCACGGGAACACATCTCAGGATGTTACCATCAGCTCTGGTAATCCTATAAGCTTTGGTTTTGGGGTAGCCCAGGTTCTCCGTATTTATGCTTTGCACTAGGGGGTTATTAATGTTAATTTTGGAATCACTCCAAAGTGATTCCATACTTTTTGTACTGCCCGCAGATCGCATCGAACGCAAATCACATGCGTTGCGATCCACCAGATAAGGCGTCGCATTGCACACTGCTATCGCAGTGTGTATGGGGACCTTAAGTGACATTCTTCACTAGAGAATCAATGAGGGCTGCTCCCTAGTGATCCCTTTTAAATAAAACTTACTTACTTACTATTATCGGCATTCTTCTTTACCAACTTTACCAGAACTTTCTCACCCCTGATGAAGTCTTATTGATGAAAGGCGTCGGGGTTCTTTGTGATGAATTCTTGAATTACTGGACCATATTATGCTGCAAAATAATTTTGTCTAACTGTCTTTTTAAAGATTTTATTAAGAATATCTGATATAATTCACTTAAACAAATTGTAGAGTGACTTTTACTATTGTACCCTAAAGGTGGTGGTGGTACATAGAGTGGCGCACTCTATATCTTTCCTTGTATCTCTCTTTCTCCCCCGCTAACAGGGGGGATCTATAGAGTTGCTGCCCCACTATTATACATAGCGCAGGGAAAGGGTTGTCTTTGTTTGCAATATATATATTTATATATTGGTATACTATTTTTTTTAGAGCCAAACATATGACCAGGGAAAAGCTTTGCTCTAATATATATTATATATGGTACTTGTTTCCTAGCACTGCGCTCACGATCTAGATTGTATGTGTCGGGCCGATATCGCAAGCATTGCATGCATCTTATGTGTTTGTGCAGCATAAGATGCATGCGATGCGATCAACGCGATCAACAAGATTTTTACATTGGAATCAATGTGAATTGGTCCCTGAGACCCAATTTTACATTTATTCCAATGTAAAAATCCCCCCAAACCCCAATTTTAATTGCTAACCCCCCCTGAAATGCCCCCCCCCCCACCCATTGTTAACGCCACCCCACTATTGCCGCCAACCCAAAGCGTGGCGAGCGCAGCGAGCCCGCGAGGGGTGGCGGTACGCATCCTCCGACCTTTTCATACCCCCACTATTCACGTCGGTGGGGAGTTGATTTCATATAGTGTGGTGAGCACAGCGAGCCACCGAGCCTGAAGCGTGGCGAGCGCACGCGCATTACTTCACAGGTATTACTTCACAGGTATTTCCCTCCAGGAAATGACCCGTGTCTGAGAAGTTCTGCAGGACGACAGCCCCCCCTTTGTCCGCATTTCGGATAACCAATGCCTTATTGTTTTTAAGGCTAGTAAGAGCTTCCCACTCACCCTTGGTAAGGTTGTCAAATGGGCGTTTGCAACCCTCTGACTGATCATTCTTAACATCCCCATCTACCACTCTCAAAAAGGTTTTTAAACAAGCGTTAGACGAAGGTGGATCAAATTTACTCGGTTTTGCCACTATTACAGGAGCACTCATTGGCCGATCTTTGGAGCCAGAAAAAAATTCCTTCAGACGCAACTTACGTCCCATCTTATAATGATTAACGGACCAATCCAGAGGGTTAAATTTACAGGTGGGGACAAAGCTCAAATCCTTCACTAACAAGGACTCCTCAGGTTCCGTCAAATTGTGATCAGATAAATAAAAAATCAATTTTCCCCGTATCTCCCCCCTGTGCCTCTTCCTGTACCTCCCCCTCCGCGGGTGTAACTGCCTGCACCTTGGTTTTTTACCCTCCTGGGTCTTGAATCCCTCCCTAAAAAAGGGGCCGGAGCCTGGCCTCTAGGTGGTAGACCTGCGGAGGTATCAGACTCAGGGGATGAGTCGATATCGCGGGGACCCTGATTATAGGCTCTGTACCGTGGTCTAAATCTCTGTCGGTTCTCAGCCGAATCACCACTAAGCCACCGGTATACAGAATGTTTCTGATAATCAATTTCTACGGTATCCCACTTTTTCCTTTTAAAGGTTAATAAATCAGTACGATATTTATCAATTTGCTCTTGCAGCTTTTTTAGCCAATCACCTGTTTTGTCCTTAGTCAGTGTAGGGTTATGAGCCTTCTCAAATTCTTTAATTTCAGTCTTAATCTTTTTAAGCTCAGTTCCCACCTCTTCGATAACTAAAACCATCAAGTCAGATGAACATTTGTTCAGCACTCCGCACCATTTGATGCAGAATGATGAACTGTTACGACCGATGGTGGGAACGTTGTTAATTCTGAAGCCCCTGGGGATTCTCTTTTTCCGATAGTATTCACTTAAGAACTTGCCGTGAAGAGCCAAATCCACCTCCCTTCTTTTCAGGCGATTTATTTTGTAAAAGAGGTCACCAGGGGTTTCTGCTGCCAAATAATCAAAATCAGAAAATAGCACCCTATCCACCTCATCATCAGTAAGACTCACATGTACATTCTCGGCCTCACTTAGGAGGTTATTCTGATCGGAGCGGCCAAACGTGCGTACGGTCACTATTAGCGTACGCTCTCCGTACGCGGCCGTTGGGGTTAAGTCCACCCACAACTCAGCCGCATACGTACGGCCAGAAACAACGTCGAAGGGGAGTGGCGTACAATTGAGCGTACGCCAACGTACACGGACGGACCAGCCCTTAGACTCCGACAACTGGCGTACAACAGAGCGTACGCCACCGTTTACAGACGTCTCTCGTCCGTCTTCCCACCGACTTCTTGCGGCTATCTGAGCGTACGCCAGCTTGCACGGACGGGTCCCTATTGTTTTCAATAGAAAACTCAGCTTATGTCACCGCTCGTGAGAGTGAGCGTACGTCCGTGCACGCTGGCATACCCTTCACATATATGGACCTGCAAATCTTGCCTTTCAACTACAATTCTGACAATTAATTAATTATTCTAATTGTTATTCAATTATTGTTTTCTATTAACTCAATTGTCTACCTTAATAAAGACCCTAATAAAACCACATTTTAACCCTCATTACATGTATATTTGTTATGTTCTAATGTGGCATTTTAATCACTATCTATGTGTCCCCACATTGCTTTTACTTTTAAATAAATTTATGTTGGTGTTTGTGTGTATGTACTAAATTATGTCCATAATTAGTTTGATCTGATTTTTTTAACATGTATACCTACCCTGATGTTATGTGTGATGTTTTAATCTAACAACAATAAAAAATCATGCCTTTTCACTATGTGTTATTTCACCCCAAAACACACACATTCACACATCATTCATTACCCCTCACCTCAAATTACCAATATAACTTACATTACACATCTGTATGTACCTGCCCTTACAAACCCTGTCACATATTTATGATTAAAAACACAGGCAACTTCTAACTGTAAAAACACTTTTATTTATAACAAAACTGAAAGGGGGGGGGGGGGGGGGGAGGAATTAAAGCAGGGCCTCCAATCGGGTAAACAGAATTTGCAGATATAGCAGGGTCAAGAAAATTTCTTGCATTATCTGCCCCACATCATCCTGGTGCTGTTCAGTGTCTGTAGTGAAGGGGGAAATAACATAATAATTAATATATATTATCCACAAATGTTTGTTGTATTTTAACATAATAAGAAGTTGTGAGTTAAGTCTGAAGCCCACATACATTTTTCTACTACATTGAAGATGGGTCTGCTGTAAACACGGTACAAAAGACTAGTATGTTTTCACACACATACTGTATATATTACATGAAATGAAATAAATTCCTCCTTATTGGATAAATGTGGAGGGGGTGGGGGTTGGGGAGGGGGTGGGGGTTGGGGAGGGGGAGGGGGTAGGGGAGTGGCTGGTGGAAGGGGATGTAGAAATTTGGTGGGCCCCAGCTGGACCCATTGTCTCCTCCTCTTCCTCCTCCTCTTCCTCCTCCTCTTCCTCCTCCTCTTCCTCCTCCTCGTCTGGCTGCTCCTGGGCTGCCTGCTCCCGGGCTGCCTGATCCCGGGCTGCCTGCTCCCGGGCTTCTATGCGTGCCCTTGCCCGTGCTGAAATGTTCATGTTGATGGCATAGAAATTGAAGATTGGGTTTCATAAAAAAGGGGGAAAGAAAAATTCACATTAGTCATGCTCATAACCTTCCAAATTATCATTGCTGTTATATTTCAGACATTTATCATGCAAACTAATTGATATGCTACACCCAAAAACTGAGCAACTACTTAAACCACCCCCTATACACCCCATATACACCCCATATACACCCCCTATACACCCCCTATACACCCCATATACACCCATATACACCCCCTATACACCCCATATACACCCCCTATACACCCCCTATACACCCCCTATACACCCATATACACCCCATAGACACCCCTATACACCCCATATACACCCATATACACCCCCTATACACCCATATACACCCACATACTCAGGAACATATTTATAAAAAGTACAGAAAACATTGCAAAAAAACGCAGACATACTAGTAAATAAAAACTTACATCGGGCAATATGGCGGCGAATAGAGCAAAGTAACACTGGCTGCCGCCGGCGCAGGTCAGACCAGCGGCGCTCCACCTGTGCCAGGCTTCTGCGGACGCCGGTCCGGGTGTATATTAGGCGGCGGGCAGCATTATACGCCCGCCGCTTGTCCATGTTGGACACATATGGGCCCCTGGGCCCCAGCCGACGGTCCATGACCTCAACCAAGGCCACCAGCTCCTGGGTCGAAAACGCGCGAGCCCTGGTTGAAGTCATAGTGGCAATGGCGCAGTTATTAATTGCAGGTACATATATCACTTTTGGTGCTTGCTGATTGGTGTAAAAAATTGTTTGTTTAGTATTAACTTTATTAATCCTTCTTACATTAACAAACTGGATGCGAATAGAAACTTACGCGGACCGTTCCGATATACACACACCATAACCAACAGCATGCATTCAATGTATAGAGAGGAACTGTATATACAGTGTGCGGAAAAGAATACACGCAACCGTCTACTAATAAATACGCTGCTAAAAGGGGCACAATACACCGATTTCCATGGAGAGACATACTGTATATACAGTGTGCGGAAAAGAATACACGCAACCGTCTACTAATAAATACGCTGCTAAAAAAGGCACAATGCAACATGTTGGTGTATGACAATTTCATACTCATTACATATGTAAGGAAAGCATTATAACGTGATGTTTTGAAATGTGACTCACAAAGCATACACGAACTCCAACAGATACCAGCTGACAACACTCATCATTGGAATGACAGGTGCACACATTTCACGATGTAGCACACAATGCTCCACAACCTGTGTATGTGCATATACAGGTGATTGATCAGGTGCGTTGAGACCTGCGTAATTTAAGCGGCAATTATCGGCGGGAAATATCGGCGTAAATTAGCAACTACATTGCGGGGAAAAATATACGCCCCCTTGTTCATGGCGGGAGATTAACATATAAATATTCAGTCAGATGCAGGCCAGAATTGCTGCAAACATGTCTAGCTCAGACGATTCCGCAGCTGAGGACGCTCTACAGAGAGCTACAGCAGAATCCCTGCTTGAAGCTTTGCAGAAGAGGGAACAGGAGCGGAGAAGGAGGGCTCAAGAGAGAAGTAGCCTGCAAGACCAAGCGGGCCCCTCACTAACAGGCCCTGTTCAAACTGCACCAGCTCCACAAGGGCCAAGCAACCAGCCAGAACAAGAGGTTGCATCTCTCCAAACAGGTGTGACCCAGCAGGTGCATGGTGAGAGAACTGGGGCCACCAGAAAACGAGCTGCAACATCTGGGGTGAGGACTGAGCAGGATACCACCACCAAAAAGAGAAACCCTGCATTTGTAGAGGCAGAATTAAGAATTTTAGTGCCCAGGGCACGCGAATGGATAGAATTGGCAACCAGGAAGCCGGGTGCCAGTGCAAGGAGAAACCTTTGGGACAAGATCACAGAGGAAGTGAACCAGGTGTCACCAGTGGTCAGAGATTGGCTAGCGGTGAAGAAAAGGCAAGTGTGTTTGTCCCCCTGATAATGTCATATGTGTGTACATATGTTACATGTATGTTTTGAGAATAATAGAAAGGTGTGTTTGTAGATAGTGCTACACTTCAATGTCACATGTGAACACAACCATGTCTAATAACCCACATTTATATATGAAACATGCACCATTGGTGTGATGTGAGGTTATGGGCACAGTTCTGCTCATGTGAAGTATGTGAAGTATGTGATGGGACAAGAGAAAGTGTGTTTTTGAAAGAGTTGTTGTAACATGTTCCATATGATGCTACTGAAACAAGAATGACCAAACTGTGCACATGTAGCTGGTGAGAAACTACACATCCCAGTATGCCATCCCATAGTTAAATTACTCCATAATGGGTGATCTTATGTTTTTTAGCCATATGTGTCCCACACACACATTAATGTCTCCATTAGGAGGCATTTCAGTGTCTCATCTCATTCATTAGGCCACTAAATGCACATACATAGATCACTATGCAGAAATGACATCATCACTTTGGAGTGATTCCAAAATTAACATTAATAACCCCCTAGTGCAAAGCATAAATACGGAGAACCTGGGCTACCCCAAAACCCATGGATTTTATTAAGAATATCTGATATAATTCACTTAAACAAATTGTAGAGTGACTTTTACTATTGTACCCTAAAGGTGGTGGTGGTACATAGAGTGGCGCACTCTATATCTTTCCTTGTATCTCTCTTTCTCCCCCGCTAACAGGGGGGATCTATAGAGTTGCTGCCCCACTATTATACATAGCGCAGGGAAAGGGTTGTCTTTGTTTGCAATATATATATTTATATATTGGTATACTATTTTTTTTAGAGCCAAACATATGACCAGGGAAAAGCTTTGCTCTAATATATATTATATATGGTACTTGTTTCCTAGCACTGCGCTCACGATCTAGATTGTATGTGTCGGGCCGATATCGCAAGCATTGCATGCATCTTATGTGTTTGTGCAGCATAAGATGCATGCGATGCGATCAACGCGATCAACGAGATTTTTACATTGGAATCAATGTGAATTGGTCCCTGAGACCCAATTTTACATTTATTCCAATGTAAAAATCCCCCCAAACCCCAATTTTAATTGCTAACCCCCCCTGAAATGCCCCCCCCCCACCCATTGTTAACGCCACCCCACTATTGCCGCCAACCCAAAGCGTGGCGAGCGCAGCGAGCCCGCGAGGGGTGGCGGTACGCATCCTCCGACCTTTTCATACCCCCACTATTCACGTCGGTGGGGAGTTGATTTCATATAGTGTGGTGAGCACAGCGAGCCACCGAGCCTGAAGCGTGGCGAGCGCACGCGCATTACTTCACAGGTATTACTTCACAGGTATTTCCCTCCAGGAAATGACCCGTGTCTGAGAAGTTCTGCAGGACGACAGCCCCCCCTTTGTCCGCATTTCGGATAACCAATGCCTTATTGTTTTTAAGGCTAGTAAGAGCTTCCCACTCACCCTTGGTAAGGTTGTCAAATGGGCGTTTGCAACCCTCTGACTGATCATTCTTAACATCCCCATCTACCACTCTCAAAAAGGTTTTTAAACAAGCGTTAGACGAAGGTGGATCAAATTTACTCGGTTTTGCCACTATTACAGGAGCACTCATTGGCCGATCTTTGGAGCCAGAAAAAAATTCCTTCAGACGCAACTTACGTCCCATCTTATAATGATTAACGGACCAATCCAGAGGGTTAAATTTACAGGTGGGGACAAAGCTCAAATCCTTCACTAACAAGGACTCCTCAGGTTCCGTCAAATTGTGATCAGATAAATAAAAAATCAATTTTCCCCGTATCTCCCCCCTGTGCCTCTTCCTGTACCTCCCCCTCCGCGGGTGTAACTGCCTGCACCTTGGTTTTTTACCCTCCTGGGTCTTGAATCCCTCCCTAAAAAAGGGGCCGGAGCCTGGCCTCTAGGTGGTAGACCTGCGGAGGTATCAGACTCAGGGGATGAGTCGATATCGCGGGGACCCTGATTATAGGCTCTGTACCGTGGTCTAAATCTCTGTCGGTTCTCAGCCGAATCACCACTAAGCCACCGGTATACAGAATGTTTCTGATAATCAATTTCTACGGTATCCCACTTTTTCCTTTTAAAGGTTAATAAATCAGTACGATATTTATCAATTTGCTCTTGCAGCTTTTTTAGCCAATCACCTGTTTTGTCCTTAGTCAGTGTAGGGTTATGAGCCTTCTCAAATTCTTTAATTTCAGTCTTAATCTTTTTAAGCTCAGTTCCCACCTCTTCGATAACTAAAACCATCAAGTCAGATGAACATTTGTTCAGCACTCCGCACCATTTGATGCAGAATGATGAACTGTTACGACCGATGGTGGGAACGTTGTTAATTCTGAAGCCCCTGGGGATTCTCTTTTTCCGATAGTATTCACTTAAGAACTTGCCGTGAAGAGCCAAATCCACCTCCCTTCTTTTCAGGCGATTTATTTTGTAAAAGAGGTCACCAGGGGTTTCTGCTGCCAAATAATCAAAATCAGAAAATAGCACCCTATCCACCTCATCATCAGTAAGACTCACATGTACATTCTCGGCCTCACTTAGGAGGTTATTCTGATCGGAGCGGCCAAACGTGCGTACGGTCACTATTAGCGTACGCTCTCCGTACGCGGCCGTTGGGGTTAAGTCCACCCACAACTCAGCCGCATACGTACGGCCAGAAACAACGTCGAAGGGGAGTGGCGTACAATTGAGCGTACGCCAACGTACACGGACGGACCAGCCCTTAGACTCCGACAACTGGCGTACAACAGAGCGTACGCCACCGTTTACAGACGTCTCTCGTCCGTCTTCCCACCGACTTCTTGCGGCTATCTGAGCGTACGCCAGCTTGCACGGACGGGTCCCTATTGTTTTCAATAGAAAACTCAGCTTATGTCACCGCTCGTGAGAGTGAGCGTACGTCCGTGCACGCTGGCATACCCTTCACATATATGGACCTGCAAATCTTGCCTTTCAACTACAATTCTGACAATTAATTAATTATTCTAATTGTTATTCAATTATTGTTTTCTATTAACTCAATTGTCTACCTTAATAAAGACCCTAATAAAACCACATTTTAACCCTCATTACATGTATATTTGTTATGTTCTAATGTGGCATTTTAATCACTATCTATGTGTCCCCACATTGCTTTTACTTTTAAATAAATTTATGTTGGTGTTTGTGTGTATGTACTAAATTATGTCCATAATTAGTTTGATCTGATTTTTTTAACATGTATACCTACCCTGATGTTATGTGTGATGTTTTAATCTAACAACAATAAAAAATCATGCCTTTTCACTATGTGTTATTTCACCCCAAAACACACACATTCACACATCATTCATTACCCCTCACCTCAAATTACCAATATAACTTACATTACACATCTGTATGTACCTGCCCTTACAAACCCTGTCACATATTTATGATTAAAAACACAGGCAACTTCTAACTGTAAAAACACTTTTATTTATAACAAAACTGAAAGGGGGGGGGGGGGGGAGGAATTAAAGCAGGGCCTCCAATCGGGTAAACAGAATTTGCAGATATAGCAGGGTCAAGAAAATTTCTTGCATTATCTGCCCCACATCATCCTGGTGCTGTTCAGTGTCTGTAGTGAAGGGGGAAATAACATAATAATTAATATATATTATCCACAAATGTTTGTTGTATTTTAACATAATAAGAAGTTGTGAGTTAAGTCTGAAGCCCACATACATTTTTCTACTACATTGAAGATGGGTCTGCTGTAAACACGGTACAAAAGACTAGTATGTTTTCACACACATACTGTATATATTACATGAAATGAAATAAATTCCTCCTTATTGGATAAATGTGGAGGGGGTGGGGGTTGGGGAGGGGGTGGGGGTTGGGGAGGGGGAGGGGGTAGGGGAGTGGCTGGTGGAAGGGGATGTAGAAATTTGGTGGGCCCCAGCTGGACCCATTGTCTCCTCCTCTTCCTCCTCCTCTTCCTCCTCCTCTTCCTCCTCCTCGTCTGGCTGCTCCTGGGCTGCCTGCTCCCGGGCTGCCTGATCCCGGGCTGCCTGCTCCCGGGCTTCTATGCGTGCCCTTGCCCGTGCTGAAATGTTCATGTTGATGGCATAGAAATTGAAGATTGGGTTTCATAAAAAAGGGGGAAAGAAAAATTCACATTAGTCATGCTCATAACCTTCCAAATTATCATTGCTGTTATATTTCAGACATTTATCATGCAAACTAATTGATATGCTACACCCAAAAACTGAGCAACTACTTAAACCACCCCCTATACACCCCATATACACCCCATATACACCCCCTATACACCCCCTATACACCCCATATACACCCATATACACCCCCTATACACCCCATATACACCCCCTATACACCCCCTATACACCCCCTATACACCCCATAGACACCCCTATACACCCCATATACACCCATATACACCCCCTATGCACCCATATACACCCACATACTCAGGAACATATTTATAAAAAGTACAGAAAACATTGCAAAAAAACGCAGACATACTAGTAAATAAAAACTTACATCGGGCAATATGGCGGCGAATAGAGCAAAGTAACACTGGCTGCCGCCGGCGCAGGTCAGACCAGCGGCGCTCCACCTGTGCCAGGCTTCTGCGGACGCCGGTCCGGGTGTATATTAGGCGGCGGGCAGCATTATACGCCCGCCGCTTGTCCATGTTGGACACATATGGGCCCCTGGGCCCCAGCCGACGGTCCATGACCTCAACCAAGGCCACCAGCTCCTGGGTCGAAAACGCGCGAGCCCTGGTTGAAGTCATAGTGGCAATGGCGCAGTTATTAATTGCAGGTACATATATCACTTTTGGTGCTTGCTGATTGGTGTAAAAAATTGTTTGTTTAGTATTAACTTTATTAATCCTTCTTACATTAACAAACTGGATGCGAATAGAAACTTACGCGGACCGTTCCGATATACACACACCATAACCAACAGCATGCATTCAATGTATAGAGAGGAACTGTATATACAGTGTGCGGAAAAGAATACACGCAACCGTCTACTAATAAATACGCTGCTAAAAGGGGCACAATACACCGATTTCCATGGAGAGACATACTGTATATACAGTGTGCGGAAAAGAATACACGCAACCGTCTACTAATAAATACGCTGCTAAAAAAGGCACAATGCAACATGTTGGTGTATGACAATTTCATACTCATTACATATGTAAGGAAAGCATTATAACGTGATGTTTTGAAATGTGACTCACAAAGCATACACGAACTCCAACAGATACCAGCTGACAACACTCATCATTGGAATGACAGGTGCACACATTTCACGATGTAGCACACAATGCTCCACAACCTGTGTATGTGCATATACAGGTGATTGATCAGGTGCGTTGAGACCTGCGTAATTTAAGCGGCAATTATCGGCGGGAAATATCGGCGTAAATTAGCAACTACATTGCGGGGAAAAATATACGCCCCCTTGTTCATGGCGGGAGATTAACATATAAATATTCAGTCAGATGCAGGCCAGAATTGCTGCAAACATGTCTAGCTCAGACGATTCCGCAGCTGAGGACGCTCTACAGAGAGCTACAGCAGAATCCCTGCTTGAAGCTTTGCAGAAGAGGGAACAGGAGCGGAGAAGGAGGGCTCAAGAGAGAAGTAGCCTGCAAGACCAAGCGGGCCCCTCACTAACAGGCCCTGTTCAAACTGCACCAGCTCCACAAGGGCCAAGCAACCAGCCAGAACAAGAGGTTGCATCTCTCCAAACAGGTGTGACCCAGCAGGTGCATGGTGAGAGAACTGGGGCCACCAGAAAACGAGCTGCAACATCTGGGGTGAGGACTGAGCAGGATACCACCACCAAAAAGAGAAACCCTGCATTTGTAGAGGCAGAATTAAGAATTTTAGTGCCCAGGGCACGCGAATGGATAGAATTGGCAACCAGGAAGCCGGGTGCCAGTGCAAGGAGAAACCTTTGGGACAAGATCACAGAGGAAGTGAACCAGGTGTCACCAGTGGTCAGAGATTGGCTAGCGGTGAAGAAAAGGCAAGTGTGTTTGTCCCCCTGATAATGTCATATGTGTGTACATATGTTACATGTATGTTTTGAGAATAATAGAAAGGTGTGTTTGTAGATAGTGCTACACTTCAATGTCACATGTGAACACAACCATGTCTAATAACCCACATTTATATATGAAACATGCACCATTGGTGTGATGTGAGGTTATGGGCACAGTTCTGCTCATGTGAAGTATGTGAAGTATGTGATGGGACAAGAGAAAGTGTGTTTTTGAAAGAGTTGTTGTAACATGTTCCATATGATGCTACTGAAACAAGAATGACCAAACTGTGCACATGTAGCTGGTGAGAAACTACACATCCCAGTATGCCATCCCATAGTTAAATTACTCCATAATAACCACACTGTCAAGCTATGGTGGAATGTGTAGTTTCACAACAGGTGGAGGTGCATAATTTGGCCATGGATGATGTCATTTCTGCATAGTGATCTATGTATGTGCATTTAGTGGCCTAATGAATGAGATGAGACACTGAAATGCCTCCTAATGGAGACATTAATGTGTGTGTGGGACACATATGGCTAAAAAACATAAGATCACCCACACTAGGAAATGTCACGTAGCACAGTGGTGCACATATCTCATGGTGATATTTGTATTTTTAAACTTGTAGGTGGACAGACTTCAAAACGACACTGAAGAGGAAGATGACTGACCGGTACAACCACAGCATGTCCACCGGGAGAGGGCCTATGCCAGATAATTTGGAGTATACCCCCCTGGAGCAGGACGACTTGGATGTCATTGATGTGGCCGAGGTCAGGGGGATATCCAATATGGATAGTGAGCTCCCGGCGGAGGTCTTTGCTGCTGCTTTTGATGGTAAGTCACAGTAATGCATTGTATTTTGAAAGATATTTTTTTGTGCGTATGTGATGGTGACATTGTTTTCAATTATTATCCTAGAAGAAGCAGAAACCCAGGATGAACCGGCAGCATCTTCCTCTGCAGAGCCACAGGTGGAGCAAGTGGTCCAGCCTCCACCAAGACGACACCCCCAGCCACAGGAGACATGGGATGCCAGCGTGATGGTGATGCTGGAGAGGATCGAGCAGCAAGGGGTGGATGCTGCGATCCGTCAGCAGCAGGTTGGGGAATTTCTGGCGGATTGGAAGGCCACAAACAGGCAGCAGTGTGAGGCCTTCAACCGCATGAATGACACTCTGGCGGCTGGCATGCAAAGCATTGGCCAACACCTCAGCCGCCAGAATGAAATTCTTGCGGAGCTGCTGACCACCGCCAGGTCCCTAAGGGACAATCCCCCATCTGCTGGCCCACCCCAAGCTGCTCCCCAACCTTCCACCTCTGCTGACCCTCCTGTGTCCACTAGGGGAAGACGCCGCAAGCCATCTGAGCCAAAGGCCCCTGTCCCCAAGGCCCCATCTAAAAGGGGGAAAAAAGGGCCCAAATAATGAGACCTGGTTCACTTCCTCTGTGGTTGGACCCCAAATGTTTAAATTGCACTGGACATCCACTTCCTGAGTTGGCCATCGATCCATTTTCGTGCCATGGGCATTAAAGTTCTTATTTTGACCTCTACAAATGCAGGATAAATTTTTGGTGGTGTGTATCTTGCTTAGTATTCACCCTGGTTGTTGCAGTACGTATTCTGGTGTCCCCATTTCTTTCACCATTGCATTTGCAGGGTAACACATGTTTGGAGATATGCAACCTCTTGTTCTGGCTGTTTTTTTATTTTTGTGTCTATTTTATTTGTTTATTTGATTTATGACATTAAAGTGTCAAATAAGCTGTGATGCTGAACAGCAAATAAATTTATTTTACCAATTAAAACAAAATTGTTGTATGTGTAATTTCTTGTGTGAAACAAATACTACATTTATGTGTACTTACTGACCAGGGTATTTTTGAACATTTGTTGATGTGTGGTAGAAGTTTCCCATGTGTAACCCTCTCCATGGCCATTCCCATGTTCCTATCCAACTTTTCCCTGCTAATTAGTTTGTGTCAGCACATGTGCAAAGCAACTTAATAGGTGAGAAAGCAGTTTGTGTGCAGGTGAGGTAGCTCCTACAGTAGTAGGTAAAAGCAGGTCCAGAACAATGCTTTCCTCATGGAGTGGGTGAGGCAGACAAACAAGGGTCAAAAGGTACATTTGTGTAGGAATGCATATGTGTCCTCCCTAAAAAAAGATGTGTGAATCGGCCAAACATGAGAAAATTGCTTGTGAACAAACATGTATAACTTTTTAAATATATATGATTTTACAGTGCCATAAGCAGATGTAGGAATCCTTTGTTAGAGAGATGTGAGTGCAATAATGTGATTGGTGGCATCTTACATCCAGAGTGTAGTAAAATCCAATTCATAGCAGATCAGATAGTGGTACAGTTCTGTATTTTGGGTACTATACAAAGATTGTGTGCAAAATAGTGGGCATGGGCTTAAAACATTGCTGAAACATCCTTTGTAGGTGTTAGATGTGGTTTATGTTATTGTATCATAAATACAAAACCTATGTTTGTATTAGAGTGAACACGTTGACACATGTCGACTTGTGTAGATTGAGTGTGCTACTGTGTAAAGTCTATGAAAGCACGTAGTGAATGTGTATAACTGTTTAACAAATAGCTACCTTAGCATATATAAGCAGGTCTTAAAAAGATTCTTACCTTAAATTAAACAAACCTTTAAATGTAGAGAAGTATAGAAAGATAAGCTTCCAATGTGTTTGAGTGCTGTGTGTGGCTTGCAGGTAGTGAAATCATGGTTTGGACTTAATAGACTGCAGCATTGCTTATTACATTCAGGTGTATGTGTTTGAGTAGTAATCAGCGTAAATTAGCAAACCCAGGCGCACGCAGGCATGCGGTATCTGTAGGGGTGGTCTGAGCTGGCGGTTAGCGGGCGCCTGTTTTGTGTCCGAAATGAACGGTGCTTTAGGCGATCGTGCGGTAGTAGCACCGTTCATTTTTGGTGCACACCCCCGTGTACGCCCATATTTACGCCCATTTTCCCTCATTATTTCGGCCGCTCCCCTCAACACGCCCCTATGCCGCCCCCAATGCCCGTACTCTCGCGTACAGGTTTTTTCGCACGGAGAGACCCGTCCGTAAGCGTTGTGGAGTGTTCGCGCCTGCGCATTAGCGAATGTACGCATGCGCAGATCATGAAAAACCCCGGAACGTACGCGTACGGCCCGGCCGCACCAACCAGAATAAGGCCCTTAATGAGGCTTCATCAAAAAAATTTGAAGCTTGCGACATATTATCAAGTCGGATACACTCTCCCGGGTAGATACAGCACAATGAACTGAGCAACTTAGCAACCTATCCGTTTCGAGGCGCTGAGCCTCTTTTTCAGGGCGTGCAAAATATATCTGGGAAATAAAGTGCTGTGCAAAAGCACTTTATTTCCCAGATATATTTTGCACGCCCTGAAAAAGAGGCTCAGCGCCTCGAAACGTCGGCATATGGCACCACTACAATAAAGAACTTTATTTGAAAATTACTACGTCGGAGTGCCGCCCACCTTATTGGAGTCCCTGACCCGGTCCAGTGAGGTCCCGCATCTGTATCTAATCTAGGGAAGGCACCACGGACATTCACTTTATTTAGCAGCAGTGCCGAGCTACCCAAAGAATATATATATATATATATATATATATCATAGACAAGGATGAGCATGCACCTGGAGTGACGCTCATCCTTGTCTATGATATACATGCACTGGGTTCACCCCCAGTGACCAGCGGGCACCCAGGCCAAGTAACATCAGGAGAGCAGGAGCCAGTCTATAGTGCCGGACCTTTCTGCAAGATATATATATATATATATATATATATATGCCTTCACCCCCAAGTATGAGAGAGGCGCTCCCTTAATGAGCGGAGGAGCAGCATGCGGTCAGGGCTGCAGTGCTGCCCACTGTGTAATGTAATGGTGGTGCCGGACGCACTGCTCGCCTTTAATACAACGTACAGCAGGAATGTTTATTTTTCTTTGGGGGCCAGTGTGTTTTTTTTTGTGTGGGGGCATAGGTTTTTATTTTCTTTGGGGTTCCCTTCCCCCCTATTGGGGGTCAGTATGTTTGTTACCTGTTGTGGGTCAGGCTTTTTTTCCTGTGGGGTCAATGCTTTTTATTTATGTATTTGGTGGCCAATATAATGGTGTTCATACAGAGTTGCTGATGTGCAAGCACCAACAAGTCTATTATAAATGTGTTTTGCTTTCCTTCGGGTTACAGGTGGTCAGCTATTCACAGTATGGGTGTGCTATCGGAGTAATATAGGCAAGTTGCTGATAGTGGTTGCATACAGAGCGCTGATTTGCTCGCATTGGAGGCTATACTGAGATGGATGCTTCCATAAATTTCCCGGGCTGGTTTTACATCCCAATCCGCCCCTGACCACAGGTGTCCCCAACTGTAATCATAAACTCTCCTACATATACCCCAACATAATTAAGTCCACCTGTGAGGGTTTGAGAGATGGAGATTTTGCAGAGTGGAGTTGGTTGTTTGTGAGTTTGGTCATTTGGAGGAGCTGCGCAGGAGGAGAGAGGCTTCTGTGCACCAGATCCAGGTACCCCAATTATTATTGTGTGCTTCACGTAGGTATCGTGCTAGGCCGTACCTGGACTTCCTCTCTGATCAACAGGTTGTGGGGATGTTTTGTCTGAACTGCACTAACCTGTTGAACTTATATGAGCAGGTGAAAAATTATTTGGACCCTTGTGGTGGTGCCAACTATGCAGTGTCTGGGCTGCAAAAATAAATGTGTGCCCTCTACTTCTTGGCCACAGGCTCCACTCGGTCTGTAATCTCATGGTTGTTGGGGTGTCACAAGCCACTTTCTCTAAACATTTAACTCCGTTATTAATTGTTTTGAAGAAGATGTGGCGCACATATATCACATCCCCACGTTGTGAGGCCGAGTGGCAGGACCTTAATGCTGTGTACACACGGTGAGATTTGATATTAGATTTTGACTATATAGTCAAAATCGCACATAGATCGTATGCAGATCGCACAGGTTTTTTTACCTTGCGATCCCAATGCGCGCTCCCGTGACAGCACAAATCGAAACCCAGATAGACAGGGCAGTAATGACTACAGTGCAAATCTAATAATGGTGTGTATACACGGTGAGATTCCCTTGCTATTTGTCTTAAGATTCAAGTTCTATACAATCTTTGCTATCTCTGTACTATTTACATACAATTCATACAATTTACATTTGATTTGCACTATATAGATGCACACATTGGGGGTTATTCTAGTTAAATCTCTCTAAAAAAAAATCCTTCTTAGATGGACAAAACCATGTGCACTGCAGGTAGGGCAGATGTTACTTGTGCAGAGACAGTTAGATTAGGGTGGGGTTTTACTTCAAAGTGAGATCTATATTGCAGTGTAAAAATAAAGCAGCCAGTATTTACCCTGCACAGAAACAAAATAACTCACCCAAATCTAATTCTCTCTGCACATTTTACA
Source organism: Crinia signifera (assembly GCF_055691185.1). Lineage (NCBI taxonomy): Eukaryota > Metazoa > Chordata > Amphibia > Anura > Myobatrachidae > Crinia > Crinia signifera. The sequence continues at coordinate 68,080,407 of NC_139218.1, forward strand.
CCTGCCCCCCTGCAGTGCACATGGTTTTGTCCATCTAAGAAGGATTTTGTCAGAAAGAGTGAACCAGAATAAGGCCCATTGCCACCTGCAATGTAGTGGAACGCACCTTTGGGGTGCTGAAAAGTTGGTTCAGGTGTTTGGACCAATCATCGGGTATACTGCTTTACCACCCAGCAAATGTAGTGATCATCGTCCAGGCTTGCTGCATGCTACGTAACATTGCAGTGGCCCAACCACATTATGGGCGGTATTCAATGAGCCTGATTCGCCATGTTTTTATGGCGAATTTGTGCTGTTTGGCGAATTTCTGACTAAAACGGTGAATCACCCTATTCAATGACCACATGGCGAATACATTTGAAGGTTTTTTTCACCATGATTCACCGAGTAGCAATCGCTATCTTTTTATGGTGAAGTGGAATGTGAACTTTTAAAATAAAGTGTTTTGTTTTTTACATTTGGTGTCAAAAAATCAGGAATTTTATTTTGAGGAGGGGCATGCTATTTTTATTCATGTGCTGTAAGCACATGAATATATATTTAATTAAAAAATTTTTTTTTTTTTTTTTTTTTTTTTTTTACACAACAGCCAGCAGGGGGCGCCGGAGCCGAGCCGCTCATTACATATTCATATATTCACTGCACCCGTTCGTTACGATCGGGGTATAGTGAATATACGCTCCCCTGCTGGCACCCCTGGGGGGCAGCCTGTGCTGCCTGGCACCCGGGGAGCCCACCTACCCCCCACAAAGTTCTGGGGCATGCAGAGAGACTTCCATCTCTCTGCCTGCCACCGTCCTCAGGCTCCCTGCGGCAATCGCCGCAGGAGCTCATATTCGCCAGTCAGGGGCAGCGAGCCCCTGACACGTTGAATACCGGAGCCCGCCGGCTCCGGAACGTGGCGAATGTGCAGCGAATCCTAAAAAGGATTCGCTGCACCTCGCAGGTATTCTCATTGAATACCGCCCTATGTGGAGGATGGCATTGCAGCAGTCGTGCAGGAAGCTGAAGCTACAAAACCCAGGGTAGTTAGGAGTGCACGGAGGGGGGATGTGATAGTTAGGAGTGCACGGAGGGGGGATGTGATGCGTAGTGAGCTCATACGGCAGATATTCCCAGGTAACTCTATAGATTAAGTATTGTAAAAACAATAGCAACAGAAAATACAGTCAAAATGCTCAGTTACATTGGCAAACACTCCATTTTTGTGAAACACACCCACTATACACATACTTGAAGTGAAAAGAAACTCAGACACATGTTAACATCAATAATTGAGTTTACCTATATTGAAAATATAGGTAAATTGGCAGTATTCCGAACTCAAATTACAAGTACAAATGGTACAATCACAAATTAGCAAAATAAAACAAAAGAAAATGTGTAACATTATACATTATTCTTTTTAGAGCTGGGCCCGAGTTGTTGGAATATATTTCAAAGATAGCCTTGCATGTTGCCCATTTGCTGGCTTTGTGTTTCCATAAATAAAATTTGTTTATGTTTGAACTTTGAAGCATCTAAAGAGCGTGCTAATTCATCTGCTGAAGAGGGTATAGGGAGTGGCTGGGTGAGTGGTGTTTGTTGGGGTGGAAGCACAACTGAGGGCCTTTCAGTAACGGTTGCCTGTGTATTGTCCTCCTCAGCTGTGCATGCTACAGGTTGAAGAATAATCTGAATAAGCCGAGAAAGTCGGCTCCTGATTGGCCGCTAGGCGGCCAATAGAATCATTCGGAGGAGAGGCGCGGAAGATGAAACATCTCTGCGTCTCTCCTCGGTACCGGCCGGAATAGCCAGCGTTTGTTATTTTCTGAAGACCAGGACTACGTCGGACAGAAGTGTACAGATCTTCGCCGGATGAGCTTGGTGAGTTGGATTTCCTTCCACAGGTACCCCTATGGATTTCTTTGGATCCTGGACCCCGGACTCTGCAGCCCTGGACCCCGGACCAGCCCCGGACTCTGGAACCCAGGTCCCGGACTCTGCAGCCCCGGACCCAGGAATCAAGGCCCCAGACCCTGGAGCCCCGGACCCAGGCGCACTAGACCCCGGACCCAGGGACCTACCGATGGGAACAAGATAGGTAAGTATCAGTATGTGTGGGCTTTGGATGTATTAACGTTTTATTTTTCATGTGTCTGTGTGTGTGTTTATTTGACTATTTTTCATACTGTGGAACTACAAATGCCAGAGGGCCCTTTAATGCCCCGCATGCTGGGACTTGTGGTTCGCCAAGTCCCAGCTTGCGGGGGAGGATTGCTGGGACTTATAGTTCCACAGTATTGAACAATAGTTAATTCTTTCTTTTACGCTTAATCAGCCCGGTGACCACCGCTCCAGGGTCACCGGGGACAGCACCAGGCTTCAGCCTGGCCAGGTAAGTCATGGAGGGGGGGGACACCTTTATTGGGGGGGGGGGTCCCCACTCCCCCAGGGAACTTATATAATAAGTGTCCCTCGGCTGTGACATTACCCTGCTGGCTGGTTTGGCCTAGGGCTGGTTCTTAAAATACGGGGGAACACTAGCCATTTTGCCCCCCCCCCCCCCGGTATTTTGGGAACTAGCCCCGGACCTGGAGCCTGGTTTTAAAAAAACCGGGGAACCCCTATTTGCCGGGTTTCCTGATTTGTTATTACCAGTCCCGGCTCTTTCAGCCTGGTGCTGGTTACGGCTGTGGGGGGGACCTCACTCCGTTTTTATTTATTTTTCTATTTATTTTTTTTGTTACACATTGCAGCCTGCACGGATCTGACTGATCCGTGCAGACTGCCTGTATGAATTCCTATTAGCGGCCATATATACGGCCGCTAATACGAATGTTTACGCCATCGTAGGGTTACAAAGCAGTCGTATTTGACTGCTTTGTAAATTCCCCTCCGGAACACGACTTTGCATATGGCTGAAACAGCCATATGCAGTCGTATTCATTTGTATTAAGAATACGAATACTATTTTTAGTATTCGTATTCTTAGTAAATTTCCCCCTTAATGTGGGATTGTCCAGTAATAAAATGCTTTTGGAAACAGGTTGAGGAATTTCCTCCTATATTCCTACTTATCAGCAGAGTGGGCGATCTTAGGTGTTTTTCCCTCTGGGATGCCGATCCTACGTGATAGCAAAAAAATTATGCTAATTATATCAGCAGTGGCCCGTAAATGTATTCTACACCAATGGATATACAAAGAACCCCCTTCCGTGTCCCTGTTTAGGGCCAAACTATTCCACATATTCCATATGAAGTGGGTGGAAACATCCCTCCAAAAAGAAGATCGCACAGAGACGTTTTTTCAAATTTGGGAGGATTTTATTGACTCTCTGTCCAATGAGTTAAAAAAACAGATTTACAAATGCTTCTGCTCCACACAGTGGTACGAGACTCGTGCCCTCACGGGGACTAGTCCAATAGACCTGCCGGTCCAGTAGGGTGTCTTTTTGGTCGTGTCCACCAGAATTAATATTGTTTTTACATTTCATGTCTTGATCTTTTTTTTATATAGAGAGGGGAAAAAAACAAATATTTTTTTTCTGTATATGCAAAAATTGTCTGTCAAATATTTGTCGAACATAATATTACTGATAAAGGAAAAGATATTGTAAATTCACTCAATCCTTAATAAAAAATGTATTAAAAAAAAAAAAAAATCACAGAAATCTACAAACATTTCATCCACCTTTGAATCAGATCCTCAGCTGTTTATTCATATTGTAATTCTCTAAAAGTCTTTGTGATATATTTTACCCCTCTATTCATGCCTTTTTAATTCCTGGAAACTCTTCACCTCTAGAAATACAAAACAATAAAAAAAATGACATACAAATATACAGGGCAGCCGAGAGGAATGCCGGGCCCCGGTAAAACGTTTTGGGGGCGTGGCCTATGTATAGGAGGGGTGGGCACCTCCCACACTTAGGCCACACCCCCAAAATGTTTAGAGGATGAAGGACAACTCTGAAAACTGTAATCTCAGCAGCAGCACTCACGCTGTCAGTGAGATGCTCATGCTGAGCCTGCTGTCAGCACAGCGCATGCTGTAGAAGTGTGTGCTGCTGTTGCTACCCGGGAGGGACGGAGGGGTCAGACCAGGGGGCCCCTGCAAACCTGGGCAATTAGTACCCCTCCCCCCACCCCCCTTGGCTGCCCTGCAAATATAGTGCCTATCCAAGGGATGCAATGCAGGAACAAATAACTTGATGACTGCTTATCTTGTCACGCTAATCTATTGCCACTAGTATTGTCAGACTTATCTAGTGGCTCCTTCTTGTGGTAAATGTGTGCTTCATGTTTTACTTAGTTAATGCCTCACTACAGTAATGCGAAAGGATTTTCAGACTATGCTCCCTGTAAAAAAAATATTCAATTCAGGTTCTCTAAAAGCACAATGATAATTCTCTGTAATAACATGACACCAGGGGCTGGCTGGCAAATTTTATCCTGGGGGGCAAGTCCAGAGCACTGGCCCATAAGTAGCGCATTATTATTATACAGAGGGAGCAGCCTGTGGTGTCATGGCATTACTATTATTATATTATACAGGGGGAGCAGCCTGTGGCGTCATTGCATTATTATTATTATACAGAGGGAGCAGCCTGTGGTGTCATGGCATTACTTTTATATTATACTGGGGGAGCAGCCTGTGGTGTCATAGCATTATTAATTATACAGAGGGAGCAGCCTATGGTGTCATGGCAAAATGCCATGACACCACAGGCTGCTCCCCCGTACAATAATAATTATGACACCACAGGCTGCTCCCCCTGTATAATATAAAAGTAATGCCATGACACCACAGGCTGCTCCCTCTGTATAATAATAATAATAATGCAATGACACCACAGGCTGCTCCCGCTGTATAATATAATAATAGTAATGCCATTACACAAATTAGTATACAGGGGGAGCAGCCTGTGGCGTCATTGCATTATTATTATACAGAGGGAGCAGGCTGTGGTGTCATGGCATTACTTTTATATTATACAGGGGGAGCAGCCTGTGGTGTCATGGCCTTATTATTATACAGAGGGAGCAGCCAGTGGTGTCATGGCATAATGCCATGACACCACAGGCTGCCCCCCCCTGTACAATAATAATTATGACACCACAGGCTGCTCCCCCTGTATAATATAAAAGTAATGCCATGACACCACAGGCTGCTCCCCCTGTATAATATAATAATAGTAATTATTATACAGGGGGAGCAGCCTGTGGTGTCATTGCATTAATATTATTATTATACAGAAATATCGTTGTTGTTTTTTTGTGAGTTTAATGCTCACTTACTGTATTTTCTCCTGTCCTGCTGCGGGTCCCAGAAATGTCACTTCTGCTTAATTCTGCAGTGCGGCCTGTCCTGCTGCGGCCCCCCGAATGTCTAACCTGCAGCCTGCCGTCCTTCATCTGCAGACGCATGGGTGGGAGGCGTCATCGTCATGACGTCCACCCAGCGTCTGCCACTGCCGACGGATGAATAGAGGGAACAGGCAGCCGGGCCCTCCTCCACGTAGCCGTGGAGGCCGGCGGCCATGTTCCTGTGGCCGCAGAAATCTTTTAATAGACTACAGGAACATGGCCACCGGCAGTGCAAAAAAAAACAACAGTAAGGCGGCCGTGGCCCGCAGCACACATGCCAGAGCGGCCTGGGGGGCAGATGGCACCTTGCCCCCCGGCCCAGCATGACACAGACCTGTGTTGTGATATAGTTATTTTTTATTATACAAAAAAACTTTATTTTCATCAAATATTTGTATAAATACAGACAGTTGTAAATTGTGTACCGCTGTGTAGGTGTAATGCTAGTCTCGTGCATTCGTTAGAACACAATAAATTACACTTACTATATGATGTAAAATCCTACACAATACATCACCAAGGGTGTAACCAGGGTCGGCGCCACCACTAGGCAGCTTCAGGCATTTGCGGTACTTGGGAGTAGGTCCCCCCTTGGATCGAGGTGAGCCACGCCCGCACCACCCCCCTCCCCCCCACCCGTGGAGCGATTCTGTGATGGCGCATCCCCCTCCACTGCCATAGAGCGGGTGAGCTGGTTGCAAATCCCCCACACACCCCCATGGAGCGACTCAGCGGCGGCGCATCCCCCTCCCCTGCCATAGAGCGGGTGAGTGGTGGGGGCTGGTTGCAAATGCCCCCACACACCCCCCGTGGAGTGACTCAGCGGTGATGCATCCCCCTCCTCCGCCATAGAGCGGGTAAGCGATGGGGGCTGGTCGCAAATCTCCCCACACCCAGTAGCGCACGCAGGGGGGGTTTCTGAGTACCTGAAAAGCTAAAGGTCCCCTCTTTCCATAGGTATCAGAATTTTAAAAATCGGCCCTTGGGAACCAGAGATATCTGACTTCAAAGCAGTGGTCCCCATCCAAGCCTGTTAATTGCTCTTCCCAGTCAGATATTTCAGGTTCTGTCTGACAGAGTTTTTCTGAGGGTATATTCCAAAACCTGGGACTCTCCCCCTTTGATGGACACTAGCCGCTTGTTTCTAATGTTCTCACAACCAGAGATATCAGCCTTCCATCAGCTGGTTACTGCTCCAGCTCCACACACCTGGTATGTAGTTTTATATACTCGTTGGCAGATCGCTCTGCCTCCTGAACTCTGATCCCCTAGTCCCCAATACCATTTGATAGGTGGGATCAGGGCCGGTGCAAGGCATCTAGGCGCCCTAGGCAAACCTACAGGATACCCCCCCCCCCCCCGGCACCTCCTTGTAAAAATGAAAACTGCCACCATCCAGAGGAGGATGAAACCTGCCCATAGAGGGGGGAAGCAAGCACCACTGTGTAAAAAAATAACTGCTAGTGACACCCGACCCCCCCCCCACCCGCACCACCTTGAAAAAATAATGACTGCCACCATGCAGAGGAGGATGAAACCCCCCCATAGAGGGGGGAAGCAAGCACCACCGTGTAAAAATCACTGCCACCATCCAGAGGGAGAGGGATGGTCGCAGTGTCACCGAGTAGCTGGGCGGGCGGGGGGAGGGGGGCGGGCGGCGGCAGCTCCTCCATCCACCGGAGATTTACAAGACAGGAGCATTGCTCACTCGCTGTCTGTGCTGCTGACGCTGACTTGCCGGCGGGGGCAGGGGCTGCCGCCGCCCGCTGCCGAAGTTTCCCACTGGCTGCTGTAGCTGTAGGCCAGCCTGGCCAGGCCTGATGACTTGCGACTGACTGACTAGTCTGTCAACGCCTGGCAGGCGGCAGCGCAGCAAGGTAGTACAGACAGGTGGGCTCCGGCGGGGGGGACGGGGTGGGGGGACTGAATACTTACATAATAGCTGCAGGCAGCTTGCTTCTTCTTGATCCTCTCCTCTGCGGAATGCGGTAGTAGCTTCCTGCTGCTGCTACTGCTGCTGGCCGGCTCACTACCGCCCACCAGTGGGTGGGATTCTCTAGTTTTTAATTCCATTAAAATCTAAGAAATTTATTTCCGGGAACTGGAGATATCTGCAGTCAAGCAAGCTGTCCTCCCACCAGAAAATTATGAATAATAAGCCCACTCCACTATACACCCCTCCTCTGCATATTAAACATCCTTTACCACCCTGGAGGTTGTGTATCAGGGCCCCTTCATTCAGCCCAATGCCCCCTTCTCCCACCCCATCTCCCACCAACTGTGCAGTAAAGGTGTAATTAGTGGAAATTACTGATCCAGGCCCTACATGCTGAGCAGTTGATATAATACCCCCTACCACCCGCGGGACATCTAAGCTTCCAACACCCCTACCGCTGGAGGATCGCTAGGGGCCCCAATATATTGCTATGCCCAGGGGTCTACCCTGCTGTTGACGCCCCTGTATGTATATATATATATTTTTTTTTTTATTATTATTATTATTATTTATATACATTTGGTCTATCTATAATACTTTAACTGACCCGGCATATACTGGGTCCCCTAAGTGTCCATTTCTGTGCTTTGCTCCGCTCCTCTGGAAACCCCCCGCGTTTGCCCCTGACACCCCCCCCCCCCTGTGGAGCAACTCAGCTGCAGCAGCCGCAACTCTAATCCCCCCTGTGGAGCGACTCAGCCGCCGCTGCATCACCCCCCCCCCCCCCCCCGAGCTGAAGGGGACCCATCTTTACAGTCTAAGTTATATGTGTTATATACATTTATTACCATCAGTTGCTAAATAGGGGGCCCTTACAAAGTTTGGCTATGGGGCCTACTAATGTCTAGCTACGCCACTGTTCACATCACAAACTGTGCAGTGGAAGAGAACATGTCAGCTGGGACATCTATAGGCTAACAAGGAAACAGAAGTTGAGGGTTGAGGTCCAATTATCAGCCTGTAATGTTTGTGGTACAGGAATAGGCCTCCGATGTACATTTTTCTCATTGCATTTTTCTAATTCAAAACTAATGTACATTGGGTGTTCCTGAAGAATATGTAATCTATTTTCTAGTGGACATTTACAAGGTGAATGGCACAGAAAGCATTCTAGAAGCCAGAAGTCTTTGAATTTCTCAGTCTCTGAAAGGCCTCTCCCCAGTCATTAAATTACCCTGAAACAAGTTTGTCTTCACGCAACAATAAAGAATTCTCTTCTTGCAAGTGCTTTTATATTTACTTAGAGTCCATAAAGTGTAGACCTTGACCTGTAGCTTCTCAGGCATTGACCCTGACGTCAGTAGAGAATTAAAATAGAATAAGAACAGAACCAAGAACACAAATATGCTCATTCCATAGAGACAGGTAACTGAAGCTCTCCAGTATCACCATCAGGTAAGAGATTGGGTTAGTAACTTTAGTCTATGGTGTGTTCTATCCATACAACTGAGTCTATGGAATATGTAGTCTTACGTTCCCCTCAAACAGAAGAGGAGTAACTGTGGAGGCACACTTAGGGGGTATGCAATCCAGAATCACGGCTGTCGATCCGTACCGGCAGCCGTGATCCTGGCCAGTTTGCGGTCTGATCGACTGCAGGATTCGAGATCGCATTGAATAGGGAGCTGCCGCTTTTTCATCCATCGGAAATAGCGGCAGCAGGGGTATATATAGTAAAGTGCAGGATTTAAGCAGCAGAGATGTTGGCTATATCAACTAATTAAATTCTGGCTATTATCTTCTAGATGGCGTTAGATAAATGATACACAGATTCGGATTGAGTTTCTATGGGCAACATCTCCACTTCTGCATACCCACACCTTGGTAAATGTACCTACTAATGTTTAATCAGGATACGGTCGTATTGCCGACCCGACTTAGGTCGACAGTCATTAGGGCGACACCATTGTGTCGACAGGCAACAAGGTCGACAGGGTTCTAGGTCGACAGGTGTCTAGGTCGACATGGGACAATGTCGACACGGTTTCAAGCGTTAGGTCGACATGGGTTTTTCACTGTTTTTTGAGCCGACATGTGCTGGCAGGCGGTACTTCATGCCCTACCATTCACTAGGGCGTGGTGCGAGAATAAAATAGTGTTGCAAGTGCAGCAAGGCACCGTGCCCAAAGCATTGCGAGCGATGCAAGGGGCTGCGGTTGACTTCCAACTGTGTCCATGTCGACTGTGTTGACATTCGGGTAAAAAAACTGTGAAAAAACCCATGTCGACCTTGCGACCTGTCGACCTATACCATGTCGACATTGTCCCATGTCGACCTAGATACCTGCCGACCTTCACCCATGTTGACCTAGAACCCTGTCGACCTAGTTGGCTGTCGTCCCAACGGTGTAGACCTAATGACTGTCGACCTAAATCGGGTCGACAATACGATCCACACTCGTTTATTCTAATACATAACTTTTATTGTAAACATATTTAAAGAAATGGTACTTATGTAGTTTCACGGCGGCAGCTAGCCGCCCGCTCCTTCGGGGTCCGCGTCCCCTCGCGCATGCCACACGTTATAAAATCAACGCCGCCGTGGATAATTCATACCCCCACATTCCACGTCGGCCTGGAGTTGTGGGCAAGCGGACGCGGACCCGGAAGGAGCAGGCAGCCAGCTGCCGCCATGAAACTACACAAGTACCAAAGAAATTGTTCTGTTACTCTGATAGGGAAATAAAGGAATATATTTATATATACAGCTGAAGGACAGCTACCATATAAATCAAACAGTCAATGACAATTACATGGTGTAACAATAAGCACCAAGTGGAACATACATTTATTATTATGTATAACTTTAAGAGCGTGTCTGCAGAAACGGCGTACTCCTACTGTTTTGTAAATACATTGCTTCTAACTAGCTAGAAAGCAGTTATACATGAAGTCTTTTTGACTCAGAGTAGACTTGGCTTCACTTGTTATCTGTATGTTGCTGCGGTGTTGACTCCCTCACCTTTGTCTCAAGTTGGCCACCAGAAATAACCTCCAACACGGTGAATTTATACTCTGAAATCTTTGGCAAATAATTTGGCTAGCAATTGGGAATTTGTGACTAATTTAAGGTCTCACGAGCAGGGTCCTCTCTCTTCGTGTGCTTTTCTTAGACATATATATATATATATATCAGCCACTCTAATAGTTGCTTCAGTGTCCTGTCCCCTGATGTAACTATATTTTTTTACCATGTACATATCCTAAATTGCCTTGTACTGCTATTCGTTATTTTCTTTATGTAGGTGCTGCGGAACCCTTGTGGAGCCATATAAATAAATAAATGATTGTGGTTAGAAAGTAGTTATAATCAGGGCAGCCGAGAGGGGGGGGGAGCGGGTACTAATTACCCGGGCCCAGGCTTGCTGGAGGGGCCAAGCAGGGGCCCTGGTCCGACCACCTCCCTTCCCCCTCCATCCCTCCCAGGCAGAAGCAGCAGCACACACCTTCAGCATGTGCTGTGCTGATAACAGGCTCAGCATGAGCGTCTCAGTGACAGCATGATAGCTCATGCTGAGCCTGCTGTCAGCACAGCACATGCTGTAGGTGTGTGCTGCTACTGAGTTTAGAGTTTTTAGAGTTTTCTTTCACCCCTGTAAACATTTTGGGGGCATAGCCTAAATGAGGGAGGTGGTCACACCTCCCACACTTAGACCACACCCCCAACATTTTACCGGGGCCCCGGCATTCCTCTCGGCTGCCCTGGTTATAATGATTAAAATAGCATTATAGAGTGTGTTGCAACCCCTATGTTATTAGTTGCAGATCCTATCGCTTACTGCTTAAGATATTTTCATCTAGAACCAATACAAATATGTGATGGCTGGTATAAGAATGTGTTACTTTTTAGTTTACCTTATTGACTATTTTGTTGTATTGGCTTACATACATAATGCATGTAGTTTCTTTGTTTTAAATTATACGCCTTTCACACATAAATCCCCAGATTTAACCTGGTTCGGATCCTGGGTTTTAGAACTTATCGCCTCTCACACATGGGTGCGGAACTGGGTTATTTCCAGTCACCATTCAATCCGGACCCGGGTCTTCTAGGATACAGTGAATGCTTGAAGATGATGTCATCTTTAACAGCTAGTATAACCCTGGCCATGCTCAAGAAAAAATGTGTGTTTTCCCTAGTTCTGCGCTTGCTAAGGCTGCCACTAATGGGCCCCATTCACCAGCCATCACAATTTATGGATTTCCAGATACAGGGATTTTTTGGCCAGATAAATGGATTTTACAATCTATCTGACTTTGCCCACACATTACAGATTTATTTCAGTGATCGGCAGATTTTTCCATCTAAAGATTGCATCTTCATATCTGGAAATTGCCCAATCGATTGCTGTTCATAATGTAAATAGATGGAGAAGACGAATTGGGAATGCCCACACATATAAAAAAGATCTGCAGATAATACCAGATTATTAAACATGTTTAAAAACCTGATTAAGCAATCGATTGGTGATTTTGATTGGGATTGCCAAAAGGGGGAGCCCACACATCTAAAATTAATTGTGGCAATCATCTCCATATCTGAAAATTGTCACAATTAATTGCTGATGTATGGGGCCCTTTAAGCTATTTATGGAGGAAATTCCCAAGTCCTCACAAAGATACAATGGAGACAATAAAAGAAAATATAGCCTCAAACGGCGCCACAGGTGAAGATAAAGAGTGCGTTTAACACTATTGTTGTGGGGTGATTAGTGATAATACACATAAAATTATACTTCCATTATCATATGTGGAATTCCATCATACATTTACTTCATAAACCAAGGTCTCATCTGATAGATTTGATGCTCCAAGATATGTAAAAGAAGGAGTGCTTATAATCTTGAAGCCAGTTTTAATACAAATGAGACAACAAAAAAACATATACACTGAACAATATCCAAAATGTAAAAAGTTCCGGACAATAAGCTGCAAAGGGGACAATTACCAGCAGGGGTATCAGAACTGTTTTTTAAGCAGTTCAAACGTATGTTTGTATCAATAGTCACCAATCCGTTGCCCGTGTACCAGGTCTGGGATAACCGCAGCAGGGTAAGAGTCCTTGGGTCCTTCTTGTCCGGTCAAGGTACCACATAGACTCCGGCAGTGCCTTTGGTCGTGGCTCACCATGGCTAGCCATGGCTATCCTATTGTTCTCAGCAGCAATGCAATACATAGAACAATACAGTAGGGGATTAGCATAGTAATCCTATTACTCACTTAATCCAATTAACAGGCTAAATGAGGAGGGCTACATCTGTATCTTAGAGCATCAAATCCATCAGATGAGACCTTGGTTTATGAAGTAAAAGTATGATGGAATTCCACCTATGATAATGGAAGTATAATTTTATGTGTATTATCACTAATCACCCCACAACAATAGTGTTAACCGCACTCTTTATCTTCACCTGTGGCGCCTTTTGAGGCTATTGTATAACACTGGTATCTAGCAGGGTCACAGATCCAGGACAATCAATCTATGTTCAGACAGAGCGAAGATCTGGGACAAACCGCAAGCCCTAAAAACCTTGGTCAAAAAGGCGTATAAAAAAGGGTACCGGATTACCTCCCTACAGTCAGGATTCCGACGATCAGTACACCGATATTGGAATCCTGACTGTTAAATGCCCGACAGTCGGGACCCTGACTTACAGAGGCTAGTCTTCCTCGTGGGGGTCCATGACCTACTTAGAGGGGGACTCTAACCTGTGGTAAGTGGCGAGCAATATATATATATATATATATATGTCACCGACCACACATTGCAGGGTGGGCCGTTCAGTACATATAAACATACATGGTATTTTGCATGTAAATATATATATATATATATATATATATATATATATACTGTATACCTTAAGGCAGTGGTTCCCAAACTGTGTGCCGTGGCACCCTGGGGTGCCTTGGAAGACTTGCAGGGGTGCCTTGGGTTGGTGGTCCATTACCTAAAAAAAATATGTATGACTAAAGTAATAGGCAAAATGTGGACAAATAGAAGTGAATCCTGTCCATTATCACATAAATGACACTAGGGATGAGATATAAACACAATTTACTCAATTGAATATTTTTTATGATTTTATCAATGAGACACTTTTGCCCTAGGGGTGCCATGAAAAAAAATTCTGATACTCAGGGGCGCCTTGATTTGAAAAAGTTTGGGAACCACTGCCTTAAGGCCCCCATACACTATACGATTTGGGCACGATTTCACCCAATTCGGATGAATCGGGCCATGAAATCGGCCTAAATCAAATGTTTTGACATCCCCTCTGATCCGATGCGCGGTCCCGTGCAGCCAGTGATTGGCTGAGAGAGCTCTGAGCCAATCAGCAATTGGCTGAGAGCTCTCAGCCAATCACTGGCTTCCCATTCATTTGTATTGTTTTTTTTCCCCCTGGCTTGCAGTGCAGAGTGAGTGAGTCCCCGAACCTCCTGCCCAGCTCCCTCGTCTGTTCACCGGCATCCACCCCCTCACGCTGCCTCTGTGTCCCCAGCCCGGCTCTCCAACGCCCCCCCGCCCGCTGCCTATTTGACAGTTTACTATGCCCGGCCCCTCGCCAGCTGATTCTACCCGGCTCTCCCTCTGCAGCTCCCCGGGAGTTTCATATGATAAATCGCATGGCGATTTATCATATGCAAAACTTGGCACATCAAGTGCCTCATCATGTGTGAAACCTCCCGGGGAGCTGCCGGGGACATCAGGTCCGACTTGTCCCTAGGACAAGTCGGGCTAATGTATGGGGGCCTTTACCCAGTGATCAGCAGCGCAGCTGTGTTTCAGATTCACTGACCAAGGCCTCAGCTTGTTTATCTTCTATGAGATCTGTACTCACCTGGGGGGCGACAGGCTTGAGCCCAGCCGCAGACTCACACTCATCGCTGCCTGCCGGTTTCGGCTCCAGCCATCCAGGGACGATGGTAGCAAAAAACAAACTTCGGTACTTGTGTATTATCACGGTGCCCATCGCATCACATCGCATACCACTAATTAAGGCATGCGATGGGACCGATTTGAGGCTTTTCCCGGGCAGAGTGTACAATTTTAATATCGCGTCGCATCGGATGCCATTATAATGGCATGCGATGTGACGCAATTTCAATGTTAAATGCCCAGCCAGACCCTGATGGGTAATAAGTATGTTAAATGCCCCCCCATTGTTAACGCCACCCCACTATCAACATCAACCCGAAGCGTGACAAACGCAGCGAGTCCGCGAGGGGCGGCACGCATCCTCCGACCTTTTCATACCCCCACTATCCACGTCGGCGTGGAGTTGAATTTATATAGTGTGGCGAGCGCAGCGAGCCACCGAGCCTGAAGCGTGTCTAGCCCCGCGAGGGGATGCACATAACTTCACAAGTATTACGCGTCCCCTCGCCGCGCTTCGGTGGCTCGCTGCGCTTGCCACACTATATAGAATCAACTCCACGCCGACGTGGATAGTGGGGGTATGAAAAGGTCAGAGGACGTGTACCGCCGCCGCTCGCCACGCTTCGGGATGGCGTTGATAGTGGGGTGGCGTTAACAATGGGGGGGGCATTTCACATAGTCATTACCCATCAGGGTGGGTGTACAATCTAAAATCGGGTCTGGGGGGCATTCAACAAAGGAATTTGGCATCTGGGTGCATGTGCGACTTAAAATCGGTTGCATCGCATTGCATGCGACGCGATTTTTGGTTGTACAATGACCTGCGATGGAAGTCGGGGGCGCCGTGATAATACACAAGTACCCAAACTTCCAATCATACACCGCTGCTTTCTTTCATTACAGCAAGTAGTCCATACTTGGTGCTCCATGCACCCTTGCACAAGTCGCACTGTTTTTCATTTGGGCACACCTTATACCATGGAAGCACTGATGACCATACACTTTTCTATAGAAGAAAAGATTTCCCACTAGCAGAATGACAATAAAAACATCAAATCATACTGTACTTGCCTACTCTGACAAGGTGACTCTGCCTCCACATCCCACCCACTTTTCTAGTGACTTTCCAGGACGGCAGCATGATGAGAATATGCATCAAAAAGCGTCACCAAGTGTGTAATAATAATGTTACCTATCTACCTGATACAAAAAAAATTAATATAAAGGAACTTTCTAATTCCATCCTTTTCTCTACCAGCTTGCAAGGAGTAGAACAATGACAAACTTTCTTCTGTTACCTCTGCTCCTGTTTGTTTCATATCCATCAACAGGTGGGTGATCTGCACAATAAATACTCAGTTACATAATGAGGACATAGAATCCTGAAGTCTCTGCAATATTTTCCTGTAATTATCATTGTTGATTGATTGTATATATATATATATATATATATATATATATATATATATATATATATATATATATATATATATATATATATATATATATGTATTCACACTCACCCTCTATGCAGAAAGCTGGAAGAACCGGCACTCAATTGATAAGTCCAACGTAATTTTATTCAAGGCATGGAAAAGTATACAAACATGGCCCGACAGCCGTTTCAACTGTACTACACAGTTTACCTCAGGGGCTAAGACTGACAGGCAGTTCCAGAAATAAATAGACAGGTGAAATTGTGCCAACATTTCAAACCAAACAGGAAGCGACTGATTGGTTAATGTCAATCAGTGTCAAAACACAGGTGTACACCCCTAATAGGGGAAATAATTAATGCGCTTCTAAAGCTTGTCTAAATGCGTATCAGAAGCTTTAAGCCATGTACACACGGGGGAGATATATTGCTGAGCAATATATTGCTCTGCGTCTCCTGTTCATCAGCGACCAGAGATGGTCGCTGATGAAAAAAAAAACGCAGGGGGGAGCCCGGCAGTGGAAATCAGCTGGTCGCAGGAGCATGTTCCTGCGACCAGCGATCACTACAGGGGTAAAAACGTGAGCGCGCACCCGGCAATATATCGCCATTGCACGCTCCCATCACGGGCAGTATGGTCACTCAGCGACCATATTTCCCGCGATATTACACAAAATCACCCCTGTGTGTATGCACCTTAAGAGCGCATTAATTATTTCCCCTATTAGGGGTGTACACCTGTGTTCTGACACGGATTGACATTAACCAATCAGTGGCCTCCTTTTTGGTTTGAAACAGTTTTGGCGCAATTTCACCTGTCTATTTATTTCTGGAACTGCCTGTCAGTCTTAGCCCCTGAGGAAAACTGTGTAGTACAGTTGAAACGGCTGTCGGGCCGTGTTTGTATACTTTTCCATGCCTTGAATAAAATTACAGTGTGTGCCGGTCCTTCCAGCTTTCTGCATAGAGGGTGAGTGTGAATATCTTACTAAATACAGGACTGTGCACCGCAACTGAATGCCAAATACTAACCTAGTAGCTGAGTGCTGTCTTTCATGATCTCTCTCCTCATCTATCTATCTATCCATCCATACACATACACACACACACACACACACGCACATGCACATATATATATATATATATATATATACCCTCTTTTTATATTCTTTTACTTTTAAACGTTTGAAATACTTTTAAACGTTTGGAATACATATTTACAACTATGGGGGTATTCAATAAGGTGAAGTTTTTTTTGACTAGTAGAAAAAAACTTAACTTTTTGCTGTTTTTAGGTCGAATTTACATTTGACTTATTCAATTAAAGTGCAGCTTTTTCGATTGGTCGAAAAAATCCGGCATGGACGAAAATCATGTGGATCAAGAATTACTCGCTGATCCATGTATTTTTGTCAAAATTGCTGGCGTTTTTGGTTATTTTTATTTGTTTCACTGATGCAGTTTCAACTGCATTGGCAAAACATGACTGAAAGAAATCGAAAACAGCTACTATTGAATAGTAAAGTCCGGGTTTTTTTATGGCTAGCCAAAAAAAAAAATCAGACTTCATTGAATACTCCCTCCCCCTTGTCATGCTAAAAGTATTTTTTTTCTCATATTTGGAATGTTTGTTTTGGCCAGTTGCAATTGGCGGGTTCCCTGCCACTAGCATTTTGTAACAATTAGGCGGATAAGACAGGTTTACCAAGCATTTCAATAGTGTACACATTTATCTTCGGATTTATGGAGATCATTGTGTATTTTACACAAATAATAATGTATATTTTGATTTCAGCCACCACTATAGAACTCTTATTGAATAATGAAGCACATGATGGCCGGTTAACCCGTAACATTACTCAGTCTGCGAATCTCCGTTGTGAAGTTGTCAGCAACACTGCAGATGAGACCTTGATCTGGTACCGTGGAACTAGTCCGGTGGCCATTAGTTCTGATAATAGCGTGAACATCAGTAACGTGTGCATCCCAGAGCTGACCACTGGAGACAATGGAGTGAGCTTTACCTGTTTATTGAAGAGTAACACCTCCATGAAACGGTCCCTACAGCTGAATGTTCTCTGTGAGTAGATCTCCTACAATTATTGTAATAGTAACAAGTAATTAAGGCTGAAAAAAGACGTTAGTCCATCGAGTTTAACCTATTTGACTTGTAACTATTGACTTGGCTTTTGAAAGTTGGATGTACAGATTTTTCATTTATAAAGAAACAAATTATTAGGTTGAATGCCACATTGCTTAAACATATGGGTTATTACCAGTGGTGGGTCCTACCATTTTAAAACTGGGGGAATGTCCAGTCAGCAGTTCAGGCCAGCCCTTATTTTGAAAACAGAATACTTAGGCTGGTTTCACACACTCCGGCTCCTGCCGGACGGTGAAATCCTGCACGGCCAGGGAGCCGTGCCGCACACATTAGTTGTAAATGGACACTATTGTGTCCATTCACACGGGACGGCCACACGGCTGCAGCCGGATCCCGCCACTGGAAGGGACGGCTGCCGGGCTGTGGCCATCCCCTCCATGATAAACTAGTGTGTGCGGCACGGCTCCCTGGCTGTGCGGGATTTCACCGTCCGGCAGGAGCCGGAGTGTGTGAAACCAGCCTTAGACAAAATCTTCCTGTTACCGGAAGCTGTGGAGGCACATGGTCTCTGCAGATTCCACTGGGTCTGTCCGGCCTTATTGAATCTGCTGAAATTGTCCCTCCAAAAATGGCCACTACCCTGTAGGAAGCATATGCTAAAGTTCCTACTGTGTAGTGTATATCACTACACTGAGGTCAGATTCTGGAAAGATAGATAGATTGCTGCTGGCAAGGAGCATGTAACTCCCTGGCAATGAGCATTTAATCCCCTGGTAACAAGCAAAAAATAAACCACTTAAGAACAACAAATAAGAAACCCCTGGCTACAAGCATGTAGGCAAGAAGTATTTAGGTAAAAAAAATGATAATAAATGTATGGGGGATGAGAGAGCTTTTTGTTAAGGGGCACAAAATTTATAGTTTTGTCACTGCCTGGAGAATCCCCCTTCTCCCAGTCTATGAAATTGCTTTGCTCAAACACGTGCTTCATTGCATTTTGCCTGTGTACACTTATTCCTTGACAATATTTCGGTGATGTAGAATTGGTCATAATATATTACTCTGAGCTATTATGTTCTGGTTAGCATAGTGACATGTTTCTAAATGCTTAATAAAAATATCTTAAATAATACTCACTGTATAAAAGTTAAATAGATGTTCAAAATAATACAGAATATAACTGGTCATTAGTAAATTTAATTTAAAATAATTTGGCAAGGTGATCTTTTGACTGTAAAATCGCTTGAGCTTAGGAACTCTAAGCTAATGAAAGACATTTATGATTACAGAGAAATGTGTATTTTACCATACTTTGCTAGTAACTGCCACTGACTCCGTAGCACTTCCATTATACTTTTAACTGATAACTTCTAAAATCTGTAATAATGCTCCCCAGTTGGGTTAAGGCATTAGAAAATGATTACAGAATACTCAATATTAAGGTCACAAAATCTTGAAAACTCGGTCATTATTAGAACTTATTAGAACCCACATAGCATATAATGCCTACAAATGACTACATTCTCACAAAAATATTTTGATCTGCTCATTAATCACCAAGTACCGCTGCTTCTCAGATTTACAGTAGTTTGGGAGCAGAAGTTGTCAGTCACTCATTGACTTAACAAAAAATTCAAGCGCAACCACATTTATTCAGAGATAACAAAACAAACAACAAACCGAGATAAAACAAACATTTTCCTGAATAAATGTAATACTTTAAAAATCATGTTAACTATTTAAGAACAAAGACAGAACATTATAAAATATGCTTTTATATGCCTCACAGTGCTGATTATATAAAGACTCTGTGATAACAAATGCACATAAAAAAGAATGTAAAAGAGTTTATTTAATATTGAACAGAAACACATTAAATTGGTATTCTGATGTGTACTCTGACCACAAAGACTTGTTAGCTGTAGTGGAATGACAGAGGGCCAAATGTAATAGGGTGAGAGTTTCAGAAAGTGAGAGATTTTGGGAGCGTTTTCCCATGTTTTTTTAAAGCAGCAATCAACTACATGGCAAAATCAACCTGGTTTCGCAGTGCAATTGATTGCTTCTTTAAAAAAAAAAAGGGGAAAACTCTCCCAAAATCTCTCACTTTCTGAAACTCTCACCCTATTACATTTGGCCCAGAGAGACCAAAGTAATAATGTTTTGCACAGATTTAGATGGTATAGGGGTCTTTAGGTTCAAAAGACACTCAACTTTTTACTCAAAGTTTTGGGTTAAGCATGCCAAATGGTTCACTTTGGTTTAACGCCCACAAGAGGATTATCTGGTGATCTCAGTAGTGAAGTCTGGTGAAATGTGCTGATCAATTGCCGGCAATCCAGAGAAACGAAATTATGTTAGGGTTCTGTACATTAAACTGCCACAGGTTAGATTACAGTTGAATGCAAAGTTTATTTTCTTTTGTAGTTGTTCCTGAGCTGACAGGAGACCAACACATGACCGTGGAAGTTGGTAAAAACGTTGAATTGACCTGTGGATTCAAGGCCAACCCAGCAGCTATAATGTTTTGGAGACAAAATAACAGTGTATTCACTCTGCCCTCACGTTACTCAGTATCAATGACCACTAACAATCTGCAGCTCTCTATTACCAAGGCGGACTATAAAGACACTGCAAATTACACTTGTGTAGCATTAACTGACAATGGCAATGAAACCATCAGTGTGATTGAGTTGATTGTTGAAGGTAAGACTGAAGGTGTTACAGCATTGGAGAACGGGAGATTCGGACAAATCTTACAGCTCTTATGTGTCACAGATTGAAGGGGTGAAATGTAGTAGGATGCGATTTTCTTCGACAGTTAACAAAAAAAAAAATCACACCATATCGAACATCACATTTGCGATTTCTGGCCCAAAAAATGGCAAATGTAATAGAGTGCAAATTTCTGGTGATTTATTGTAACGGAAATGTGCGTTTTTTTTTTTGTAATGTGATTGTTCCGTAATGGGGTGTGCAGATTTCTGTAAAAAGAAAAAGGGTGTGGGGTCCCTTTACCCAAGTATAATCAGCCCCGAGCTCATCGAGCCAGTCCTGGTTCCCAAAATACAGGGGGAAAAAATAGTGTGGATCCCCTGTATTTAAGAAATCAGAACTGAGATCTTGGACGGTCCTTGTTCCAACAAAATATGGGGGACAAAAGGACTGAAGATCCCCCGTATTTTGAAACCAGCACCGGGCTCCAACAGCCAGTGTGCTGTCCAGGGCTGATGTCCGGGATGTCCCCGACACCCCAGGGCTGTGGGTGGCAGGCTGATATTTGTTGTGTAAAAAAAATATTTAAAAAATACATTGGTTTTCAAATTAGAACTACAAGTCCCAGAAGGCATCCCCCACATGCTGGGACTTTGAGAACCACAAATCCCAGCTTACAGGGCATTAAGGCATGTAGTTCTACAGTGAAAACAATGTACAATAATAGACACACAGACATAGGTGGTGATTCTAGTTGACTCGCCCCGTCGCAATGTTTTGATGACTGCGCTTGTTTTACTATGTGCATGTGCAGCCCCTTTTTGTGAATGGCTTTGGTGACTTGAATAGTCGCCGAAATATTCACAAGCATCGGAGCAGGCCGGGGGCGGACTGGGGGCAGGTGCATGATTGCTCAGCACAGAGCGATGTGTGCTGAGCGATCTGTCACTGCCCGTGTTCTCAATAGAGAGAACATGGGCGATAACTAGATTTATACTGCATGCAGTGAAAATGTAGTCAGGTTATGGTGACACATGGGACCGTGCATCACCATCCTCCCGCACACACAACGTTTTGTGCTTTATTTCTAAGAGATCTAGTGAAATCGCTTAGAAAATAGGCAAAAATCGCTGTGTGTGTAGGCCCTATACGTTTATTGGGGGTATTTAATTGTGAGAGATAAAGTACCAATTAGCTCCTGTCATTTTGGTTGGTACTTTATATCTCACAATTGTATCTCTTGTCAGGCTTTGGTAAGTACCCCTGAAAGAGATAACTATAACTTCTCAGGTCCTTGTCATGTGGCCTTAACCTTGTGGGAGTTATCTGTTATCCAGAAGTGTTGGCTGCACAGTGGTATAAATTTGTTTGTACCCATTACTGCTCATATCTTGGAGGAAGCGGTTTTTTTTTTGGTACATGTCTAGTTTGCGACTGAAATGTACATCTACAAAAGTAAATCTACGTCACTCCGACTCCTGGTTACTATTTCACCATCTTCCTGCAGAGATACCTTAAGGCAGGGGTAGCCAACTCCAGTCCTCGAGAGCTACCAACAGTGCACATTTTCCAGATCTCCTCACAGAAATCACAAGTATTTAGCTCCACCTGTGGATCTTTTAAAATGTGTCAGTAATGAGTGCACCTGTGCGGAGCAGGAAAACATGAACTGTTGGTAGCTCTCGAGGACTGTAGTTGGCTACCCCTGCCTTAAGGCATACCTCCCAACATGACCCTCTCCAGGAGGGACCGAATGCTCTATTCCTGGACTTTCCTTTAATTTACGATTGCTGTCAACTGTGTTCAATCACCTTTCTTCTCCATCAATCTGTTTAAAACAGGTGATGGCAATCATGTTAAGAGGGAAGTCCAGAAACATGACATTGTGTCCCTCCTGGAGAGGGTCATGTTGGGGGGTATGCCTTAAGGCACAGGTTCTCAAAGTCAGTCCTCAGGACCCCACACAGTGG
Organism: Crinia signifera; assembly: GCF_055691185.1. NCBI lineage: Eukaryota > Metazoa > Chordata > Amphibia > Anura > Myobatrachidae > Crinia > Crinia signifera. The sequence continues at coordinate 68,102,856 of NC_139218.1, forward strand.
ATGTATTGCAGGTCTCACAGAATTAAGTGAAATAATTAGCTTCACCTCTGGATCTTTTAAAATATGTCAGTCAGTAATGAGTAGACATTTCAGGTTAACTGGAAAACATGAACTGTGTGGTGTCCTGAGGACTGAGCTTGAGAACCACTGCCTTAAGGAATCGACCTTTACCTCATCTAGTCATGGCATGGACAGCGATTTCTGGTCATTTGCAGGGCCGGTGCTAGGGTGCCCGGCGCCCTCCTGCAAACCATAAATTTTGCGCCCTTTCACATTGCCATTGCAACAAGCTGCAGCCCGATTGTGGGAGCGTATGCAACATGCGATCCTATGGAGGATCTCGGGTGCATGTACATGTATGCATACACCATCTCAGTGCTGTGTCCGCAAAATGTTGCAGGCACTAAAGGTGCCCATACACGCTGTGAGAATCGCATACGTTATGGGCCAGATCGCATCGCACGGCATGCATGCAATGTTTGTGCGATGCGATCCGAAAGCAGTACAAAAAGTATGTGCTGCATGTATGCCCACGAGAGCGCACATCGCATCGCACACTGCTATTGTAGTAGGCAGTGACAGTGAGGGCTGAGGCAGCTTTAGCAGAGCAGGGAGGGAGACAGCACCTTTTCAGCATGGCGCCTCCCTGCTTTGCAGGAGCTGCTGAGTGGGTAGCGCCGGCCCTGGTCATTTCTATACATTATTGAGCAGATGGGTACAATAGATGAAGATACGGCGACTATTGCTCTGGAGTAGTCTATACTGACTGTGCTGGTCCGCACAGTAATAAACCATAAAAAAGTTATTTTAAAAGTGGATTTAGAACACGGTATATATTTCTCTATAGGTATGATAAAAATATCAAAAGGTGGGTATAAAAAATAGATACATTTATTTGGACAAGATAGAAGAATATGTTTCAAATAAAAAACAGACAATTTAATAATTTTTTAAAAAACGTTCTATACTAAAAAATTATTAAATAAAAAATTATTAAAAACAATACTAAGGTGCAAAAAGAGAAAGGAGGGTAGCTTATCTTTAAATAGATGAGACAGGAGGGCTGTAGAGTCCCAACGCGTTTCGTCCTTCAGACTTTATCAAGGGGTGCAAGTAGGCTGAGGCCAGACCTATATTTATACTAGTAAAGTTCCTGTTCCTATAGTGACATCACTTCCTGTCACTTAATTTTACTAACTAAATATCAGGGAATAAAATAGTCATATCAAAGTCTCCTATATCTTGCGCTGTATTGCGCTATAGTAGCATTAACAGGTGTGAATGGATAACATAAGACTTTTGTAAAACAATAGATACGAGTAAATTGGATGTGTGAGCGGTACTTCCGCCACACATCCGGTGTCCGTTTAGCGCTACTGCGCATGCGCCCGCATCGCGTCAGTTCAGATGCCGGTTTTCTGTATTGTAGTGTCCTTGCGCTACTGCGCATGCGTCTGTCCATTCCATGAGATGTGACGTTTCAGGTCCTCTAGTGGATGGAAGGGCGTCTCGATGCTGTGTATACAGTTTTCTGTGCTGAGTGTTTCTCATATCGGCGGCCATTTTATTGAGGACTGCTGATCATTTATGAATGCAGGAGTTGCGGTGGCCATTTTGTGAGGGGTTTTCCTTATGGCAACATATAATAGGATAGAGAATACAAAACGTAAATGAACTTTTAAATGACAATTTGCATTAGCTTGTATTCAAGTAACGTTTTATGGTTTATTCACGTATTTTAGGTGACTGGAGGTGTACAACATTAACACATACAGACTTAATGAGTGATGAGCGATAATAAAGTGATCTGTGCAGAAAGTGCTTAGTGTTAATTATAAGAGGCTTATTTAGTAGTATATAACATAGTGATGTGCCTATAAATAATTAATTAATTCAAGGGTATCATGATTAAATACATTTGTTTATTAAGTGAACAGTATCTAAAAATACAATCTATCACATAGATAGTGCAACATGCGATTTATATACTGTAATAATTTTAAAAATATATAATTGATTAGTTATATAGTTATTAACCCTCCCTTCGATATCACAATGGTGTTTATATATATGACATTGGCCAATGTTCACAGGCGTATTCTACAGCACTGAATTTTCCCGGGAGGTCTCCCATCCCCGTACTTGTCCAGCCCAACACTGCTTAGCTTCCAAGATCGGACGAGATTGGGCGTGTACCAGTAATGTGGTTTGACAGTAGAAGTGTGAACCGGTCCGATGTGTAATGGTCCAAATTAGTGATTCGATAGGGAGGGTGTTCTAGAGTGATTGTGCTTAAAGTGATAATAAGTAGGTGGAAAAAAAGGGATAAATGGCATATGGAAGATAGGACCTTATAAAAACGGGGCAATTTCGTAGCTTTCATTAAAACCGTCTGGATGCATGGTTTTAAGCTCAAAGATCCAGAACATCTCTCTTTGTGATAGTTTATTAGCTAGGTCCCCTCCTCTGGGGCCTAGTCTCACATGTTCAATTGCCTTGAAGGTGAGTCCCTCAGGGTTAGCGTCATGATGCGTCTGGAAATGTTTGTAAATATTATGTGTGTCCACTTTGTTTTTAATGTTTCTGCTGTGTTCTTGTATCCGTAGTTTCAGGATCCGCTTGGTTTTACCAACGTATTTTAGCTTGCATGGACATTCTAGCAGGTAAATCACTGAAGAAGTATTGCAGTTAGTGAAGTCATTGATTTTGTAATCCTTGCTGTTATCCGAGTTTGTGAAGCTTTTCCTGTTCGGATGTACATGTTTGCAAATATTACATTTGCCGCACTTGTATGCACCTTTGCACTTTGGTCCTGATGGGTTTAGATTATCATTTGAAGTTAAAAGGCTGGGTGCCAGAATGTCTTTCAGGTTTCTGGACTTTTTAAATATTAATGCAGGTCGTTGGGGGAGAATCTCTTTGAGTATGGGATCCATTAGGAGGATTTTCCAATGATCGTTCAATGATTTCCTGATCTTTGGTTCATGTTGGCTGAAGGTCGTAATGAATGCTGTAGAATTGTTTTTATCGTCTTTTGTTTTATACTGTAGGAGTTCCTCTCTGTTAGTATTCTGAATTCTGGATGTCACTTGTTGTAGAATATTTTGAGGGTACTCTTTCTCCTCGAATCTTTTCTTATAAATTTCCAGTTGTTTTGCACACTCATCCTCCTTACTACAATTCCTCTTGATCCTGTGGAACTGAGAGTAGGGAATGTTTTCTTTCCATTTACGTTGATGGTTGCTTTTATAGTGTAAATAACTGTTTGTGTCCACTGTTTTGACAAAATTGAGTGTGTTTATGGAATTATTTTCCCCTTGCAGTATGAGGTCCAGAAATTCAATTTGGTTCTTGTTGAAGTTGGATGTGAATTTCAGGTTCAGTTGGTTACCTCCTATGTATTTCAGAAAATCCTCGAACAATTCCTTCGTACCTTCCCAGATAATTTAAATGTCATCAATATAACGTTTATAAAATTTGATATTATTTTTAAAAACGTGATCAGTGTGGATAAAACGTCTCTCCCAGCTCCCCATAAAAAGATTCGCAAAGCTGGGGGCAAAGGTCGTCCCCATTGCGGTCCCGCATTTTTGTAAAAAGAACTGGTCTAGAAATTTAAAATAGTTGTGACTTAAAATGAACTTCATTGCATCACATATAAACGTTTTGTGGTTCGGATCCAGTTCAATATCTTCTTCGAGAAATTCTTTACATGCGTTAATCCCCATCTCATGTTCGATACATGTATAGAGGGACTGAACATCGATGGTTGCCCAGTTAAAGGAGTTGTCAAATTTTATAAACGTTATATTGATGACATTTTAATTATCTGGGAAGGTACGAAGGAATTGTTCGAGGATTTTCTGAAATACATAGGAGGTAACCAACTGAACCTGAAATTCACATCCAACTTCAACAAGAACCAAATTGAATTTCTGGACCTCATACTGCAAGGGGAAAATAATTCCATAAACACACTCAATTTTGTCAAAACAGTGGACACAAACAGTTATTTACACTATAAAAGCAACCATCAACGTAAATGGAAAGAAAACATTCCCTACTCTCAGTTCCACAGGATCAAGAGGAATTGTAGTAAGGAGGATGAGTGTGCAAAACAACTGGAAATTTATAAGAAAAGATTCGAGGAGAAAGAGTACCCTCAAAATATTCTACAACAAGCGACATCCAGAATTCAGAATACTAACAGAGAGGAACTCCTACAGTATAAAACAAAAGACGATAAAAACAATTCTACAGCATTCATTACGACCTTCAGCCAACATGAACCAAAGATCAGGAAATCATTGAACGATCATTGGAAAATCCTCCTAATGGATCCCATACTCAAAGAGATTCTCCCCCAACGACCTGCATTAATATTTAAAAAGTCCAGAAACCTGAAAGACATTCTGGCACCCAGCCTTTTAACTTCAAATGATAATCTAAACCCATCAGGACCAAAGTGCAAAGGTGCATACAAGTGCGGCAAATGTAATATTTGCAAACATGTACATCCGAACAGGAAAAGCTTCACAAACTCGGATAACAGCAAGGATTACAAAATCAATGACTTCACTAACTGCAATACTTCTTCAGTGATTTACCTGCTAGAATGTCCATGCAAGCTAAAATACGTTGGTAAAACCAAGCGGATCCTGAAACTACGGATACAAGAACACAGCAGAAACATTAAAAACAAAGTGGACACACATAATATTTACAAACATTTCCAGACGCATCATGACGCTAACCCTGAGGGACTCACCTTCAAGGCAATTGAACATGTGAGACTAGGCCCCAGAGGAGGGGACCTAGCTAATAAACTATCACAAAGAGAGATGTTCTGGATCTTTGAGCTTAAAACCATGCATCCAGACGGTTTTAATGAAAGCTACGAAATTGCCCCGTTTTTATAAGGTCCTATCTTCCATATGCCATTTATCCCTTTTTTTCCACCTACTTATTATCACTTTAAGCACAATCACTCTAGAACACCCTCTCTATCGAATCACTAATTTGGACCATTACACATCGGACCGGTTCACACTTCTACTGTCAAACCACATTACTGGTACACGCCCAATCTCGTCCGATCTTGGAAGCTAAGCAGTGTTGGGCTGGACAAGTACGGGGATGGGAGACCTCCCGGGAAAATTCAGTGCTGTAGAATACGCCTGTGAACATTGGCCAATGTCATATATATAAACACCATTGTGATATCGAAGGGAGGGTTAATAACTATATAACTAATCAATTATATATTTTTAAAATTATTACAGTATATAAATCGCATGTTGCACTATCTATGTGATAGATTGTATTTTTAGATACTGTTCACTTAATAAACAAATGTATTTAATCATGATACCCTTGAATTAATTAATTATTTATAGGCACATCACTATGTTATATACTACTAAATAAGCCTCTTATAATTAACACTAAGCACTTTCTGCACAGATCACTTTATTATCGCTCATCACTCATTAAGTCTGTATGTGTTAATGTTGTACACCTCCAGTCACCTAAAATACGTGAATAAACCATAAAACGTTACTTGAATACAAGCTAATGCAAATTGTCATTTAAAAGTTCATTTACGTTTTGTATTCTCTATCCTATTATATGTTGCCATAAGGAAAACCCCTCACAAAATGGCCACCGCAACTCCTGCATTCATAAATGATCAGCAGTCCTCAATAAAATGGCCGCCGATATGAGAAACACTCAGCACAGAAAACTGTATACACAGCATCGAGACGCCCTTCCATCCACTAGAGGACCTGAAACGTCACATCTCATGGAATGGACAGACGCATGCGCAGTAGCGCAAGGACACTACAATACAGAAAACCGGCATCTGAACTGACGCGATGCGGGCGCATGCGCAGTAGCGCTAAACGGACACCGGATGTGTGGCGGAAGTACCGCTCACACATCCAATTTACTCGTATCTATTGTTTTACAAAAGTCTTATGTTATCCATTCACACCTGTTAATGCTACTATAGCGCAATACAGCGCAAGATATAGGAGACTTTGATATGACTATTTTATTCCCTGATATTTAGTTAGTAAAATTAAGTGACAGGAAGTGATGTCACTATAGGAACAGGAACTTTACTAGTATAAATATAGGTCTGGCCTCAGCCTACTTGCACCCCTTGATAAAGTCTGAAGGACGAAACGCGTTGGTACTCTACAGCCCTCCTGTCTCATCTATTTAAAGATAAGCTACCCTCCTTTCTCTTTTTGCACCTTAGTATTGTTTTTAATATTTTTTTATTTAATAATTTTTTAGTATAGAACGTTTTTTAAAAAATTATTAAATTGTCTGTTTTTTATTTGAAACATATTCTTCTATCTTGTCCAAATAAATGTATCTATTTTTTATACCCACCTTTTGATATTTTTATCATACCTATAGAGAAATATATACCGTGTTCTAAATCCACTTTTAAAATAACTTTTTTATGGTTTATTACTGTGCGGACCAGCACAGTCAGTATAGACTACTCCAGAGCAATAGTCGCCGTATCTTCATCTATTGTACCCACATTTTTCCTAAAGTAACTTACCATTACTTCTACTATTGAATGATTGGCTGACACCCCGTAATTAGAAGGGGGATATTGCCTGGTATACCTGGTATCTGGACTGAGGTCTCTCACAGGTGGCGCCACACATCCTCTTGTTTTCACATTTTCTGGTATCATTTGCGTGGCTGCCTGGTGGAATTCCTCATCAGTTAAAACATGTTTAGAATAAACGAACGTACTAACATAAGAAATGACTGGTGTCAGAGAATATTTAATGAAACCAAACCTACAGTGGAAATTGAGAACACGAACGACCTAGACGATAAATTTTGATCCATGGAAAGACTTCTTGCAAAAGAAATGAAAACATGGTGGGACATTAAAGGACTTGAGCAATATATCTCCGTCAACAGAATACCAAGAGGTCTGAGGATCACAAAGCAACCCACCTTTGGTAACACAGACAACACATTTGTGGAGAAATGGGACGCCATTTTACATACTTGTTCTCTCAACCTAATGAAACTACTAGTAGAAGAAAAAAGGAAAACGCTACAGACACTTGAGGAAGAAATTAAATCTAAAGAAACAACCCTTAACACATATAAAGACAAGGTGAACTTCAAAGAGAACGAGGTGGTACTTAACAAGAAGATTGAACGAATGGAGGAGGAAGTAATAAGAAATAAAGAAAAGAAATTTGCAAGAGATAAGAATGACTATGACTTGGGAAAAGTCAAAAATTGGAGCAGGTTCACGGATAACGTCCGGCAACCAAGGAATGATACGAGAAGAAACTATACAAATTTCAATAAACCATCAAGATTCCACAATCAGAATTATGGATCACCCCGTACACCGACCATTAGACTGCAGAATCGTTTCACACCACTTCAGAGATTAAGATCTACAGGCGAACAGGAGAATTTTTTGTCATCGGACACAGCCACCCGGGTCAGGGAAAACCTGAGAACGAACCTAAAGGAGAATATCAAACACGCATCACCACTGAAACGAAGACTCACAGACGAAGAGGCAAACGGAGCGGAAGGAGGAAGAGACCTCAAGAAAAGAAACCTACATTAATAACACAACCTAAAGGGATTTTCAACCTTTCAAAACATGATTTGACAACAGCAGAAGCATCATTACTAAACAAGGGACTCAACTTCGCACCAACAGGTGGAATGAACAAATTTGAAACATACATAGACCTGAACAAATTCGTCAGGAAACTAACGCTAAAGAGACATTTTGCAAGAAAGGAAAACGCGGCAATAAACAACTATGAAAATCGATCAAAATCAGGGTTGAAGCCCACTTCAAAATACTACCCACTTGAATCGAAGGGAAATCACATTAACATCTTTTTTGATCTAGTGAAGAAGGACCTATGCGAAACTGAAGCACAACCTATCCAGCAGAAAAACCTGACCAACAAGGAGAGGGAAGCACTTAAAGCACTTAAAGAAAACAAGGAGTTAGTCCTCAAACCGGCTGACAAAGGGGGGGGGCTGGTCATTATGGACCGTGAAAATTACGAGAAGGAAGCCAACAGACTTCTGGGGGACACATCCTCCTACACGGCACTCAAGAAGGACCCCACGGAAACTTTTACAGATGAACTGCGCACTTTACTCCTACAGGGCCTTCGGAGCAACACCATCACGAAAGAAGAGTACCAATTTCTGATGAAAACCAACCCCATCACCCCCATTTTTTATTTCCTGCCCAAGATACATAAGACTCTAGAAAACCCACCCGGTCGCCCTATTGTGGCAGGAATCGATTCCCTTACGTCCGGACTTTCTGAATATGTGGACATTTTCTTGAGTAAATATGTTAGAGACCTCCCGGCATTTTTAAAAGATACCACCACAGTTTTAAACCTTTTAAAAAATCTTAAATGGGACAACTCCTTTAACTGGGCAACCATCGATGTTCAGTCCCTCTATACATGTATCGAACATGAGATGGGGATTAACGCATGTAAAGAATTTCTCGAAGAAGATATTGAACTGGATCCGAACCACAAAACGTTTATATGTGATGCAATGAAGTTCATTTTAAGTCACAACTATTTTAAATTTCTAGACCAGTTCTTTTTACAAAAATGCGGGACCGCAATGGGGACGACCTTTGCCCCCAGCTTTGCGAATCTTTTTATGGGGAGCTGGGAGAGACGTTTTATCCACACTGATCACGTTTTTAAAAATAATATCAAATTTTATAAACGTTATATTGATGACATTTTAATTATCTGGGAAGGTACGAAGGAATTGTTCGAGGATTTTCTGAAATACATAGGAGGTAACCAACTGAACCTGAAATTCACATCCAACTTCAACAAGAACCAAATTGAATTTCTGGACCTCATACTGCAAGGGGAAAATAATTCCATAAACACACTCAATTTTGTCAAAACAGTGGACACAAACAGTTATTTACACTATAAAAGCAACCATCAACGTAAATGGAAAGAAAACATTCCCTACTCTCAGTTCCACAGGATCAAGAGGAATTGTAGTAAGGAGGATGAGTGTGCAAAACAACTGGAAATTTATAAGAAAAGATTCGAGGAGAAAGAGTACCCTCAAAATATTCTACAACAAGCGACATCCAGAATTCAGAATACTAACAGAGAGGAACTCCTACAGTATAAAACAAAAGACGATAAAAACAATTCTACAGCATTCATTACGACCTTCAGCCAACATGAACCAAAGATCAGGAAATCATTGAACGATCATTGGAAAATCCTCCTAATGGATCCCATACTCAAAGAGATTCTCCCCCAACGACCTGCATTAATATTTAAAAAGTCCAGAAACCTGAAAGACATTCTGGCACCCAGCCTTTTAACTTCAAATGATAATCTAAACCCATCAGGACCAAAGTGCAAAGGTGCATACAAGTGCGGCAAATGTAATATTTGCAAACATGTACATCCGAACAGGAAAAGCTTCACAAACTCGGATAACAGCAAGGATTACAAAATCAATGACTTCACTAACTGCAATACTTCTTCAGTGATTTACCTGCTAGAATGTCCATGCAAGCTAAAATACGTTGGTAAAACCAAGCGGATCCTGAAACTACGGATACAAGAACACAGCAGAAACATTAAAAACAAAGTGGACACACATAATATTTACAAACATTTCCAGACGCATCATGACGCTAACCCTGAGGGACTCACCTTCAAGGCAATTGAACATGTGAGACTAGGCCCCAGAGGAGGGGACCTAGCTAATAAACTATCACAAAGAGAGATGTTCTGGATCTTTGAGCTTAAAACCATGCATCCAGACGGTTTTAATGAAAGCTACGAAATTGCCCCGTTTTTATAAGGTCCTATCTTCCATATGCCATTTATCCCTTTTTTTCCACCTACTTATTATCACTTTAAGCACAATCACTCTAGAACACCCTCCCTATCGAATCACTAATTTGGACCATTACACATCGGACCGGTTCACACTTCTACTGTCAAACCACATTACTGGTACACGCCCAATCTCGTCCGATCTTGGAAGCTAAGCAGTGTTGGGCTGGACAAGTACGGGGATGGGAGACCTCCCGGGAAAATTCAGTGCTGTAGAATACGCCTGTGAACATTGGCCAATGTCATATATATAAACACCATTGTGATATCGAAGGGAGGGTTAATAACTATATAACTAATCAATTATATATTTTTAAAATTATTACAGTATATAAATCGCATGTTGCACTATCTATGTGATAGATTGTATTTTTAGATACTGTTCACTTAATAAACAAATGTATTTAATCATGATACCCTTGAATTAATTAATTATTTATAGGCACATCACTATGTTATATACTACTAAATAAGCCTCTTATAATTAACACTAAGCACTTTCTGCACAGATCACTTTATTATCGCTCATCACTCATTAAGTCTGTATGTGTTAATGTTGTACACCTCCAGTCACCTAAAATACGTGAATAAACCATAAAACGTTACTTGAATACAAGCTAATGCAAATTGTCATTTAAAAGTTCATTTACGTTTTGTATTCTCTATCCTATTATATGTTGCCATAAGGAAAACCCCTCACAAAATGGCCACCGCAACTCCTGCATTCATAAATGATCAGCAGTCCTCAATAAAATGGCCGCCGATATGAGAAACACTCAGCACAGAAAACTGTATACACAGCATCGAGACGCCCTTCCATCCACTAGAGGACCTGAAACGTCACATCTCATGGAATGGACAGACGCATGCGCAGTAGCGCAAGGACACTACAATACAGAAAACCGGCATCTGAACTGACGCGATGCGGGCGCATGCGCAGTAGCGCTAAACGGACACCGGATGTGTGGCGGAAGTACCGCTCACACATCCAATTTACTCGTATCTATTGTTTTACAAAAGTCTTATGTTATCCATTCACACCTGTTAATGCTACTATAGCGCAATACAGCGCAAGATATAGGAGACTTTGATATGACTATTTTATTCCCTGATATTTAGTTAGTAAAATTAAGTGACAGGAAGTGATGTCACTATAGGAACAGGCACTTTACTAGTATAAATATAGGTCTGGCCTCAGCCTACTTGCACCCCTTGATAAAGTCTGAAGGACGAAACGCGTTGGGACTCTACAGCCCTCCTGTCTCATCTATTTAAAGATAAGCTACCCTCCTTTCTCTTTTTGCACCTTAGTATTGTTTTTAATAATTTTTTATTTAATAATTTTTTAGTATAGAACGTTTTTTAAAAAATTATTAAATTGTCTGTTTTTTATTTGAAACATATTCTTCTATCTTGTCCAAATAAATGTATCTATTTTTTATACCCACCTTTTGATATTTTTATCATACCTATAGAGAAATATATACCGTGTTCTAAATCCACTTTTAAAATAACTTTTTTATGGTTTATTACTGTGCGGACCAGCACAGTCAGTATAGACTACTCCAGAGCAATAGTCGCCGTATCTTCATCTATTGTACCCACATTTTTCCTAAAGTAACTTACCATTACTTCTACTATTGAATGATTGGCTGACACCCCGTAATTAGAAGGGGGATATTGCCTGGTATACCTGGTATCTGGACTGAGGTCTCTCACAGGTGGCGCCACACATCCTCTTGTTTTCACATTATTGAGCAGATGCCTGTGAATTGTATACAAATAATATCCAGCAACCATTTCAGTGCCATAAACAATTGATCATAAATAATTTGAATTGGTGCTGGACGACCAACCCATGGTTCCCCAAGGAGCCTAGGCGCACAGTTTGGGAACCACTGGCCTAACCCGGTCCAGTATACTTACAATCGGGGTGCCGGTAGTCCGTATTCTTGCATTTGCATTGAAAGTGATATTGGGATTCTGGTGCCTGTCTTCTGTCTGCAAGTTTGGATTCTAGCGCCGGTATTTTGACTGCCAGCATCCCAGAGGATCCTGTCATAGGATGGACAGTGTGCAAATGGGTAGATGAATGGGAAAAGACATGAAACACAGAGGAGCCTGCTAATGAGATCTTAAGCTGCCCATACACGCTGCAATCCCGGCGTGCGTTCTGGGCTTAAATAGCATCCATCACATCGCATTGCATGCCTTGTGCATGCAATGCGATGCGATGAAAAGCAAGTACAAATAGTATGTGCAGCACATACTTTTTGTACTGTGTGATGAGGTGCAGCGGGAGCGTGCACCTCAAAGCACACATCGCACCAACGGGAATCGCAGCGTGTATGGGCGGCATTACAGTTTATGTGGCCAATAAGTGTGCCCACTGTTATTCGGATCATAACTTGCTTATAAATAGAGATGTTTTAGCAGAAAAATAGGCACGCATCAGATAGAAGAACAGAATGTTTGTGGGAATACAGACTTATTCTACAGGCTTGTACATTGTGTGACAGTGCTGAATTGTTATGGGCCACTAGTCTGGGAAATTGCTTGTTTTAGATTAGTGGCAGTGATCAGTCACTGTGATAAGAGCAGAATGTTAAACGTGATTTGTCTTCAACAGAACGAAAGGATGTTCTACCTGTGGAAGCAATTGCAGCAGCAGTGGTAGTGGGAGCCCTCATTATTGCCTTTGGAATCTTTGCACGGAGAGAGCAAATAATTAAAGTACGTTTTCACAACCCTGGATGAATATTTAAGCACATAGCCATAAATTACTGTCAAAATATTTATACATAACATGTCTTGTATCTATGAGGCAATTTATTTGCAATAAGTAAAATGTAAGTATTACTTTGCTATGTTACCAAAGTTTCGGCCAGCATCAACAACTAGAGTCATGTTGTGGCAGTTTAGTCTTTATATCCACTTTCAAAAACAGAAGTGCAGGTGCAGCAAGCAGCCTAGCTGTCATTGGCTAATCTGTGGGCCAGGACAGTACCCAATGGGTCTAATTCAGCATGGATCAATATAATGCGACAATTCGCAGAAAGCCATCACCCAGTCTGAAAGTAAAAATGCCCCATGCAAAATTGTGAATGGACCAGTAACCGCTATCCATTCGCTAATCCATTTGCAATTCCTGGAGCATCTAAAAGTTTTTGCATCTGTGCAAACAAGAGTACATTAATGGAGGATTCCATTAATCTGCAACTGAGACAGGGTGGAAGTGGACAGCGCTGATGTCAGAGACCCACCCTTAACACACCTGTGTTTTTCCAACTACACCCCGAAAAATTCCCCTCAGGTGCTGATAGTGAGGGGATGTTTTCCCCCAGCACACCAAAGGGCATTAATAATAGGATTTGAAGAACCACTAAATAGTAGGTAATTCAGCGATTTTAGTTACATATACTGTATTTGCAAAAACTGCAGATTTATTTACCTCAGGTGCTTACTCCGCAGATATTTAATCTGCCCAATATTGTGAAAAGTACTATACTTTTAGTCATGCTTGAAAACACTTATGTTAACACCTGCTGTATCTCGCAACAAAGTTAATGTTTAAAATCAATGCACCGCCTGGATTTTTATGTAGCATTCCTCATCATTTGTAATGGTAATTGGTCCTGTAACTGTACATTCTGTCTTCAGGGTATTCAGACAAAGTTTAGACTCTGCTTTATCTGAATTCAGCCTGAATCATTAAGAGGGAGGAAACTGTCCACTAAGCTCTCCCCAGATAAGAGGGAGAGTGAGAAGAGGAATGGATAGAATGAGAAGATTAATGTGATTAGGGGTATAGATCACTAGATAGACAGCAACTAGATTGACAAGCATTAGGTCGACATGCAGGAAGGTTGACATGGGTTATAGCGACAGGGCCATTAGGTCGACACAAGCATTTAGGTCAACAGGCAGATATGGGGTTTTACGTGTTTTTTGGTCCCAAATGTCGACATAGTCAACATGAACACTGAAACCGCTGTGCTCACCATGCTTCAGGCACGGTGCCTTGCTGCGCTCGGCACACTATTTTATTCTCCCACAACGCCCTAGTGGATGGTAGAGCATGAAAAACCGCCTGTGGGCACATGTCAACCCCCCCCTCCCCCCAAAAGTAAAAAAGTGAAAACTCCATGTCAACCTTTTGACTGTCGACCTTCCCCATGTTGACCTAATGTTTGTGTCGACCTAACCTATGTCAACATTCATACACATCGACCTAATGCTTGTAGACCTAGTGACCGTATCCCATGATGAGAGAGAGAATTGGAAGAATGAAAAGATGAAAGTGGAGAACAGAGACAATGACTAGATGAAGGGCTTTAAATGAGGAGGGGGGGTGTTTTACAACTGTAAAACACGTAGATTGAAGAATGATTTGGAGACATGAACGGGCCTTTCCTAAATAGCTTTAACCATCTCATTGTTAAGCTGGGTACACATCTATACAATCCCTGTTTTTTTGTGACCGCTCGGCCGACCGTAGACCCGTCGGACCACCCACAAACAACAGCCGATACGCGCGTACACACCTGTACAATTTTACTTGCGACGTCCGATGTTCTCCCGTCCAAACAGTTGCAAGAAAAAGATTGTACCAGCGTACACACTCTCCCGATTTGGCCTTCTGACACATATATATATATATATATTTATCATAATGGGCTGGGTTAAGGGCATACCAAAACAAAGAGGCATGATTACAGAACCTAAACAAAATATATAGGTGGACTACTATAAAGACGGGGTAGACGTCAGCCGGCAGGGTGACTAGGGACAGATATGGCAAAGTGACTAGGTAGTCGCTTACCGCATCTTTATAGCAGCCGGCAGGGTGACTATGGACAGATACGGCAAAGTGACTAGGTAGTCGCTTTCCGCATCTTTATAGCAGTTTGCCGTATCTGTGCCTGCCGGCTGACTGTAGATGCTTTCCCTGAAATTAGAGGTGGGATACAGAAATGCTGGGAGGAAAACCACTGACGACCAATGCTCTAAAGAAGTGCCTGAAGACTTCACATCTGTCTGTGCAGCGGGACGCCGCACTCAGACCACCCACAGTACTGCACCCCTGTTCTCTCCGTTTCACAATTATCGGCTCTCACAGATAAGGAATATTGACATCATATGGACTTTCAGTGACTATTTAATTACTAGGATCACCTCTACCTTTATTGGCTGATCCAAACATAGCATTCGTATGGCATCCTTTAGCCGTGCTGGCACTCCTAACAGTGTGTGTTATATTACTAAATGCAAAATTGAAATGACAGCGACTGTGCATTAATATCCTTAGCCCTTTTAAGGCATTTGTCTGACTGCCTGTGCTGCTCAAATCCTGTATCTGTTGTCTGACAGCCTGCACATATATATCAGGAGCAGCGGCTTCACTATCTGAGCCACGACTCCGTGAACCATATTAACCTTGCCACCTCCACACATGATTTATTCAAGTGTGTTATCTGAATGCAATGTACTAAATATACTACACTGCAGCAACTAGTGTAGTCTATCAATTTTTGATTTACGCCAGTTTATAATGTTATTGCTATTCACTCAATATACCATACTGCAACAATTAGCGCAGTTCATTACTTTTGTGGCACTATTATAGTGTACTTTATGGCGACCTGCTATAAAGATGGGTGCATGTATATTTTGATTATTTCTTTAAATATACATGGGGAGAGGTGAACGCTTCTCGTGCTGTAGGACAGATGATGCAGCTATGGAACGCCCACATGGGTGTTCAAGCTTTGGCAGTATAGTCGCAAGAACGGCCAGCATATCGATCGAACGTGCGTACACACTGCCCTTTTGTTCCGATATGGGCCCTTCCTGTCGGATGAAAATTAAACAGCAAAGAACCTTCGACCGACCGAGTATGGACGGAAACGACCGTTTTGGGCCGTTTATCGATCGTACAGGACAGCGTACACACCTATACAATTGTACGGCCGTCCGACCCAGAACGGCCCGACAATTGTATATATGTATACCACGTCTTTTAAAATCTTTTAGAAATATTAAATACATTTAATTTTAGGAAGAATTATTCCTACAAATAAGTCAGTTTGATGGATTCCCCCCTTAAAAAAAAAAAAATCCTAAAAAAAATACATGTGTGCTTTAGTAATGCGTTAATAGAAAAACACAATGTTTTCTTACAGTTTTTTGAGGCTCTATCCTAAGCCATTTGCTAATATAATACCATGTGTATAGCAGGCTGCTCTAAATGTCACATTGTACATAAAATCACCACCTGTTCCTTTTTCCTTACAGTGTAAGAAGAGTCGGCATGACACTGATATGTAAGTAGACATTGTATTGTCACAGTAAAGTACTGTGCGTGGCTGGTTCCATACTACGGTCTTTCTGCAGTACAGTCAGTTATTTCCATATAGGCTACATGCTCACTTTTTAGTAAATACAGCTCCTGTTCCTGACAAACTTGTGTGACCGGTCTTGTAACTGCTCTTTGAACCAAACCAGCAGAAAGAGGATGATTTACAAGAATTGTTTTACAGCACTCCTTTAACTTGGGGTAGAGTAACTATGGGCATTGAACTGTAAGCCTATAACTATCATCATACTCGTTCTGACGAAGAGTAATCTAAACGACAGCAAAACCATCAATATTCCCACGCCATTTTGTTGCGAATGATATCACAGCGTGAACTTAAAAAAGACAATTAAATGCCTGGTTCAGCATGGATTGCAAAAGCTTGCTCTAATAGACAAAACCATGTACTGAGCAATGTGGGAGATTTGTAATAATAATTTTGCTAAAGTCTATTATGGCACTTTTGGGGCTAGTTACATAAATATCAATAACTACCATATTTGCCGGCGGGCATGGGGATCAGCTGTATGTTCCCTGTACCCACAGTACTGGTGCAGCGGGGATGGAAGCGGCAGCGAACGGAGCGGTAATTTGAATCTGGCACCGCTGCGGCCGCCAATACAAGGCTCCGCTCGCAGCGGTTTGAATCTCCCGCTATTCGGGAGCCAATCAGGGCTCCCGAGTCAGGAGCCAATGGCAGATCACTGCGGCGAGCCAATCAGTATCATGTTTGACAGGTAACATCATTGTGAATACCAACTGTAGCAATTATGACATTCAATTAGAGTAAGTTTTAGTGTGCAATAATTCAGTCAATATATCAAACCCATATATAGGCAGTGCAGATATTTTGATTGGGAACCACCAGACAAGAACAAAGAGCTTACAAGGAGGGGACTCTTTGGAGGGGACAGTTATTCCCCAATTCCTGGACTTGTATGTTCTGGGATAACCTTCTCAAAGTGGAATTATTTGAAAGCGGGGATGTCGTTAAAAAAATAATTCAGCAATGTTTAAAATGCCGCTTCAGTGCTAATGTCATCATTGTAGGCATGCCATTATTAAGCCCCGCCCCAACATTCAGGTTACAGCAACTCTTGTTACTGCCTCATACATCTACCCATGTCCCAACCAGAAAACAGGGATTTTGTAATTACCGTAAATCCTTTTTCTCTGAGTCCACATGTGTCACTGGAGCGTAGACAGTGGGGAATAGAAGGGCGACCACAGGGAGCATGGGCACTATTTATTTAAATTGGTGTGGCTGACTCCTCCCCTTCTACTTACCCTCCATGGCAGTCATAAGTATTGTGCCCGGAGGGAGCTGGAAGAACCACACACTTCCGAAGAGGAGGTAAATATATCATATACATTTTTAAATCATAAGAAAAGAGTGAAACAGTAGTGAGAAAATACGGCAATCATATCAACCACACAAGATATGTATACTTAAATAGTACGAGAACTCTTCAGACAGGAAGAAGTCCAAATTTGAACAATAACCTGAAATGGCAACAGTGCCGATGGTGGGCGTCCAGTGACACCTGTGGACTCGGAGAAAATGATTTACGGTAAGTCACTGGAGCGTAGACAGTGGGGACATCCCAGAGCTCCCAAGATGGGCGGGAAGGCGCTGGGAACTCCATAAAACTGGACGACCAAACTGCGAAGCAGAGGCCACAAAAGTATCGACTCTGTACAAAGGTCTGACAACCCGATCAAGTGGCAGCTCTACATAATTGTTGAATGGATACTCCTCGGGTAGCCGCCCAGGATGGGCCAACTGAATGTGTAGAGTGCGCTTCTATAGATACCGGAGGAGGCCTGACGAATGGTGATACGTATCCATCTGGCTAGAGTCTGTTTTGATGCTGGCCACCCTCTCTTTATCAGATCGTAGGTGATAAAGAGAACATCCGATATTCTAATGGACGCAGTACTGGAAACAAATTCGCAGAGCTCTAACCACATCCAAATAACTGTTGCCAGAAACTTCTGTAAAAGCAGGCACAACAATAGGCTTGTTTAAATGGAATGTAGAAACTACCTTAGGCAAAAAGGATGTTAGTCCGAAGCTCTGCCCTGTCTGAATGAAATATTAGAAAGGGGGAGCGACACGATAATGCTCCCAATTCAGAGACTCTTCTGGCGGAAGCCAATGCCAACAGAAGAACAGTCTTCCATGTTAAATTTCGCAATTCAACCTCATCCAAAAGGTTTAAACATGGAAGATCCCAGGAAGGAAAGGACCAGGCCCAAATCCCACGGAGCCGTTGGAAGACGAACAGGAGGTTGCAGCCGCAATACTCCCTGGAAGAAAGTCTGCACTTCTGGCATGAGTGCAATCTTCTTCTGAAAAAATATAGATAAAGCAGAGACCGGCACTTTTAAGGATCCTAAACACAATCCTGAGTTTAGGCCATGCTGTAAGTAAAGAAGTAACCTAGCCTTTTTGAAGAGCGTGGAGGAAACACTACGACCTTCACACCAAGAGATATATGCCCTCCAAATGCGATAATGCTCCTGGCACTCATCATAGTGGGTATGACCGAACCTGGGATACCGGCTCGTCTCAAAATGGCCCTCTCAGTAACCAAGCCTTCAAATGAAGACGCTTTAAGTCTGGAAAGAGAAAAGGACCTTGGACGAAAATATCCTCTTGAAGAGGAAGGGGCTATGGTTCGTCCACTAATAGAGACGTCAGGCTGGTGTACCAGGACCGTCTCGGCCAATCCGGAGCAATTAATGCCGTTACCTTCTCTCTCTGTAAGCGTTGCAGAACCCGAGGAATCAACGGGAAAGGAGGGAAGAGGTATACATACTGGAAGGGCCAAGGAGCCGTTAGTGCGTCTACTCCTGCAGCTGCTGGATCTCAAATTCGAGCGAAGTAAAGTGGAAGCTGGTGGTTGAGACAAGATGCCATTAAGTCCACTTCAGGACGCCCCCCTAGCTTCCTGAAGATCTGCGGATGGAGTGACCATTCTCTCTGATGCACATCCTGTCGACTTAGGAAGTCAGCCTCCCAGTTTTCCACCCCTGGGATGAATATTGCTGAAATCACCATGGCGTTGTTCCGCGCCCACATGAGGATCAGTCTCACTTCTTGTTTATGTATGCAACGGCAGTTGAGTTGTCCGATTGCACTCTTATGGCTTGACCCTGCAGAAGATGATGAGCCTGAGGAAGGGCATAGTATACTGCCCTTAGTTCTCAGACGTTTATGGAGAGCCGAGCTTCCTGAGATGTCCACAGACCCTGGAACTGATGGTCCGCAGTGACCGCACCCCATCCGTGGAGACCGGCATCCGTGGTGAGGAGAGTCCAGTGCCAAACTGCAAATCTCTTCCCCTCCCGAAGATTGGAAGAGTTGAGCCACCACAGCAGGGACAACCTGGCTTGATGAGACAACTTTATTCGTTGCTGCAGATGAAGATGGGACCCCGACCACTGGCTGAGGAGACAGAGTTGAAAGGGTCAACAGCGGAAGCGGCCATACTGGACCGCCTCGAATAAAGCTACCATATTCCCTAACAGTCTGGTGCACAGAAGTACTGAGACCCGATTCTGACAGAGGCTCTCTCAAATTAAATCCTGGAGAGATACAATCTTCTCCTGAGGCAAAAATACTTTCAGCTGAATGGTGTCCAAGATCATCCCTAAGAATTGCATCCTCTGCGAGGGCTGTAATTAGGGCTTTTTTAGATTGAGAATCCATCCGTGCTCTGAGCGTTCTCTGTGTTAAGAGAATGTTTGCAGTGAGAGATTCCTCTGAAGGTCCCTTCAGCAGGAGATCGTCTAAGTAAGGTATGACCTTTAATCCTTTTGTCCTGAGCACTT
The DNA here is from genome assembly GCF_055691185.1 of Crinia signifera. NCBI lineage: Eukaryota > Metazoa > Chordata > Amphibia > Anura > Myobatrachidae > Crinia > Crinia signifera. The sequence goes on from NC_139218.1 coordinate 68,122,974, forward strand.
CCATCATAATGGCCATCACCTTGGTGAACACCCTGGGTGCTGAGGAGAGGCCGAATGGTAGGGCCAGGAATTGCCAATGATGCTCCAGAATGTCAAATCTTAAAAACACCTGATGAGGTGGCCAAATGGGTATATCCAGAGATGCCTGGAACTCCCCCTGATTGAGGCCTGCAATCCCTGATTGCAGAGACTCCATTTTGAATTTCACTGGACGTAAAAAGGGGTTGAGATGTTTCAAGTTGAGAATTGGACATGCCGAGCCGTCCGGCTTCGGCACAAGGAACAGACTTGAGTAAAACCCTTGTGTCTTCTGGTGATCTGGAACAGGAATCACAACTCCCATTTCCTGGAGTCTGTAGATAGCGGACTCTAGGAGTAACTTATTTTCTGGCAAAACTGGCAAACCGGTTTTGAAGAACCTATGGCATGGGTCTTCAAACTGTGGCCCTCCAGATGTTGTGAAACTACAAATCCCAGCATGCCTTGCCACAGTTTTAAAACTCCCTTATAGCAAAACTGTGGAAAGGCATGCTGGGAGTTGTAGTTTCACAACATCTAGAGGGCCGCAGTTTGAAGACCCATGACCTATGGGGTGGAGGAGAGAGGAAACCGAAGGTCACCAGATCTGTGACCCAAGCATCCTGACAGGACTGTTTCCAAACGTGTTTGAATAACTTTAATCTCCCCCCCAAACCTTGTAGTCTCATAAATAACCCGGGAGGCAGTCATGGGGAAGGCTATGAGGTGGACTTGGCCTTCTGCTGAGCTGAGGCGAGACCTCTGCCATGAGCTCCTCTTTGTGCAGACATACCTCCTCTAGAGCGGCCACGAAATCTGTTTTGTGGACGAAAGGACCAAAATGACGGACCCTGATAAGATTTACTTGGTGCTGGAGGAGCAGTAGGGAGAAAGTGAGACTTCCCACCCGTAGCCTGTGAGATCCATTTATCTAGTTCGGCAACGAACAGACAATCTCCTGTAAAAGGAATGGTTTCCACAGCATGCTTAGATTCAGCGTCCGCCTGCCATTAACGGAGCCAAAGAGCTCTAAGAGCCGAAATGGAGAAAGCCGATATACGTGTCGCCACCATACAAATATCCGCTGATACTTCCATTAAGAAGAGGCTTCACGGATATGTTCTTCCCATTGTGTGTCAGGATCAGGGCCATCCTGTAAATTTGTTACATTTTGGGAAGCCAAAACCCCCATGGCCTTATTGACCCAGCAGCCTACCTCCGCAGGACGTTGAAGAACCCCTGCAGCAGTAAAAATAGATTTGAGCGTAAGCTCCAACTCACGTCAGACGCATCCTTTAAGGAATAGGCCCCCGGTATGGGTAGTACTGTATTTTTAAACAAACGAGTAACCGATGGGTCAACTATAGGCGGGGTTTCCACCTTCTTTCTACCCTCTTGTGGCAGAGGATAAGGTGCAAAAAAATTCCTTGGTATTTAAATTTTTTTTTATCTGGGCGACTCCAGGCCTATGTAACATGCTCATCCAGCTCCTCAGAAGGAGGAAACGTGGACGACTGTTTTGGCTTTTTTCCAAAAAGGGAAGGCCGCACAGGAGCCTGAGCTCCATCAACATTTAATGCAATCTTAACCATGTTAATAAGATCTTCCAACCCCTGTATAACAGGAGCCGAATCCAATGTACTAGGTACAGGTTCATCTGCATCTAGATTGATGAACTCTCCCTCTTCTAATTCAGGCATTTCATCTGAATCAGACTCTGTGATATGAGGGAATTGTCTTTTGCCCTGTACCAGAGGCTGCTGAGGCTTGTGTGTTTGGCGTGGAGCCAAAGCCTTAGTTAGACCTTCCATGGCTGAAGCTAAAGAAACCTGCTGTGATTTGGCAGCATCTCTGTTCCTCTGTGAAGCAGAGAGCTCAGAGGAAAGTCGGGACATAACATCTGTGAGCTGAGCAGCCCATGCAGGGGTGTCCGCAGCAGATTGTGTGATGGGAGGATCTGCAATGCAATTATCACAAAGCAGAACTCCCTCTGAAGGCGGTGTAAACTTATTACTACACTTTTTGCAAGCTAGCCTTTTGGAGCTTCCCCCTGCCATGAGGAGTTGTCAGACAATATATGTAAATATATGAAAGTACAACCAGATTCTACACTCACACACAGAGTGCAGTTAGAAACACTGACAGGAAAGACAGTCACTGCGCTGTTCTGAATAAGCGCTACAGCCTAAATTTATATACAGCCCAAACTGTCTCACCCGGCTCTACTCAGAACACCTGGGAAGAGCAGTAGCAGGACGGTCACCCAGATTCAGGAGAGCTGTGCACTTTAATCTCCTAGCGTGCAAAGGCGCCAAATCTCAGTAAAATGTCCGCCAGCGCTGTTTGTGAGGACATTGACAGTCCCGGAATGATGAGAGATCAGCCCGCGCTGAACCCTGTCCCCTTCCGGCGGCTCCTTGCTCATGGTCGGCGGTCTGGCTGGGGAGTCTCTCGCCACCGCAGACGACAGACGCCTCACAGCCGGTGGTCTTTTCAGCCGGGGACCCGGGCGCAATGCCCGTAGCTGCAGCCGGGTCCCCCCCGGCAGCGCCCGCGTAGCAGGCAGGTAGTGACAGAGTGCTACCTGCCTGTCCTCAATGCTTGTCCTAACTAATTACATTGCCCAGGAGAAGTCAGAGACGTGACCAGCTCCCTCGGGCACAATCTAAAGACTGCCGTGGAGGGGAAGTAGAAGGGGAGGAGTCAGCCACATTTAATTTAAATAAATAGTGCCCATGCTCCCTGTGGTCGCCCTTCTATTCCCCACTGTCTACGCTCCAGTGACACCTAGTGGATGAAGGAGAAATTATATTATTTTCTTCCAAGAGAAGCCACGCCGTGCTGTGAACTGCTGTTTAACAATCCTTTACAGCTGAAGGGATGGGAGCGTGCACCGATCATAAGGGATCTTGTTAAATTTCATCCTTAAGTCAACCTTCCCGCAGCCTATCCCCAATACTTACCGTCAGGATCCCAAGTACCAGGATATACACCACATATCAAGATTAAGGTTCAGTTTAAAATATTTGGAGTGAGTTTTCTGTACAGAACAGATAGATGGTGCCAACAGGTCAGTGATTTTGTTGACATGTGATCTTAAAATCGATAACAAAATGTGCTTTTGTTAAATTTTAAAACGAAAAACTCTATACAGTAACACTTTTTTTCATTTACAGGTGAAAGCTCAGTGATATCCTCCTACGTCTGCTGCTCAACATCCTCGTAATAAACCCCATTACAGAAAACTTGATGGAAACATCAGTCATTTATCTTTTTTACCAATCACAGTAGCATGGGGATGTTTATTTCTATTTACTGTTAATGAAACCAAATGTATGTATATTTCCCCATGAGATTTTTCATAATGAACCTAGGTAGAACATTCTCTATTGTAGGAACAAAACAAGAGATGGATCATCATAACAAACCTCTTCACAGCCATCATGGATAAATAGACCCGCTGGAGGGAGGGAGAGAGAGAATAACTGTGGCTGATAGCAGGAGACAAACGCCCACCAGCAAATACAGGTCTTCGACCCAGTTCCCAACTCGAACAATCTCTTCCGCTCTATACTGCAGATCCAAGTTATTCCTGGGGTGGTCTCTTTCCCACACAAGCCGTGTCTGCTCTGCTACGCAGTGTGAAGTCATTTACAGGGACTACATTTTAGCTCACAAATATGAGGTCATGTGATCTGCATAGTGGTATGTGTGCTTGGGGTAGGGTGGAGCCAATTAGCTACTTCTTGGTGCTAACTGGGTCTAAAAACTCACCATTAAAGACATAAGCCAGGGCACTGGATCAGATTGCATCTCCTAGGAATAACCCATGCCGATTGCAGGGCTGCCTAGGACTGTCAACCCGGGCCTGCTCCGGCAATGTCTGAAAGATCTTCAAACCAGTGCCGCCAGCATGCGACTAACCCATTGCCGTTTCCTGTGATGCATGGCAAGTTTCACATCTGAATATAATGTTTGTAAATATATACACTATATACATTGAATCACTCCAAATCCTTTACTAACAGTGTCATCTTTTTCCTGTTTAAGTCCGAACAAAAATGTGCCCATAGCAGCTCCCCCTGTGGACTCAACAAAATTATGTCATGTGGATTATGTATACTTGTAAAATGAATAACGCTTAACTTCTGTCTGTTCACCCATGTACTATGAAATTGCTGTATCAACTATAAAGGCTGAACCCTTGTAGCACCATATAAAAATTATTAAAAGGTTTGAGAAAATCTGTTTATATGGGGAACAGTTACATACATACATACATACATACATACAAGCTCTCCCATTGGGTACTACCCCATGTGCCTGCACCAAAAAGAAAGTTTCCAGTCTCCATGTTAACACTTGAATGTTGTGTGGGTCTCAATAACAGCAAACATTGGCTATATGCAGCAATGTCTCAGTGTCCACTTTTATTTTGTGTCACAGGACCTGAAGAAAAATCAGGACCACAAAACAAAAGTGTGCACTGAAATGTTGCCGCATATAGCCCCTGCTTGCTGCTAATATATATATATATTTATATTGTCCCAAGGTTGTCCGGCACTCCTCGCACTCCTGTTATTAGCTGCCCGGGGTGCCTTTCTAGATGGGGGATCCACCAAGTATACGATGCAAACAAACAGGCGTCACTCCGGGACTTGCGTGAAAGATATTTAATGTGAGGTGGTCAATGCCGTTTCGGGTGTTAACCCATCGTCAGGACTAAAATGAGACTATATATGAGACTTACCCATTTATATCTATGGTTTAAGTTATCCAGCTTGCTTTTCCAGTTGATTACAGACACACTGAAATCTCCTACAGGAGCTGTAGTGTAATATTTTGGTACTGGGCTATGTTAAAAGAATAGAGCATGGCAGAAAACGCTAGTGCCTAATTGTACATAGGAGACATATTCTGTGCTGTTATTAAAACAAACATTCACAAGTAGAGCAGGTCTATAAATTTCACAAAGAACTAGGGACATCACTGAGTAAATTTATAGCCTAGACTTCAGCTCATTTTCACAGTACAGCCGCAATACCACATAAATTTACTGTGAAAAAACACAGGGACAATACTTTTAAGGAGCCTACACCTCACCAGTCAGGGCCATTGTTCTCACCGGAGAACACTGGCCCTGACAGATCGTTTAGCACACTGTTCAGCTCTGTGTGTTGAGTGATGTAGCATCGCTCGGATCGCACGGCACAGTTGCCCTGTGTGTAGGCCCCATTACATCATAAGTAAGAAATAAAAGACAACAATGCAATAGATATTTGTTTATTCAGGTTTAATATTCACAATGTAAACAATAAAATTTCCTCAACCACAGTATTTTTTGTAAAAGACCAAAGAACAGCGTTTATACAAAAATGCCCTTAAAAAAACCCATCTTATTGTGTTTTACATTTTACAAAAAAACAAAGACAAAACACTTGTCAAGAGTGAGCTGCTATAGAGTCTCTGTGTGGATACATTTCTCTCTAAGGCGGCCAGACCTGGTTACATGGACAAGATGAGACATCCAAAGAAATCACAAACCCAGAACTTTGAGAACACAAATGTTTCCTTACACTACTCATCCACCATTTGTGCATCGGATGCTTCAACCAAATTAGAAATGTTAACCACAATTTCGAAATAAACACACACACAAAAAAGTCAAATATTTAACCTGATCACATAATCCTGATAGGGTTTCATTCTGCATTTCCACAAAACTTGGCAGGCACATTTTGCAGCAATATATTGTTTAAGTAACCTATAGATAGGCCCCGATCTACTGAGGAACTATATATCCTAGCCTCCTCCACCACCTGCGGAAAGTTCTAGTTCAACAGATGGAGTGCCAGTTTGTCTAAGGCCAGAGTAATGAACCACACATTGGGTTGGAATGTGTAGGTCTCCGCTAGAAAAAAAACTCACAGTGTGGCTTGTCTTAATTTTGGAGCTGGGACGGAACAGGTGTTTATTTTCGGAGACCTGGTTGGCAGGTTCCAGAACATAATTAAAAAGCAGCTGAACCTAAAATGCAAGTCTAAAATGAAAATACACATACATACAGTACACACAGTGTATACACCCACTCAACGATACATACTGTATACATATATATATATATACACATATACACACACACACACACATATATACACACACACACACACACACACACACACACACATACCTAGAAGGCATTTAGTTCAGCTGATCTTTAAAAATGTCTTTGTAAAACAAGCACAGCAGCAAATTAAAAATAAAAATAAACTGCTAAAATAAGAACGTGATCAACATTAAAACATATTACCCTGGAGTATTCCAGTTTGCAGAACATCTTGCTATTAAAAACCCCAAATGTCAGTTAAAGTAAAAATATAGATCTTCTATATTATACATACGTGTGTGTTATATATATATATATATATATATACACATATATATATATATATATATATATATATCACACAAATGCACAAATGTATAATATACAGTTTGAATTTTAAATTTCTCATACGCTAACTTTAAAATTGACATTACACAGTTCCAGGAAGGCCAAACAGACACATAATAGCTTTGCATCGATTATCAAACACACACGCACTATGTAACATTTACAGCTCTTTTCTTACCGACAGATAGGCAGCACTGAGAAACACTAGACTTACGACGTGTAAATAAGTACAGCAGGAAAGTCAGTATTGGAGTATAATATATATAAAAAAATAAGTGAAAGGCAAAAAAATATGGCCATAAACTAAAATGTTCACAGCAGTATTCAAGTAATGATGGGTTAATCCCCGAATAGTAGACCAACCAGTAAGAGCACATTCTAAAGTAAATTTGACGTTCTCCATAATCAGGTTTTCTCCCCTTTTATAATGGTCAAAGCCTTGAGTGGTATTAAATAAAATGTATTTTATTATTAAGACTTTAATTTAAAAGGGTTCTATGTTCTACCAGACAGGTGATGGTATTCTCCAGCTTCAAAAATAGAAGGATATCCTGCAGATGCTTAATCTACTATAGGGAAGGAAGGGAACATCATGGCTGTTAAACCAGGAGATTTTGCTTAAACTGCAGTAGTGCTATAAGATTGCCTGTAATGTCAATGCCCAGGCTTGCCACAAAACAAGGGGATCTTGCTCTATTAGCAACATTTATAGTGATAGTACAAAGTCTACAGCCACATGGCTTTGTGAACTACTGCTTGCCAATAGCATCGTGTAGCTGTTCACTCAAGAAGGCAATGGGTATTAAATAAAAGGGATGGAAAGTAACATTTCCAAAAAAAAAAAAAACATGAAGACTAAAATAACTTAAGATTTATGTTAAACAATACGTTCAACAGATCGAGAGAGCGAGAGAAATGGCAACTTCAGAACATAGCAACACCAGCAAACTGATAAGCAAACTCTGGCTACCCTAGAACTTTAAAAGTTCTGTAAAGTTTGGAAAGTTAACTTCCCTCAGACAGAGCATTAATATTCTGTGTTAAAGCAGCATCTGCTTCTTACAGCAATAATAGACTTATCAGTTGGGCAACAGAGCCTGCAAACTAGGAACAGTAACCTGCTTTTACTAAGGATCTCCTAAAAACAAACACATTTGAGGTTTCAGAGTTAAAAAAAACAAAACAAAAACAAATATATTTATATTTGTACACTGACTTACATGTGCGCAGTCAGGAGTTATTTACAGAGGGGTAAGGAGTAAGGGAAGCACATACTATACATGCATCAGGAACAGTAAAACAATATGTCAAAATATATAAAATTAACCAATAAAGTGCACATTCCTCACATATTACACCTGCCCTTTAGAAGAATGACAAAAAAAAAAAAAAATGTTCCACGACTACATGGTGTTGTATAGTGGATTGGTTGTCCTTTTCTTCTCATTGGTCTTTTTAAGTCTTCTCAAAGGATGAGTTCTACCATGTTCATGCCTGGGGGACACTGTTACCAGTGGGACAGAGGAATTTAGTACCACTGCTGGGTGAAGGTGCTCTTGGGAGAGAGACAGTTCAGTCTCCGTACTTATACGTAAACCCTGCTGAGTTGGAACAAATTCTTTGGCATACTGCACAAGAGGCTTTTCTACTGGCTTGCTCTTTACTACGCACTCTGCGGTCTTGATCGGTTCCAAAGAATGTTTTGTGGGTTCCAGTCCGGAGGAGGCATCTACAGAAAGGATGCAAAGTTTTTCCGGTGGATCGTCTGATTTTAATTGTAAATCCGATTCATAGTTTCCTGGCACAATCCGGAGAGAACTCTGAAGCAGGTCAGGGTAAGTTTGGTTGTTGTCGGAGGATACAGATTCTCTCTCTGACAAATCATCTTTAGAAAGTTCCAGACAGCCAAGTTTGGCTAAAGATGCAGAACGTTTCATCTGGGACGGAGTGGTGAGACCAGCTTGCCGAATCCGTGCTTCTATTTCCTTAGCTCTTTGCTTTACCACACCAGGGCTGCTACCAAAGTCGTTAATGCTGTCACTACTCGAGCTATGGGGAAGGCCATAAGAGAAGGAGGAAACATCCAAAACTTCACGTAATTCCCGTATATTCTCAGTAAGTTTATTGATTAATTTAAGATCTTCATGGCTCAACTGGGACAAGGCACTATCCGTTTCCCTTTGCATTAAGTCATCAAGGCCCACAATGAGATCACCTTCGAACGTGTCTCTACAAATTGATAAGATGCCCATATCCTCATCAGTATTGGAGCATTCCTCAGTGACACCTTCTAAAACAATGGAGCATGGGTGACACAAGTAATTAGGACTTGCTAAATTAGGATTCATGACATTTTGATCTGTAAAGTCTGTTAGAGGACTATACTCCTCCTCTGGGCTGCCAATCATAAAGGTTACCTCTGGTGACTCCAATTTCAAGGGACTAAGCAATGGTAGGTTTTCTATAGGTGTCGAAGAGTTATTTGATGAATTTATACAGGTATTGGTTAGTGGTGTTTCTGAAATAAGGTCAAGACAAGTCTCTGATTCTACAACTATCTCCTCGCTATTTATTTCAGCCTCACGGGGAGAGATGTCATTGTCGTTGTCATCATAAGATTTAAGTACAACATTGGGTTCTGAAACTTCTATTCTCTTTGGACACTGTAAGGGATCATTTTTCCCCTCCAAGGATTCAGAAAGAAGAATGGTTCGATGTTCTTTTCCTGGTGCCTTAAGTTTAACAGCAAGCTCTAAAGGATTGGAGTCATGCTTTACTGGTAAAGGATGCAGCTCAGACAGCAGAGAGGACTGGGAATCTGTTGATTCTGCCACTTCCAACTCTATTACCTTTATTCTGACCTTTTTATCCCTTTCATGATCTGCCACGTCAAGCAAGAAGTCATCAACCCTACATCTTGAAGAAGAATCACAACCTGAAGTTTCATTTTTTGAATTCTTCCGTGTTGGAACGGCTATAATGTGCTGTTGTTCCTGCTCTTGTCTTAAGCGCTCCTCAAATTCCATTGTGGCTCTTCGGACAGACCCAGCGGACCATTTGGGAGCCTGGTCTGAAAGTTCCTGATGCTCGCTTGTTTCACTTGAGTTCTCACAATCATCCTGAGAACCCTGCTTACCCTCTCGGCATGCTTGATCTTTCATTTTTTCATGTGGTATTGCTGTGCTGCCATCGCTCTGTTCCCTACAGTTATTCTCCTGCTCCCAAGCAGATTCGGTTGCCATATCATGGATTACATTTCTCTTTGGTGCTTGTACTTGGCAAGACAGATTGTCTGTTTTCTGTTGGCACTGGCATGCTCCCTGGTTGAAAGACTCAATCTCCGTTATGATTTCTTTCACAGATATTGCATTTTCCGAGTGTGATTTTGGGAGATTACATTGAACAACTTCTTCAGAGACCTCCTAAAAAATGGGGGGGAAAAACAAATAAATTTAAATGGCTGTTCATTTATTATTTTTACAAAGAAGTATATGCAAATATATAATGTTGATAACCAAAGTGGGTAGGAAAACTGTAAAGCCATTCTAAAAGGTGTCCACACACAGATAGATCATGTACAATCCAAGGTCTATCCAATTTCCCTTGAAATCCTCAACACTCCTGAGCGTGCTCCCACACAGTACAATTGAGTAAATGATCAGAGGGTAAAGATTGGTCGTTTAACCCTTTGAGTGCCAACAACTGTGAGGTGCAAAATATCCATTAAAAAATGCCAGCGTCACTCACAACTGTTATATAAATAAAATAATGTTGTGTACAAAATGATTATATTTCTTATATAAAATGTAAACATTACAAGTCATCGGGGAATATGTATTAAGCCTGGTGAAGAAATAAAGTGGAGATAAAGTAGAAGGTGATAATGAACCAGCCAATCAGCTATGTTGGAAAAACTACAGTTAGGAGTTTATTGGCTGGTGTGTTGTAACCTTCCCCTTTATCTCTACACTAGGATTAAATACACCTGCCCCATTCTGGTGAATAAGAATGTTAGCTTTGCATTTTTCACACCTATTGTGACAAATGCACTTACTAAGCCATGGAGAGAGTACCAATGAATAAATCTGCTCCTGTCATGGCAGATAGCAGCTGAGTGGCTAGTACTGATCTCTCCAATACATCTCCAATTTATTATATTTGCAAGAACCACAAAAAGTTTAGTGCTATGGTTCCCAAAAGAAAAAAATATTCTAATACATCTATTCTATTATTCTGTGCTTATAGGTCATCCTTAGGTTCAATTATGTGGGGAGGGGAAGGATCTGCTTATTTGTCCACATATTATATTATAGGCAAAGCCAGTGCTTAAAGCTTCCAATTGCTGCCAATTACATTAGCCAAAAATTATATGAATTGCCACTAAACCAATCCACAGAACCTAACAAATACCCCGGCATACAGTTTGAGAACCACTGCCTTAGTAAATAACAGATGATGCAAGTGTGCTATAAAGAAAAATAATAATAATCATAATAATAAAAAAATGCATTTAAGACCTGCTGGGCATGCTTACCTTTGGCTGCTCCTCATCAGTAGATGAGTCTTCAGAGGCCTGTGGTGTACCAACATCAGTGCTTGATCTTGATTTGTCCATCGCACTCTCAGAAATGCCCGTCTCCGGCCAAGAACCTTTCAAGGCACCGTTCCTAATGTTGCTTACTTGCTCCTCCGTTCGAGTGGTAGAGCAGGTCCGTGGTCGATTCTCCTGAGTTAATTCCACAAATTTTTCCAGTGCACTTAGGAAATCAATCCTGTCACTGCTCATATCGTCAGTTTCGGACGTAAAAGAGGGCTGGACGGGAGATTCTGGGAGATCACCATCAATGTGAGACTCAAGCTCCCCTAATGGAAGGAGATGGCAGTTGTCATGGTGCAGTGCATCCTTCTCCATGTCTTCCAGCGTCAGGTCAGGGAGCTCAGCTCGATGGGTAAACATTCCAGAATGTGGAGAGAAGTCTCCAGTGAACCGGTCGGTTCTACAATTGTCCAGGAACACTGAAGACTCTGAGCAGCATCGTGCTGGACAACCGTTCATCGTGTTGAGGTTCAGAATGTCCTCTATTTGTCCAGTGTGAAAATCACAGGCTGTAAACTTTGCATTGCACAAGGAGCTGCTGATGGGGCAACTGGGGTTGCAGTTTTCAGTTTGAGGTCCCAGTGTAAAGGAATGGTGTATATCGGAGAGCTGCTCAGCTGAAGACGTAATGTCCTTTTTGCTCATGTCCATTCCTGTTTTCCCAATGGGCTCATGGTGGTCGGACAGGTCACTGTCTGAGTGGGAACGCCAGAGTTTGTTGTGGCGCTGCTTGCTGCAAAGTAAGCCCAAAAACACATCATAAATCACACTGACTGTAGCATTATTTGTATACACATATCAAAAGTACAAGATTATTAAACTGTTCTAATGCAAAAGACCTTAACGGGGGGAAATAAGGTTGGATTTCCTACCCTGTAGCTTTTGCTATGCTGTTCTATCTCATTTCAAACCTGAGAAAGGCATGTATTCCTGGCATAGTGGTAGCAAGTACTGGGGTCTGTACTGCAGTTTGTGCTATTGTTAGACTATTGTACCACTTAATGTAAGAAGTTGCAGTGCGGTTTATGGCTTGACAGAGCTGCCTGGATACAAGACAAACACTCATGTGATGTCTCTACATTTCAAATGCAAGTGCAAAATGACAAGACACCTGTTCTGTGTGTCACATCACTGAAGTATGTTACCAGGAAAAACAAGAAGACAAGTACACAGTGAACTTCAAATGTACAAGTTCATGTGGAAATTAGGGACATGTTAAGGACACTCCAACATTTAAAAAAAAAAAGTTGTCAGAGGTGATGCAAAATTATAGCAGTACATATGAAATACAGCTCAAGACACCCCCACCCCTTCTCGAGAACTTGGGAAAACCCAGTCCATTTTTCTTGAATATAGCATTCGTTTTTTTGACATAGCTTTAGTAGGCATGTTCACACTATGGCCCTCCAGCTGTTGTGAAACTACAAGTCCCATCATGCCTTGCCACAGTTTTGCTATTAGAGAATGCTAAAACTATGGCAAGGCATGCTGGGATGTGTAGTTTCACAACAGCTGGAGGGCCACAGCTTGGACATGCCTGATCTAAGTCATCTGCAGCACAGAATGGAGTACTAATTACAGTGGTTTTCATTTTTAGAACAATAAAGTCCTAAGTATTTTTTTTGTTGGGTTTCCTCTTATTACTGCTCCATTGTAGTTATTGTTGAGAAGCTTTGGTTGGGTCTAGCACCCTGACTTAAAGCTTGGCCATACATGTGCAGGTAGGAATTGCTAACAGCACTGTTTTTTTTTTTTTTAGCTAAACTGACTGCATGCATGATGATGTAGCAATTGTTGTGACCATAGCCAATCACAATATCCCTCCCCTTGCCCAACAGATTTAAGGGGAGTATGCCTGAAAAGCATAGAGGAGGCACTGCAATACAAAACAGGTTGCCATCCTAGAAGCTAATTCTATTATTCCAGGAAAATAGGTTTCACCTATGGAACGAAGAACATTTGTTATTGGATACAGTGGTGTTCTACTATGTTGCTTAAGGCAAATGATTTCTATTTAAAGACATTACAAATAGGCAAGAGTGTAATTCGATCACATTTTCATAAGTACTGCGACTATACACACGGTCATCTGATGTTTCTCATGATAACAGCTGCTGGGAGGGCAAACTAAACAGTTCTGCTGTACTACTCAGTGGTCATGGTAAAAGTCATAGACGGACTCATGATAGACAGTCATATGGTCGACCACTAATGGTCAGTGGTCAAAAGGAGGACAATGTTTTTAGGGTGTCTATGTCAATATGGACACTGTCTTGCAGCGCTCGGCACACTATTTTATTCTCCCTCCATGCTCTTGTGGATGGTAGGGCATGAAATACCGCCTGTCGGCACATGTCGGCTGAAAATTTTGTAAAAAAACAAAACATGTCGACCATATGACTATCTATCCTGATATGACCAAGAAATTCAAGCTTAAAATAACCTTACCTAGCTAACAGGATGCCTTGATATTCCTCCAACTGCTTCATGAAACTAGGATTGGGTTTGGTAACTGTGCGCCTCTCCTTCACATACTCAAAGGCTCTATCCAGGTTCCAGCCGTATTCCTTCATTGCATATGCAATCACAGTGGAAGCGGAGCGGCTGACTCCCATTTTACAGTGCACAAGACATTTAGCTCCATGCTTCCTGTAGGGTAATAAAACGTATGAATCATTTGTAAAAATCGGTAAAGGGAAAAAAACAGAAGAAAACTTTTAAGAGACTTCGTTATGAAAAGGGAAGTCTTTCACAAAGTTTGAGCTACCACTAGAGGGCGCCAACTCCCCACATGTGATATTTACAAGGCATTGATACAGCTGCCAGACTGGTTGTTTCATTGAAGAAAACACATGTGAACACGTGTCTATTTTGAAACTGTGATAAACCTGTTCAATGTTTTGGCAACATTAGGAAGTTCAGTGTACCACCCAATGCAAGACATTACATTTCTTTCTTTCTAGTACATACAGCACTAGAAATAGCCCCTCAATTAGCACAATAGCCTTGACAAATTGGTAAAATCAATCCAATCTTTCTTATTTTACTATTAAAATCTAAAAAAAAACCTTGCTTTTCTGTACGATGACTTCAATAAAAACATTAATGGAAAAAAAATCTAAAAAAAAGGTATGAGACCTTATCAGGAAACCCCAAGGCCTGATTAAAGGTTCCAGGTGGCCCTAGGCCAGTGGTAGCCAACCCTAGCCCTCGAGAGCTACCAACAGTTCACATTTTCCAGACAACCTAGCTGCTGCACAGCTGCACTCATTAATCACTAACACATTTTAAAAGATCCACAGGTGGAACTAATTAGCTCACTTGGGATTCTGTGAGGAGACCTGCAAAACATGCACTGTTGGTAGCTCTGGAGGACTAGGGTTGGCTACCCCTGCCCTAGGCTATGGTACCCGGAGCTCTCCTTGTAATGCTGCTAAACACATGTATGGGCATTCAGGGACTTGCCAGTCATACTGCTGAAGGAGACTGTAGATGTAAATAATGTTATGGTTCCGTCAGTAAGTTACATTGGCACAACCATCTGGCAGCCACCTTAAGAAGTTTACCCCTCACAGTACATCGGGATGGGTGATAGGTAACAGGCACCAAACAAATGAGACCTTCATTTTATTCACCGGCTGTCACCAGAAAGGCACCTCCCACAGCCCTTATGCCCTAGGCTGCAGCCTAATCAGCATATTGGTTAATCAGGCATAGGGAAACCCAATCTGAAAATATTAATAATCGCTGTTCCTCATATCAAACACACAGACATCTCCATGAGCACTATTAGAATCACTACTAACATAGTTATTAGGGGAATTACAGGTGCAGCAAGGGAAACCCTAGGATATATAATAAACATAGTTTAGCGCATCATCAAACTGTAGTCTAGATTGCAGGAAATGCAGATAATCAAACCCAAAACTATGCATTACCGCACATTAGCTGCTAAGCTTAGGCAAAATACAATTTAATAGCTATGGGCAATTAACCCATTAGCCAAAAGTCCACTATACTGTAAAGGTGCCCACACACTAGAACGATTTTTGGGCCGATTTTCGATAAATCGGCCGATATTTACCGATAAACGGTCGAAAATCGGCCGATGCTCGCTCCCGTGGATCTTTTGCTAAATCTTCTGATCTTACGTGCTGCACAAAAGATCAGAAGATTTAACAAAAGATCCATAGGAACGCACACGGGATCTTAAGAAAAATCTTTGGTAAAGATGTGCACTTGCCTGAAATCTTTTGTCCAGATCGGACAAAAGATTTGAAGGCTAATTTATGCGCACATCTTATGATCGCAGATCTTTCTAGTGTGTGGGCACCAGTCATGCAGCTAACTGAGGGGCAGATTTATTAAGCTTGGAGAAGAGATAAACTGGAGATAAAGCGGAGAAAAGGTAAAAGGAGATAAAGCACAGCCAATCAGCTGCGTTTGAAAAAGAAAGTTGGGAGCTGATTGGCTGGTGCTTTATCTCCTTTTACCTTTTCTCTGCTTTATCTCCAGTTTATCTCTTCTCCAAGCTTAATAAATCTGACCCTGAATTCCCACGCATAGTCTACTACTAATATGCAAATCAGTGTCAATGGAGTAACAACATAAAGAACAGGATGAATAAGAGGATCTACTCACTTTGCTTTAGAGATGAATTTGTATGTATCATTCCAATAGGCCAGCAGGTCAGTGCCTTCCTCATCATATACTCTGATATTGTGATATTCAAAGACACCAGGGAAGAAGTTATCGATCTCTCGAGTAACGTTCAAAATGTACCGGACCCTGTTTTAAAAGCAAAAACACACAATGGTAAATGCAAATCGTCTCAGACTTCTCAAAACAATAGAACATTTAAATACACTCTGCGAAGACATAACGTTCGGGTAGAAATTTTCACCGTCCGCAAACAACTAGTACATATACTGCTGAGAAAGTAACAGGAATCTAAGAGGTTAAATATCTCCGAGTCATTCATTGACAAGTGGGATTGATTTCATTAAGTTACAAAGAGAACCCAGCTCTAATCTTGCAGATAGCCTGGATATTTACATAAATCCAGAATATTTTCCGGCATGAAGTGCAGCCATATATAATTGAATGTATCATTTGTTATCCAGCAAGCACAAGGCTGGGTACACACTATAGGGGTTATTCTGATTCACTTGGAAAGGCACAATCACTCTCTAATGGACAAAACCATATGCACTGCAGGTGGGGCTGACGTAACATGTGCAGAGAGTTAGTTTTAGGTGTTTTATTGTTTCTATGAAGGGTAAATACTGTCTGCTTTATTTTTACACGGCAATGTAGATATCAGTTTGAAGTACACACCCCACCCAAATCTAAGTCTCTCTGCACATGTTACATCAGCCCCACCTGCAGTGGTTTTGTCCATTAGAGAGTGCCTTTCCGAGTGAACCAGAAAAAACCCTATGCCTGTGGTTCCGCAGGGCCTATGAGAAGTCTTTGAAGGACGTTCAGACATATTGGGTGTACATAACCACTAACAATATCTGATTGGCCGCTCAAACCACCTACATGTATATTTCATTTTAGTGTGTAACAAGCCTATGGAATGGTAAAAGCCACTAGGTCAACAAGTCACTTTCCATACTTAAGTCCCTATATTTTCAAATTTAGGTTATGAATATAAAAGAAGAAATTCTCTATTTTAAAAGACTTTTCACATTTTCATTTTTCCTCTGATTTCTTCAATTTATGTTCTATGTTCTATTGACTTACCCCCGGTTCTGCAAGTCTTCCAGATTAGAGGCGTTCCATTCTGAGCCCTGTAAAATAAATACAAATTAGTTGTGCTTAGAAACAAATTTAAAAACACAAACAGACAATTTAAATAAAGAGAAATGCAACAAGTGAGAAATATGAATATAATAATTACATAACCTATTTCATGCTCATTAGAAACTGTATACATCTGTATTAGGAACAGGGAGTTAATGCTTTGCAACCCGCATCTGCTTGGTGGTGAGACACACAGAACCTTAACAGGAAAGTAAACTGAAGATTTAATTCTCCATGCTGTAATTGGACCCAATTGAGAAGGGTGTGCGTGTGTGGGGGGGGGAAACCTGTCAAACCAGGTACCACCTTCTAAACGTCATGTTTTCAGATTTCATGGGTCAGAGGGTGTAAAAAAAAAAAAAAAAATGCAGCTCACTGTTCGGGATTTATAGTGCCTGCCCAAGGGGAGAGGATAATTACCAGGCTGTGCATTCAGGGTCCCAAAATATGACCTCAGAGCAATCTTAGGCATATATTCAATGCCGTGGGCGAGCGGTGACTGCGAGCAGGACTTTTTGCTCGCAGTCACCGCTCACCCTGTCAGTATTCAACTGACCCCCCTCATTCGCAAATTCCCCCTCGCTCCGTTTTTTGAGCGAGGGGGAATTTGCGAATGTGCCTCCAAAAGCTGCGAGAATCGAGGCTAATTACAGCGAGTTTGCTGCACTAGCCGCGGCTCTCGCAGTTTAGGAGAATCCTCGCCGTTCTGTAACTGCGAGGATTCCCACGGAACGTTGCATAGTGCGAGCGGCCGGCGCGGGGGTTAAACTGCGAGGATCACTGGTTTTCTGTGATCCTCGCAGTTTAACCCCCTCGCCGGCCGCTCACACCGGCATTGAATACTTGCCTTTGAGTGTCTCCTCCAATGAACAATGTACAAGATTGGGTACTTGTGAGTTATCCAGGCGTCCGATTTTTAAATCGGGTCGGATCGGGACATCGCATCGCATCGCATGCGACCATCGGATGCGATGCGATGCGATGACCCGATTTTTCCATAGGAATCAATGTTAAAATGGACTGAGTCCATTTTAACATGGAATTCAATGGGAAAAAGGGTCCTTTTCATACCCCTACTATCCAAGTGGGCATGGAGTTGGATATAAACCTGTGGCGAGCGTAGCGAGCCACCGAGCCCGAAGCGTGGCGAGCGTAGCGAGCCCCGCGAGGGGACACGGAATACCGTCCCCTCGCGGGGCTCGCTTCGCTCGCCACGCTTCGGGCTCGGTGGCTCGCTACGCTCGCCACAGGTTTATATCCAACTCCATGCCCACTTGGATAGTAGGGGTATGAAAAGGACCCCTTTTTCCATAGGAATCATTTTAACATTGATTCCTATGGAAAAATCGGGTCATCGCATCCGATGGTCGCATGCGATGCGATGCGATATCGCATCGCATCTGATTGTATGCCTTAACTTAAGGCATACAATCAAAAAATCGGACGCCCGGATAACTCACAAGTACCCAAGATTGTAATTTTCCTTTACAGAAGATGATGTACACTTCCCTATCAAAGCATCCTAATGATACCAATGCAGACTGCTTATACCAAGAAACTGAAATATTTCTTCATCTCTGATTACAAAAGTGATAAAGACCAGGTAGAGACCCCAGAAAAGTCCATGGTGCAGGGGCGGCCTATAATAATCTAACACACATGCTGGACTTTCACTGACCCGTGTTGGATGACAGCAAATCTGAGCACATGGGAGGTAGGGAATGGGTGTAGTGAGCCAACAAGTTACAATTAAGTTTAAAAATATGCAGATTGTGGGTTTCTGGTTTAGACCACATGACATTGTTTATTAAGTTCATACCAAGGTCCCTGTGGACATTTTAACTAGAAAACCAAAAATCGATGAAATTATAGTATATTCAAATTGAGCGAGATCTCCAAACCTTCACTAAAAAAAAGTCTTGGTCTCAGTAATTTGCCACAGTACCTCCTCCCAATACTCTGTGTCAGTCTTCAACAGTGAGGATCAGCTCTACAGATTAGCTGAAGAGCAGTGAAGGACACCACTACGGTACAGGACAGGAGGTAGGGAAAAAGATCGGACAGTGCTGTATTTCCTGTTGTCCTATGCAGAAGAGCAGCAGAAATCTATGACCAAAATCAGCTATCCCTTGCACATGCAGGGCGCAGGTAAGTGGTAAAGTATTGAACTACCCTCATTTAAATTATGATTTTTCTTGGTTTTTATTTTACCGACATCAAGTTGCTGTCATTGATTTACAATCTGCAAAGTGCCAAAATATTGCCATGACAATCATAGTCCCCACATCATGCAGTGACAAAACAGATTTTAAAACCCCTCTTTTCAATATGCACAAAACGCATGTCCCCAAACCCCCTCCTCCAGCCCTATAACGGAAGAGATTCCCGACTGACTGGCTTTGACTAGGTTACACTGATAAATATGGCTGTGAGGAAACACCATAAATCATAGCAGAAAGACTTTGTAGTGGCTGCCATATAAGTATACCGCACAGAGTCCATTTAAGTCCATTTATTCTAAAGCGTGTGCGTTTAATAGACTGTGGTTCCAATTGATAGATCTACAGTGTCTAGTTAGACATTCAATAGGTCAACACCAAAAGGCAAGCACAAGGATCGAAGCATGGATAAGTCGCTGACAGTCAGGATCCCAATGGTCAGTATTCAAACATCGTAGCTGCCCGACAATCGCTATTTTGACCAACAGGGGCTATTCTTCCTCGTGGGGGTCCCTAACGGCTCCCATAGAGGGAGAAAATAACTCATGGCAAGCAAAGCGTGCCACTACGCCCTTCAGGGGCTTTTTTTGCACTTCCCCTACCCCTGTAAGAATAACAGCGACCGGGATTCTGATGCTGTTGGGATCCCGACTGTCAGCGAATCATACCAGTAGCATGGCGAGCTGATCGAGCCATGCAAGGGTACGTGTTACACTAACTGCAAGTTTTTACATCGGTTCTCACATCCAGGTCCCCAAGTCAGATAAATCCCAGACTGTGCTGCTGCCCGAATATAAAAGCAGGATCAGTCACATACAGAGGAACTATTGACAAACTCAGCTTTTTTACCTGGAAATAGGCTTGTGTGACATGTTATTCTATGGTCTTTGTAGATTTGGTAATGTCAGGGCATCCACTTATTTTGTTTGGAGAAAGCTGCACTTATTTGTATACCCTCGGGTACCATTCATATGTTGGCAGTGGACAGTGGAAAGATTTCACCGTATTTGGGGCAGCATTTTCCCCACAGGGAATAATGGAGTCTGCCAAGTATCATTCATAGGCCCCCAAAGACCAAGCTTTGAAGATAGTCTTTCTTTTACAACAATGCCTGCTGATATCACCGTTTTCATGATCCTCCTCTTACCGGACCTGCAGATCGGTGTCCTTGCAGTGTAAATAGTTTAAACGCCCCCAGAGAGCCTGGCTGTCATCTGCCATTAACCTCTCTCAGCTTCCAAACCCAGCCGCTGTTTCCTGCTCTCTGATGTGATAAAACAAGCCACAGGGTTTCGCTCTTCCGAAGAGAAGAAAGGACAAGGACTGGCCTACATCACGTCCCCTGCCAGCACCCCCAGCAGTGGAAACAGAGCTGTGCGGAAAACCAATAGATCTACCAGGGAATGATTTTATTTTCATTTCCACTGTTGATGTAGACAGCATGAAATTATACACTGCTGAAATGAGAAGCGAAAGCCGGGATGGCAAGGAGGCATTATGTATGGATGCAGTGTTCCTTACTGTGAATTATTAGGACAGTATTCACAGTAAACACAAGGCCACAAGTATCTTGTTTTCTAGAGCATTCCAAGTAAAACTAATGTGTACCCAGGTCCGAGCGGTTTAGTTCTGTTCTAGTTCATTTGGATGGAGAACATATGTAAGTTGCCTGAACACTGATGAAGACTTTGCAGGCCTATTTGATTTACCTTAACTAATTGGTAAAGAATTACACTACACTTCTGCCCTCATGTCGACAGATCAAAATCTGACCACACTGGTAATAGTCACTCAGCAAAGTAAGGGATATTCCGACGCACAAGGGATATTCAATATATGCTGCATTCGCTGCTTGGTGTTACCATTTAGACTGACAACACAAAGCCGGTTCATTGACTCTCTGAGCCTTCAGAGTGATTGCTGGCCTACAATGGATGCAGAATCAAAGTGTGTGTGTGTACAGATGACATTAATGTGCGCATGGCTGACCGTTTCCTCACAGGGTTCAATGAACGCTAATCACAACGCCAGATGAGCGACATTCCAAATGATGAATGCAGGTGAGCAGCATTCCAAATAAGGTTGGCTCAGAACCTCCAGTCGCCTGTATTGGCGCCTTAGATAAGGTATAGGGCAGTGGTTCCCAACCCTGGTCCTCAAGTACCCCCAACAGTGCACGTTTTCAAGGTCACCCGGCAGGTGCACAGATTATTCATGCACATTTTAAAAGATCCACAGGTGGAGCTCATTAGTTCACTGATTCTGTGTGGAGACCTGCAAAACGTGCACTGTTGGAGGTACTTGAGGACCAGGGTTGGGAACCACTGGTATAGGGTATAACAGAACAGCCACACAAAAAATAGTGCCCCAAAGGATAGGCCATATAATCTAATATACATAAAATCATATGCGTATAATAAAGTCACACATAGCCAGATGGTATGTCAAGAAAATAAGTCATACAACTATGAAACAGTGTGCGTGTGTATGTATATACACCATTAGGTAGCTGCCTAGGGGCTCCAGGATCACAGGGTGCCCCTGAGTCTGACTATCACAAAAGTAAGGAAATTAATGCAAATCTATTAGTGTGTGGGTGGTGGGAGCAGTAAAATTACATTTTTCTGATAAACCTTACACTGGGTGGGCTGTCATAATACATATAAAAATATATACTCAGTGACCACTAATAAAACAGTGCAGATATTTTAGGTTCTCACGCAAAAACAAATACTATGAACACACAAGGTGTTTGGCTAAAAACGGATAATGCCAGTAACTCCTTGATAGACATGAGAGAGCAGTACTTGCGTACATTAAAACCACTTCCTAATATTAACCACTACACACGTCACTGTGTGAAGAAATGTCACTATCAACGTCTTAAGTGTTTCTACCGGGAACTTCATGTCACTTTTGAAATAGTTTCACACTGGACTACAGAAAATGATTGCACAAATATACATGACAAATGCCTGGACAGACTGCAGCAATCCGAAAACCCAATTCTTACCAGGTAGACATGGTCGAAGATTTCAGTGGGGCTATCCATCTGTCCCAAGATGACAATCATCTCATTGTCAATAAACTCTTTAAACTCCCTCAGATTGCACACCATCTGCATTTCCAGCTCTGTCCGGATCTACAAAGAAGCAACAAAGTTTTAAAATCTGTGTGAGAGTGTGTACACACGGTTCGATGTTCTGTGCGATCCGATGTATGATTCGATGTTTTGTCCGATTTTTACTTTTCCCTTTTTTTTTTCTCTACTCCTTAAGATATGCCTTAAGATATGCTTAAGATTTTGACTTTTTTCCATACAATTTGCTATGCGATTTCCTATTTGATTTACTATGCGATTTCCTATGTGCCTTAAGATTTGCTTAAGATTTTGACTAAGCGATTTTGACTTAACAACAGGATGACTGACAGGGCCCTGGAAATCGTATAGCACATCGCATCTTAAGCATATCGCAAGGCACATACGATGCATGCGATATGCTTGCGATTTGTGCTAGATAGAGTGTGCTGCCCACTCTATCTCCCCTCCGATCTCTCCTTAAACGGGAGCGCGCATCGGGCTAGGAAGCCCTTACAATGCATACAATCAGTATGCGATATGTATGCGATATGGCTTCCGATGTTGACGATATCGTCAACATCGGAAGCCATATCGAACCGTGTGTACACACTATGAGAGGGGAACCACATGTATAGGTTACATTTAATTACAACATAATAAAAACACAAGCAAAGAGGACTTATCTCCTAAGCACATTGGTGCTTTTTGGTCTCATTTCAGGGGCTGGACCAATATTCTAAAGAATACCTGCTTACCACCATTAACCTGTATCACCACCAAGGAACCTGTGCCCATCAAGTAAATGATGCTAGGGAATTACATAGAAATTCGATTTTTTTTTCTAACTACAGATATTGCTTGGCACAAGCAGCACCCAGAATGTTTTGTGTTTTACATAAATATATACTGCATCAATACCACAATACAACAAAGTTAATCTTTTAGAACAGCACACGCACACTGCCCTGATAAATGGTGGCTGGCCTCCTAACAGTGGGAGCAGACTATCACATCAGTGTTCATCTGACACAGGTGGAGGAAACCGCTGAATTAATCCTATAGGCGTTACAGGTGTTAGTGGGAGCCCCAGAGACAGTACACAGCCAGTTGCTGGACACAGAGGGACCAGATTCCTGATGGCACATTACTCCTCCGCTACTAGGCTTAATATAAGGACATGCAAACCGCTCACTAGAGGGATGGGTGGGTGAGGTTTGAGAGAGGAGGGGGTACTCAGAAACTAACAGCCCAATCAAATGGTTAGGAACCGCTGGTTTAGAAGCAAAATATATTTCTAGGTTTACAACAGTGTTTGCTTCTTCTATTGATCAACCAAGAGATAATTTGTCCGGTGTGCAAAATCTTTCCACATGTGATTTATATTTTCCAGTTGATATACCAGAAGTAGGGGCATATACTAAGTCACACCAATACCCCTGATAGGAACACTCCTCCCTGTAATGCCTCATTTATCTCTTCTGAAGCTAAGAACTGGGCAAAGGTCCCAGTCACTGCTGTTACTTGGCATATATATATATATATATATATATATATATATATATATACGGTAAACGCAAAGAATTAAAAATATTTTGGAGTATAATCTGTATTCTTATCAATTTATTTTTCAAACTACTAAAACTATAAAAAGTTGATCTAGTAAAACTGTATGTGACCCTTTCACCTCTTTGGATGTGATGTTTTCCAGGTCTCGTTGCATCATGATTTCTCTTAATTTAATTTTAATTAAACGCTCCGTGCGCTCCCGCTCTGTTGGGCTGTAAAAAACAAACAAACAAGCAATGGCACTTAATTCGCGGCGTGTTATCACAAACAGCTGCTGGAGCTCCGGTGTGCATTCCCCACGTTATGTCCTAAAGACACTATTCTGACAGCAGCCATAGGGGTCTTACATGGCGGCTCCAGCATGGAACACACATCTACCACCACCTTTCCGAGGACAGTGTCGTTCATGTCCATTTACGGCTTTGGAAAGCAGCTAATCGCTACTTGCATTCCTTTAACCTCAATTCCTTAAGGCCTTATCGCTCACTGCAAAAATAGCCCAGCTAATCACTAGTGAAAGCAGGGTGATGCTGGAGGTGGGGATGGCTGTAGGAGCAATATAACAAGTTCTATAGCTGAAGTAACTGCTACACCTACAGTAGGAGTGTGCTCTAAGGAATAATCTAACTGTACAAGCTACTGTATAACACATTTGAGCATAAAATAGCTGACTGTATATGCCAAGTGCACTTTGAAACTATGCTAACAAGTATAGTGTCTGCATACAGTAATCAAGGCAATAATGGGAACTGGAAGAGACGACTTACACATCGGTGAAGAGCACAGGTGAATCAGAGCGGTGGGACTGCACATCCTGCATAGCATTCCATTCATTGACAGATGTCTGGTCAGAGTTAATGTGACTCTCGTAGTAACTAACCCATGTTAAAAAAAGGCTGCCTGGGTAGTAGTTGTTGGCACGTGCTACCTCGCAGGCTTTGTGCAAGCTTTGTAGGGCAGACCTGCATACAAAATATAAAAGAAGGGACAGATCAAAAAAATGAAGTTAAATGAATATAAACACAATGTAGATACGTAGCTAGTACAAACTGCTAAGATGAGGGGTCATTCTCAGGACTGCTCTTTCATGTGTCTGAGTGGTTTTACAGAGCAAGGCCCAACAAAGGAAAGTGATGTATGCAATATAGAAGATCTATTTCTTACCACATGGCTTGAACGGACACAGGCTTGAATATATGAATCCTGTTATCTGTTGACACGCTGAACCCTCTATAAAGAAAGGAAAGCACATGGAAATCATTCACGGTCATCCAGAAAATAATCTCAATTTCAATTCTCAAAATAATAATGAAAAAAAAAAAAAAGTATACACTTTACTGGGGATGAGTTGCATTTACCCACATTTACATTAGCTCATCGTTGCGAATTCGCAATGGTGTGCGCCAACCAGAATAACCTCCTTAGTCTCAATAAACAAGACCCCTTTAAAATTTTTATTGAAAGCTAAAAAAAAATATGTCCTTTCTACCAAGCATGCACCACCGGCACGTTTATTCAGCCAAGTCCCTGTGCTCAGACACACATGGGTACAGTGAGGTGTGACCTAGAACTGTATGTACGGCTGAGCTAGGGCACAGTAAAAGGTCAGGAAGATTTGCCAAGCATGGACAGACAAGAATGAGGCGCGCTAAAAAAGAGCAGAGCAATCAGGCACATGTGCAACTTCAAGCACAATCATTTATATAAAAAGAAATAGTATCGAAGAAAAAAAAAAGCTTACCCATCCCCATCCAAATGGATAAGGGTATCACTCCACAGGGGTAGGACGAGGCCCATGGTACACGAACTGCTAAAACACAAGAAGAAGAATTAGTTAAATAGGACTGCCAGAAACTTACAAATATACTTTTTTTCATTAAATTGATAAATATTCAGTGGTTTCAATTTCTTGTTGTAGAACCTAAAAAGAGTGTGCTTAGTGTGTATCACAAGCAATTATCAATATCAGTGAGACATGAGGTACACAGTGCCTCATAGCTCAGCTATGTTACTGGACACCAGCAAATGAACAGGTTGCATGCTCATGGAAATTGGTGAAAGCACAGCAGCTGCAGTAGACAGGTAGATTCAGGCAAACCATAAACCTAGTTCAAAGATTTTATTGTAATTTGACCCTTAACGACGCAGAGAAGTCATTTACTCAAATTGTGTGTACTGTGAATGTGATGAGTGCATGGAAAAAGCAAGGCATCTTGTGGTGTGAGGGATATTTTTAGTGGGAACTGATTAAGGAAGCCTAGCAACCCACCTAAAAAGTTGTCATAAATACTGAGGCCTGTAAGCCCAAGAAACCTGACCTGTTATCTAAAAGCAGCCTGGACTCTACGTGTAGTGACAATCTCCCTGAGCAGAAAGCCGCCATTAAGAAAGTACATTCTGGACTAAAAACACATAAGTATCAATGAAACATCACAGATCTATGGCAGTTCTCCCAAGACTAGATCTGCAGAGTACAATAAGCGCTATCAATGGAGTGAACACAAAGTAAGCAATTAGGATTTTCTCAAAGGCATTATGTATCGCTCCTGTAAAGAACTTGATAACAAACATAGCTCTGCTAACTTCCCAGAAGGAGCCGCTACTCCATCCTTTTGTGGAAAGCCTATTTACGTGACCAGCCAAGGTTCAAGGAGATGGTGCTGGCAAATTTAAAATGTAATGTAACACGGTCTGCATTACAAAAGCCTTGTACACACTGGCAGATAATACGAGTGATATTGCTCACTTAGCCCTTGGGAGCGATACCGCTCATTATATTAGCCAGTGTGAATGCACCTGCCGACGGACGATGCGCGGCCCTGCGGGTCATTAAGGACCAGCTCCGTCTGTGCATGTTCAGGCGAGGAGCAGATATCAGCGACAGCAGGGATGGTCATGTGTGCACACACCTTTCGACCAGGGTTGCCTACCTGACCTTCTCCTTCAGGGAGAAAATGCTCTGTTCCTGGACTTCCCTGGTAATGTACAGTATGATTGCCATCACCTGTGGTGAAACACCTTTCTTATCAATTACATAGCTCCCCACAGGTGATGGCAATCATACATTACCAGTGAAGTCCAGGAACAGAGCATTTTCTCCCTGAAGGAGAGGCTCAGGTAAGCTACCATGATTTAGACCGAGAAATAGAATTGACTCAGGAATCCACAAATATTTAAGTGGTCAAACTCAAAAATATACACAGATACAGCTATTGACTCGCACTACAAGTAAGGACCAGTCCATGGTATACTGTACCTTGAAATGATTACTGTCTGTTGTACAGATACTTCAGGTTACAAAAAGGACAAGTTTAGTCCAGACCGAACAAACCCTCTAGTCTGCAGAACTGCATTTGCATAAAAGTCCTGGTGTGAACTATTGGCTCCTAGCTTGACTGATGCAGAAGTGGGCCAATAAGAAGGAAGTCATTTGTAATATATTGTGTCAGTCCAGACTTTATAGAAACTCTCAGAAGTAACAAGTCAATGGAGATTGGCTAAATACACACTTGGGGTCCTAGATGATGAATCCTCTCTAAAGCCCCCCATACACGGTCCGTTAATCGGATCCGTTGTGTGCTTAAACAGCACACATCGGATCGGATCGCATCCCTAGTGCATGCATTGTGCATGCACTGCGATCCAATGTATAGCTAGTACAAAAAGTATGTGCAGCACATACTTTTTGTACCGTACTATGTGATGCGCGGGAGCGTGCATCGCATAGTACAAAACGGAGCCATACACAACGGACCGTGTATGGGCTCCTTAACGCCAGTTAAAATGTAAGATTCTCCACCCCCCCCCCCCCCCCTGAAAAAACAGGACTTCCATAGAAACATAGAATTTGACGGTAGATCAGAACCTCTCAGTCTGCTCCAAAAGTACATTGTGTCACAGCAATTACAAACAAACCAAAAACCACAATGCTATTTCATCACTTTTTCTGTTTAAAGGAACTGATTGACATTTGGAAACCATTTATACTGCTGCCCACTGTGAACTTGTCCTTGGCATCACTCACCAGCACCCCTCCTTGTTGACAGAAGCAAACTTTTCTTTTTAAACCTAGCTCTTGAGAAACAGCAGTTGTTGTACTTTAGGAACAAACTTGTCAACAAAAAAAAGAACATCCTCCCAACCGATTGGTGACGAAACAAACACATGCCAAGCTTGTGTCAGCGAGGACTACGTAGCAGATATGGCACGATGTGCAGGAGGGGTTTCAAAACAAGCTGCAACATATTTTCCATAGCAACCAGAGAGTGTGCAGCTATGAACAACACTGGAGATTCCTGGCATAGCAGTTCCCTACTTTTCTCTCTCTGGCTGTTGGCAGTAAAAGGAGGAAGAGAAGTAGGGAGTCTCCAGCTGCCAGGGAAAATGGGGGAAAAAATAAGAAAATACTGCAAGACAGACTTTTTACGGTATATAGAAAGATAGAAAGAGAACAAGAGCTTGATGTGTGAAATGCGTCAGTTGAACATTTCACAAACATGGGGGGGTTTCTGTGCATGGGTATTCAATGCTCATTACAGGGATGTACAGTATCACCCAGCTCTGAAAGCAAAAATCCACATTAACTAATGCCTCAGGGCATGTCTATGGATCCCGTCAACTATCACAGGAGCTACATCACCAAAAGCTCCTAGCTCAGGCCAGTATTCAATGAGAAAAATTTACCTTGTTTTATGGCGAGTTTGTGCTATTTTCGCGTTGGAAGGAGCATTTTGCTCTCCAAAAGTGAACCACCCTATTCAATGTGATATTTTCGCCGTCTTTTTAAGTGATTTTCGCTGTGTCTCTCCGTGTAGCAATTCTCCATCTTTTCATGGAGAACTGGAATGTGAACTTTTAAACTAAAAGGTTTTTTTTTAAATTTTGGTGTAAAAAAATCAGGATTTTTTTTCTGTGAAGGGGCATGTTATTTTTATTCATGTGCTTATAGCACATGAATATATATTTAATTTTAAAAAAATATATTTTTTACATTTTTTTTTTTTTTACACAGAGCAGCCAGCAGGGGGCCCGAGCGCTCGAGCCGCTCATTAGATATTCATATATTCACTGCATCCGATCATTACATATGCACGATTGGGTGCAGTGAATACTGGGTCCCCTGCTGGCTATGGGGGGGGGGGGGGCGCAGCCCACCTCCCCTCCACATATGTTCTGGGGCAGCCAGGGAGACTTTAATCTCCCTGGCTGCCACCGTCCCCCGGCTCCCTGCCGCTGGTCCGCTGCAGGGGTTAAGACTCGCCGTGAGTGGCGGCAAGTCTTAACCACATTGAATAGTGGGAGCAGGAGTGGCAGCGAGCCCTCCGGAACAGGGCGAGTGCATGGCGAGAGAAAAAATCTCTCGCCATGCACGGAGAATTTTTTTCATTGAATACTGCCCTCAGTCATGTATTTCCATGTATAGATTTATATTTAGATGTTGCATGCCAGAGCAAACTGTATGTTCCTTGAATGAAAATACAATAAATGTGTTTTCACCCCTCGCACTTAACCAGGCCCCCATAGAGATTTATCGCCAAATACAGACGTCACAAAAACAATTATCAGCAAATGAAGCCACTTTTAAACACAGCATGCCTGAGCCACATTATAAGCGTAAGATACATTACATTGAATAATCAGGAAGTACCTGTCATTATATGGAAAATCTATGCCCAGAACAATGCTCTCCTCTGTGTCTTGCCTTCCGTTGGTTGAGACGACAACCATGTAACGTGTACGATTCTGATAGGTGCTTTCCAATTTAACAGCCTAAATGGGGGAAAAGAAAACACATTTTAAAACAGAAAGGTCAAACAGAAATGCATCATCATCTATTACAGCAATTGTAATAGGTGTTAAAGCCCCATATCAGCACAACAGTCTGTAAATCCAGAACGGCCTGCAGAAAGAAATCCCACCTGCAGTTGTATATCCATTGGTAAGAGTGCACCCTACATACGGAGACAGCTCTGGTGCTAAGGTGCTATTGGTAGCGAAAGCACGATTACTGCTTGTTCTCTTCCCAGGAAAAATAGAACACCTCCCCTATTACTTAAATCGGAATTACATCAGAGGCACATGTGTGAAAGCAGAAGAAATTAAACACGGAAATTTCGCAATGTCCCAGGTTAAGTACAGTATAACCAATCATTAAGTCAGAGAGACACAAAGTTCCACCAGCCAGTATTATTATGGGGTGGGATTTATAACAAACTGTACAAAACGTGCACACCCACGACTTTAAAGCTGCTCAGTCAAAAAAGCAATATGGGTTTAGAAACGTGTGTTTAAAATCCTAAGATTTAACCCTTTGAGTGCCAAGCAAATTTGTCGAACCTTGGTGTGAAAAAACATTTTTAATCATCTTAATGACCTGTACCGTTTACCTTACATAGGAAATCTTTTTTTAGACAACATTTTTTTATTTGAATTTATATAACAAATGTGAGCGATGCTGGCATCTTTAGGGGATATCTTGTACATCTCTCGCAGAGATGTTGGCTTGGCATGGTTTTGTCCATTTGAGAAGGAATTTCCCTTCGCAAGTGAACCAGAATATGGGCTATTGTACAGCGGACACCAGAAAGTAAACTTAAGACAATGAATGTTTGCTGGTTCAGACGTGACCACTGTCAACTCATCCTGCTGCTTTTAAAGCCTGGAAAAAAATAAATCTTAACACAGGGAATTTTTTATTTTTATTTTATTTCTAATGGTACATTTAAATACTTACTTATACTGGTTTAAGAAATATGGTGGACAAATGTAGCTTCACATTAACAACTTGCCATGAGCATGCAAACCCTGTAACTGTGTCAAAACCACGTAACAAAAGAGCATGGAATATGCTGTTGCGGGTTGGCATAACTAGGTCAACAAGCATTGGGTCAACATGGACAGCTTCGCTCCCTATGCTTAGGGGACGGTGCCTCACTACGCTCGGCACACTATTTTATTCTCCCGCCACGCCCTAGTGGAAATACCGCCTGTTGGCCAATGGCTGTTTAATAAACAGTGAAAAACCCCATGTTGACCTAGACCCATGTCGACACAATGCTTGTCAACCTAGTTACTGTAGACCTAATGACCGTAATCCCACTGTTGTTCTCGCACCAAAATGTACTAAGATAAACAGGGGTAATTGCGATCCTAATCAGGTACAGGATCCCACCCTGGTATAGGAATGGTCAGTATTTACAGCATAAGCTAAAACAACGCTCGGATATGCGTTATGCTCAGGAAACGGAACTTCCTGCACAGTGTGTCATATCAAAGGGGACATCTGCAGAGCGGCAGGAGACACCACTGGGAACACAGTCTATTGTATTCTCACATTCAATGCAAGACATCAGCTGCTCTAGTTCTGCTCCAGACACAGTGTGCGCCGTCAGGGCTGACTCTGCAAGAACACACGTGTGAGCAGTGCCAAGACTCCAGGAAGCTGCACGCTGCCGGCTTGTCATTCCAAGAGGCTGCCTTTTATCACTGGCAGAGAAATCACGGACACAACAGGAGCAGGAAGAGAATACCAGTGCAAGAAAGGCCAAAACCAGGGCCAACCATAAAACATATGAAATCAGGCTCTAACCAAAATATCACACACACACACACACTACACTTGGTAGAATGAATGCAACAGGAGAGATAATCATTAAAGAGTGCTTTGCAATCCAAGCCTATTTAGTAGACTTGGCCACTGGGGGCCATATTAAACAACCAGAGGTCATACAAGTAACATATAATGGCTGCCCATCTGTTCTTTAGTTTTCTCACTAATAATGCTGCAGTAAATTAGTGACAGGTGGGTCGGGATTAGTAAATTAGTGACAGTCGGGATTCCGACAGGCAGTACTGCGACGTCGGAATCCCGACTGCTCCCTCATGGGGGTCCACGACCCCCATAGAGGGAGAATAAAATAGGTGGCGAGCGCAACGAGCCCGCAAGGGGCTTCATTGCGCTCCCCACGCTGTGCAGTCGGGATTCCGACGTCGGAGTACTATACCACACCCGTTAAAAAGGGGTTTGCTGCTAAATTTGTCTTGAATGCTTCTGAAAAGTCCTTTTTTTTTTAATGTGTGTTTTATACAAATCTGTGTACGAAAGTTTGCAAATGTAATAAATTATGCGATTTTAAGAATTCCCATGTATACAGTGGAAGCTAGGTACGCAAGGACACCAGTTCTTATACCACTGGTAGGTGATGGCTATCACCCATAAGTATAAGCTGCCCCCTTTGTGAGGAATTCCTGGCTCTAACCAGGTTTAGGAGCAGCATTCACACAGCTGGAGGGCCAAAGGTTCCCCACCCCTGCAATAGAGAAAGACTGCCGAGCACTAGCTCCTACTTAATTGATGGACTGCATATAGGGCTCAGCCCACAAATGGATAGAGGTCCCTCACACAGTGTTGATGGGCACACTTTCAGAATGGAATATAATGGTGCTTTGATGACTTCATAATCGCTAGTGTTTACCTACTTATATTGTTCATTATACCCAGCAAACTTTTGAAGCAATGGACAGCATTCTGTAGAACTCAGACACAGCTAGTTTGCCATTCATATAAGGCAGGGGTGGGGAACCTTTTTTGTGCCAAGGGCCTTTTGTATGGGGAAAAAATCCTTCGGGCCATATGTAAAAATTTCTCTTACAAATTGTCCTGCTGCAGCTGTCCCACGCTCCGGCGGCTGCCGCAGAATAGGACTGACAGTTAATTAAGAGGAATCTCGCAAGAACTACCGACATCTCGCAAGAATTCCCCTGTACTTGACTCCTGGCAAAGCTGTGAGGCAGGTGGGTGGGCCACTCAGACCGGCTACGATGGCCGCATACGGCCCGTGGGCCTGAGGTTCCCCATCCCTGATATAAGGGATATAGGATTAAACACAAAGGTAAAAGACAGCAGGAATATCTCAGTGGGTGCGGTGCACCAGGAAAATGTGTCTGTAACGTGATGCAGCTTCTGCATAACCTTGGGCAGCACTCTGTGACAGCTCCGATACAAGCTGCCACGTGAGAGACAGACTTCAAAGCTATTTTTTATATGAATAGCATCAGAATGTGCATGCACCCTTTAGGCAGAGACTCCTGTAGGTTTTGGAGAAATTCCAAACAACTTTTAGGAGTTACTAGTCTACAAATGAGATTTTAGATATGAGGGATTTTGTAGATTTCTGCTTGCACTCCCAAGTGGCTGAAATGTGCCTTAAGTGGGGCTTTTGGGAGCCCTAACCACATCTCGTCTGGGTATTCAGTACCTGACTTATGCAGCCAATCCCATGCATTTTGGCACAATTCCCACCATAATAGGCACCCGGTGGCAAAAACAACTGAATCGCTCTGATCCCTTCAGAGAAGAGCTGTGGCTCCTAAGCCGTCTTGAAAAACTTCCTGCGAGAATTAAACCTACTAAATTTATAGCACATACCATTAAAAAATATCGACAAGTAACTAAAGTCTCGCTGGAACTATTGCACATACTTTCATTGTGCAGCATGCATTATATTACCCAGAATGCACATGGCCTCATTTCAGAGTATGTCATAGAAGAATAATCACTAATCAGTGCCTGACGTGAGCTAACGTAACCACTTCACCCTTTACCAATTAACCAGCTGTCATGCAAATAGAACCTTAGCAGAATACAATAAAGTTGTTTCCCCTCCTTTGTGCAGAGTCTACACTCAAAGCACAGGAGAGCACAACCAAACAAAAGACTCCAACTGTCATTCTCAAACGCTGGTTGGCTGCCAATGTTGGCTGACAAACCATTGCAGCAATAGCAGGGGAGAGATCAGTGAGGGTCTGTTGCATGTAAACCCTACATAACTACTAGATGGGGAAAGACTACTTTGAGTAAAAAGGTTTCTGGTGGTTATAACTGTAAACCCTCCATCTACCTGCCTGGCTCCCGGATAGCATACAATACATACATAAAATGTATTGTGTGCAATGCTATTGACTGCCACAGGATCCGACAAATCTTTGTGGCAGCCATGGCTATCTCCGGATCTAATCCAAAGCAAACACATTCAATATGGCACTTTTCACACTATTTATCGGCACCATAAGTCAAAATTGTGTGGAAAAAGGGCCAAATTTGAGAAATGTATGGGCAGAGAGATCCGTTTGAGATTTCTGCAGGCTAATAAACAAATATTCAGATAACATAAAGAAGGACATCATCTATATATCAGTACTATGTCCCAGGACATATTCACGAGACTCACCAAGCGGATGGTGTCCTCAGGGCGGAGAAGTGTAAACATAGCCTGGAGGTGTTGCTGGAGGTCCCCTAAAATAAAAAAAGGGAAAAAACAACACTTAAAAAAAAAACCTGTACTTTTTTTTTTTATCAAAAGAAAACTCTACAAACTATTTTCAACTAGAGTCAGGGGTGTCAAACTCAAATTCATCAGGGACCGCATCAGCAGTTTGGTCACCCTCAAAGGGCTGGTTGTATCTGTAGGTCCCCCTGTATAATTATAATGCCATGACACCACAGGCTGCTCCCCCTGTATAATAAAAAATGAATGCCATGACACCACAGGCTGCTCCCCCTGTATAATAATGCCATGACACCACAGACTGCTCCCCCTGTATAATATAATAAAAGTAATGCCATGACACATAAATGATTATACAGGAGGAGCAGCCTGTGGTGTCATGGCATTATTATTATTATACACAGGGACACCTCAGGAAACAGCAGATATATATTTTTTTTTTATTGTGAATGTGATCCTCATCCTCACTTAGTGTTTCTCCGTCTGTCCTGCAGCTGCTGCGGCTTCCAGCTTTTCTTCACTGCTTGCTGCGGCCACACTGTCCCCGACTCCCGGTCCAGCTTCCCTGCCTGCTCCTACTTCTCTACAGACATATGGGCGGGCGGCGTCATCGTCATGACGTCCCCACCCAGTGTCTGTCACTGCCGGGCATCAGAGGGAACAGGCGGCCGGGCCCTCCTCCACGTAGCCGTGGAGGCCGGCGGCCATGTTTCTGTAGCCGCATACATATGTGCCTACAGGAACATGGCCGCCGACAGTGGAGGAACAGGTAAGGCGGCCGCGGTGGGGTGGGTGAGAGGAGGTGGCCTAGGCAGGAGCTGGGACACACTGCCCTGCGTGCTATCTCCTCGCGCGGTCCACATGACCGGATTTGGCCCGCGGGCCTTGTGTTTGACACCAGTGAACTAGACAGTCAAGGGGCATCATATGAGGTAACAAACATTGTGATTTCTCATTGTGATTTGAACACTAGATGGCAGTCTATGAGTAACTTAATGTTTACCTAAGAGCTGTTCCTTATGTATGTAAATACGCAGAAAATAAGGTTCCCTGGGGAGAATACTTGAACCATAATGGGGAACTATTTATAGACTAATCACAACACAGAGGACACATTTTGCCTACAGAGAGAGAACATCCCTGACTTATAGAACTAGTCCATATATTCTGTTATCTGCATAATGACCATTGTGAGCAGCCTTTATCAGTCACATCTAGCATAGGCTGTATTTTTCCACTGCGTCTGGTATTGTTGCATGACGTTATACAATACTGAACCAGCGTACCTCTGTAGCACAGTAATTTGTGACAATAACACAAGTAAGGCCAGCTTGTAGAACCTGTTTTTAACTTGGAGGTTTTCTAAAGCTTAACATTATAATTTTACTAACCCCTCTCTGGATGAACTGCAGTCTACAGGCAATAAATGGGGAGCAGTCTTCTTTTTATAGGAACATATGACAAAAACCTAAAAGCACACTATTCTTGCCTTGTCCACCTCCCCCAATTCTTCCTCTACTTTCACAAGTCACTCCATGAGCAGACTATTGTACTCAAGCACTAAAGGTCACAGCATTGCTAAGAGGAGAATAGAGGTTACTGGACAATTAACTGGGAAGCCACTGCTTTGCGCACAGGCTGCCGGGTTGGCTAATCCCATCTACACTATTGGGCTGCTACTGAAAATGCAGACATTTTGCACATTTCTGCTTGTCGCCTGTGAGCAGATATATGTGTATCTGCTACGCTAGTGTCTGACTAAACAGATGTGCTGTGCACCCAAAAAACTACTGGATTCCCCCGTAGCGCTAGTTCAAATAAACACACTTCAATACAGAGAGGCTGCGGGGTGTACCTGCATGTTTGTTGCGCCTGTGGCTGATTCTTGGGGTAGATGATCCATTTCCCCTCGGAAGGAATAAAGCAGCACCTTTCACTGTCAGGAAACTTTCACTGATACTGTAATAAAAATAAAAAATCAATTAAGCAACATGAAGACTCAAATTCTCAACATTCTCAAAGGTCATTTAACATTGTATCGCCCAGAAATTCACAATTTTTAGCTGCATGCAACGGTAATTATGGCAGTACAGTACCTACTCTTAGTAAAAGGGCAAACAATCGTGACCCAAAGTTTGCATGTGTAGTACAGTAGATTACGGCACACAATGAGCACAAACCCTAATTAACCACAGCTCTATAGTCCACCAAATAGACAGATATAGATCATGCATTACCAGTAATGCACCACCCAGCGATCTGCTACTCCTTGTTCCAATTGGCATTTTATTGAAGATATTAATGGATCTTTCGTTTTGTATATGTCACTTATAAAAAGGCTTTTCAATTCTAAACAAGGTTTTTAGCTAGAGCTAAACCAATCTAAACAAACAACAAAATTCTAAAAATAAACAGGATTCAAAACAAAAAGCAAAAAAAAAAAGGATTCTAGCTTTCCGAGAGCCTGCTGGCACCTGCGTGTGAGGATTCCCCAGGCAGTACAACCTCTGAGAGAAAACCTCTATGGCGCTGGTTGTGAGACTAAGGAACCAGGTTTTAAATCTGATGGGAGTTTAGCTACCATCACAGATTCTTTACGGGAAAAAAGTTGACATCATTAACAGTTCTACACAGTTGACGTAAATACTGAAGTGGTGCACCGAGTCCCCCTGCGGATTCGGGATTGGTGCTTCACTAGTGGATGATAGGGCATGAAATGCCGCCTTTTGGCATGTCCGTTCCCCCCAAAAATGTGAAAAACCTATGTTGACCTTGCCAATGTCGACCTAATGACCCTGTTGACCTAAAGACCTTTCATGTGTTAACCTAATGTATGTTGACTTTTTGACTGTCGACAGCGAACAAGCACACAGAGCACGTGTGACATACGTATCCACGTACAGTCACATATACACTTAGTCAGAAACAGATATGACAGTTCTCAGAGTCTGTTAAACCCAGCAGATTACCGTGCGGTTGCAGAGGAGGCAGAACCGTGCTTCAGCACGTTAGGTATTTAAGGGGAGCCCTGAAATTGAACTGCTTTGCTGGAAGGAGCGCAGCTGCCTGGGATTTTGGTGTTACAAGGGCCTGTCACAGTCCTTTCTCTACTAATCACTCTGAATCAGTCTCAGATATGCTGATT
The DNA here is from genome assembly GCF_055691185.1 of Crinia signifera. Taxonomy (NCBI): domain Eukaryota; kingdom Metazoa; phylum Chordata; class Amphibia; order Anura; family Myobatrachidae; genus Crinia; species Crinia signifera. The sequence continues at coordinate 68,160,149 of NC_139218.1, forward strand.
CATTTAAAGCTCTTACATAAACCACGGCAGGTGTTACAGACAGAAAATGAACTTGGCAGAAACATAAACATAACAAGCTATTGAACGCCACAAGGTATTGAACTATTAAGAAAGTCACTTAAGGAATCTGATGCAGTATAAACCTTCTTAATAAATGACAATTTTGAGCAAAGGGAAGGTTTCCAAATACTACTTGAAAAAAAGGAAATGTGCTGCATGGGTTCTTGCACCAAGAATGAATTTGTAATAACACAGAGTTAAATAGAAATAACTTTCACTTTGCTTTCAACTTCCCTATTTAAAGAGAACAAAGAACACCTGGGTGTTGTGATGCAGCAGCATATGCCAGCTCTGTTCCCATGACCCCCCCCCCCCTTCAAGCACAAACCACAGAACATTGACAACCCAGAAATGATACATTTCCGCAGCAAATTTCAAAAGAAAGCAGAAATGTGCTGGTAACTAACGTGAGCCGCTTCCAGGCTGTAACCATCAGCGGTGTTACATTATATCTGACCAGCTGGTAAGGAAGTGATGGAGTATGACGATGAGGTCACCGGGGACCTCTTCCTTCCACCTGGCAACACTGCTAGAAAAACAGAGCGCAAATCACTCTCCAGGATAAGCATTACCTACACCACACATGGGCCCTATAACAGGACCAAATATGCTGGGGTGGATTATGTTATACTGGACTGCAATTAAAAAGAAAAGCACAGAACATTCACAAGGGTATCTGTTTCATACAGAGGATGATGCTGCTCCCAAAAGAAATACGAATACTGAACTAAGCAGTCAAATTGCAACCTTTTACTTCTGCCCCAAGACTTGTGATACTTCACAATAGAGATTTACCAATATATAGTTGTTTGTATATGTGTATAACATGGGCTAGTCTTCAGCAAGCTTTCATGTAAATGGAGAAATAGATGGTACCCTGAAAGCAAGACTAATTTGTTAGGAATCTTAATATGCGTAGACATATATCGGCCACTCCATTGAACAGCTGATATCGATGCACCATCGGCCAGTGTGTACCATAGATATATCCGAACTGTGTCGTTTACAGATATATTGCATCGGCTGTGCAACACAGTCGATGCCCAATATATCTAAAGATGTTGTCCTCTGACATAAAAATAAGCTACGCTGGGGCAGGTGCTGATGTGAATGAAGTTCTGTGTAAAGCATTGTGTAATGTGTGTACTGTACAAATGATCGTTACTAAATCTAAAAGTTAGAGATGTAGCATCATTTGCAAAGAAACCTCAAGAATTGCTCCACACATCTTAAGTCGCGCAATGTTCTCTGTAAAAGGAGGAAGGTAGCGTGAGAAACCGCTTAGTGTTTATGCAGCAATGAAGATAAGCAGTGCATCTGTCTGCTTCCCCTCTCAGGGATAACTTGCTATAAGTCCCATTTCATCACCTTCCTTTAGCCTGGAAACTGGGGCTCTTCCTGTGTCAAAGGAAGACTCTGGACAATGTCACTAGGGCCCCAGATGAGATTGGAGCAGTATTTCATGCGTAAGCACAAACTCAGCATAAGCAAATCATTTTATTGATTAGGATAATAGAAACTGTAGGTTTTGCAAATTTGCCAAGCTATTTTTTTATTGATATAGTCTGTGGCCTGCATAAAAATGTCCTGATATCTTGGCCAAATAGGTCCCTTGCTTTAGTAGCTAAAACTATCTACTAAAACTTTTACCACACTTTATATAACCTTCTGAAATAACATGGTCCCATCTCAGAGCAGTCTAGAGCCTTGTATCATCCAGTTAATCCCCTCAAAACCGTGTCAACAACTTAAAAGGAAAATAACTGGTTGGTGTACCCTTTGTGTAATACACTTCCGTGTAATGTTCAAAAAAACAAACAAACATGGCAGCTATTCTAGTCATTAACCCAGGGGTTCCCAAACTTTTTTGAATCACGGCACATTAGTGTATCGGAATTTTTTCGCGGCACCCCTAGGCCCAAAAACAATTAATTAGATTGGGTTTATATGCGATTCTTAGGGTCAGTTATGTGCTAATGGGCAGTATTTGCTTCTGTTTGTACACATTTTATGATTGGCAGCCACCAGCACTGGTTTTGCCCATAAATAATTAACCATAAATAAATTGAATTGGTCCTGGACCACCAACCTGGGGCACCCCTGCAAGTGTCCCGAGGCACCCCAGGGAGCCACGGCACACAGTTTGGGAACCACTGCATTAACCACATCACCTACACAGTGCGCAGCAAACCAGTCTGCTGAAACTGACAAATGTTGGTTCACTTTACAATGACTTGTTGAAATGTTGAATCACCAACAAAATGGCTGAAATATCTATATATATATAGCAATTGATACAGTTCTATATAATAAAATATTTGCATTAAAGAGTTAGGAAATCTTGCATATTTTAACGCAATTTAAAAGTATTTTAGCAATTCTACATAAAAAAAATGAATAGAAAATATGGAAAACAGTGACGAACTAAACTGAGGAGGCCCTTTGTGATAAGGTTGAATTATAAATGGACAGACTTTTGTGCAGAGATTAGGAAACAGTAGAACACTGGAGCGTGGGAACACGTTCTGTAAAAATGTATATTTTCATGAAACATCTGTTAACCAAAGTCCCCAGCATGTGCGCAAGACTTCAGGAGGGCAGCTCTGTACATTAACCCTTTCATGTTAAAACGCATAAACTGATGTGGTGTGGGTGGCTCATGCAGGTTTCAGTGACAGAAAGGTGTTTACACCATAAACAGACCTGAAGATCATGGTTCCATACTGTACAATTTACCAACCTAAGAACAGAATGGCGAGTAATAAGAGATATAGCCTTTACCTGCTCTTCAGCAAGAGCAGGCAGTAGAGAAGAAATGTTATTACAAAGTACAGAGAACTTGAGAACTCAATTGCAAGACACAGCAGCTGGTCTCAAACATTTAAAAGTGATGTATAAAGAAATATGAAACTTAGCACAGACTCTCTAGTCTGGTGATATAGAACATACCGCTCATTAGTTACAGGAATGTAAAATTAACACTCTTAACATGTTCAACCTGGAAGAGTGGACTTGGTATTGTCTTTGGCCTTGAACTATTCTAATACCTACATACACGTGTCGGATTCAACAGAATGTATTAAAGACATACATGTAAATATATATATATCTATTATATCTATATATATCTGGTCCCGGATTGTAATTAAGGTACCGAAGTGCCATACTGCATACTTCCACATTATTTTAAAAGATATTTAGGCAGATGGAGTAGCTATTCTATTATTCTGCTTATCAGCTAAACCAGGCATGTACAAACTGTGGCCCTCCAGCTGTTGTAAAACTACATATCCCAGCATGCCTTGCCATAGTTTTAGCATTCCCTAACAGCAAATCTGTTGCAAGGCATGATGGGAACTGTAGTTTCACAACAGCTGGAGGGCCATAGTTTGGCCATGTCTGAGCTACTGTAAACTAAACAGTCACACTTTTGAGCACCAAAACCCAGGCCGCCCACAGAACTTTACACAGGGGTGTACATTTGATGCAGTTAAACTCTGTGCAATGTGGTGATACCTGCACGAACAGTAATAAATAAAGAGTTTTAAAGGACAACTGGTGAACCGGCATAGGGGTAAGGTAACCCTTCAGGTCTAATCCCACAGAATAGCTATTGTAGCACAAAAGCTGGAAAAAGTTAATGCTGGTTGTGAAAGAATGGTGGCAGAACACACAGTGCGTCAAAGCGTGGTGCAAAACCGCATCTATGTCCTTGTCCATGCTGACCCTGGCCCACAGCTTGCTACATGAAAAAGCAGGCTCCTACTTTATGTTCTGCTAACTGCATGTGGCAGCCTTTCCCTATGAACGTGGTAATGTATCGAGTCATAAGGAGCCAGTGACATCACTGCCTCGTGTCCTAAAGTGATCACTAATAAAGAGTCGCCCATAATTCTCACAAGTACCTATTCTCCACTTAATGTGCAAACTCTACAAGTACTAAACTCTAAATCAAATCCTTCCCGATAGGTTACTATTTTTAAACATCTGAAAATGGGACAATTCTTTCACCAAAAACAGATGTAGGGTCACGAGATGAGAAATCTTTCTGGAGTATAATAAAAAAAACAAGTCACATGCTGCAGTGCAAGACACTCATAAAAGACGACAAACAATACACAGCTTGGAGATATAACGGAATGTCTGGGAAGTCAGTAGCATCTACAGATACTTTCATGAAGTGGTTAATTAGAATGAACATAAAAATGACTGAGACTGTTATTCTTTGAGTACATAAAGTACAAAACGAAAGCACACATGGGGAAAATCTCTACAGTGGTCTAATTAAAAATAGCATTTTTACAGTTGTGCACACAATAAATTATGTGCAGTAAGTGGAATGGTGGGTTACTGGCTGTTCAGGGCTAGCTACTAATAAGAAGTTTATCTAAGGACCAAACGATTCAAAGCGATCATACATTTTTGAAAAATCTAATCTTTGTGAATGCCAACAAAACAGATCCCAGAGGACAGAAGTACTAGTTTCCAGGTCGGTGGAACACATGCCCGAATGAGGACGATATGCAGAACTGCATCGACCCTGGTTATTGGGGATATATCTAGTCAGGTCATAACCGTGGACGTGAGCGACAGTGACCACGGACAGATTATTATAGTCTCTATGGGCATTATCTGCAGGCACTAGAGTGAAAGGTGCCCAAATCTTATGTGGCAAACCTCCGATTTGCGGTCGTGTGCACATCGTTTGGATCCAGAGATTGCAAGTGCTGCACATAAGATTTATCAGATCCGGCACTAGATGGGGGTCGCATACGATACATCATATGCTAAAGGACTGCATGCGATGTATCATATGTGGTCCAGCTGCTAGAGAGCTCCATGTCTAGCAGTTCCCATGTATTGCATTCAAGGCTACATTTGATAGTTCAGATAAGAGTATGGGGGCATTTACCATTAAATACAATAGAGGGCAAGTGTAGGTTACATAAACCTAGCTGCATCAGCGGAGGACACTGAAATAAGTATCAGGACGGGAGCAACTGCAGGATTTGATGGCACCAAAGATGGTTTAAGAGAAGGAAAAGCTCGTGAGGCAAAAGGGCCCTGCTCGTGAAAGCTTACATTCTAAAGCGCACTGGCAGAGTGGTTGCATGTCTCCACTATAGCAGTTAGGATATCATGCACTGGCTTGAATAGCAGACTTCCTAGGCCTGTATTTATCACACTCTGGGGTTTATTTACTAAGATGGGAGGTCGTCCATAGCAACCAATAAGAATCTATTTAGCACCTACTAGAAGATATTAGAATATACCTCTTTGTCTCCATGGAATCCTAAAGGCCCATACACCTCCCAGGGTGTATAACCCCCCCACCCACCCCAGCGATAGCATGCAGACAATATCTAGTCAGACCGCCAGAGAACACTGGTCCTCACATGGGATACGGTCACTAAGTCGACCCTATTTAGAACGACATGCATTGGGTAGACCACTGAAGGTCGACAGTGCTTAGGCAGACACCTCAAATAGGTTGACATGGTCGACAATAATTTTGTTGTCAGAGCTGGAATGTCGACAAGAGTATTAGGTCAGAAGGTCGACATGAGATTTTAATTTTCTTTTTTGAGCCGACAGGCAGTATTTCATGTCCTACCATCCACTACAGTGTTGTGGGAGAATTTTTTTTTTTTTTTTTTAAACGTGGCGAGCGCATGTGTGACACTTTATCTGTGCCCATGTCAACAACAAAAATAATTGTGATAACTCACGTCGATCTTTTGACTGGCGACCTTGCCATTGTCGACCTAATACTTGTGTTGACCTATTTCAGGTGTCGACCCAATACATGTCAACCTAAATTGGGTCGAGGTGTTACAGCGATGTGTGCTTAATCTCATCGCTCAGCAGGGTCACCCATCGCCCCGTGTGTACGGGCCTTTACAGTAAGTGTGTTTTCAGGGTATCCTCAGGAATCATTACTACAACCTGTAGATATATTGTGCTAATTAACATACCGGCGCTCCGGTTGGATGATCTGCATTGTTACGCTGGGTACACACTTTATCCGTCAGGAGGGAACAAAATCTGGTAATGTACAGTACGGGAGAAAACCATTTACTCCCAAATGCTCGAAAAACAGACATTGGTCATTCAAACATATTAGCAGAAGTAGTTTGATTAAACAAATCTGTCCAAACAATTGTTTATGTATTTTTCAGCATTGTGGAACAAATGGTTGACTCACTTGCTCCCATACACTGACTTTGTTCCCACCAAACAGATTGGACAGAGAAATCTTTGTGTGTACCCAGCTTTGATCTGCAGATATAGCTACAGACGGTTCAAGAAGCATTTTATCTATACATACTGCCTGATCGGTTAGGACTTTCATAACAAATGTGTGGGCAATATTGATCATTCAATCACTGCCAGCTCTGGTACAGGTGTACGGGCGGTCAGCACATTGCCCATACCTACACAACAATGTGCGATATATATCTTGAGACATATTCGCCATCACCTCTGTTACACAGCCGACGTGATATGTATCTGAACAACGTTGTTCAGAGAAATCGCTGGTACACACTAGCGGATGTTCCATGCGGAACAGTTCTTAGTAACACTGGCAATATGGGACATATGGGGGTGTGGTTCCATTGTTTCCTCGCACCTGTAGCTCTGGTCTAAAATGACGTGAGATATTTAACTGTTGGGTGCCTAGCCCCGCACTGGTTGCAAGTGGCGCATTCTTGCGCCCCAAACGCACCAGATTACCTTTAGAACAAGACTTTCCCTCTGTAAACTACGAAGCAGCTATACGGAATGAATGGTGGGCACCCAGAACAAACTGAACACAGCCACTATAGATGGGAGCTACGGGCAAACCACTGAACTCACCAATTAGAACCATGGACAAGTACTCCGGGAATAAAATGGAGAAATTTCAACGGCACTCTAAACGCATTGAAAAAAATTACCATAAAAAAAGCGCAAGGTGCAACGAAGCTTCATCTAGAACACAGGCTGTGGACACTCAGGAAACAATTTTTAGGGCAAGGATTACATCTGCACTAGTATTTATAGAAACAAGCCCATAATACAAATCAAGAAACCCCCTATACAGTTTTTTCACCCTTTACATAAAAGATCAAAGCTTTAGAAGGCCGTCACTGATGTAATTACTCTACGGTGGCTTTGCAGCACCATCATCTCTCATGTCGTTCGTGAAGCAGTTTAATGAAAGAGACAGGGTGTCTACTGTATGCTGGATTGTTGGGATGTGCTAAGGTCAATATACTGTCCCTTCCCATATTAGTCAAGCGCAGAGAACACTATATTTAGCTGTGGTATGCTCAGAACTTCCCAGCTGAAAAAAGAACCAAGCCCCCAATGACTTTGTCTGAAATAGGTAGTGGGCTGTCTTGCTGTGATGAACAGGCTGACAAGACGAATACCGAATAAGTACTGAAAAGCGGTGTGGTCAGGATCTATCCATTACATGCTCTTTATAGCTTCCCCAGCACAAGGTCTTGGAGATTCTTCAGCTCTCATTTAAGAAGATGGGACTCTCAGACAGCATTAATGTATCAGCCACCTTTATGGATAGGACCCTTAGAATTAAACAAATGCAATAATACACTACAGTGAATGCTCTAATAGCTGTTGCAAACATCATTTTAAACAGGATTTAAAATTAGAATTAGGTCGATTTGTTACAGACGACCTTGTACATAAGTGAGTTTCTCACTTTTTTGTGAAAATGTCGACACCTGAGAATGTAGACCCTTATCGTGCCATGCTCAGCACCCTTTATCATGCCCAAATGTAATCCACATGCATGTTATAGTATGAAATAATGTAAAAAAAATCAGGAAAAAATCCCCAAAAAGTACAGCCATGTCAACTTTTTGCTTGTGTCAACCATATGCCTGTCAACCTAGATATTGTAGCCCATCCAGATGCCAAGCTATAGGTTAGCTGTAAGCATTTTAGCTCTTATGAACACTGCAGGATTGCAATGTACAGATTCTTAACTTTACTTAAGGGCAATAACTAGATCAGAACACTTCTTTGTCTTCTTATCCTCCTTAAGAAGAGCACATTCAAAATAACCAATAAACCATGAAGATAGGGTTAGCTTTCCACAACCATGCCCAGGTCAGCTTTTTAAATAGAGCTGACACTCAAGACTATACATAGGGTCTCCTAACTGTGACCGCTCAGAAGTAAGGACCTATCCTGACCAGGAACTAGAGTATTGCTCAGTTTTAAGAAATGTCACAAAATACCAAAAACATACTACTGTACTTGAGGAAAGAGGAGGTTTTCAAGTGGTGTGTAAAGGGGCCTACCCACTGGGAGATTTGCTGAGCATTCTGAGCGATGCTCAACAACACTCAGCAAGATCGCTCAGCACACACCGATGTGTCAGTGCTGTGCGATCTGTCAGGACCAGTGTTCTCCGGGGAGGGGCCTCACATTGCTATGGCCCCTACACATGGAGCGATGTACGGTCATTTTCTAACTGATCTTGTTCGATCGCTTAGAAAATACCCTAAAATCGCCCTGTGTATAAGCCCCATAACTGTTTACATTTAATTGTCAACCTTTTTACAGAGAATGTTGGCCATTTCACTGCCTGAACCATTTTGAAACTTCATTGAACCCTCCATGATTCCTCTAGTTCCCAGTTAAATGGCCAAATATTGGTTCAGCCAACAAAACCGTTTCTGTGTAGGTGACTGCACATACGATTTATGTAATTTGAAACTACTGATGCAGACCTGTTTTAGATTTGGGTTCAAACTCAGGAATAATATGCAAACACACTCATCAAGAGTTGCTAAGTTCTAAACCTAGTAAGGGGAGGCATTGTCAAATTTTCTGACCGTCAAAAAATTGTCACTTTTTGCCTATATAACTCGAATTTACTTTCGACCCATTCTTTAAAATTGCAGATGTTTGAACGGTCGGAAAGTATGTGTTTTGTCGAACTTCTGTTTTCTTTGTTCCTATTTGAAATCTAAAACAATTCCTACTTTCTGGAGATGTGAAAATGGTCTTCAATACCAGTTCGATTTTTTTATTGGAGGAAAAAAAAAATCTAAATTAACAGTTTGGATATTTTGCAGACAAAACCAAAATAAAAATATTAAACGCCTCAATCTTCATGGTGTTTCTTTTTCTCTTGCTGCACCAATTAAACTGATCCCGCTCACAGATATTTAGGCTCTCCCCTACCCCCTTCTTACAACTGCAGAAAAAGGGACAAAGGTAAAACAATGCGTCATGGTTTGCCCACTCAATAAATCTGGAGTCCGCAACCAGCCTGCAGGAGTTCTCATTATCCCTCCATTTAGCCATTTGAACAATGGCAGGGGATCAGCTGGAAGGATTTCCCAGAATCCGGCAGCTGGAAGGATTTCCCAGAATTCTAGTAAAGATTAGAGTAGGCTCTCTAACCAAGAAAGTTTACCACCATCTTTGTGGTTAGATGAAATATTAACAAATTTCACCCAGTGTGATGTAACAAGGGTGTGGTGTGACTTCCCGACAATCAGTATACCGACATCGGAATCCTGACTGCCGGTGCTCGGACAGGGGAGGCGAACGCAAAGAAGCCCCTTGCGGGCTCGCTGCAGTCGCCAAGCTGGGGGCTCGGTGGCTTGCCGCAGGTTCTATTCTCCCATCTATGGTGATCATGTATCCCCACAAGGGAGAATAGACCCTGTCAGTCGGGATCCCCCCTGTCGGAGCACCGGCAGTCGGGATTCCGATTGTCGGGTAGTCATCCAGCACCTACTTAACAACTACAGATACAAAATCAGATAAACAGTACTTTAAATCGGGGGGTAAATTTATATACATTAGGAACATACATTTAGGAACATTTTGGCTCTCCAGCAGCTGTGAAACTATACATCCCAGCATGCCCCATCACAGTTTTAGCATAACCTAATAGCAAGGCTATGGTAGGTCAAGCTGGGATTTATTGTTCAACAACTGAAAAACTGTTGTTCCAACTCACTAAGTTTCCCTACATTTTTAGAACAGCTCATCACATCCAGCCGGCATGATTGAAGCGATATAATCTAATGCCACGTGTGGGTGAGGTGATGTGAATATTTAGTTTTTGGATAACAATGAATAGAAGCCTACCCCCACTGTCCTTTGTCTCCAACCATCTGATCTGCTTATAATGGTCCATTTTTTTTAAGTTTAAGTCTAAACAGCCTCTTTGTTTCGTGCATTTGTTGCATTACCCTTGTAGCAATAAAGGGAGGTTTTGCAACCCAGTCTTGCTATGATTGACCAGCAGTCTAATAAACTTGTGCACAGTTGTAACAGAACTATATAGGGGAAGCTTGCAGCAATCTAGGAGCTGAAAACACAAATTTGTTAATAATCAACTTGGAAACAAACTAAAGTTGCATGTACTGTAATTGAGCTGCTCCACAGAATGAGCTAGCCAGACCAACCTGTAGCTCTACAGCTGTTGTGAAACCATCCATCCCAGCATACCTTTCCTCAGTTTTAGCACTCCCTACTAACAAAACTGCGGCAAGGCATAATGGGACTTGTAGTTTTACAAAAGCTGGAGAGCCGGAGGTTGGCCAGGCCTGCACTAGAGGATATTTTAAAAAGATACCACTAAGAAAAGGCCTCCTGAGCGATCATTTTTAATATATCATCTAGTGAGTACACTCAATATAGTTAACGATGCGCATTCCCACACATTATTTTTTTTATTAACGACCCCCCGTCTGCTGAACATGCAGCAGATCAATGTTAGCTATATAGCCAACAACCCACATGTTAAGTGGGTCCCAGTGACATCACTGAACGATATCTTTTACCAATATAGTTTAGCATGTTCACTCAATTTGGCCACCCGTGGCCGATATCCTTAATGATACCTTCCGTGGCCAGGATCGGCTAGTGTGTATGGAGCTTAAGACTGCTGTAAACAGAAAAATACTATTAACATTGACGTAGCTCAATTATGTCAATCTAAAGCATTTAGTTTCCAGTAAGGACAGTGTAAAAGGGTGTACACAAGGGCTGAAGATTTTAATCTGGCCTAGTCAAGATCAAGATGTAGCCGCCGGTGCTAGCTGGCTGCCATCCCCTGCAGCAGCCCGTGTGTACAGCCAAACACACTGTGCTGCACCTAGTCAAAATAGACTTGCCTGTACAGTCAGTTTGGCCAGGCGATATCGGCGCTGTGGATCGCTATCTCCCGCAGTGTACACACAGGGTGATGCTGACTTACCTTCTAGGTGATTTTTTACTATCCAGTCAAAATCGCCCCATGTGTACACGGTTTAAGAGGAGGAGGATGGGGAGGGGGGCAGTAGACAGCATGAGAAGTTAAAATATGCTAGTCACTTTTCACACAGTAGTGATGTGCGGTAAGGTAAGGCAGAGGTACCTACAGGCACATATATTTGCGTGAAAATGTGTATCTACCCAGCTATTTACCTCACCACACGTCACAGCAACCAAATTAGTTAACAAATAAAAAAACGCATTTGATTATTAAAACGGGCGGATATCATGATTTACGCCTGGTTATTATTGCGTTATCCAATTATATACCATTTTTAGCATCCAAAAATGGAACCACGATCGTGTGAAGGGAAAAAGCCCCAATCCCAAGTGTTATGGCGGGTCTGGCTGTTGATTATCGGTGATTATACTGCGTAACTCCAATAGGTGTGGATATCAGGAAATTGACCATGGGTAATTGGATTACCCCCCCCCCCCCCCCCATTATATGTAATTTAGACCATATATTATTAATTCATTAGGATTGAGGTATATAAACAAGGAGGCAAACGTGTGAATATATTCCAAAATGTCTGCCTCTTGTAAAGACAGTGGGTACATAATCAATTTGCTGTCTACAACATAAACACATCAATAAATGTCAAATGCAGCAGAAGCAAAGTGTGCAACTACTGGGCAGTTATCCTGTGTGTGACAACGACTGACGTGTCCTGTGTGACGACTTGTTAGGCAAACACAGGACATGAGTAACGGTATGCTAGACTTTGCACTTGAGGTAATGCTTTCCACACAGACACTACCTGTTAGTTTCTGTTTGCATGCCTGAGGAAAATAAAAGAATAGGTGTAAAAGGTAAAATAAAAACAGGCACACACTATATGACTGTATAAATGAGACGCTGTGTAGCTAATTGCCTTGCAACATCCACTTTGAACTACCAACAACTAGGACCTTCTTTGATGTGGCTCTACATAAAACTGTAACGTGCCTCTGTTATGTCTACCTGCTTATTTTGGACTATTACCAGACAAACTTTGCTGTCAAGCAACAAAACCATACAGCCAGCGGGTGCTGTGTTTATTAGATTCGTGGCATGGAAATCATGCAATTGGTTTTAACTAATTTTTAAAGTAGGCGTATGAAAGATTGTATGAATATACATAGAAGATTGAAATTCTATTTCTACTAAAAAACAATATTTACACACATTTCTATGAATAAATAGGAATTGCTTAGAAAGCAACAATTTTTTTTTTTTTTTTAACAGATCATAAACTTGCTGTTCATCTTTCACATGAAGTGGAAAAGTTTCACACTGTATATATCATTTACATAAGTTCCAGGGAAGGGCAGATAACTTTACAAAGCCCCTCTGGGTAATATAAGGTCCTGACTTGTCGCTAGCAATCCCATTTGTCATTGTGACATTAGCGTGCAGCAGAAGCAAAGGTTGTTGCTTGCAGTAGAATCGCTGAGCTAAGCATTTCAGACAAGAACTTCTAGTAAACCAAAAGACCCAATTAATGTCAGCATTATATTTTCCTAGTACTTTTATCTTGGAATACTGACCCCAGTGGCCAGAGTACAGAACACAGGTTGGCTAATTAAACATTTCTGTAGCAAAAAACAAAAAAAACAAGTTTAAGAATGTGATTGCAAAAACGATAGCACTACTCGTTACAGCAATTCCATGTTCCATTTAAAAGGACACATTCAAAGACGGGGCAGAATGTTCTTGTGACCTTCAAAATAGACATAACCTATAATTTCAAGTACCAAGAACCAGAGAGTTATGCTACAATGACCAGTAGGTTGCCACCTCGGAGCCTATCCCATTCAAAGCCAAGGCCAAACAAAGATTAACAGCAGGTGTTACTTGGATACTGAATGCAGGACAAGGTAAAGAGCAAACAGCCCTTGTTTGTGTTGTCTTTCCTTTTCACAAGGATAAAGGCCTACGCTTGGGTATATTCACTATTACCAACAGCCTTCAATTCAAGTTTCATATTCAATAATCTTTTTTCGATTAAGATTCCTGCTGAAATCAACAAATATACCTTCTGACAGTAATGAGGTTTCTACAAAGAGGGTTAACAGGATGTAGAGTATGGCTAATAGATGGAACGCTAGAATATTAGTTAATCTGTACCAACCAATAATTTCTATAAACGTTCCACTTAAACCTTGAAAGCAATATCAGCTGTATATATGCTATGCTTCACTTGCTTAAGACACAAGACAAAAGGAAAACCTAATAGGCATGCAACTTCTAAGTAGGGCTTATTCCACATAGGAACCCGTGGTTTGTACAATTATACATACATAATGCCACTTAGATGAAAGAGTGGCATTCAAAGAAAATAAACTTTAATGAAAACATGTACACACATTTAGTTGAACTCTTCCAACAGGTAGTTTGATCAAACATAGTTTAATGCTTAGTGTTACCAGATTCAAAAGTACTCTTTTTGTCCTGTGAATGTGTCAAATATCTCGCCACAGAGGAAGTCTGCTGCTGCAAAATTATCTAATAAGACAATGAAATACTCCACAAAAGAATTCAGCCCTTGCATATAAACAGGAAGTTAGAGGAAGATAAGAGCAGCAGTACTATAAAACTCTGCAAACTCACTAGAGTAGACTGTCCTGACAAAAGGTCAAGTCCTGTGAGTGATGTTATTGCTGGGGTGAGACCTGGGTTCACAAGGAAGCTAAACGGCTCAGTAAGACACGGAACTATATTTAGCAAACAGACAAATTAAAGGATCACATTTAAAATAATGGTGCCTGTATTAAGAAGTCCAATAAATTCTAACTGCGAAGCCATCTACTAAATAGGATTATAAGCATAAAGCAAGAAATTGTGTTTAAACAATCTTGCTTGCAAAACAAGTCTTGGGCAGGTTATGATCTCTTATCACCACAGGTGAACTAGTTGAAAAAAAATAATAATCTAAAAACCTGTGTGTCAACTAATTAACAGATAAACTACACTTATAAACACCAATTTACAATAATTGCCATGTATACATTCAAGAGCAGTAATTTCTTTTAGAGGACTATGTAATGAGTGCAGAAATTGTATTTTTCCTTGTACTTTGTCAACTTGAGTATAGTTCAGCAGCACATCCTGTTTTCAGAACAGGATGCCAGAAGCGCATCAGAATATCACAATTTGGAAATCCAAATATGTAGATTAGAATACTCAGAGCTATGGATACATTAACTACATGGAGGATGGATAGAAAACATTGGAGTATTTTTAGTTACAACATGTAACAGCTCTGAAGACCACATACACTAAAGTCACTGCTCCACAAATACAAACAAATGAATGAGCAATAAGTACTTAACACCAGGAGTAGTATTGCCAACACAGACTATGCAAAACTACTCTAAACATTTCTGAGAACTAGAAGAATATAAACTGGAGTTTGCGGGTTGTATATTAGGGGGTAGTGTGCACAAGCTTTGCACACAAACACACACACACACACACACACACACACACACAGTATACATATACACACACTGGTACATATATTCTCTGGCCCTTTTAGATTCCAATCCATGCAAGCCTTTGGGCTGTTTCACACAGTACGGTTCCTGCCGCACGGTGAAATCCCGCACGGCCAGGGAGCCATGCCGCACACATTAGTTGTGAATGGACACTATTGTGTCCATTCACACGGGACGGCCACGGCCCGGCCACACGGCTGCAGCCGGATCCCGCAACTGGAAGGGACGGCTGCCGGGCTGTGGCCATCCCTGCCATTATAAAATTCTGAGTGCGGCGCGGCTCCCTGACCGTACGGGATTTCACCGTGCGGCAGGAACCGTACTGTGTGAAACAGCCCTTTCTTTATTGTACAAGATCTCAGCTGTATGCAAGTGTGAAACAAATAAAGTCATTCAGTAACATTTTGCATCAATAGGAGCCTATGGCAAGAATCCCTGATGTGGGCATGGAGGCCTTGAAGAACCATTGTCTTGTGTATGAAACTATGTGCCTCTGGGACAAGCGCCCTGTGATAGGACATTACATTGAGAGATCAGCAAGCTAGAGACACTACACTGTATACAAGGATGCCTAAATGGCACCCCATCTCCCTACATAACATTACAGGAACAGATTGTCTGTAACCATCACACACTAGCCTGGGTGTATAATAGTACTCCAGCTCCTGTGGGACACTATACAATAGAAATACATAAATCACTAAACTTGTTTTATAGGGTGCAGTAGTGCAGACCCTGGGTATAGCAGCCTGTATGGAGCTGCAGGTGGGGGCAGAGCAGGAGTATAGCAGCCTGTGTGGAGCTGCAGGTGGGGGGAGAGCAGGAGTATAGCATGGATACATACAGTATGGAGCTGCAGCATGTATACTTACATCTGGTTGATGGTGTTCTGTGAGATTACGGCGTTCTCCGAGAAGTGAGGGATCATCCTCCCCCCGCAGCACACACACCAGTGCCCCCCGCCGCCGCTGCTGCCCGCCTGCCTGGCCCCGGAGAGCGTGCTGAGTGTCATGGGGAGCTGCTGTCCCGCCGGGCTGCCCGCTCTGCACTCAGCGCACCGGCACATAGGCTCTCACAACGCCGAGCACATCCCCGGACTGACCGCAACAAACTTTCAGCAAAGTGCCGTGAGCCTGCGTTATATGTGCGGTACAGGGGCTGCCGGGTGGCTCTGCAGCTGCGGTAGCATGCCACCCCGAGCACCGGCTCCCTGTCGCACACGCTCACACTGATGGACTGAGTCTGACTGATAGCATAGCCGGGCTCCTGCTGTCCCGTGTCTCAGCTGCCGAGCACCGCGCATGCGCAGCCTCTCTCTCCTCCACTCCCCCCTTGTACAGACGGGGAGATGTTAAAGCATCCTCACCATTTAATGCCCCAAACCCAAAAGTGCCCCAAAGTGTCAGACAACTAAACGCAGAACCGCATTACCCCGGCAAGCATACATTAATAAAGTTTTAAGTAAATGACAGTAACACCAGCAAAGTCATTACCATGTATTCTTTGTTACTGCCTTTAAAACCATTTGCCATTTGCTTATCAAGTTGCAGCTTTGTGTTTCTGCTGATGCTTTGTCGATAGTCACGTCAACAGTCATTATTTTGACACCATAAGGGCGACATTTAATTAATAAACCTTTAAATTGCCCTTTTTATATGTGGAATAAGGGCAATTTGTAGTTACCAAATTACGTCATACACAGCACTTCTGCAAGCCAACATTCGGGCCCAAAAAATTGGGTGAAATTGGCCCAAATAGCACGTGTGTGACATCGGTTCCGATGCACAGTCCCGTGCACAACAGATCAGAGCCGGAGATCATAATTGCGGCATGTAAGGGCCCCCATACATAACACCGACTTGGCCTAACGACAAGTCGGACCCAATTCTCCTGTGAGCCGGCCGGCAGCTCGATTTGGCACCTGATGTGCCATTTTACATGTGATAAATCACATGCGATTTATCACATGTAACCGGGAGCTGCAGCGGGCAGTGTGGAGCAGTGGGACAGGCAGCGGGTGAGCAGCTGCAGCTGGCGGTGTGGAGCAGTGGGGCAAGCGGCAGGTGCGGGGAGCTGCAGCGGGTGGTGATAAATGGGACTGGCACGCCAGGTACTAGAATTTAAAAAAAAAAAGTGTCAAATGTCTAGCAGGCCTCTGATTGGCTGAGAGAGCTTGTCTCTCTGATCACTGCCCGCTGCAGCTCAACACCCCCCCCCCCCCCCACTGAAAGGTACCGCTGGCACACACCGCAGAATCAGACCAGTTACATCGCGGGTGCTAAAAATGTGGTATTTGTTTAGTTCCACGGCGGTCGATATTTCGGATGAGATATCGGCCGATCCGATGCGATCCG
Organism: Crinia signifera; assembly: GCF_055691185.1. Taxonomy (NCBI): domain Eukaryota; kingdom Metazoa; phylum Chordata; class Amphibia; order Anura; family Myobatrachidae; genus Crinia; species Crinia signifera. The sequence continues at coordinate 68,177,332 of NC_139218.1, forward strand.
ATTATTTACCTGTTTATAACCCCACTATCCACTACGCATGGAGTTGATTTTATATAGTGTGGCGAGCGCAGCGAGCCCGAAGCGTGGCGAGCCCCGCGAGGGGACGCGGATTACTGTGCTCGCCACACTATATAAAATCAACTCCATGCGTAGTGGATAGTGGGGTTGTGAACAGGTAAAAAATCGCATTGGATCGAATCGGCCGATATATCGGCCTCCGTAAAACTAAACAAGTACCTTGCCGCTGATAGGTCCGATCCAACATAGAACCTGCAGCAGGTTCAATCTGTAGGGTCTGTCCCGATGCGCACAGAACCGTACATCGGGTTGGATGAGGTGTCAAACACATCCAATCTTAGCCTGATCCATCAGAATCAGGAAAAATCGGCCCAAATAGGATAAGTGTATCCTTAAGATCTCTTGGTTGACCCCCCTCCTGGCAGCGAGGGAAGGGGATCGCATGCGATACATGGCATGAAGTATCGCATGCAATCCTGCTGCCTAGAGGGGGACTGGATGCGACATTTGGGGGAGAAGACAGCTGATGGTGTTGCAGGTGATACACAGCCCATCTCATTAATGCAAGAAGGGGAAATATAACCCCTATTTCTGCATTACAATATTAGTGCTATTGCTGCTGCTTCCAAATAACCAAATACACATCTGGATCAGGCTCTACAGTAGGTGCGGTAAAGAGCATTATGTGCAAAGCACAGATTGCGGTCTTCCTCTGGTCTAGTGCTTCAGCTCTCTGCTTTGCAGAGTGCTTTATCTGGATTGACATGATCAGCAGATAATACAACACCCAAGAGATCATTATACATCATTACAGATCAGCGGCAAGACTTAGATTAGAAATGTCTACTTTTAAAGTAAAAACAATTATGGGTGCTGAAAGTTAAACATTTTCAGGCAGGGGGCCAGATGCACTAAGGTTCAAAGGGCGGGATGTATTAATATACATCGCTGCCCATTCGGCGCAATGCCAGTGCATAAGTACTAACATATGCAGCTGGCATTGCGGTGCGGTAACGGGACCCCCCACGATACCTGTACTGTGGTGTGCGAGGGGTCTCCGTCTTCTCCCTTCCGGCTGAACTGCCTTCACGCCGGGGACAGCTAAGCAGGCTGTCCCCGGCGCCACCTCCCCCCCTACTGCAGCCGGAAGGACGTCCGGCTGCGTTGCTAGGGGGAGGAAGGGCTTACCTTCCAGGGTCCAGGAGGACATGCAAGAAGGTAAGCCCAAGGGATGGGGAAATGGGGGGGGGTCGTCGAGGCGGCAGGGTTGCGGCGAGGCGGCGAAAAGGCCATGGGCTTCTATAGGATATACCATGGCCGGCAAAATCGGTGCGGCCGGGTTATAGTACATAGGAAAATGCGTTAAAACGGGGGTTTAACCGCATTTTCCCCTTAGTACATCCAGCCCAAATATTGATAAAATGGAGTGATGAACAATCACCAAACCAATCAGCTCCTGCCTGACATTTTTTAAACACAGCCTGTGACATGATAGTTACAGTAGGAGCTGAATGGCTGGCTGTTTATCACTCTCCATTTTATCACTTTTTGAAGCTTAGTGCATCCGGCCCTTAATCTTAAAACGTTCAGAATATATACTGTAATAGTAAAAAGTGGCTCTCCAGCCTTGTCACCATTTTGTCATTCCCTAATAGCAAAACGGTGGCAGGGCGTGCTGAGACTCAAAGTTCCACAACAGCTGGAGAGCCACAGGTTGGCCAGACTTGCTGTAATAGAGAACTACATTAACTTATGGCCGTAGAGTACAGGGATGTAGCGGCAGCTGCCTTTACATGTTACTCTAACAACTTCAGCAGGTAATAAAACTCCATTAGATAGGTCACCACAAATGTCGTGTGAGAATATCTGGACAGCAAAAATAAACATAACTGTTTATGTGGCAATTATAAATCCAAAATTACATTTTAGAGCAAATGTCAGCTTCACTCCTGATAGGATTTATAATGAAATAAACCAATGATCTACACAAGCGACAGGAGATACACATACCTGATATATTATTTATTTATTAAAGGTTTCGTATATAGCGCATACATATTCCGCAGCACTTTACAGAGAATATCTGAACATTCACATCAGTCCCTGCTCCAGTGGAGCTTACAATCTATTTCCCCTACCACATGTACATGTACACGCACACACAGACATTCTAGGGTTAATTTGTTGGGAGCCAATTAGCCTACCAGTATGTTTTTGGAATGTGGCAGGAAACCGGAGTAACCGGAGGAAACCCACGCAAGTATAGGGAGAATATTACAAACTCTGCACAGTTAGGGCCATGGTGGGAATCGAACCCATGACCTCAGTGCTGTGAGGCAGTAATGCTAACCATTACACCATCCGTACTGTCCAATATGATGCTACGTGCTTCAGCATGTATGTGATGTTTATCTACTGGGTAATACACAAGGCAGAAAGCTAGCAGTGTCTGTCAGTGCTGAAACAACAAGACGCTTCTGACACTTCGGTGTAAATGTGGCATTTATGAGGTACATAAACATCAGGATACACCTCAGTAACACTATGTACTTTTCATATTCCACTGCAACGGTCTCTTTTCTCAGAACCCTTTACGTCATGTAATGTTCTCCCAAATAACTCGGAATTCATTTCCAGGAGTGGTTCGTATCCCTACACTAGTTTTATTCTCACGAAGAAAAGGAGAGGATTTAACATTATTAAAGGGGGGAAAAGTAAAGGACCTATACTTGCAAGCATTTCAGCGAGTCTACACAATGTTTTAAAGGGGCAATAATTTAAATGGCAAAACAAAGTTGTTAATGCTTTTTGAATGATTTCCTCTATAAAACATCAAAGAATGACCAGAATCTTGCTGATTTAAAAAATATAGCGTTTGCCTTTAAAAAAAGTTGCCATTTTAAATACTGTTGCAAAATATCAGAGACATTTCTATTTTGCCAATAAGGAATCTAGGTACTTATGTAGTATCTGGGCGCCCGATTTAGAAATCGGGTCGGATCGGGCACATCGCATCGCATGCGACCAAATCGTATGCGATGCGATGGTCCCGATTTTTCCATAGGATTCAATGTTAAAATGGTCGGAGTCCATTTTAACATAGAATTCAATGGGAAAAAGGGGTCCTTTTCCTTTCCCCACTATCCAAGTGGGCATGGAGTTGGATATAAACCTGTGGCGAGCGTAGCGTAGCGAGCCCCGCGAGGGGACACAGAATACTTTTTAAAAAATCTGCTTTCGCTCGCCACGCTTCGGGCTCGGTGGCTCGCTATGCTCAACACAGGTTTATATCCAACTCCATGCCCACTTGGATAGTGGGTAAATGAACAGGACCTTGTTAACATTGAACCCTATGCAAAATCGCATTGAATCGCATTGCATGCGATTCGATGCGATTTTGCCGAAAATCGCTCGAATCGCATCTGATTGTATGCCTTAAGGTAAGGCATACAATCAGAAAATCGGGCGCCCAGATACTACATAAGTACCGGAATCTATTACATTTTTGTCATTATAAGCATTACACAAGACCAAAAAGTATTAATGGGATCAGTGTAAAGGTGCCCATATAGACTGTGCGCATTGGATCATACCAGAGAGATCGCAAGGGCTGTACTAAGGATTCTTCAGGTCCTGTACTTCTTGCTGAGATCACATACGATACATCATATGTAAAAGAAGCGCATATGATGCATCGTATGTGATCCTGCCACCCAGGAGCCCGGCAACTCCTTAGTGGCCATTCGAGGGAGGCATGCGATACCTCACATACATACAGTAAGTGTATGGGCCCCTTAAGCTTTACATAAATATGAGGTTTTTGATTTGCTAATATTCAGCCATCAGATAATGCTTCAAAAAACACTATCAGCTACATCAGTGAGCAAAAAGTAACTTGAGCTCAGATCTAGTGACAGTCACTGAAATATTACACGATTGACCGCTACACCATATATTTCTATCGCTCGCTCATCAGAGACCTGTACAAATTACCACCCCTGACCATGGGCCTCATTCGGACTCCTTATTCTATTGATACTATAACAGCAAGTAGTTCCCATCATCTCTACCCTAAAAACAACACCAGTTCACTACCTCAGGCAGATTAGTAACCAAACAGCCCTGTTCAGGTATCATCAGGAACTCACTCTCATATTGCATAGGGACTGGATACAGGTAAACAGACCAGGGGTAGAGTGATTACTAATATATAAAGAATGAAAAGAAAAAAAATAACGAAGCGTGTGATCTTGTACAAGAAACAAGAACATTTTCACAGATCAAGTCATTCTGCAGACTTAAGAGGGTGATGATTAGATATGTCCGCTCCTCTGGAGACAGGCATTGTCTATGATGGGAAAACCTGAGATACTGTGACTGTCATACCACACACTAATCACAAAGATAAAAAAACACCTAATATTTTCAAAGCAGTTTTACAATTTTTTTTTGTAAATGGATAACAGACAGAAAAGTACAAAGATACAATTATCTATGTAGTCCAAATTCACTATCCAGTGGATAGGGTTTGATTATATATTGCAAAGACAAAAACGACTAATAAGATTTATTTATACCATTAATTTATGATAATTGTTTTTTTTTCCAGCTTTTAAAATATGCTATGAGGATCCATCCAAGCCCTCTAACCATAGTCCTTTTAGGATTTTAACCCTTTGAGTTCCAACGTTGCTGTAAGAGATCCTCAAAATATCTGTTAAAAATGTTGGTGCCGCTCATAGGGACTCTTAATATAAATTAATACAAATGCAGTCAATTAATTGAAATTTAGTTTAATATTGCACCCCAAAAAAGAACAGTCGCTGTGAGCGGCGCTGTCATTTTTAGCAGATAGCACCCTTGGCACTCAAAGGGTTAAACAAGAAATGACATGGGTATATACAGTCTAGTTTCCCAAACTCCACCATTACAATCCAGGTTTTAGCGATATACATGCTCTGGGCTGAGATGGTTAAATCAATATGAGGAATTAATTGTCACATGTGCATGGCTATCCTTAAAACCTGGACTGTAAAGAAGGAATTTTGGAAACTTTGGTCTAGCACACATGTTGCATCAGATCATCCAAGAAAACTCTGGGGAAAGGTAGAAAAAATGTCAAAGATAAAGGCTAAATAGCATAGAAGTGGAGAGGGAAGGGGGATTGTCCCAGCCTGCTACAGCGGTATAGCCCCTTCCTTTCAGCAACAAACCACCACAACCTGGTATGGTGACACTCCCCTTCATGCTGGGGTTTGACAATTCTAATGGCGGCTCTGATAATGATAAAGGCTGAGGTCTTGACATAAATGTAAAGCGGGATGCAGTTATAGACCCAGTGATTGGGATGACGGCTGACGGAATAATAGAAGATAAGATGCAAAATAACACCACAAACTATGATTAATATATTTAACTCGGATGGAATCAAAATCCCGGTGGTCGGAATACCGAGCCCGGAATCCCGACTGCCTCAATTTCTCCCTCTATGGGTGGGGAGAATAAAATAGTGTGCCGAGCGTAGCGAACGCAGCGTGCCTGCAGGGGGGGGGGATCCACAGCCCCCCCTTGTAGGTATTTCGGCGCTCGGGATTCCGGCATCTGTATTTCGACCGCCGGGATTTCGTACTGAATACATTTAACTGAACTCTTTAACAGGATCAGCCCCACACGTGTTGTATGAAAGAAGGGTAAGCCTGAACATGCTAACATACAGTTATAAACCAAAAGCAAATTTCAATTACTACGAGGGGTGACCTCTGTGTAGTCATATTGTCAGGAGTATCTATTTTAAGCTCAGATCTAGCCGTTTGCGGGTCTTCAAAGGTCACCGGCTTACCATTTAGTATAACTCTAAACCTGGCAGGATCGAGTAACGTAAATTTAAAATTCTGTTCATAGGGTGACTCACATATTGGCGGAAATTATTTTATTTTTTACATGAATGCTGTAATCCTGAATAATGAGCACTTTAAAATCTCTTACGATAAGAAAGCATGATTTACAATAGACTATAAGGATATTTCCTGATAATATACATTTTTTACAATTGCCTAAACTATGGATTTTTCAATATTTATGGTGCCAGAAGTGACTAGTACTACAGTAAGGTGGTCACCTCATTTTCCTGTGATATTGTGAATAGTTTTCTCCTGTTGCTCAATTGTATTTTGCAATGCTTAGTATGGTATCCTCCGAGTCACTTGTTTTTTGCGCCATTTCCACAAATCTTTCAGCACTAACTCCAAACAGCTAATGCCAAAGTGAACATTAATGAAAATGGTTCACATTCAAAACATACATTTGCATATTTATGAACATGTCTATTGGTGTTCACAGGTCTGCATCTGTATTATATGGCCACCATACATCATCTACATACATTTTTTTTTGTAATTTGCTACAAAATTACCCCTTTCTAATGCACTACGCACCACTCGCCATTAAATATATGGAAAATTCAAATATCGTGAACACTTGTGCACAAAAATGTAATATTTATCAGTGGCCTAACAATAGCCCCGCAGACCCCGTGGTGGTGGGGAGGTGCTGAGTAAGTGTGGGTGCCGGGGGCTATCGCTGCACCGCTACCTGCTTTACCCCTCTCCGCTTGCCGCTGCGTCCCTGGCGCTCCGCTAATGAAAAATGGCCCTCACAAAATGTCCACCCCCTTACAGCAGACAGGTTTTGAAGATGCTAGAGGAGGCGGCAATGTGATGTAACAATATATTATATCACCACACTAGACTATTGACCATACAATGAAGCAACATAACATGCATAATGTAACAACACTATGTCATTTGCAGCATCACCCCCATCTAATGTGCTGTATGCCAGATGAGATGATGCAACCACGCAATTAAACAAAGATGAAATGATTGGATTTGGGGGTGCACATTATACAATGATTCTTGCTATACATCATGGATCGCAACATTGTCCAATATATACAGGGCTACCACCAACCCTTTCCCCTTTTGACCCCCTTGCATGCTCCGTGAGCCCTCCGGTGTCCAAAGCACTGTCAGCACTACTATACCTCCATATTGCTTCAAGGAAATTGTGATAAATGATGTGTTTTTAGATTGTTTTTTTTTTAGTGCGTGTAAAACCACACAAAATATTATTTGTATTTAATGTGATATCCGGTTTGAGCTTTTGTCATTTGTATTGTGTATTTCTGAAAATTATACAATAAAATATTTGCAACCCCCCCCCCCATGATATATGAAATAAGTGTAGTACAAACCGTTTAATCTATTGAAAACCGTTGCCATGTCCTGTTCTACCGAATACGTATTACTAAAGAGGGCCATAATAGGTTAAAAGTCTCTAAATACAAAATAAAAAAAATAAAAAAGAAAGAAAGCAGAAAAAAAGAAACCTGAATACATTCTGGTGGGAGTACATACACAGGTATAAAGGTCTTTATTGATGTTCGTTTAATGGATTGATTATCATGCGCACTGGCTGAGATCGCAAGGTGAATGCGTCAAGCTGCCAATGCAATCTCGCTCACAATGAGGATTTTGTGGAGAAGGTATTGACAGTAAAAATTCAGACATGTCATAGCCATGTTCGGGGGGGGCGGGGGGGGGGTGTATCTTGTAGGCTGTGAGTTTGTATATAAAAAAAGATGGCACTACTAGTCACTACTATGCCTAGTCTGCGTAGCCATATGCCAATCCTTAGTTTTTATGTTCCTTGATTTTACCGATAGGCTGCTGCGAATGTGTAAGCAACTACGAATAAGTTCCAGTGTGTGTCTCTGTACAAACATAAAGTAGACACAAAGGCCCTTATTCTAGTTGACTGACAGATGCGTATTTTCAGACGGCTACCGAGTGTTCTTAGCCCCATCTACAGTACGGATCGCTCACACCATCCGAATGCGGTAAGACGCAGAGCGAACGGACCGCGAGTGGATGTTTCATGTGAACAACTCCCCCATCTGTGGGAACCTCCTCAATCCTCCGATGGTCACCGACCATCCAATGATGGACTGAGCGGTCAGACAGCAACGAGTGCTCCAGACCACTCGGACATTTCTCTGTGCAAAAGCAGGGATATGGGCGGGCAGCTGGCATCCGGCTATGTCAGCTGTCCGCCCCCCACACGTGCGTCACGGCCGGATTACCATACATACGCCCGGCGTTTACATGGGAATGCCCATGAAACGCAGGGCATACACATATGGTAATGAGCCCAAACAGCCCTTCACGCCCCTCTCTGTCCCCTGTTCCGATTGTTCTGACTGATAGTTTTCTGTACGGAATTCACGCCGTATTCAGACATGCGCGGCATTCGCACATGCGCAGAAGCGCCTCTGAACATGCGCAAACACAATACATCAGCCTTCCGAACACGCAGCCATCCCCGACTCAAGCGGAATAAGGGCCAAAGTTAGCCCAAAAAATAAAAACATTGCAAAATATATATCCCTCTTCAATAAATACTTTATGTATAGGGCACCACAAGGGACTTGCAGTGCCTTGCAAAGTACATACACAAAAGTCTTATAGTAAGTATATTCATATATGTAAAATATAATAGCCTGTTTTCCTGTGTGCGTCACACAGCCATAAATTATCCCTGTAAAGATCCTATCAGAGAGGAAGGCAATGTTCTTTATCTAATGGACAGCTGAGTCATCAGTTTTAGTTGACCTAACAGACCAGGAAACCCTTAATGTCTTAAGAATAAGGAACTAGCCATAGATACATGATGATCTGTTGATCTTCAGTAAATGCATTAAAGTTCAACCAATTTGTGGGATGAGCCCATATTTATCCTACTATTTATTATTTTTGTCATAAATTATATTTATATACTGCAAACATTTCATATTTCTATCAAGCCCCTGTCTACATGAATCTTTACAACCTATAATCTCTATCACATGTCCACACACAAACAAAGGTTCCTTTAAGTCAGAAGCAAATTCATTTATTAGTATGTTTTAGGATTAAAGGAGAAAACTGAAACTGCTATCACAGGTAAAGCCGCATACACATTAGCAGACCGGGCCGATGCCGAAATAGTAAACTGTACTGTACGAACGATATCGGCCACCGGGACCTACTAAACACTATATAGCCAAATTGACCGGCATGTTCTGCAGACACCAATCGTCATTAATGATGCGTTGGAGTGTGCATCGTTAATGATATTGAGGAATAGGGCAGCAGAGTATTACTCCTCAGGTGCTATTGATCATTCTGCACACTGCTTTAGATATCAGGAATGTGTTTTTGTTTTGCAAGTTAAATAGCAAATCTCTGTTGCCTATGTGAAGGGAGGAACATCTTATAACTCTTAATGATACATGGTATCTTGGAATGCATGGGTGTTTATGTCATACCCCGTTCTCACTGCAGCCAAATTCCCGGGTCTAGCATGTGGACCCGGGAATTTGCCTTTTAACACAGGATTTTTGGCAGTGTGAACGGGTCGCATATCTGGATCTCAGACATGGGTAAAACCCTTCTTTTTACCAGTGTCTGAGATCCAGGTATGCAGACACGGTTTGACACGTTCACACTGCCGAAAAACCTGTGTTTAAAGGCAAATTCCCGGGTAGAACTTCTTCACCCGGGAATTTGGCTGCAGTGAGAACGGGGTATGACATAAACACCCATGCATTCCAAGATACCATGTATGTCATACCCCGTTCTCACTGCAGCTAAATTCCCGGGTCTAGCATGTGGACCCGGGAATTTGCCTTTTAACACCGGATTTTTGGCAGTGTGAACGAGTCGCATATCCGGATCTCAGACATGGGTAAAACCCTTCTTTTTACCCGTGTCTGAGATCCAGGTATGCAGACATGGGTTGACACGTTCACACTGCCGAAAAACCTGTGTTTAAAGGCAAATTCCCGGGTAGAACTTCTTCACCCGGGAATTTGCCTTGCAGTGAGAACGGGGGTCCAGCGCGGCAGTCCCCGGTATTTTAATGCCAGGTAAAAGCCGTGTCTTTCTCACTCGCAGTGAGAACACGGCATAAGCCACTTTTATTACCATTCATTGTAGTAGGGGGGGTTGGGGATTGGGTGGGAAGAGTCCAATTAATGAGTGCACATGCATTTAAACCTTCTGTTTATACTCACTTCTACCCCTTCTGTGTCACCCCTGTCTGTCTAACCCTCCCCTTTAGAATGTAAGCTCTCACGAGCAGGGCCCATACTTGCCTACTTTTAAATTCACTTCTCGGAGAGGCAACACGTCAGGGAGTGGCAACACCTCGGGGTGGGGGGGGGGGGTTAAGAGCAAGGCATCCCTTGTCCCTGCCCCCCATGACGGAAAACTCTGTGATTCGTGGATCCGAGAGGGGGCAGGCCTTAAATGCAGCAAAATGCCGCCCCCCCCCCCCCGCCACGATTTCCAGTAAATAAACCAGCGGGCATGGGGGGAGCGGGGGCTATTACCACAAAGCGGGAGACTTGCCTGCCCGGGGGGCAGGGAGAAGGACCCGATTTCCGGGAGGCTCCCGGCCATTCCGGGAGGGTAGGCAAGCCTGGCAGGGCCCTCTCTCCTCATGTGCCCTTCTTAGAATATATAAACCTCTGCCACCCTGATAATTGCTTCAGTGTCCTGTCCCCTGATGCAACTATCCATATTAACCATGTACTTGTCCTAAACGGTCTTGTGATGTTATTCGTTATATGTTTTTACTCATAACTATTCTCTGTAAAGTGCTGTGGAATTTGTGTGCGCTAGATAAGAAACTGTTAATTAATAAATAAATACACTAGATCAGGCATGTCCAAACTGTGGCCCTCCAGCTGAAACTACACTTCCCAGCATGCCTTGCCATAATTTTAGCATTCCTCAATAGCAAAACTGTAGCAAGGCATGATGGGACCTGTAGTTTCACAACAGCTGGAGGGCCATAGATTGGACTTGCCTGCACTAGACGATATAGTCAACAATATCACTCAAAACCCTTTCTGAGCGATATCTTTCATTATATCATCTAGTGTGTATGCGGACATCACAAAGTGCCTTATTCTTAAGCAAGGGCAAAAATTCTTAAAGGGTGTACACACAGGACTCAGTCCCAGCCACAGCCAAAGACACAGTGCAGGAGGGGTCTAGTGAAAATATTCCCGCTTGCAGTGTCTATTTGCCCGGTGATAGAGAGGCTGTGGGCCGCATGTTGCTATCACCCGCTGAAGGGATAAAAAAATAAAATATATATTTTTTTTAATATCACCACCCAATCTCCTATCACTTAAGGTGCCCATACATGGTACAATTATTGCATGCAATATTGCATCTCATCGCATTGCATAAGTTTTGCAATGCAATGAGATGAGATCTAGTACAAAAAGTATGTGCAGCACATACTTTTTGAGCTGTGCAATGAGATGTGTGATGGGAGTGCGCATCTCATCGCACACAACAATTGTACCATGTATGGGCACCTTAGGAATGGAGATCAGGAGCAATAAACAACAAATACGCCCTAAGTGTCATCAGAACAGTCCAACTGTTAGAACAAAAAGCAATGAACAGAAATGGAATCTATAAGCAGAAGGTCTCACACTTGAGTGTTTTGCCATCTTTGTTGGGGTTACACATCCTCCAGTGAATAGGAACATACAGTATAGGCAGAATTAGTGAGCAGTGCACCCCAGCAATCTTTTCCAATGAATAGTATGCACACTTCTAAAGATCCTTTCATGTCTCAGATAACATTATCCAAATAGCTGAACACTTCTGCAGGGTACAAGATGCGACTATGAGCTGCAAAAGAAGACTCGTTAAGCTGTCACTTGACATGCTACAGATCCCTGGCCAATGTCACTCTGCACATGATCAGTGCCAATGATGGCATCTAATGTTCCACAACAAAACATCTGACAACTCTGTCAAACTTCTGGGTAGTGTGTGTGCCTGACAGGAACCTGTCACACAACAGTCACAGCATCACACGGCCAGGGTCCTTTTAATCTGTGTCATGTACAGCTAATGACTACAACATGAGCCCCTAAGCCAGGTGGACACAGCAAGAAGAGCTTGTTTACTTCTCCATTTGCTTCTGATAGGATAATTAACATTGACTCCAACAGGGGATCTAAAGCACAGCAATGTTATCAGTACAGTTTGCAAGAATAAACATGCTTTATGGGGTATGGGGTTTTGTTTGGTCTCTTAAAAGCAATCAGATGAATTCATCAGAATAACAAACCTCAGACGCTGAGTAAGAACTCCGCACCCACAGGGAATGTGTCAGCGGGAAGTTCCTGCTTTCACCTGTCTGTCCCATGCTAATGTGCAGGTGTACTCCTTTGTGAGTCTGCTGCTTTATCTCAATGTACACTGCCTACGGAAAGTGGCATAATAAATGTGTGCAATGTTGATGGCCACACGGTGTGATTTTTGTCAACCACTTTAGTCTGCAAACACAATGTGGGCCCAGACCAATCAAAATCTGAGCCAAATGGCAAACTGCACCAAAAGATTCAGACGGCTGGTGTGTGCTGCCAAAGTCTCCACAAGAGATAATATATACAGTAATCACTCTCCTGTGGAGAATATCCAACTCAGTGACTTTTCATGTTAACAAGAGATGGCATTATAACAGTAATTGAAGAATAATGTAGGTGTTACATCAACATTATTTTGGGGATTTAAATATGATTATTGTGGTTTTTTTCTTAACTAGGATCAAAATACAAATATAAATAGAGCAGTATTTAAATAATAATATACACATTTATTCACTGATCTGCTGCGTTCCTTCAATTATAAATGACCATTTTAGAACAAGCAACCAAGTTTTTATTGGGACAGATAACAAACCTGCCCTATCTTCAAAGACAAGACCAGTAGGTGTTTATAAAACCAAGCTGATAGTCAAAGTCTAATCCATAACAAACAGATACTGGTGGTTATATTGTCTCCTATGAAATGTCTGCTGTTAAGTGATATCGGCAAGATCTCAGTATTCAGACAAATCAGCAGTCTGCACTTATGCTCAATTATCACCCATTCAAATAAAGTGGTGTACAACAGTCAGTGATCACAGCTGACATAATAATAGGCTAGGAAATAGGATTCCACTGTCTCAGACAGGAATATATTTGAGAAGTGTGCATTGGTAAAGACTACAAAAAGACATCATACAAAGGCAAAGAGTAGAGCAAATAAAGTAGCAAGAATAAACTATCTGAACAACAGACACTGAAGCTACACGCTGTGACTTTAAGGCAGTTCTATAGAATATACTCAAATTGGAAACATTTAGCAAGAGCTGTAGTCAACTCAGGGCCGGTGCAAGGCACCGGAGTGCCCCAGGCGAGTCGGGCTGGGGGCGCCCCGGTGCCGGGGGGTACCTGTCGTTCGGCGCTGTCTATTTAAATCTGGCGGCGGAGGCAGCGGGGGTCCCTGCAGTCCATTAAAAATCACGAGCGCTATCCGCCAGGCTATGCGGAAGCGCTTCTAGTGTGAAAACACTGGCAGCACGCTGATTGGCTGAGATCAGCGTGCGCCGTGCTGCCAGAGTTTTCACACTAGAAGCGCTTCCGCATAGCCCGTCGGATAGCGCTCGTGATTTTTAATGGACTGCAGGGACCCCCGCTGCCTCCGCCGCCAGATTTAAATAGACAGCGCTGTAGGACAGGTACCCGGGCGGCACAAAATGCCGCCCTCCAGTGGCCGGCGCCCTAGGCAAATGCCTAGATTTGCCTAGTGGTGGCGCCGGCCCTGAGTCAACTGTGGTGTCTGAGAGGAGAGGGAGCCCAGCCTGATGGAGGAGTGCAAGATTCTAGCTGGTTATCTTATTGGTGTTTATTTATCTTATTGGTTATAATTATTTCACCAAAAATGATGTTCGCCGTATTCAACGCTCCCTGCGAGTGTCGGCATGTCCGCCATTTTATAGTCGCCACTATTTGCTTTTTTTTCTCTATGGGAAATTTAGCATAGTTCCCAAAAGTGTATTCAATGCTAAAATGGAGAACATGATTTGCTTTTTTGGGGGGGTGAAGTTCGCCGTTTTGCTCTAGACATCTTTTTAAAGGTGAACTGAAATTTGTACTTATAAAACAAATGTTTTTAATAATTTTTTTGGTGTCTACAAGTCAATCTATTTATTATTAGAATAATCTTGATTATTTTATTTTTTTTACAAGCGCCACATTAATATATTTCAATTTTTTTTTTGTTGGGGGTGTTAAACTGCTCACTGCCGGGGGGGTTAACCTGACCGTCAGCTTATGGTCTCGGCAGCCCCAGCGCTGACATCTACTAACAATCACCACACAGAAGCAGCAGTACAGGAGCAAGCAGTGTTCCCGTGCTGCTGCTTCAGTGCGGTAATTATGTAGATGTCAGCGCTGGGGCTGCCGAGACCAGGAGCCGGAGGTCTGCGGGAAGCTCAGCTGCTGCTGGACCCCATTCTCTGCGCCGGCCGCTCCACCTCCCTGCCAACGCCTCATGCGATGCCTGGAGTCCGCCATCCTGCCTGCCGCACTCACACTGCTATATGCACCGGATTTTGCTATTTTTGCCATCAGGGGCAGTGAGCCCCTGAGGAGTTGAATAGAGTGACCGGGTGGGCTGGCGGCGGACCGAGAAGAAGGCGCAAGCATGGTGAGTGCAAAGCGTACCCATAACAGAAGACGCTGCCCTGCATTGAATACTGCACATAGTCTTGCCTGCACAGTTTATTTTTCTATTCAATTTCATTGCTGCACATAGGGATTGAATCGAAATTAAAAGTGTTTCATATACAGTATAAGCAACATCAGGTACAAAAATAGACAACAATGAACCATATGTACTGGCCATTAGTGTACTGGGGAACTTATAAAAATCAGTGCATGTGTTGCAGCCTGTTGTGTGGGTAGCATCACTTGTATTTATGTACCATCATTGGCCTCAAGCCTCTAGTTGTATGTTGATTGAGTCCTCACTACTTACATTTAAGCTGTAATATGTATTGATCTGTGGCGCTCTTTATTTGTACTGTATTTTTGATATTTATTCAATGTTATGCCAAGCTTTGTCTCCCTGTATTGTTCCTTTGTACGGCGCTGCGAAACACTTGTGGCGCCTTATAAATAAAATTATAATAATAAAACTGTTACTGTATACGGTAATAGTTTGTGTACAGTTTGTTGTCTACTGCACAAAGATCCAGGAGTCTACAGCCCAAGGCAGAGTTTTGAGATGCACCAAACATTTCAATTTTCACTATTTGTTCATTTCATTGTCAATTATGGATGCTAATGCCCTACAGCCAGGAACACTACCCCCTTTTATACTACTCAAAAGTGTGAAACCTTAAGGCCTACAGGATAGTTAAAGCCCACATCAACAACTGAAGTCTTATCTATGGTAATTACTCATATTTGCATATATGTAAATATACACAATGTCTTATACAGCAGCGACAACTGCAGCGAGCTGTAGGCTGGTTAAGTCCAAACATGTTCTCCTCATTCAAATGGCTAAATAAGGCAAAACACCAACATGAAAAATATGATATTGAAGCTAAAAAAAAAGTATTCAGATTAATTGTGTCATTATTTTTAAACATTTTTTTTTTATCAAAGTGGTATTTTTGTTATGTCATAGTGTACACAGAGTATATATATATATACACATATATTATATATATATATATATATATCCAATCCAGGGAGACAGGCATACTCTTTTAACACGTCAGCTACCGCAGTGCTCCAGGTCAAACAATAGTAAATATCCCCTCCAAAGACCGACACACACACGGCTTTTGTCAAATAAACAGCACACTCAGTCCTCTGAGTTAAACGCAAGCTTTTGGGGGTACTTATGTAGTATCTGGGCTGCCGATTTCTAAATCGGGTCGGATCGGGAGATCGCATCGCATCGCATGCGACCATGCGATTCGATGCGATGCGATGCGATGCGATGACCCGATTTTTCCATAGGAATCAATGTTAAAATGGACTGAGTCCATTTTAACATGGAATTCAATGGGAAAAATGGGTCCTTTTCATACCCCTACTATCCAAGTGGGCATGGAGTTGGATATAAACCTGTGGCGAGCGTAGCGAGCCACCGAGCCCGAAGCGTGGCGAGCGAAGCGAGCCCCGCGAGGGGACGAATACCGTCCCCTCGCGGGGCTCGCTTCGCTCGCCACGCTTCGGGCTCGGTGGCTCGCTACGCTCGCCACAGGTTTATATCCAACTCCATGCCCACTTGGATAGTAGGGGTATGAAAAGGACCCATTTTTCCATAGGAATCATTTTAACATTGATTCCTATGGAAAAATCGGGTCATCGCATCCGATATCGGATGCGATATCGGATGCGATGCGATGCGATATCGCATCGCATCGCATCTGATTGTATGCCTTAACTTAAGGCATACAATCAAAAAATCGGCAGCCCAGATACTACATAAGTACCCTTTTGGGCTTTTTTTAGGCCCTTCATATATATATTTAAAAGACTTCACAAAAGAGATCTTCAAAGATATTCATATCCAGGAGTATAGCAGTCTTTGATAATCTAGTCTGGCTTAAGCTGCATGCAAAAACAGAGGAGGTAGCTAATAACCAGCGGGAGCGCACATTGTTAATGATATAGTGCACACTACACTACACTACACTACACTAGATGCATAAAAATATTGTTAACAATGATACTTATTGTACATACTGTTTAAAATATAACGCACCTGTACAGTGTGTGTGTGTCTGGCAGACTAGTTGACTTATCTGCCTTCAAATGCTATGTTTCCATTTTATTGACAGGATTAAAGTGTGTGCAAATTCATTCAGGAGCTATTATGCTTAAGTCCCAAGTTCAGCAACAAAACTTGATTTAAATTTATTTTTTAAAAAATCCAACTGTATGCTAACCTTCTCAAAAACTCATGTTGATTTCATGCGGAGGTTTTTGAAGGTTTGGTTCAGATTTGTACAGTATTCTACTGTCTAAAGGAAAATGGTTTCCTCACTAATATCCCTGTAAGGAACTCCTAAGTGGCAATGATTGAGTTATTATTTGGGTATTCATCTGTCTTTTATTACGGTACAATGTGAGCAAATGATATGTGTAAATGAATCCTTACTGAGGTCAAACTACCAACTCCCCAACAAGATGCAGCAATAATACACAAAGCCAGATTAGCATCAGAGAAGATCTTGACTTGTACACACTTGAATTGTGTTTAACCTGTGAATCAGTGTTTACCATTCAAGTGCACATTAATGAGGACAAAACTTTTTTGCTGTATTCATGATCCGAAACTTTAAACAAAAGGTCCACCACAGAGAAATAAAATAAAAAAATGTATCCATTTAATTAGTATCTATGGTCTATGTACACCCAGATAAAGGATTTCTAAAGACCCCAATACACTTATACGATTTGGGAACGTTTCACCCGATTCTGACGGATTGGGCTGATGAATCGGGTGAAAAAAAATCATATGTGCCTAACCTCCAATTCTAATCCGATGCGTAGTCCCCTGTTAGGTGGATCAGAGCCGGAAATCACAAGTGCTCAATTTAGGATTTGTTGGATCCTTCAGACCTAGCTGGGATCACATAGAATACAAAATATGCAAAAGGTCCACGTACAATAGATCATATGCGATCCTGCCACCTGGGAATCCTAGACTCTTCCCCTGGGGAAGTAGCCATGGTATTGCATGCGATATCTCATTTTAGAGTATGGGTACATTTACAGATGCAATCAGAGATGGAACTACCATTGATGCAGCAAGTGAAGTGCACAGGGCCTCTGAGGACTTATGCGGGGTACACACCAGGACGACACGCTCACGATGCACATCGTGAGCGGGTCGTCAGTGTTTCTTCCGACGGACCTGTTCACGATGACGCACCTGCACCACCGATCCGATGGCGACCCGCACCCGGGAGTATAGTTGTTTCCAGAGCCTACCTGCTGCAGGTAGGATCTGAATAACGACCAACCCGCGGGACCGCGCATCGGACCGGTATCGGTCCACACCAGGATAGAAAAGGGCCCAATCACCACACAATCTACATCCAATCGGTCGGAATTGGATCTAGATTGATGGGATCGGACCCTTGTTGTCCTGGTGTGTACCCAGCATAGGGGGCCCACTGCTGCCCTGTCACCCTCTTTTTGTCACCCTCTACTTCCCACTGCCTCTCCCTCTGCCGTGTATGCATATTGTGAACTTACCGCTAGGGATGCCAATCCCGGGGCATTTTCTCAATCCCGGGATCCGGGATTGAAAAATGCTCAATCCCGGGATTGGCATCCCTAGTTCGCAGGCGTGTAACCCATACCCACCCGCACACCGGCCAACCCGCACATTTTCTTACATTGGCAGGTGGGTGGCTGGGAGTGGAGTGGGTTTGGAGGTGCACAGTGCCTCCGGGCGCGTGCACCTCCTCATCAGCAGCCGAAGAAGCAGGCCAGGCAGGCGCAGGAGAAGAGGTGGGGGGCGGGTGGAAAGGAGAAGGGGTGTGCGGGCGGCCAGGAGAAGCCGATGGGGTGACAGCAGAGTGGGCGGCGTGGCCTGCACAGCATGACCGCCACGCTGCGCAGGCCGCACCCGGGGTTAGGAACATCCGGACAGCGTCTGAGTGAGTGCTCAGACGCTGCCCGGCATTAGATTGCGCATGCGCAGTCTAATCCCGAAATCCCGGGATTGGATACTCCAATCCCAGGATTGAAATCCCAGACTTTTTAGGGCCAAATCCCGGGATCCCACCAACCCCGATCCCGGGACTGGCCACCCTACTTACCACCCACAAGTTTCACCACTGGATGCAATGTCTCAGAGAGGGCATACCTCATACACAAGGAGATGTATGAAGCAGAGAAGAGTGGAGAAGTGAGTCAGTGGAGAAGTGAGCCAGTGGAGAAGTGAGCCAGTGGAGAAGTGAGCCAGTGGAGAAGTGAGCCAGTGGAGAAGTGAGCCAGTGGAGAAGTGAGCCAGTGGAGAAGATGCCCAATTCAACAGAACACAGCTTCTACCCATAATTTTAGTACTAATGCTAAATCAAAGCTGATGGGAAACTTCTCAACTCTTAACACTGCTTCATACATCTCCCCAACAATATTTTATACTATTAAACCAAAACATAGGGGAATATAACTGTCCACGGTGCTTATTCAGAAGGTAAAAACATGACTTTACTGCAATATTTTTATATATACAATTATAGGCATTTTGTTCCATCCGAAAAATAACTTTTCTTGGTGAAAACCCATATGATTCGTGATAAATTTAATCTGTCTCTGTTTTTCTTTTGGCAGCCCCAATATTGCCTTTGGGTCTAAATAAATAGCCCCAGGAGATTAATTAGCCTACTGTAAATGTTTGCAATTAAATCCCCCCATAGCCCTTACAATATACATGAGACAATTTCTTTGCACCACTCACTAAAAGATAAATGATATGTATTCCTAAAAATAAATAAAAAATATATGGTACTTGTGTATTATCACGGCGTCTGATTTTATCTAAATCGCATACGATTTAGCGGGCGATTTCTCAGCCGATTTTTCACGATTTCCTGCCGAATTGCATGCTATTCGATCCTTGCACATCCCCACTATCCAAGTCAGCCCGAAGCGTGGCGAGCGGACGCGGTACGCATCCTCCCGACCTGTTCATACCCCCACTATCCACGTCGGCGTGGAGTTGACTTTATAAAGAGTGACAAGCGGTTGCAGAAAACGATCCCGAAGCGTGGCGCACGCGAGCCCCGCGAGGGGACGCGGAATACACGTCAAGTAATCCGTGTGCGCTCGCCACGCTTCGGGATCATTCACACCCCCACTATCCAAGTCAGCCCGAAGCGTGGCGAGCGGACACGGTACGCATCCTCCAGACCTGTTCATACCCCCACTATCCACGTCGGCGTGGAGTTGACTTTATAAAGAGTGACGAGCGGTTGCAGAAAACGATCCCGAAGCGTGGCGCACGCAGCAAGCCCCGCGAGGGGACGCAGAATACATGTCAAGTAATCAGTGTGCGCTCGTAACGCTTTGGGCTCGGTGGCTCGCTGCGCTCGCAACGCTTTATAAAATCAACTCCACGCCAACGTGGATAGTAGGGGTATGAACAGGTCTGGAGGACGCGTACCGCGTCCGCTCGCCACGCTCCAGGGTAACTTGGATAGTGGGGGTGTGCAAGGATGGAATAGCATGCAAATCGGCAGGAAATTGCGGAAAAATCGGCGCTAAATCGCATCCGATTTTTGCATGCGATTTGCGGCCGATTTCGCGGGTGCGGTGATAATACACAAGTACCAAATATATATAAATGAGACAGAGAAGAACCAAACAAGTTTAGTGCCTTTATAAGAAATTGATTTGATATTTTGTTCATAAAAGAATGATAAGAATATACATAATCTTAAAGAACATTAAAATAATCTTCAAAGCAAATGAATAAAACAAAAATGTCAAACACTGATATTACAGTTATTATGTTTATCTTTCATCATCAATAATTAAATTAATAATAATAATTTACATTTGATTTGCATAAAAACAAACGTATCATGTATTTTAGTAAATCCCCAGATTGATTAGGGAGGATTACCCATGCACTATGTTTGGTGTTTCTGTCAACCTGTCACAGAGATGCAGATTATAAAACACAGCAGGAGGTTGAAGCTTAAACAAAAGACCCAATACATCAGTCATTTTAGGAGGGGTTCATGATGACAAAAGAGCCTGAGGCTAAACCGCTGATGGCCATTTAAATGAGAAATGCTACTGAAGAAAAAAAAGGTAAAATTCAAAATTTCTGTTTGAGTAACCAAAGCCCAAAACATAAGTTATACCAAATACTTGTACATTGATTTACTTATTATTTATTTATTACAGCGCTTTATAGAGAATATGTGAACATTCACATCAGTCCCTGCCCCAGTGGAGCTTACAATCTATATTCCCTACCACATGTACACGCACACAGACATTCTAGGGTTAATTTATTGGGAGCCAATTAGCCTACCAGTATATATTTGGATTGTGGGTGGAAACCAGAGTAGCAGGGGGAAACCCATGCAAGTACGGGGAGAATATACAAACTCCGCACAGTTCGAGCCATGGTGGGAATTGAACTCATGACCTCAGTGCTGTGAGGCAGTAATGCTAACCATTACACCATCCGTACATTGCTGCATACAATGGGATGTGCTTATACCCGACACAGACCAAACTGCAGAAAAGGTGGCTAGGTGGGTGTACGACCTAATCCATGATTTTATAGCCAATGACCTAAGCACAACATGAAAAGTGTTTTTATCATTCCCAACCACATATATATCCACAAAACATTATGTGAAACACATCATTTTACAAAAGACTAATGAAGTATTTCAGTATACGTATTTCTTAGTAGCTTCCTTTTATGTCTCTTAGTGCATATTAAGAAATCACACCAGGAAACTCTACTAACAAATAGAGCGATGATTTAGGGCAGTGATGGCTCACCTTGACACTCCGGCTGTTGTTGAACTACACATCCCAGCATGCTTTGCATCAGCTTTACTATTTGGCCATGCCAAAACTGATGCACGGCATGCTGGGATGTGTAGTTTAAGTAACAGCTGGAGTGTCAAGGTTAGCTATCACTGATTTAGGGTGTGCCATACTAATGTGGTACGTTTCAGCATGAGAAATTTTACACATAGAAAAGTATTAGTATGCATGGTGCTCATGCTCTGAAGTGAAGAAGGAACACTCCTTACCCGTCATATACTCCGAAAATGCAACTTTTCCTGAGCGCAGTCACTCACAGGTGACCCATTTACGACAATTTGTCAGCATGGTGCAATTTGCATAGTATGAATTGATATATCTTGCTAAGTACTTGCTTAAAGCGCCACAATACCTCATGGGTGTGGGTTTTACATCAAATCCTCCCTTCATGGACACCTCTGCTGGGCTACAGTCAACCAATAAAGAACTACGCAAAGGAGCATGGCTAAACAAGGGATGGCCAAAAGTAGGCAATTAATAAGCACTAAAGAACCTGGGTACAGACTGTCATATGCTATAGCCCCAAAAGTTACACAGCCGCAGCATGCGGACTATACACACTGAAACCGGAGTACCCGGAGGAAACCCACGCAAGCACGGAAAGAATATACAATCTCCGCACAGTTAGGGCCATGGTGGGTATTAAACCCATGATCTCAGTGCTTTGAGGCGGTAATGCTAACCATTACACCATCCATACTGCCCAGTATAATATATGATTATCAACTTATTTTTGCCTCTTTGTGGTTGACATAACTTCTAGATACTTGGTTTCCAGATGGGAGACAAGCCATGAAAAACATTACTATTTAACCTGTTTACCTACTAGATACAATACAACCTGTTTGCCTTCTGAGCACTAAATAGCAGGCATTACATGTGTATATCAATCAAAAAGAGGTAATCTTCCACGGAGGCCACCCAGTGACCCTAATATATCTGCTTACATCCTGTTCGGTCACACCCATAAAACTGTGAAACCAGGGTGACTTGAAGGAAGTACTGGATTCCAGAGGAAATGAGACAGCGGAGAGGTTACCAAACACACGTTATCATGGGGGACCATGTGCAGGACACAACCTCTGTCCATGTTCTTAGTTGCAGAACAAACTGTGAAGAAATAAATGCAGTCCTCAAAATAAAGAAGCGGAAATAACATTTTATTTATGGCCAACCTCATCAGAATAATAGCGCTATTTTAGGATGATAAAAATAGTTTAGATTCTTTACAGTAAATGCCCATGTATCTTCCACACAAACTACATTTTCTATTTGGTAAATGCATATCTATAAAAAGAAAAGAAAGAAAAGAAAATCTTGCAATTAGAATAATATTAATAATAGTCATTTCCAGAGTACATTATTTGGTATAATCATATTTAAAGATTAAGCTACAGGAAATAAAAATGGCTATATTATAAAACTCATTAACTGTATATTATGCGATGTAACTAGAAACGACTGGAGACAGCTTCCAACTTCATTAGTATGTCTGCACAAAGGTCAAAATGAGTCTATTCAATTGGCCGTGAGGTTCGGTAGCGATGATATTCTGTGGACTATAATGGGAGTAACACATGATTTATTTTTGCTCACCCCCCACATAGAAGCGAAAGAAAAAATATGCAACATTTTAGTTTATTTGAGGTATTATACATACATTGCAACAGGATCCAAGGGGAGATCACAGCTGAATATGCCCCAAAGAGACAAATGAGTTAAATTAACATATCAAACCGTGTTATATGTATAGTATGATGGCGTATAACTTAGGAAAGAAAAATAATACTGATCTTTACATAAGAAAGAGTAAAAGATTGAATAACGAAAACCTATTTAAAAAAAACAAAAAAACCTGTGTGACAGTGTATGGATTTAATCTACCGGCTGCAATTTGAGCAGGTATTAGTCACAAAAAGCAGACTTGTGGATCCAACAGGGCAGCCAGTCTCAATACCAGAAATCATGCTATCACTAGGCCTCACTATATAAACCCCATGGGGTCGGATCAGTGTACAGTACTTAGGGCAGTATTCAATGAGAAAAATTTGCCATGTTTTATGGCGAGTTTGTGATTTTCTCGCGTGTGGGCGGAGAATTTTGGTCTCAAAAAGCGAACAACCCTATTCAACATGCATTTCTCGCCGTCTTTCTAAGTGATTTTCGCCGTGTCTCTCCGTGTAGCAATTCTCCATCTTTTCATGGAGAAGTGGAATGTGAACTTTTAAAATAAAAGTTTTTTTGTTTTAATTTTGGTGTAAAAAAATCAGGAATTTTATTCTGAGGAGGGGCATGCTATTTTTATTCATGTGAATATTTTTATTCATGAATATATATTTAATAATATATATATATTTTTTTACACAGCAGGGGGCCGGGAGCCGAGCCGCTCATTAGATATTAATATATTCACTGCACCCGATTATTACATATGCACGATCGGGTACAGTGAATACCCGGTCCCCTGTTGGCTCTCCCGGGGGGCAGCCTGTGCTGCCTGGCTCCCGGGGAGCCCACCTCCCCCCCACATACGTTCTGGGGCAGGCAGGGAGACTTCCATCTCCCTGCCTGTCACCATCCCACGGCTCCCTGCAGCGGACGCTCGTCCGCTGCAGGGGTTAAGATTCGCCGCGAGGGGCAACTCGCCTCTCCGACACTGAATACTGGGAGAGCGAGTGGCAGCTAGCCCTCCGGAACACAGCGAGTGTGCAGCGAATCCTAAACAGGATTCGCTGCACACGGCGATATTTTACATTGAATACTGCCCTTAATAGTATGGCTGAACTTTTACTAGAATGACTTCAAGATGTTTCCCTAGAGACACCTTGTACTGTATTCTAGATGTAAGCATCTACTTAGCGTAGGCACTCTATGTTCCTGCACACGGGTGCGAGGCCGCTTAGTAACATGTATGCGAGAACATAGTTTCCATGTATCAATTTCAGCAACAGGTAAACTAATCAGACTACTGCAGACTATCGCAGCTATTTGCCCTGATTTATATTAGGTAAACTATTCAGAATCCTACTGCAGACTATCCCAGCTATTTGCCCTGATATATATTAGGTAAACTATTCAGAATCCGGTACTTATGTAATATCTGGACTCCCGGTTTTCTTATGAGACCGTGTCCGCTCGCCACGCTTCGGGCACGGTGGCTCGCTACGCTCGCCACACTATATAAAATCAACTCCATGCGTAGTTGGATAGTAGGGGTATGAAAAAATGGGATGCATTTAACATGGGAGTCCAGATAATACATAAGTACCCAGAATCCTACTGCAGACTATCGCAGCAATTTGCCCTGATTTATATTAGGTAAATTATTCAGAATCCTACTGCAGACTATCGCAGCTATTTGCTCTGATATATATTAGGTAAACTATTCAGAATCCTACTGCAGAGTATCGCAGCAATTTGCCCTGATTTATATCAGGTATTCAGAATACTACTGCAGACTATTGCTGTAAAGCGCTGTTATTGTGGTTTTATATCTGTGCTATGTCAAGAACGTGGAAATATTGGGATAATGTTGCTGACTATACATTTGTTACATCTGATTAGCCCCTTTTACGGGTGGGGGAGGTATACTGGGTGGGGTAGTTAATCAGGGTGAACACATGTCTCTGTATAAGAATCAGCTTTGTTGGCTAGGTATACTTACAAACACTAGGAATTTGTAGTAGGTTTGCATTGCAACAGCCAGGTAGGTAACAAGTACACAATTGGGGGAACACATACATTCATACAGATAGATATACCATTTGTGACACAGTGTAAATTACATGCAGTGGATTAGTACATCTAGTCCAGGCATGTCCACCTGTAGTGCATATGGTTTTGTCCATTAGAGCAGGCATGTCTAAATTATGGCCCTCCAGGTGTTGTGAAACTAAAAGTCCCATCATGCCTTGCCACAGTTTTGCTATTAGGGAATACTGAAACTATGGCAAAACATGCTGGGGTGTGTAGTTTCACAACAGCTGGAGGGCCACAGTTTGGACATGCCTGCATTAGAGAGTAATTGTACCTTTGCGAGTGAACTAGAATAACCCCCATAATACAGAGGATGTTGGTAGTACAGTAACAGACAAGTAACAGACAAAAGAAACCCTTGAGCACACAGTAAGCATAATGCAGGATTGGTGCAGCAACCACGGCCTTCTGGCTGGGGTCTCTTTATTTATTTCTTTTCCCTCTCACGTTTGTCACTTTTCACGTTCTTTGTAGTTTGTCACGTTTTTTTGGGTAGTGTGGTCGACCCTTATGGGCCTTCCATTTCCCCAATGTGCCGAAGCTCTTATCCTTTTGGGTAGAGGTTCGGTCCCCTCGAGGACGACCCCGAGCCGCAAGGCAGAGGGAAGTCTAATGCGGGTCTCTCCAAACCTTCGGGTGAGGAGGACCCACCGTCCTAACCCTTCCGGGGGTTGAGGAAAGAGAGTCGCTCTAAGCTTCGACGAAGAGGACCCACCGATCCCTATTTTCCCCTCTTTTGCTTTATGGTTGAGAGGGGTTAGGGTAAAAACGGGGCCCTTCTCCCTCGGGAGAAAGCCCACTCGATCGCACAACCCCCTATGCACGTGTTTAGGCACAGCACTGGTGGTAGGGAGCACACCTCAGGCTCCTGAGTTTTCTCAAACTCATTTTGGATAATAACTTCCATGGGATTGTGTACTCCACCCTGACAAGGTACCAGGTGCGGCAGCCATTTTAGGCACTCTGCGTAGGATTACCCAGGGTGGAATAGATTACCCCCTAAAAGAAATTACCCAAAATGGGTGATTTCAATGTATACTCAGGTCCATGAATTTTGCATCCTATCCACAAGTGCACCAGATGAGGCAGCCATGGTGGGCGCACTATGAAGGTTACACTGTAGGAGGCGAGCCATACAAGGACCCAATGCATATATTGGAAAGTAAATACTTGTGTAGTAGTATGATAAACCCTGCACAGAAACATCCACGTGACCCACATCCTGCCCGCAGAGAAACCATCTGAGGCAACCATCTGGTTGCACTACATAGGTCAGCGCTGGCAGGGTGTGCAATCTGCGGAGGTTCACATTACAGGAATAGCACATGGTGGGGTAGCTATATGCTGCAATAAGGGGGGGGGGGGGGGGAGACATGAACACACCTTTACCGGTTACTGACGACATGGAAATATTTTGAAATCATTTTCATAGAATCATCAATGTCCAGGAATCATGAGAGCAGTACGGGTGGTTATGAGAAAGAGGGGGGCACATTCAAATATTGGGGAAGTATTGCTATGGTGGCTGGCCCTGGTGCTTTCACCCCACAGCTCCATGCTCACCATGAGGGGTAGGCCTGGGGGTAGTCCTGGTGTTCTCAGTTGTAGGGGTGGTGGGCCTGGTCCAGGTGTTCTCATGGCAAAGGTCAGTTGAAGCCACATGATGTTCCTGAGTTTTGTGGTACACATGGACCTGAACGTCTTGTTTAATTTATTTATTACCAGCTATTTATAGATCGCATACATATTGCGCAGCACTTTACAGAGTTGGGACTCTACTCTAGACTGCAATCACCCCATTTTGTGTAATTTCATCTAGGAGAAACTTATTCCGTCCAGGGTAATCCTACGTAGTGCGCCTAAGATGACTACTTCATCTGGTACCTTGTTAGGGTGGAATACATAACCCATGTAAGTTATTATCCAAAATGCCTGCACCAATCCTGCATTATGCTTACTGTGCTCTCAAGGTTTTTTTGTTTTTGTATGTCTATGTGACTATTGCTGTACTACCTAAATCCTAAGTATATCATGTGCATTGTTTTTTATGTCTGTAAAGCGCCTTGAGTACTGTTGATGAAAGTGTGCTATATAAATAAAACTTACTATGGTACTTGTGTATTATCACGGCGCCCATCGAATCGATTTTCGGGTCCAAAGTCCCGCACTGTACAATAAAATATCGCATTGCATGCCATTAAAATGGCATGCAATGCGATTTTAAATTGTACAAGCACCCTGATGGGTGATTACTTTGTTAAATGCACCCCCATTGTTAACGCCAACCCCACTATCAATGCCAACCCGAAGCGTGGCGAGCCCGCGAGGGGCGGCGGTACACGTCCTCCGACCTTTTCATACCCCCACTATCCACGTCGGCGTGGAGTTGATTTTAGATAGTGTGGCGAGCGCAGTGAGCCCCCGAGCCCGAATAGTGGGGGTATGAAAAGGTCGGAGGACGCGTACCGCCACCGCTCGCCGCGCTTCAGGTTGGCGTTGATAGTGGGGGTGGCGTTAACAATGGGGGTGCATTTAACATAGTAATCACCCATCAGGTGTACAATTAAAAAATCGGGTCAAATTGCATCGCATGCAATGCGATGCGACCAATACGATGCCGTACGATGGAAATCTTGGGCGCTGTGATAATACACAAGTACCCTTACTATTATAGAAATATTTTGCTAACAAGAAGATCCTCGCTACTGCTGTAGCTTGGGCCTGTGAGTTTGCCAAACATGTTAGTAAATAGATAAGAATATGAGAGAAATGTAGGCGCTGTGCAGTTGTCACTGACAGAAACGGTATTCTGGCTGTTCTCCTAATCATGGGAGGCGCCTCTCAGAAAATGCCAGTGTAGTTTCATGCAAACTTATGTGAAGTACTGATAAGATAGGAGAGTGCTGGATTTTGAGCACAACATGGTGTGAAAACAAAACTAAGGTTATAAGAGCAGAGAATGTGCACATAGGAGGTTATTCTGGTTGACTCACAAGGCTGTGAAATTCGCCGCCTTGCGCATCCCCCAGACGCTGCATGCCGCCGCCCCTTCCTGGCACGCCACGATCCCCCACATGGCTGCGAAGGGATCATTTGCATAATAATCAATTTGCAGCCATGGGTGCGGGGGAGATATCATTCGATGGCCGGTGACCATCAAATCTCCAGCACTCGCAGATCTGAGACACCTCTATGGTGTCTCTGCTCTGCGAGCGCCCTGTGCGGGAAGCAGGCGGCAGCTGACATCCGCTGACATCAGCTGCCCGCCCCCTGCACCATTGGGCTATTTGTATGGGAAGCCCATGAAACGCTGGTCATTCCCATGGACTGTGCCCCCGCCATCGCCTCAGGCCCTCCCGCCTGCACTGCTAGCAGTGCCGAATTTCCCATTAGGCACGTGCCTAGGAGCGGCACATGTTTGGGGGCGGCACTTGGATGCTTCTGTTGGTGCTGTCAGCCTGAAATGTACCAGTAACTGCACAATATCCACTGTACTGTTCCATATTCCATCTTGTATAGAGTGTACATGGATAGGGAATGCAGATACTGTCCCTGTAATCTGTCCTGCTTACTTATTCTATTCTATCAAATATGGGCTTATAAATAATCAATAAAAATAATACACTTAGGCAGGGGGGTGGCGGCCATTATTGTTGTGCCTACGGGCGCCCTCACTCCTAAATCTGCCCCTGACTGCTAGGTGTAGTTCGCCATGCCTGCTTGCACTCTGGGTCTGCACATGTGCAGACACAAAACATTGGTTCCAAGTGGCGTAACTAGCAATTTTGCTCCCCCCTGCCAAAATAAATTCTGGCGCCCCCCCCCCCCATTATTTTTTTAAAATGCCAGCCCAGCAGCCACCGGGGATCAAGAGGAGTAGGCAACGCCGCCTGGGGAGTGGGGATCAGGGGAAGCTGGACACTGACATGTGTCACACATTCCCCGGCTAATAGCCAGCGGAGGTGAGCATGATCTCTCTGCCCCTCTCCCCTACCGCGTCCTGTCAGGTCCTTACCCCGCTTTCCACCTGCCATGCTGTTCCTGGCCACAGTGATCAGACAGCCTATCTGACCGCTGTGGCCAGGAGCGGCGAGGCAGGCGGAAAAACTGTAAATTCTCAGCGCTGTCCTGCACAATCCCCGTCGGCCGACTTGTACATAGCATTGTACCTTCGCCGCCTAGGATCCTGGAATACTCAGCAGCTCTGCACGCAAGCTGGAAGGGCAGCCGGCATGGTGGAAGGGGGAGCGCTCTCTGGCGAGTCTGGCTGTCTGTGTGAGGACGCTCAGTGAACCTGTCACTGCGTCCTCACACAGACAGCCAGGGAGCACTCCCCCTTCCACCATGCCGGCTGCCCTTCCAGCTTGCGCTCAGAGCTACTGAGTATTCCGGGATCCTAGGCGGCGAAGGTACAATGCTATGTACAAGGGAACACTCTGATCCTGCGCCCCGGTGGAGCCTGCTCCCCCCCGCCATCGCTGGGGCTGCGGACCCCAAGTTACGCCACTGTTGGTCCCCCATGCGAATGCACAGGGGACTGATTAGATTAGAATAAGGTCCTTAGTGCCCAGGCAAAAGGACTCGTGTGATTTTCAAATTCCTGTGTAACTTTCACACACATCCCAGAAGCCACAGACTGTCCCTCCCACAGAATAACCACAATATTGTAAATAATCCCAGCACTGGAAATATAACACATACTTCCCAAAAGCACAAAGCTATGTATGTTTAGCACGGACATTGACTTGTAAATGTTTCCCAATGATGCAAAGTCAGATAGAAAACAGCAGTAGCCAGAACACTTTATAAGGTTATTGCGTTGTGTCTTCGGATAATGAGGAAAAGGACAACAGTGACACTGTTGCTATGCATTTATTCTGGATATGGGCATATTTAGCAAGGCCCTTTGTTAGAACTACGAATTCTGCATAATTTTGCGCATCACCTCTATGTACCAATGACCATTTCGTAAAAAAATCTCTTACAAAAGACTAATGCTGGGTGCGCACTGGGCAATTCCCACAGCCACAGATATTATTTATTTATTAAAGGTTTCTTATATAGCGCACACATATTCCGCAGCGCTTTACAGAGAATACTAGAACACTCACATCAGTCCCTGCCCCAGTGGAGCTTACAACCTATATTCCCTACCACATGTACACACACACAGATATTCTAGGGTTAATTTGTTGGGAGCCAATTAGCCTACCAGTATATTTTTGGGTTGTGGGAGGAAACCGGAGTACCCGGAGGAAACCCACGCAAGTACGGGGAGAATACACAAACTCCGCAGAGTTAGAGCCATGGTGGGAATCGAACCCATGTGAGGCAGTAATGCTAACCATTACACCATCCGTACTATAGCTAACAATTATCGGTGGTGCCACGGGAGAACCATATAGTGCATACACACAGACCAATATCGTTAACCTGCCCTGTACATGCAGTCACTGACGATATTGTTAGATTGAGCTGCATGTACAGACGACAGGAAAAGGTCATTAACGGTATCGAATGTATGTATGTCATCAAGATCATTAATATATATGTGTAACCAGATAATTAATGCTTCGACCGCAGCCCCATTATTTTAAATGTGGACTGAAATTGGACCTTATGTACCAAGTACAGCTTATCAGAGAAGAACACACTCCTTTCCCAGCACCCTCTTGCATGACATTGTGAAGAAATCTTTAAAAATTTGAAAGACTACTCACTTTTTGTACATAGCAGGGATAATCATGCTCAATAAAGATTATTCCCGTTGTAGTTTTTAATACATAGGCCCCATGGACAAATAAAACAATGATAGGGAATGGATATTATTTGAACAACAGTCAGTTGATTATATTCACTAAAGGGTAATTGAGGTGACCACACAATGATTAAACAGCTTACTCATGTGACAACATATTATGGCCGGTATCCACATTTTGCCATATCACAATCAAGCTGATGTGAATTTGATTTGGCAGGAAAGTCCAAGAGAAAATGTTGTTACTGTAAAGGTGCCCATACACTGCTGCGATGTCTCACAGCAGTGTAAGGACACCCGATACCCTGCAAGCCGTCCGCGACCTTCCCGGGAGGCAGGGACGCATGCGATCCGTCACAATTTGTTGTGACGGATCGCATGCGTCCCTGCTCCCCACCTGTCTCGCCACCATAAGGGAGGTCCAAGGTCGGGTGGTTGGATAGCCAGCAGGTCCGACCACCAGACACAGGTCTGATGAGCACGGGACCGTGCATCGGACCTGTGGGGACATCAAACTGACCCGATTTGACGGCCCGATTCCTCAGAATCGTCCCAAATCAGGTCAGTGTATGGTGGCCTTAAGATAGCAGGGAATAAATAGAGTACATTTTAATTGCACATTGCACTGTTGGAGCTTGGCCTGCTATCGGAGTAAACTGGAATATAAAATACTGGCATCATCTATGCTGGGCTGCTCGGGATTGCTGATGGCTTATCTGAGATGCGACCGCCATTGGCCAGGTGAATGCTCTTCAACAAGGACCCTCATAAGGTGCACCTCATGTCTAGAATTAGGACCACTATCACTGGTGCAAGGATAAAAGACACCTACCAATCATGCGTTAACCTTGCAGGCAATAAGATTTATATACTTCTTTCCAGCTAATTAACTTAGAATACCATCAACATAAACCATCTGGAGGTTTCCTTCCAGTGGTGTGAGAGCAGGCAGACCATTTGCCATCAGATAAAAGGAGAATATTGCATACAAATAGGTCATGAAGAAGAAGTGTCCATGCTGTGCGTGTTTTCTCAGCTCTGTTTGCTTTCTTTGCATATTCAAAACAATATTTGTTCAGTGATGGATGTGGATATCAGACTATTCTTCCTGTTTCACCTCAGACACAATCTTGTTCTGATTCAACATACACACTGCGTGATGTGGTCTGCTATCTTGCTGCAAAAACAGGAAATATACATACAGTACTGTTTAACTATTGGTAGACGTACTGAATGCAGGAACAGGGTCAGAAGGAGGAAAAAGTGAAGAAAGAGAAGATATGTGAAGTATATGTGTGGGGCCTGTACAGTGAGGATATCATTTGATAGAAAAGCTTATGATGGTTGAGTAAGCAGTTCTGGAATGTGATAAGCTGCATGAAGAGGTGAGTTTTCAGGGAACGCTTGAAGGTTTGGAGAATAGGGGAGAGTCTTATGGCGTGTGGTAGGGCATTCCACAGAGTGGGTGCAGTCTGAAGAAAGTCTCGCAATTGTGCATGGGAGTAATGAGTGTGGATGAGAAATTTTGATCTTGAGATCTTGTGCATGTATCAAATGGGAAAGCATATTGTAGAATTAAGGAACCAGTCAATCAAATCTAGGATTCAGCCAAAGATTTTGAACTATACAAGTCACCTGATGATGGCAGCAGCCATTTTGTGAGCAAAAGAAACATTCCTAGGAATTAGTGAGGTATCTGATTGTCCTCCAGGATCCCTAATGAATCTGTAACTGAGTTTGGAAACTACTGGTCTAGAGCAGGGGTGGCCAAATGGTCGATCGCAGACCATCCACCGGTAGATCGCGATCATTTTTTAAAGATTGAAGCCCCCGTTACTGCACATTTTCATCAAAAGCCTCTCTGGGGTTCAGTGTTCCCAGTAGTGCATTGCACGGGTGCCCGGGTGATGTCACCACGCACCCGCGCAGTGCAGGACTGAGGTGCTTTTGAACAGGCGCGAAAGCTGTGCGGTGGAGGTGGGAAGGCAGAGAAGCAGAGCCAGGAAGTGAGAGCGGCTGCAGTGAGAGGGCCAGAGCGGCTGAAGTGTGAGCAGCTGAAGTGTCAGGGGCAGTGCGTCTGAAGGCAGAGCAGCAGCGGCTGCAGTGAGAGGGCCAGATTGGCTGAAGTGTGAGCAGCTGCAGTGAGAGGGGCAGAGTGGCTGAAGGCAGAGCAGCAGCGGCCGAAGTGAGAGCAGCAACGGACAGAATCTCAGTGTACACAAAAGTGAGTTTTTTTTCTAAGGTGCTTTTTTTTGCATTTATGGTGGCATGGGATGGGGTGTTGGGGGAGAGGGGGAACAGAGTCTCTTGATCCTTGTTTTATGGTAACACTACTGATATTTTTTGGGAGGATGGGCAGCATTCCTGAGGGTGCACTGTCAAAGGGAATGGGGTCTTACATAGCAGTTTTATTTTTGTCACCAGAATGTTAGTTAGCAGGTTGATTGGGCACAGCATATGTAAGATTAGTGGGCATAGTTTGAGGCTTTGATGATTTGCCTGATATGCTCAGCCCCATATGTTTATAATTGATGATCATTAATAAAAGTCTCTGCACAGCTTGATGTTGATGTAATTTATAATGGTGTGTCCTGATGTGAATTTTGGCTCATACCCTGTGTCCTGGTGTGACTATTTGCTCATACCCTGTGTCCCGATGTGAATTTTGGCTCGTACCATGTGTCCTGATGTGAATTTTGTCTAATACTGTGTGTCCTGATGTGAATTTTGTCCAATACTGTGTGTCCTGATGTGAATTTTGTCCAATACCATGTGTCCTGATGTGAAATTTTGTCCAATACAGTGTGTCCTGATGTGAAATTTTGGCCAATACCGTGTGTCCTGATGTGAATTTTGGCCAATACCGTGTGTCCTGATGTGAATTTTGGCTCATATCCTGTGTCCTAATGTAAATATTTTGGGCAATACCGGGTGTCCCGATTTGAATTTTGGCCCATTCTGTGCGGTTTAATGTGTAAGGGGTGTATTGCACTGGGAGGGGAATATTTTTTGCACATGGCGAGATGCCGGTAGATCATCGGTAAGTAAATGTACAAAAAGAAGATCCTGGGATACAAAAGTCCGGCCACGCCTGGTCTAGAGTGTCTGACTTAACGGTTAGTAATTTTTAGGTCATATTTAGATTCAACTAATTTGATTTTTCAACTAGTCGAAAAAACGTCACGAAAGAAAAACCCATGATTTGCCAAAAACATGTTTTTCACAAAAATGCATGCGGTTTCCCAAACTTTTTTTTGTAATTTTTTTTGCTGATGCCAAATCGATCTCCGCAAAAAAACAGTAAATGGGCAGCGGTGAAAAAAAACTAAAACAACGGGCAAAAACATCCACAATTGAATACTATACTCCTTTTATTTTCAACCATAACAGCTTCTTCCAATCACTGTCTTTATGTGTAAGCTTAGTGAAAGTTAAATAGAGGAAAAAACCACTAGGCGCCGTATGTACACACAAAAAAATAAAATTTAATAACAACTTAGTAATTCACAATAAAAACAATTAATTGCATGCATGCAAATTGAGGCTAAAACTGGGAATACATGTATTAGCAATTGGTCTACCACTATAATTTCATAGTTACCAATATGAAATTATAGTGGAAGACCAATTGCTAATACATGTATTCCCAGTTTTAGCCTCAATTTGCATGCATGCAATTAATTGTTTTTATTGTGAATTACTAAGTTGTTATTAAATTGTATTTTTTTGTGTGTACATACGGCACCTAGTGGTTTTTTCCTCTATTCTCCTGTTTGCATTGAGGGCGGCAGCCCTCTACCACAGGGCAGCCTCTGTACACAGCACATTACAACCAGTCCCTAGCGCTCATACCTTGCTCCTATAGTGAAAGTTGACACAGGTTTTTTTGAAGAAATGCATTTTTTTTCTATTAAAATTATTTCTAGTAGCTGCAGTGTTCCATAGGGATCTAGTCATTATGGTAATGAAAATATTATGTATGTTGGCAAACCTACCTTAGCCGCTTTCCAAACAAGTATCTGAGAAAAAGAAAAAATAGCTTGCCCAAATCTACACAGCAAATGTCAATTCTGAACCAATTGTGCCTCAATCTATGAATGTACTACCAATAGTAGCTATTTATCCAAGTAATTTAACATTTTAGAACAGAAAGAAAATAACCACATAATAACAATCTGCACAAGCAAACTGCGCAACACACCACACAGGAACCAAACATTATTTTGAGCTAACTTATCCACACAATAGGCGGTATTCAATGAGCCTGATTCGCCATGTTTTTATGGCGAATTTGTGCTGTTTGGCGAATTTCTGACTAAAACGGTGAATCGCCCTATTCAATGACCAGATGGCGAATACATTTCAAGGTTTTTTTCACCATGATTCATCGAGTAGCTGTAAGCACATGAATATATATTTAATTTAAAAAAAAAAAAAATATATATATATATATATATATATATATATATATATATTTTTTTTTACACAGCAGCCAGCAGGGGGCACCGGAGCCGAGCCGCTCATTACATATTCATATATTCACTGCACCCGATCGTTACGATCGGGTATAGTGAATATACGGTCGCCTGCTGGCACCCCCGGGGGGCAGCCTGTGCTGCCTGGCACCCGGGGAGCCCACCTACCCCCCACAAAGTTCTGGGGCAGGCAGAGAGACTTCCATCTCTTTGCCTGCCACCGTCCTCAGGCTCCCTGCGGCAATCGCCGCAGGAGCTCATATTCGCCAGTCAGGGGCAGCGAGCCCCTGACACGTTGAATACCGGAGCCCGCCGGCTCCGGAACGTGGCGAATGTGCAGCGAATCCTAAAAAAGATTCGCTGCACCTCGCAGGTATTCTCATTGAATACCGCCCATACACAGACTGAATCAGTATGCGTCACGCATACTGTCTGTGTATGTGTGGATAAGTTAGCTCAAAATAATGTTTGGTTCCTGTGTGGTGTGTTGCGCAGTTTTCTTGTGCAGATTGTTATTATGTGGATGCTGGAGGTCTGAAGACCGACAGCACCATCCCGCTGAACAGAATCCCAACAGGGGCCGGGTAAGGGTACTTACCCTCCCCCAGTAACCCCCCTACTTGCAGCCAAACCCTCCCAGTTAGTGCTTAACCGTAACCCTTCCCTTGCATTCTAACCTTATTTATCTTTCTCCAAAAGGACTCAAGACTCTTTACAGACATAAAACAATCTGGAACAATTATTAATACTGAAAAACAAAAGAATTAGAGAGCAGGGACAGGCCAATAAAACTGCAATAACTATCTATACTTTTGCTATTTGGACATGCTAAACCTTTTGCAGGGCATGGTGGGTTGTGTACTTTGACAACAGAAGGAGAACTTCTTATTACCCCACCTGGTCTACACACTGACTTCTCAACTATTTTATGCTTAGGAACACGGTCAAAGATTTCGGAGGAGCTTCAGCCGCCTGCAATAAAGGTGGGACTATAATACGTTACTTTTGATCAGAGCTGCAGTGGATCATCAGGGTAACACAGATAAATTTATACTTTGAATGAAACGCAGGCATATCAATGTTAAAACAAAGAACTTTAAATATTTAAACAATGAAAAACCACAACTGGGAATTAGTGGACTGCATCAGGTGCTTGGAAGGGGTTGGGATCATTGGGTCTACAGCAAGTTGGTCGACACCGTTAGGTCGACATGGGGAAAGGTCTACATGGTTCTAGGTCGACATGGGAGAAGGTCGACAGGTCAATATGTCAACACAAGCATTAGGTCAACAGTGTCTAGGTTGATATGGGTTTTTTTTTACTGGTTTTTGATCCGGATGTCGACACAGTCGACATTGACACAGTTTCTAGTGCACTGCATCCCCTCGAATCACTTGCGATGCTTCGGGCACACTATTTTATTCTCCCACCATGCCCTAGGGCATGAAATACCGCCTGTCGCTCAAAAAAATGTGAAAAACCCCATGTCAACCTAATTGCTTGTGTCGACCTAATGACCTGTCGACCTAAACCCATGTAGACATAGAACAATGTCGACATATCCCCATGTCAACCTAACGGTGTCGACCAACTTGCTGTAGACCCAAAGACCGTATCCCCTTGGCAGACCAGATGAAATCACAAGATGTCAGTACACGATGGAGGCTCAAAAAGAAAGGGTTTTCAGGTAAACCTTAAGTTCACGGGTAAGTGTTGACACCAAATCTGACAAATTCATAGGGATCAAAACCGAGTAACCGAAATGAATTATGTAACTGCAATGTTCAGTACATCAGTCTGAATATCTTTCCAAGAGTATGACTGTGTAAAGCTATGTGTGAAGTGTGAGTCATGCAGCATAGAGAGGGGAAGATATCTTGCATGGAACATCCAAACAGTACAGAAATACGCAGCAATGAACAGGTATGTGGTAGCAATATACACCGAATATTGAGATAATCTATGAGACGTGTGAATTACAGATAGAGGAGAGCATACATCCCAACTGGCCTGTTTATTGTTGAATTGCCCCATGTAGGACACTCACTACCCCAACTGCCAGGACCACTTAGGAATACCGAAAGAGGTCTTAATGGACCGAGGTACCCCTTTTGTGTCTAGATTCATGAAGGATTTATGCTGATTGCTGAACGTAGACAGGATTACCACTTCAGTGTACCACCCGCAAACAGATGGCCTGGTAGAAAGATTTAACAAAACCCTTAAGCAAATGATAAAGAGGGCAGTGTCTCAAGAAAAATTACATCTGGATCTGCTCCTACCTTACTTGATGTTTGCGGTCAGAGAGGTACCTCAATCCTCTACAGCAGGGGTGGCCAAAAGGTCAGAGGTAAAGAGCCGAAAAATATCGGTAGTCGAGCTAAAGAGCCGACATCATGCTCGCGCCGAAGGTGCATGCGCCAAAAAAAGGGGCGTGGTTTATTTTGACCCCTTGGGTGGGTGTGATACAAATATGCCTCCAATAGTGCAGTGCCATATATACATATGCCCCCAATAGTGCCAGATACACATATGCCCCCCACGGTGCCAGGTATGCCCCTATGGTGCCAGAAAGCTGGTATGCCCCCACATTGCCACAAACTGCTATGCCCCCACAGTGCAAATTTCCCAGCAGCAGCACTCACCGTTGTTGCTGCTGCTGCCGGGCGGGGAGAGGACAGTCTGGTGTCCCCC
Organism: Crinia signifera; assembly: GCF_055691185.1. NCBI lineage: Eukaryota > Metazoa > Chordata > Amphibia > Anura > Myobatrachidae > Crinia > Crinia signifera. Next base: position 68,215,533 of record NC_139218.1, read on the forward strand.
TGCAGTCCTCCTGTCATGTCACTGATGGGAGGAGAGCACAGCACACCGCGCGTCTCCTTCCCCCTCACTTCCCTGTGACTGGGCTGTCCACCAATCAAAGCTCGCTGGCCGGCTCTTGATTGGCTGCTGGCCCGCGAGCTCTGATTGGTGGATGGCCCAGTCACAAGGATGCACAGTAAGGGGTAGGAGAGATGCGCGCTCTCCTCCCCTTTAGAAGGAGAAGGGATTCAGGGAACAGGGGGGACTGGGACGGACGGTGGGCGGCGGGCAGCAGTGGAGCAGGAGCCTCACTTTACAAGGGGGAGAGCCGCATGAGGCTCAAGAGCCATGGGTTGGCCACCACTGCTCTACAGGATTTAGTCCCTTTGAGCTCCTCTATGGGAGACAGCCCAGGGGAATTCTAGATCTAATAAAAGAAGGGTGGGAAGACCAACCGTGCCAGGACCCTAACATTGTTCAGTTTGCGGCCCAGTTAAACAGCTGTCTAAGGCAGATTATGCCACTCCTAAACGAACACATGAAAAGGGCCCAACAATGTCAGAAGCAAAGATATGACATTACTTCAGTAAACCGGTCCTTTAACCCAGGAGACCAAGTGTTAGTGCTGTTACCCACCACAAAAAGCAAGATGTATGCACAATGGCGGGGCCTTTAGGAGATCATAGAGGCGATGGGACTGGTCAATTACAGGGTCCACCAGGAGGGTAGAAGGAGGGAGGTACAAATCCTCCCTCCTTCTACCCTCCTGGTGGACCCTGTAATTGACCATGTAAACCTGTTAAAACCCTGGAAGGAAACTGCCAGTCAGCCCTTTTTGGTAGCTAAAAAGGTTCCAGAATGCCAGATGCCCATTGAAGTCACGCTTACTCCTCAACAGAAACGGGAAGTGGTGAACTTGGTGAAGCGCTACCAAGATGTGTTTTCTGCCATCTTGGGAAAGACACAGATCATTCAACATGATTTTGTGACTCCACCCAGGGTGGTCATTAAACAAAGGCCATATGGCATACCTGAAGCAAACGGGCAGCAGTAAAGCAAGAGGTGGAAGAGATGTTACGCCTAGGGGTTATAGAGGAATTCACTAGTGAGTGGAATAATCCAATTATTTTAGTACCTAAGCCTAAGGTTCTGCAATGACTTCCGTAAACTAAATCAAGTGTCCCAGTCTGATGCTTACCCTATGCCCCGGGTTGATGAGTTGGTAGACAATTTAGCCAATAGTCAGTATCTCATTACACTTGACTTGACAAAAGGTTATTGGCAGATTCCGTTAACAGAAGCTTATTCCAGAGGGCTTATTCCAGGATAAAGTATTCCCATTTGGTTTACATGGTGCCCCAGCAACCTTTCAGAGAGCTATGAATAAGTTGCTCCACAGTGAATATGCAGCTGCATATTTAGATGACATTGTTATTTTTAGCTCTGACTGGGAGTGACACCTACCAAAGGTAGAAGCCGTTTTACAGTCGCTACAGCGGCTCCACTAGGGTGACCCCAAAAAGTCTGGAATTTCAATCCAGGGACTGGAGTATCCAATCCAGGGATTTCAGGATTAGACTGAGCATGCGCAGTCTAATGCCTGGCAGCGTCTGAGCACCCGCTCAGACGCTGCCCGGCTGTTCCTGAATCCGGACTGTGTAGTGTGACAGTAGAGGTCACACTGCGCAGGCCACACTGCCCACTCTGCTGCAGCCCCTTCTCCTGCACCCACCCCTTCCACTCTTCTCCGCCCGCCCATTCTACGGCTGCTGCCTGCTAATGAGGAGGTGCATGCACATGGAGGCACCGTGCACCTCCGAACCCACTGCACTCTCGGCCTCCCGCCTGCTAATGTAAGTAAATGTGCATGTCGGCCAGTGTGGGGGTGGGTACGGGACACATCTGACAAAACTAGGGATGCCAATCCCGGGATTGAAAAATGCCCCGGGATTGACATCCCTAGGCTCCACTAACCGAATGTCTAAAAAAACGGGCTTTATGTACCGAGCCTGACTAGCAAACTCCTGACTTTGGAAAACAATTTGTGTTAGACGGATGCCTCTGGGACAGGATTAGGAGCAATCCTCTCCCAAGAGGTAGATGGAGAGGAGAAGCCCATCCTCTACCTTAGCCGTAAATCATTGCCCAGAGAGCGCAAGTACTCAACTGTAGAGCAGGAGTACTTGGCCATTAAGTGGGCAGTTGAGTCATTAAGGTATAAGAGTTTTTGCTGGTCACAGACCATGCACCCTTACTGTGGATGCATACAAATAAAGCAGGGAATGCTTATGTGACCCGTTGGTTTGAGGTGAGGCATTGCCTGGTGAAACCGTACCTCAATGCCGATGCCCTATCCAGGCCTATGGTGAAGCTAGGGGAGGAGGAAGAAGGTGAGATGTGCAACCTCTGGAAAATGGTGGAGGGCTGTGTACCTGGGCAGATGTCACAAGTAGAGGTGGGTAAGGCAGAGAGCTCACCTGAAAATGTTGTAGCTTCACCGGGGTGGTTGATGCTATAGGGGGAGGAGTGTGGCAGAGCCAGTATTCCTCCACATGAAAGTAATGTTGAGGATTCAGACCAAGGTTTTGGTAGCAGTAGCAGTATCCCAGGTGTAATCAGCAGCACCTGGGATTTCCTGTTATAAGGGTTTTCAGGGCAGAGTCACCTTGCTCTCGATGGTGGAATATCTACCATTAGAGTCTTTTAAAAGTCTGCTATGCTCAGAGAATCTGTATGCTCCTGCCTGTGATACCAACTGCATATGAAGTTTACCTGTTATGCTGTCACCTGCTGTTGAGAATAAACAACAAAGTCGTCATCTGAGACCCTGTGTTTTTGATCCTTGGCACATTCCATTATTTGGGGTTTTTATTCTAAAGCTATTCTAAAGCTGGCCATACATTAGAGCAACCTGCATATGCAGATCATATGCAAATCATATGATCGATCGTATGCGCTAAAAACACGTATGATCTGTTTACAAACACAACCTATCCCGACTGATCATATGTGAAGCACATAAGATCATATGAGCGACCTCACAACCTGCTGGACCATGCTTCACCATCGTACTGAAACACCTCACGATGTGCACACAATCGATCGCATGATCCGCCAAAATCACGCACTCGGGCCTAGAATCGTTCGGATGTATGGCCAGCTTAAGTCAGAAGCAACTGCTGCAGGCAACTGGCAGGAACTGTATATACATGCTGCAACAAAATACAAGTTAGTTATTCATGAAAATAAAGGTTCATTACAAAAAATAAGGGTGAAAGGTTAAGTAGGAAGCAGTCAGAGTGACTCCTGATCTGGGTCTGTCACAATATCTCTCAGATGTAAGATGGAATTTGAGGAGGAGTGAGGATTACAGCTGGCGATGGCTAAACAAACCAGGAAGTACAAAATCTTCCAGAAATAATTAGAACCTTCTTGCTGGTTTTGTTGTTGCTGACATAAACTTGCCAACAATTTAAATAAAAGATCCTGGGAATCAATGTAACCCAGACGTCATTCAGAGGTCATGAGCGGAGCTCTGATACTCCAGGGACAGTCTGTTCTACATGTCTTCAAGGAACAAGAGTGTCTGTGCATACCAGCCCATACCATAACTTCATCCCACATGTAACCCACTCCTCTGCAGATATAGGGTAAAAACACATGGCTCTTCAGTCGTAGTGCTACAACAACCCAAACCCTGCCTTCATCTTGACTTGTTCATCGCTTCTGCTCTAAACAAGGTTATCCATTCAGCAGTGTAGTAAATAAGCAGCAAACGCATTCAACGATTGTACTTTTATGAGGACGCAATAATCTAAATAACCTATGCAACATTTTCCTAGAATTACCTTGCCAGGATGATGTATAGCGTGTGGATGCAGGGACTGGTCTACGTGCTTTGAAGATAGAAAATGTATTACAAGGGAACTGCAGCATACCGTCCTGACATGGACTACAACTAAGTGTCCCAGGTGATTTTTAATCTAATTTATAGCAATTTATTTGATGTATTTATTGTGACCCAGCAACAGGTGCTTGAATATCTAGAAGATGCCTCCGGTGAGGTGGGGTGAAGCACTCTGTGGCCAATAGCTTAGCTCATTTTTTTTACTGCATCTGAGGTAAACTATCAGTGGTCACCCTGCAATAACTTTTTGCCTTCATGTTAATAAAATGACAGTTATTCCATGTGCACCCAAATACAGGAATACTTGTTCTCTCGTTTTTAATTACTCTCACAGATGTGCCCAGAAAAATGAGCGAAGCTTGTCTATAGTATTAAACATTATTGTACCTTGATATCTTGTGACACACTTCTATTAACTTATACCCCTTTTACACCGCCGCAAAAACCTGGGGTCAGAGGTTCCAAGTGGTCAGATCTGGGATTTTTGGTGTATTTTTTGGTAAATAATCCCCTCATGACACCTCATGTAAATTTATTTAGAAAGTTTTATTTATAAAACGTAGTTATAAGATATATGGTGGGGCACAGTACTTTGGCTCAGATACCACTCACCCTATTGTGTTTATTCGCAAGTGAATAGAAGCCGCAAGTGTATATGGGGAGTACTTTGAAGAAAAGAAAAAAGAAAACACACAGTAATCACAAACAGAGTTACTTCAACAGATCTATGCTCTTATTGTCACTGTTTGTATAGTTAGACCCCTTTCACATAGCACAAATAACCCAGGTCAGATCTGTGTTTTTGCCAGGTCGGCCCAGGTCTCTGTGCGGTAAGAAAGCACCATATGTAAAAACCAGAGTCCAGCAACACAGAATTCTGACCCAGATTAAAAGAAGGGTTTTACCCAGGTCGCTGGGCAGTGTAAACGGGTTTACCCGGGTCCCATTTGCACCATAGGGAGGAGGCAGCATCAGCTCCAAGCGCTGCCTCCTTCCCACCCTTTCACTGCCGATCTTCCCCACCACCGTGTGACGTCAGTAACGTGGCTTATTGCCCAGTTACTGAGGGGAGCTTCACCTCACAAATGCTGTACTGAGGACAGCAACCTAAGTGGGAGGAGAGAAGGATGTAGGTCTGGTCACAGAGGAGGGTCCAGTCCATAGCAACTCGCCACACACACACACTGCCAGGGCTACAGCTGGGTGTAGAGGGCAGAAGGGCCCTGGAGGCAGGCAGAGAAGAGCTGTGGGGATGAAGGAAGTGTAGCAGAATTAAAAGGGTTATTTAAAAAGAACTTAAAGGAGAAAATTGTTTGGGGCCTATGGCAGGCTTCTATGCTATATATCCAAGATCAATGTTCTTAATTTATTTTCACTGTGTGATTGTCCCGGGTGTGCGGCCCGTCGCCCACGTCCAGTGCCTACCTCTAAAGTTTTTAACTGTATACGACTCCTGATGACTGTCCTGTTGTAAACGTGTTATGTTTAGTGTTGTCTGAATAATACCGCTTTCACACTGCCTAAACGTTTAAAAAAAATGGTATTTTAAAACGGTATTTAAAACGGGTCTGAGCCCTGACATTGCACCAGATTACCGTTTTAAATACCATTTAAATACCATTCACATCAGTCAACCCGTTTCAAGGCAGAATATGTATTGCGGGTCTACAGATGTGGTTACGGATCAATATTGTAAAATAACAGTGGTTTTATGGATATGAACAAGTGATAAAAAAGCGCTGTATCATACAATGAAAAGGAGTCAAAGCCTTTAAACCGGTGATGTTAAAGTGGAAGGGAGTTGTAGGGAGCTGGCGTCCCTACTCCCTACAGTGCACAGTACTCCCTACCTTACGTACAGTCCAAAGTCTTAGCGCTGGTCCCTCGCTGAAATTTCCGTCCCTCTGTGCCGCTTCCTGGCTAATATCCCTGTCTTCCTCTGAAAAACCTGCACACAGACCAGAGCTCCACAACCGCATACGCTCCGGGTGCCGTCATCATCTGGCGTCCTGGGAACTAGCGGAGGCTGTTTAGAAGTTCCGGCCAGTAGTCAGGCGCCCGCCCCTCTGGGAGATCAGCGAAGCATCGCAACTTCGCCGAATCTCTGCTGACTGACTCCACGGAACCCGGCATATTAGCCAGGAAGCGGCACCGAGGGACGGAAATTTTGGCGAGGGACCAGCGCTAAGACTTTGGACTGTACTTAAGGTATCAGGGAGTACTGTGCACTGTAGGGATTAGGGACGCCAGCTCCCTACAACTCCCTTCCACTTTAACATCACCGGTTTAAAGGCTTTGACTCCTTTTCATTGTATGATACAGCACTTTTTTATCACTTGTTCATATCAATAAAACCATACAATATTGATCCGTAACCACATCTGTAGACCCGCAATACATAGCTTTGGGTACAGGCACTCATAGATTACACCTCCCAGGGCAGAATGCAGAGGACAGCCTATCACAGGTCTGTAATCTGTTGTTTTTTTTCTAAATACCGTTTCAGTGCCATTCGCATGGCACAAAAAACGGCTTTGAACCATGTAGGACTCTGCTTTTTAACCGTGTTGAAATACCGGTTATCTTTAACCAGTAAATCAACTCTGGCACCTTCACACTGCACCCTTAACCATTTTAAAATGGAAAAAAACGGCAATATACCGTTTTAAAAGTGCGGTGTGAAAGGGGTATAATGCACCACTTCTTATTGTTTGTTATTTTTCTTTTTGTATTCTGAAAATTCAATAAAAATTACCCGATTTAAAAAATAAATAAAAAAAACAATTATTGTAGCCAATTTAACGATTTAAAACACAAATTCCAAAAAAGGTAAATAAGCACAGAGGTTCAAGGCAGAATACTTTAACCTTGTGTGTAATACCCCATACAATGAACACCACACCATTATGCAAAGTAAATTTAAGTTAGTTTGATGTGTACAGGGCCAAATTAAGAAGTAACGTTATCCTTATCCTGAGTGAAAATGCACCAACATTTTCATGATTTCGTTCTGACCAATTATGTCTTCCTCTTATTAACAACATGCCCGGTTTGCGTAGGCATTTTGTTACTTTACCCATGAGGCTGACGCAATGGATGGCTCAGAAATAAATGCCCAAGGTGTATGAGAACTACAGATATTACAGTAATAGCTACTTATTATACACTATGTCCCAATAAGTATTAGTCATTTTTTTATGCCCCAGATAATTTTTCTAGTCATGAAAGTTGGTTAGACATGAAACAAAAACACATGCAACAATTTCACATAAACGGACGTGTTGAAAATATAATAAAAATTAAATAAAATTGGAGGATAGTTGTCTAGTAATTTCTCAGCTTTATTTGCTGAAACATGTACTCTTTTTGGTCAGGGCGCGGCTACAAAACCATTGCCAGTCATGAGACAATAATATGAATCTACCAGTAAGTGAATAACGAAGGTGATTCCCATTCCTCGGTACGAAGACGGAAATGGCTTCAAGAGGAAGATCTGAAACAATTGTGCAATTAACACCACATATTAAACATCTATGGCTTGTTGTAGAAATGGTATGGTTTGTTCTGTAAAAACAATGAAGTGTTTGTTGGATTTTTGGGGATTTTTGTTTCCCAGCAACACAGGAAAGGTAAATGCACTACAAACCTAAGGGGCAGGATAATTTACTTGCAAACTAAGTGGTACGACTTGTCACTAATTCACATTAACGTGTGTTTAAACAGGAGAATTGCCAGCTAACTAAGAAAAAGTCCTTACTTTAATGTAAAAATATCAGGGCATAGTGTTGAGCAGGCATGTCCAAACTATGGCCCTCCAGCTGTTGTGAAACTACACATCCCAGCATGCCTTGCCATAGTTTAGCATTCCCTAATAGCAAAACTGTGGCAAGGCATGATGGGGTTTGTAGTTTCACTGCAGCTGGAGGCCCATAGTTTGGACATATCTGGTACACAACGGCTAATGAAAAATCACATATGAAGATGGTTCAATAAGTAAGGTAGCAAGACCACTCTTGTGTGTAATGTTCTCGATTTCACACTAAATTCCCACCAGAGTTGGTAGACCAGTTTACCCTCACTGTCATTAGACATGCACTTAAATGGACACAAACTAATCGTGACTGCGCATTTCTGTATGTAGTACTCAGACAACAGCAATGATCTACTTTTTCAAGTTTGTGAACTATATATAAAAGGTGATCCTTTCATGTTATGCTGAGATCATGTGATCACTAAGAGTCAATGAGCCAGATGCACTAAGCTTCAAAAGTAATAAAACGGAGAGTGATAAACAACCAACCAATCAGCTTCTGACTGACATTTTTCCAAGTTTAGACGTTAGGAGCTGATTGGCTGGCTGTTTATCACTCTCCATTTTATCACTTTTAAAGCTTAGTTCATCTGGCCCATTGTACAGAAAGATGGTTCCTGTTGAGACCATCGCATGTTTTCCATGAACACAATGAGCATGGTCCTGCCAGTGCAAGGGGTGGTTACACATATAATACTCAAATATTCATGGTTACCCAGGAGATCGCTACATTGATGTTTGCATTTTAAAGGGGAATAGGGCCATATGAATCAGGCTTCAAAAGGAGAAAAATGGAAAGTGCTAAACAACCCAATCAGCTACTAACTGTCATGTTACAGACTGGATTTGCAAAATGACAGTTAGGGACTGATTGCTAAGTTGTTTATTACGAAAATGCAGCAGTTTTACTATTTGGCTTTTTTTTTTTATGTGAAACTGCATAGTCCAAAAATGACTAAATATTATCCGAAAAACATCCACAATTAAATAAAAAGTCAATTTTTTATCGGCTGAATTAAATCCCCACCGTCTTTGTTCATTTGTTAACAATGTTTTCTCTATTTTTTTCTTTAAAATAAAAAAGGTGAATAAATAAGAAACTATAGTATTCCACAAAAATATAAATGTAAAGGTATGTCTAGTTCTGAGTATTGTGCATAAATAGTGTTAAAAAAACAAAAAGATAAACCAGTGTCCAAGGTTTTTATCGTTGCTGATCACATTGTGGCTCATATTTTACATATTCTAAATGAATGCATAAAATTATACATACAAACATACAGAAGTAGCCCTCACTTAATCCTATTAAAGGAATAGATGACAGTGGCTCCATCCATATAGAGATTTCTTTATACAGGCAATTGCATATTTGTGATGTTTTTGAGGGTCTCTGGAGCCTAGTAAATCTGTTGAGCGTCTGTATTATTAATTAAATGACTCAGACGTAACACTAATAATTGGCCGCATTAGATTTTGGCACCAAATGGGCTGATTCAATTACATTTCATCTCTCCCACAAGAACACCCACATTTTGGCACCCAAGGTCCACTAGCAACAGGTTGTATAAATAAACCATCACAAAACATATGAGGGAAGAGTTATTGGACAGGAGAAAACACACAAGTGTTGCACCTAACAGCGAGGGATATGTTGCATTGTTTTGCTTTCCTTTCATTGCTGTAGTGTCCCAGAACCAGAGGGTATCCCTCCACCGCTGCCTCTACTTTACCCAGGAGAAAGGGTGCGGGACATTCCTGAGAGAATCCGGCATGCTGAGTCAAGTCTAACAGATGGAACAGAATGACTGGGCTGGCTGCCAGCTGCTTTAAAGGTGTGCCAACTTCATGCCAATCTGCCATGCGCAGCTGGTCAGGGTTTCCCAAACTCAGACTCTGTTAAGAACAAAACAATAATCCACCCGCACACACAAAAATGTCACGCCACTCTTGCTGAGATACAACCAGTTTGTACAGATGATATTCCTACACTCACTCATTCAAGGCCTGTTCATGACATAAGTGTTCGTGATGTAAGTCTGTGTTATCACTACCCCCCACCTCCCCAACCAATACAGCACTAGGTAAGGGACAATAATAAGAAAATTAAGAACAGGACTTCTGACAAATGTGAAAGCCGGTACAATTATCTCTGTAGCCATGTGAAATAATATTAAACTAATGTATGCAGCTTATTATAGAAAAGTCTAGAATTAGACTAGTAACCATTTTTTGGTATGTAGAACGCAATTAAATAAGACAAAAAAACGAATTACTGCTGCTCTGACATTGCGTTGTAAAACGTACAAGGCAGCCTTTCACATGATAGTTGGCCATCAAGGATTTTTACCCACTGGCTGCTTTATTTTTACACTGCAATTTAGATTTCAGTTTGAACACACCCCACCCAAATCTAAAGGGCCCTACACACAGGGCGACATTCAGGCATTTTCGGAGCGATTTTATTAAAACACTCAGAAAATGCCTGAAAACCACTGTAATTCGCTGTGTGTGTGGACCACCCAGCGACTTAGATGCCCACCTCCGCCATTCTGGAATCTGCCCACGATTCAGAAGGGACGGGTCAGATCATTTCAGTGCTGTTGCTCAGATGGTCTTGCGCATCACTCGCATGTGTGGCGCGGGCAAATGAGCGGGGCCTTCTGAGTGGGCGATGTGGCATTTGACTAGATCTAGTCAGGCGACGTGCAGGACGTTGCATCACTGTCGCTCGGGGGCATACACACGAATCGATCTGTGCTCAATTTGTAAGTGATCTAGTCAGATCGCTTACAAAATGGGCTAAAATCACCCTGTGTGTGCGCCCCTTTACATTTGCCCCACCTGCTGTGCAATTTTTTTTTTAGAGAAAAGAAATTAGTTTTTGCACACCAGTCTGAATAAGGCCCTGTATGCAGAGAACAGAATTTGTTCTCGGAAAAAGGGGATCAGTATGCGTGCCAGTAGCCAAAAGACCGGCAGGGCAACCCGGGAAACAGAATCTCGGCAGGGGCTGGGTAAATATATTTATTACCAGTTATTTATATAGTGCACACATTTCCACATCACTTTACAGAGAATACTTAAACATCCTCATCAGTCCCTGCTCCAGTGGGGCAGGGACTGAAGAGAATGTTCAAGTATTCTCTGGGAATCCAACCCATGATCTCAGCGCTGTAATACAGTAATGCTAACCATTACACCATCTGTACTGCCAGTAAATACAGTATACCCTCTCTCCCTACCCCCTAAACCTCCCTACATGCAGCCTAACTACCCTCCCCCACTGTCTAACCCTAACCCACCCCCACAGCCTAATCCTAGCCCATAGTACCTAACCATAAGCCCCCCTTTTAGTGCCTAACCCTCCACATGTCCAACCCTAATCCTAAATCTCCCTAAATTGTTACACCTAACCAGGGTCAGGATTCCGGCATTGCTACTTCAGCCATCAGCATCCCGATCACTGGCATCTTACCTGCATCTGAGGAAACAAGTTGCAGCTGCTACAATACAGCGCTTTGTGTGCACATTCAGAGTCTCAGTCTTACACAAATTTACAAGCGTCATATATATTAAATAATCAGCGCAGTCTCCATCCAAGTTGCACTGTAACGTATTATCGGCAATGCTAGAAAATGCCTATGAGAGGTGGTGTGCCAAGAGGGGGGAAAACGAATGAGGGCAAATCTTTATTTAAGGCTACATGTAATTAAGTGTTTACATAGCTGTGCGATTCCTTCTTAAGTGCTGAATAAGATCATATTTGTCTGTGTTACGTAACTCATTCTGCAGAATTGTTGGAAATGTCAGGTCAGGCCGCAGCAAGTAACATGCACTGTAGAGACACATGAACACGAGGTTTGCCAGGGTAAATATGAGGATATAAAGAAACATGAATAACACACTCCTATCTATCATACTCATCCTTAACCTGGCCAAGTACTTAAAAAAAAAAAAGGTATATTACAAATGTACATCAATTTATCATGAACAAACACACGGTGAAGGTTTTTATACACCATGTGGTAAGCTTAACAAACAGAACGATCATTTGTACTTTTTCCCATGTCATGTTGGTATTAGGGTAGGGCAACTTTGCTGAAGCCCAAAAATCTAAAATGTGGTCACATATATTTAACAGAAACCAGGAAATCCGTACCATAGCCTTAGAAAACCTTATAGCATTTTGTATGTGCATTACTAAAATTAGCATATCACATTCAGGGGGTAAATCAGTAAGGATTTCAAAAGCAAAATCATTCTCTCATGGACAAAACCATGTGCAGTGCACAGGGCTGCCTAAAGGAATTTTAGGGCCCAGGACTCATTTCCAGTCCAAGTCCCTCCCTCCTCACTTGATTTACCGTAGCCTGGCTCCTGCTCGCCCATCTCTTCTTCTGTTGAGCTGCAGCCCAGCGGTCCCGTTGCACAGGCTTCTTCAACTTAGGATGCGGACGCCCAATTAAAATACAGCACTGGCTGGTGAGCCAATCAGAGCTTGTGTACCGGCAGCCGCTCTGACTGGCTGGCAAGCTCAAAAGTTGGTGCAGCATTTTAATTGGCCGCCGGTGTCCTGGGTTGAATAAGGCGGCGCTCTATGACCTGCTTTGTTCAGCGGAGGCAGTCGGGAGGGTGCGATGGGCAAGATGAGCTGCCCGGGCCCTTCCAGAGGCCGGGGCCCAGGAGAGCTGTAACCACAGCACCCCCCTAATGGCAGCCTTGGCACTGCAGGTGGAGCAGATGTAGCATGTGCAGAGAGAGTTAGATTTGGGTTATTGTGATTCTGTGCAGGGAATATACTGTCTACTTTATTCTTACACTGCAATGTAGATTGAAGTTTGCACACCCCACCCAAATCTAACTCTCTCTGCAGTTTACATTTGCCCCACCTGCAATGCAGTATGGATTTGCCCATTAAACAAAGATTTTGCTTTTGAGATCCTTACGGAATAACCAGAGTCCTCGAGACTATAACATAAGGGCAAACATATGAATGATACAGAGCAGGATTAAGTAAAGGGCGTAATCCCGGGGGGGCCTCACACAGGGTAATCTGACCCTGTAATTGTGACAGCGGCTACCCCCCTCCCCCATACTGTGCCACCTGGGTATAACTTGCAGAGTTTCTGGCCCAGCAATTGGAAGAGCAGCTGCCAATGTACATTCTGCACACAGAGCAGCGCAGGGCGGACCCAAAATCCCTTCATCAGAAGCACATTTACACATCACGTCCATGCCGCTGTCAGCATTGGTAGCTGCTTTTCCAATTGCCAAGCCAGAAACCATGGCAGGGGATCCTTTTATTGGAAAAGCAGCCACAATGCAGTTGTCCCCCATACAATCTTTAATCTGGCGTGGAATTACAAGTTTGTTGGAGGCAGGAAACCCTCGCAGCAATATCCACATGTATACAAATATTTAAAAGGAATAAAGTTTGGATGAAGGAAAGGCATCATTTGGGTACCAGTACCTCAGCTGCATGAAAATATCCTGTTGTAAATATAGTGAAGCTATCAACATTTTTGGATAAATTAATTCTTTAATATATAATCTAGAGAGGTGCACGCAAGATGACATTTTATACTTTCTTAGTTAATGACTATAATAATGCATGATATTGTCCGGTCCCCAAGGAATACATAACTGCATGTTTTATGGACCTCCTAGGGGATAGGGAATTCAATTACATGTAGTAAAATATCTTAAATTCCAAGGCTAGTCCATTCCAGCCTCTTTTTCACCCAAGCCCTTTGGTAATGCCTATTGTCTGTGATCTTTTTTTTTTTTTTTTTTTTTTTTTATTGTTTCAAAATTTCATATGACAATCCAAGGGGGTACACAATCCCCTTAAAAATACACAAAACATACACATTACACATACAATACAAGGACTCACACTTTAACACTAACAAGACAAGACATTTTATCATTTTACTCTATGGTTTGTATTTCATGATTTCATAATTTTATAGTTTTGATGGGTAGATTAATTAATTTGGCGACACTCAGAATTCTGATCCTTTATTCAACTACCACTATATAGTCCTTCTCGATATATTTCCCACTCTCTCCATAATTTAACTATTCTAGAACTACCATTTTTCCCCAGAGTTTCCATCTTATAGCTGAGATCTATTTTATGTATTACCGTCTGAGAGGTTGGGGGCTGCTCTTGTTTCCATAATTGAGCTATGGCAGTTATCGTAGCGCTAATTATTTGGTTTAGCACATATTTTTTTGCACTATTTAGATTTAAGTTTGATGGAACTATATGTAGCAGTATCAACTGTGGTGTCAGTTGAATTCTAAGTCTCAAGATCTCTAAAAGGAACTTTTCCATATCTAGCCAGAAGTTCTCTAGTTTTTTACAGGCCCAGAAAATATGTATAAGATCCCCTCTTTCTACACATCTCCAACATACTTCTGGTTGCTGTGGGAAGGATCTATTAATTTTTGCTGGTGTATAGTACATCTGATAGAAAATTTTTAGGTATCTTTCAATGTGTGTTGTAGATTTGGACATTTGATGAACTGACTTGAACAATTGTGTCCATTGCGTCATTGTCTGTGATCTTGATCCCTTCATAGGGAGGTGTAAGCCCAAATTCGCACAAAATAGCCGTGTGCTCTATTGGCAGCGAATTCCGGCCACCCTAGAGTGCTGCCCATTGCCACAATGACTCGCACCTGCAGATCATTGAGGCTAATTGGATGGACTATATCTCTGATAGGTGGGGCTCATTTCCGGGCTAATTGAATAGCTCTTGGGGATCAATAAGTCAATTAGTTGATGTACAGATATAATTACTGTTTTACTGGCTGACGCATCTTGAAAGATATATAGGTGGGGCTAATTACCATATATACTCGAGTATAAGCCTACTATTTCAGAAATTTTTTTATGCTGAAAAAGCCCCCCTCGGCTTATACTCGAGTGAGGGTCCCACTTGAGTCAATACGTTTTCACATTTTTTTGTTGTAAAATTAGGTGCCTCGGCTTATATTCGGGTCGACTTATACTCGAGTATATACATACTCGAGTATATACGGTATATAATTTGTGATACTGAGGAATGATATACTGTTATGGGTCCCTGAGGAATGGATTAGGGGAACACTTTCCCTTCTATGGACACCAGACTAGACTAAGGGCACACACACCTAAAGGAAGTTGGTGCGATATGTCATTTCTAGCCGAATCGAAACAAACTATCCATTAGATCATACAGTGTGCACACAATTTGCACTGGTGTATACCAAAGGGCTGAATCGCCTGTCGTTCAAGTGTGCACCCAGCCTAAACCTGTCCACACACTCAGCAATAAGGATGGTCAGTTACGTTGCACACATCTGAAGCTGTGGGCCAAAGCAACCACAACAGTTGTGCACTGTAAGAAATACAAATTTGAATGATAAATGATGGAACAGCCTAGCAAGAGGCCTAGGGATCAAAATAATCCCCCCAATTACTAAGGTTAATAATGGATTAATACATTTCTAATAACGCCTGATAATTCTTGCAACACATCCAACCTGTTATTGAGACATATAAATGTGTCCCAACACTCTGGTTGCAAATCACTGCAATATAAAGTTACAGGAAGGTATAAAGCAGCTGTTGGTCAGGAGACCAGCCTTTCCCTAGGGTACATGAGTGACACATAAGACAGCACCTTACAGCGAGGATCATGTTACCTAGGTGTGTATTTTCTGGCTGTCCCTCGGGGCACAAGGCACTGCATAAACTGATAGTTACCTGACCTTTTCCTTAATCACACCCCGAACCCTTGCTCGCAATACCACTAATACAATAAGTCTATAATTATAACATTCGGCTCTTGATGATCATCCGGGATCATTACATAGTACTGCCAATAAAAGGGATTTTCAATGGCACATTATACTGAAAATGTACTTTATTCTACCTGAGTAAACTACTAATGACTGAGGCATCCTTTACACAATACTGTAGCTCCCTTAAGTGAACCACATTATAGCCTGTAATAGGGAGCACATAGTAATGTTTGGCAGAGGGCATTTGGGTAGTGGAACTTGGACATCACTTAAGCCGAGAGATGGCTACTTAATGTTATCTCTAACTATATTCATGAGCAGTACCCCTTTCCCAAAATAAAGTAACCATTATGCAAGGATGATCCTGCCACAGAGATACTGTATAGATAGATATTTGTGTAAGTATGTGTGCATATATATATATATATACATACATACACACACACACGCATATATACACACACACGCAGATAGAGCCCCCCCTGTCCTTGCCCGGCATACGAAAGGACGGCCCCTCTGGCAAGCGCGTCCCAGTCTTTCGTTGGCTGGGCAGCGGGTCCCTGCCCGTCTCGGGGCTTCGGAGAGAGGGCCAGGGTTGGGGGGGGGGGGGGGGTGTCAGGGCGGCGATGGGGACCGGCAGGGGTGGCGGCGGATGGTGGTGGGGAGCTCCGTTGCCACGGGGCGCGCGAGTGTCTCGTGCACATGCGCCTCCTGGCGGGAACTGGCGATAGTTTTGCCAGCCCCTGCAAAGAAGAGGCCGGCTACATCTGTGTGTGTGTATGTATATATATATATACATTTCCCTGTGATGCTTGCGCTGGCTCAAACACGCTAGCAGCATCATTATACGCACACCCGGCTTTCCCCCACACAGTCCGTGACACAGGGTTGTCTTCCACATGCCCCAAAGAACAGTGTATTACACACACACTGTTCACAGATGCCCGCGTTTGATGTTTACAGCATCGCGGCTGTACACACACAGTCAGCTGCCACAGAGCACATAACATTACACAGGGAACTCCCGGAGCCAGCCCAGCTCTGACGCGCCGGGAGAACCCTAATGACACGCTTTAGAGCCGCGCCCCCAGCCCGTACTCCCGCTGTCACTCACTGTATGTGACGCTAGTGGACGTCACAGGAGGTCTGACTGGCCTCTCTTTCATGCTTTTTGGCGCAATTGTATGCTATATAAACGGCTCAATGTAATGATGCTTCACCTCTGATGAAAACTACTAAGAAGTAGTTGAAACAGCTGTTAGGTTACAGCTGTCTGTTTGTGCAAATTATGCTTGTACAATAAATCCATTTTTTCTTCACCTTCAAATCCGTGTGCCGGTTCCATCCTCACTTGCAAAAGAAAGGGGGTAAGTGCTCTCTCTCTCTCTATTTTATATATATATATATATATATATATATATATATATATATATATATATATATATATATATACACACACACACATATATAAATACATACATACATACATACACACATATATATAAGTAAGTCCTGAATATAGTCCTGAGTGATGTGTATACTGGACTCAATATAAATCTATCTATCTATAAAAAAATATGAGGAAGTCAATGGTATATATTATCATTGCAGACTACCTGCTCTAAGGGTAAACACATTTATCATAACAATCATGATTTTTTTCTACAAGGAAGTATCCAAATATAACTCAAAAACAAATGTAGGCAGACACTTTCTCTTGGCTCAAACTTAACCATGAAGCACATATTGCAAAACCACCCAATGCAGAATTATGAAATGTATGGAGCAGGATTTTAGGGATATCCCTGCATGTACACAAATTATATAATCAAATAGAACGAGGTACATATTAAGACACCTTTGCCTAAGCATGAATATCCTTAAACCTGGACTGCAGGGTGCCTTAATGTCCATGTTTGGGAAACACCAATATAGGGGGAGATTCAATTGTGGCATGCACAATTACGACAGCTGGGCATCTATACGAATTGGCATCTATTGGAGCTATTTCAGTTTCCCCGAGCAGTCACAGTTTTTCAAACAGCATGCAACAAAAAATGTGTGAAAAAGTCAGAAGTTTGGGCGCCCAAAGCAGGACTTAAGCAGTAACTACTAATGGCTGCCTGATTTGAAAAACAATAAAATAGCTCCGATAGACAATCATATATACTGGGGTGTATTCAATGCCAGTGAGTGGTGACAGCGAGTAGTGCTCAAGACTACATGTAACAGCCACATGTAGTCTTGACAAAGACACTGTATTGTGTCGAAACGTTGACCCTGTACCATGTAACCTAGCTTGTTGATATATAAATTTATTTCCAAAGTCCCCTGGAGTGACACGACTATTCTTCTATGCTTGTTCATCTCCATTGTTGGCACCCGGGGCAGCTGCTTTCTTGGATACTTGAGTGCCGGTTCTATTGCTTCTGTTTATATATAGATATAGATATATATATCTATATATATATTCACCTTGACAAATGAGCGTTGGTGTGTTCTTTATTGAATATATTGTTTGAAAATGTTTTCCCTGGAGTGTCGTGATTTCTTCCCTACCTACCAATTTGTTACTATATATATATATATATATATATATATATATATATATATATATATATATATATAATTGTGCAAAAACGCTGGCACTCAACTCCAGAAGGAAATTTTTTGCCCGGTGCCTTCAGTATAAGTACAGGCAATGCTGTCCCATGTAGATAATAGGAGAAGACTGTGTCACTCGGGACTGGTTCAATAACAAACAACTCATAGCCAGACAATGGTTAAGTTGACGTTTCAGCCCTCAGGCTTTTATCAAAACAGCTTACATGTATATATGTATATATATACTTCCCAAATGGTGGTATAGCGCCTAGATCAAATGTCCATGTGTCACATCAGTGTTCATAAAACCAAAAACGTTGGATTTCCAAGAGGTTCTTTATTCAACTCTTATATGGTTCAAACAATGTCCCATATATATGAAACAGGAAACAAAGGGGCGCTTCATAGTGCAGATAACTTTGATTTAATAGGAGAACAACGATTAAACTCCAGATAAAAGCAATATTCTCGTACCAAATATGTGGGCTGATTACAAGATAATACACGGGGCACACTGCTCCTCTGGCTTTTTCCTGGACCGACGGAGTATGTATCACCGCTGACGCTGAATTGCTCTGTCAGTTCCGGAGCCCAGAGGCGCCACTGGAACTGGCTATCCCTGCAGGAGTAAGAGGTCTCAATAGGAGCTTTATTATGCTGACACCAATTCAAGAGTGTTTCCGCTATTCATCCTTGAAATTGGTCCAGTTATGGAATTGCAAGACATCCACTAGGAATATACTGCCTTTTAACCCATTGGGGTTTTCACTATTTTTAAACTCATTTCTTAGATGAAGTATTTATTTATGGAAAGCACTGTTTATTATTCACCCCTGTTCCTGGTTGGAACTTAGGAAGTTAATATTTGTTATTAAGTATCTGAAATAAAACACACAATAATTGCATAAAGATTGTGAAATGTTCCCCATAAGAAGTCTTTGTAAGACGAAACGCGTTGGGAGCATTTTTTACCATTGTTGAAAGAAAGAAATAAAAGATTTTTGGAAAACCATCTTCATCCATTCTTTGAAAGATTATGGAACTTGTGGACATTTTTAAGAGTTAAGGCGCTAAACCACTTTTTGGGGAATACATTCAGGTTGGGATTTCCTTGCCCTCAGGAAACATTGTGGTTAAGCTGCCAAGTAAACTTTGTAAAGAATTTTTACCATTATATTAGCATGTGAGAAGTATTGGGATAATATAAACACATAAACACAAATATTAGTGAATACATTTTTAATTTATTTAAACTACACAATCTGAAATCGGAAGCCAGTTAAGCTTGTTGTGTCATTTGTCAAAGTCTCTATAACCTGGCATAGATATGTAAACAAATCTTCTGAAGCTGTGGTGGGAACCTGCTGCACTACAGGAAACCGACTCCTTGTGTAACAGGTCTTGTGGTGAGGCACAGACTGCACAGATAACACAATCACACTTGCATATGGATTCTCCGACAGAAAAAGGGGAAATATAAACTAGACACCATAAAAAAAATTCTCCTTACAGCGCAATAAAAAAAAATCTTGAAAAGGCGTAGATTATTTTTAACATCCTTATCATCACTGTAGGTAAAAATGTCCCTCAAGAAATGAGATTACCCCAGGCTTCGAAAACTTGTGCAGTAGCTCAAATTACGCTCACTAAAAAGACGCCAATAGCATAGACGACATGACAAATTTCCATTGGCTGGTTTTCTAATTGTAAGTGTACTTGACTAACTGGTGTTCTAGGTAACATTACATTATCTAGACTAGTTTACTGGAGAGTAAATAACAGGAGCAGAACAATATTAGACTAGAGATGTGGTCTGGTTGGCAGGTGCAAAACAATGAGAACGGTGTCACTAACGCATCAAATGAAAAATGCCGTAAAAACCCTGTTTTGGGGGTTTTACCAGATTTTCCGGACCACCGCAGCTTTTTCTGGCATTTCAGTGATACATTTCATGTAAGTCTGGCTTTAATGCTATGGACGCAATTAAGTACCTGTCATTAACTATTAACAGACTGACTTAATATGACATGTTAAAGACACCTAACAAACAGATACAGGTGTTGTAATTTACCTTTACCTCTAAAGTAGAAAGCATTATAGATCAGCCAGAAATATAACCTCTATTGTTATCTTTTTTATTTTTAAAGTTTCAGTATCTAAGAATACATTATATGGACACATACAGATATATTAAGGGTAAAATACAGCCAAAAGTCCCCTATCTGCAATTTGTGGTGGTTTACCACATTCCCCATATGTAACAAGCTCTGGAAAGCCATACTTGCCTTAGTTTATGGTCAATAGGAAGCCCAATATAGATGGTGTTCCCTATAAAAGCCTATGGGTTTGTTCACAGAGAAGTCCCATGATGCCTCTCTTACTCCACACCGGCTTGCAACATGTGCAGGCCAATGGCCATGCAAGCTGAGGTTACCAGTATCATAACCCGGAAGTGTTCGCATCACAATAGACTGCTGTTATCAGAAGAGTTGTCCTTTGTGGGTTTTTTTGCATTTATTTATGTAAACGCACTAATATATGCCACTGCATAAAATAGTGGCACAATGTATCACCTGCGATATGGGATTCATGATATATTCCATCCATTTTAGAAGTACCAAATCTTGACAAGAGAGCATCAGTTTAAGCCACTAGAAATCTTTAAGCCTATTTTCTATGACTGAAACTCATTAAGGGTTTTTATTAAATGGATTTAATCCACAATTATAAGTGGAGATAGAGCTTCCTGTCACAATGCTGCTGGAAAAAAAAAAAGTAACACCTGGGGCCAAATGTAATAGGGTGAGAGTTTCAGAAAGTGAGAGATTTTGGGAGAGTTTTCCCATTCTTTTTAAAGCAGCAATCACTTACACTGCAAAACCAGGTTGATTTTGCCCTGTAGTTGATTGCTGCTTTAAAAAGAATGGGAAAATTCTCCCAAAATCTCTCACTTTCTAAAACTCTCACCCTATTACATTTGGTCCCCGGTGTTTATTTAAAAGGATAACAGAGAAACCGTTCAGGCTAATATTGTAAAACAAAATTTACCTTCTAGGCTGGGACCGGCACTCTTCCTCCCCGCTATCCGCCTCCTGTATACAAAAGGAAAAAACAGTATTATTATGCAAGTTTGCATTGTCCCTGGCACTTCTACAGAGCGGAAGGGGCCATTTTGTGGATTGAAATAATAGTTAGCCTATCAGTAAGTAGAAGCTCATAGTGAAATTATAGTATGGATACTGCATTAAGCCATGTCGATGATTTAAGTGCTTAGAGATAGAAAATACACAGGTAAAACAGATTCATAATCTTAAGGCCCATACACACTGGGCGACTTTGAGCTGAAAGCCGCTCAAAACAGCCTGTTTGAGCGCTTTCAGCTCAAAGCTGCCCAGTGTGTATGCCATGGCGATGAGCGGTGAGCACTGCTGCGAGCTCCGCATCATCACCAGCAGATGAGCGGCATTGAGGACGGCTTTGCATAGCGCTCCGCTATGCAACGCCGTCCTCCCCCCCTCCGTCGGTGCCGGGCAGGGGGAAAGCAGCTCATATTATTAAACAGTACTTTCAATTATCATTAAAAATAAACTGTAAAAACCCCAAACATTACGCTGCTTTCACACCGTGAAACCTGCTTAGACTCAATATATAAAATATTTCTTAAAACGTGTCAAATCAAGTTAAACCCCCTTCACATCGCATGTTGGGCACGGAGTTACCGCTCTGTGCATATCTAATTAGCGGAACCCAGCACAGTGAATATTTAATGAGCGGGTCCCCGCCCCTTGCATATGGAATGAGTGGGAACAGCTCCGTGCAGTGAATATTTAATGAGCGGGTTCCCGGACCCTGAATATGGAATAAGCGGGTCCCGTCTGTCCGGGTCTTGTCCTGGTCCGGTTTTTACCTATACTCGATGCAAATCATATTGTGTCATACAATGCTCTAACAAAACATTTGCTACAAACATGTGTGAGCAACCTAATGTGCATTAATACAAAACAGCTTCCATGTTCTGAATGTCTACTAGGGCATAGAACCAGTGCTGTCAGTGTGTGTGGGAACCACTGACCTGCTGCAGTCTAGCCCCAGTGTATGTAATAGAAGGGGAAGTGTAAATGATGCTGATAGCTTCCTTTTATTAGGCAGAAGAATACATAGAGCAGACTCTTCCTCCAGTTTATATGGCTGTCAGATGATATAAGCACCAGCTCATCTGCTCCAGTCTAACATACTGTCTGGGACCTTGGTCAGGAGCTGCACCGGTTATGAAACATTGGGTTGAATGATAATTGCTACATAAGCCAGACAATGTGACCATGGAAAGAGATCAAATAACTGGGAGATAAAATGCGGGGCCGGAGAAGGAGTCAACAAGAACGTTCGCTATTCACGCTGTATAATCCCAACAACCACCACAAGTTCCATACTGTAGACACCCTCTCATTCTCTATAAGCCTACAATACAGCTCACGTTCCCTCATGCGGATAATGAGACCTTCTACTGTATGCACATAATAATGTCACAATGGGTGGCAGTGTAAATCTGATGAATTACACGTGACGGGTGGCTGCACATTTAGTATGTAGGCATGCCACATACGTGAGCAATAACCGTGCTGTAGCCACGCAGGACGGTACTCACTGCTGCTCTAGTTTGTGTTTAACAATTTCTGCTATAGTAACACTAGCAATAGAGATTAATAGGGAAAGTAAGCAAGGTCGGAACAAAGTGATGGCTAACCTTGACACCCGCTGTTGTTGAACTACACATCCCAGCATGCACTGTAACAGGTTTACTATTTGGCCATGCTGAAACTGATGCAGGGCATGCTGGAATGTGTAACAAAAAAAGCTTTAACATGGATTCTATTTTATTGGCACCCAAATCCAGCCAAGAATGGGGCGGCCATCATTTGGGACCCAGAGGCTCTGGTGTGCGACAGGACTGATGCTGCATTTGCACTTTGCACAATAAGGGGCAGACTTCCTTTCTAAAAAGTTTAACAATGTCAACTATAAGGAAATTAGGGGTTTTCTGGGGTGTTTGATACATTTCCTTTAAATATCATTAATATAGGAAGTGGGTAAAAAAAAGCAGATCCCCTGCTACCATAGTATTTCTTAGGTACACACATGCACATCCTCTAGAGTGACAACTCAACACCTCTAGTCTCTAAGCAGCTATTGTATGGTAATCAGACAGTTCTAAGTACCTCTGTTCTACCTACATGGGCTGGTGTCAGTATCCACAGGCAGATACTGCACGACTTGCATGATCGCGTTAAATCCCCTTTTGTGGTGTAACTGAAACCAACACACAGACATTTGGTGAGGGCATAAAAGCAAACACTAAAAGGTGGCCATACATTAGAAAGACGACCTGCTTACAATTATGATTGTGTCCAACTTTTCCTTCAACTCCCCGGCAGTCCCAGACTCATGAGTTGGTGGTATTTGGCAACACACTGTACTCACAATCCGTACGATCCAGCTGCTGCATACGACTGGTCGTCTCACAATCACTTGTATGCACCTAACCTGCCTGAAAACTGCCACTCAAATGACGCCGGTTGTATGAGCTGTCGAATGACCAATCAATCGGCTCGCAATCCTAACTGATCAGATGTGCAGCATGTCTGATCAGAGGACCAATCATCCAACCCGCGGGACCGCGCATTGCACAATGGTGTGCACACAATCCATCATAAGGTGCACGGTTCGATTCAATTTCTATTAGATATGGACTATTCAACCTGCTCTGAAGTTTTTTCTACTCCTCTATTTTCTAGATTCGATTTTTCATTTGATTTGTGATTAGATCAACACTGGCTTCAGGCAGGAGATGGACATCGAATCGAATGCTGCAGTGAACACATCAGATTTGCACTATATAGTCTTGGATGCCAAGACTATTTTTGTATTCGATTTACACTACACGGGAACGCGCATTGAGATCGAATCTGCATCTAATGTAGAAAAACCATTCAATGCCCATTCGATTTGATTTGCTTCTATAAGCAAAATTGAATAGAAAAATAGTGCATATCTCACCGTTTGTGTGCTCCAATACAATCCCTCAAGATTGCATGATTGGGTGCAGTTAGGGTGGCCAATCCCGGGATCCCGGGATTTCCCCCCCAAAATGCCGGGATTTCAATCATGGGATTGGAGATTCCAATCCCGGGATTAGAATGCGCATGCACAGTCTAATACCCAGCAGTGCAGCACTGTGCAGCGTGACAAGGTCAGAGGTCATGCTGCACAGGCCACACAGCCGCACAGCTCCCGGCCGTATCAGCCAGCCAGTAACCCGGCTCCCGGCCATATCGCATGTGATTTATCGGTACTTGTTTCCTAGCACGGCGCCCGTCGTGGTATATCGCATGCCTTAAGTTAAGGTACTTAAGGTATGCGATGGACCCGATTTTCTGTGTTTAACTGGCTCAATTGCCGGTAAAAGTGAAAATCGCGTTGATCGCGTCCCCTAATAAGGGGCCGCGATGCGACCGACGCGATCTCCCCATAGGGAACAATGTTAAAGTGAAAATCAGGTTGATCGTGTCCGTCGCGGGCCATTATAATGGCCCGCGATGCGATCAACCCGATTTCACATAGGTGATAATGTTAAATGGGCCTATATGGCCCATTTAACATTGAATATGTGTAAAAAGCATGTTTAATGCCCCCCCCCCCCCCAATTTTAAACGCCACCCCGCTATTGACGTCAACCCGAAGCATGGCAAGCTTTTCATACCCCTACTATCCATGTCGGCGTGGAGTTGAGAATAGAAAGTGTGGCGAGCGCAGCGAGCCACCGAGCCTGAAGCGTGGCGAGCCCCGCGAGGGGACGCGGATACCTGTGAAGCCCGCGATGGGCAGCGATACCTGCGCTCTCCACACTTTCTCAACTCCACGCCGACGTGGATAGTAGGGGTATGAAAAGGTCGGAGGACGCGTACCGCTGCGCTCGCCACGCTTTGGGTTGGCATCTATAGCGGGGTGGCGTTAAAATTTGGGGCCATTTCAAACATATGGGGGGGTTTCTATTGCAATGGGGTGTTTTGGGTCATTTCACATTAAAATGAATGCAAAATCGCGTCGATCGCATCGCATGCGATTTGGTTGGCATGCGATGGACGCGATTTTTTTCCGACGCGATGCTCACAATCAAAATCGTGGCGCCGTGCTAGGAAACAAGTACCGATTTATCACATTTAGTCCCCAGGGGGCTGCAGGAGGGAGCCGTGAGACTGGCAGGGAGGGGGCGGGGGGTTGGGGGGGACTGTTGTGGAGAGCCGGGCATGTAGTGGGCTGGGTAACTCGCCGAGGGGACCACAGCGCCGGGTACTGGGAACGCAAGCCGGGTGGAGGGAGCAATGGGGGCTGGGCAGGGAGCTGCTGCCTTCGGCGGGAGCAGGGGGCTGCACAGGGAGCCGGGCAGGAGAAGACGCTGCCTGGCTGCCGGGCAGGTAAGGAGCAGAGCACTTAATAAAAAATCTCATACAAATGAATGGGCAGCCACTGATTGGCTGAGACCTCTCTCAGCCAATCGATGATTGGCTGAGAGAGGTCTCAGCCAATCAATGGCTTCCTATTCTTTGTATGGCCTTTTTTTTTTTTTTTTGTAAGTGCTCTGCTCCCACCTTGCTCGACCCCAGTGTCTTCTCCTGCCCGGCTCCCTGTGCAGCCCCCTGCTCCCGCCAAAGGCAGCGGCTCCCTGCGCAGCCCCCTCTGCTCCCTCCACCTGGCTTGCGTTCCCAGTACCTGACGGCAGCAACTTCCTCCTCTGCCCGGCATCCTCCGCCCGCTGCCATCAACCGCCCGCATGGCTCCGGGCTGCACATAAGATTTAGCAAAGCTTATGTGCAGCCCGTCTAACCTCCCGACTCCGATACGATGCGCACGGGACCGCGCATTGGGTCGGATGGGATATCTTCATGTGCGATTTAGGCCAATTTCACGGCCCGATTCCTCCGAATCGGGTGAAATCGTGCCCAAATTGCCTAGTGTATGGGGGCCTTAAATGGACCTAACAGCCTGAAATAAATTTTATCATAACAAACAAATAGAGAGTGAAGATAAAGCTGCATGATGGTATATAACAATTATAACAGTGATTCCATAAAGCAAAACATAAAACGTTCACATTAAAAAGCCAAATTATCATCAAATGATAATGAACAACTTATTTCTGCTGCCTTTCGAGATGTAAAAAAAAGAAAAAGTAATAGGTTTTTCTTTTCATAGATCTCAATAGGTGTTACATTATTGTGATTGACATCGTCTCCAATGTAATATTTTCTATCCCTGCCTAAATGTAAATGCTGGGGGAAAAAACAGACTATGCGGTGATTCTGGAGTTTTGTGCTGTGGTTACATGTCTCTTTGCTGTCCCTGCATGCCGGGGACAGGTGCACATACTTGCCATTTGTTAGCTGCTGTAGACTCAGCATGCGCCAGCAGAGGGCAGTACTGTGACTGCAAACCATGAGACAATTGCCAAACTTACTTACTTTGTAAAGAATAACGGATTTAAACAAAAACATTATCATTTTATAGGTTTACATAATATTAAAGTTTATTTAAAAAAAAAAAAACCCAGTGTGGTGCATTGGTGTAATGCATAGATTCATCTTTGTAACCCTCTAATCACAGATACATATGTACTGTATGTCTGTAAAAATACCGTCCTAGTATGTCTGAGGAAAGTGGTTTGTTACAGTATTCCTAAAGTCTGTGAGAACTACTGCTGGGTGAAACCCAGATGCTGTATTGGAATACATAACCCATGTTTGGCTTTATAGGTGTATGTTGACAGTAAGGGCACGGAGAATCCTTGCTGGTGGGGGAACCCAGACTTCCCATGGTAATACAGAACCCAAGTTTGTCTGTATAGGCATTCTGGTCAGTGGCAGCACTGAGAATCCCAGCTGGTGGGGTAATACATACTTCCCATGGTAACACAGAACCCAAGTTTGTCTGTATAGGCATTCTGGTCAGTGGCGGCACTGAGAATCCCAGCTGTTGGGGTAATCCAGACCTCCCATGGTAACACAGAACCCAAGTTTGTCTGTATAGGCATTCTGGTCAGTGGCAGCACTGAGAATCCCAGCTGGTGGGGTAATCCAGACCTCCCATGGTAACACAGAACCCAAGTTTGTCTGTATAGGCATTCTGGTCAGTGGCGGCACTGAGAATCCCAGCTGTTGGGGTAATACATGCTTCCCATGGTAACACAGAACCCAAGTTTGTCTGTATAGGCATTCTGGTCAGTGGCAGCACTGAGAATCCCAGCTGTTGGGGTAATACATGCTTCCCATGGTAACACAGAACCCAAGTTTGTCTGTATAGGCATTCTGGTCAGTGGCAGCACTGAGAATCCCAGCTGTTGGGGTAATACATACTTCCACGGTAACACAGCACCCAAGTTTGGTTGTATAACTTCATACAGTCAGTAAGGGCACTGAGAATCCCAGCTGGTGGAGTAATCCAGACTTCCCATGGTAACAGATAACCCAAATTTGGCTGTACAGGTACATGCAGTCAGTAGCTGTGCTTTCCAGACTTCCTATGGTAACAAAGAAGCCAAGTTTGTCTGTAAAGTTGTATGATGCTTGTAAGGACACTGAGAATAATTCCTGCAGGTGGGGGATCCCAGGCTTCCCCTAATAACATTAAAGGTAACAGTAAGGTCATAGATGTTTGGTACCTAAATTAGTCATATGCAAATGTTAAAAAACAGGGTTATTTACAGTATTCTTAATTGGAGTAAGTGGAGGAAGTATATAATCAGCAGCAGTATTCTGATAAATGTTTAGTTGGAAAGTCCACACCTGGTACTATGGGGGGTGTGTGTGTGTGTGTGTGTGTGTGTGTGTGTGTGAGAGAGAACACTGGAGGACCTAGTGGCAGCAATATGTCCAACAGATACTGTGGTACTGAAGTAAAACAAAACATGCTGGCATAATGCTTACATTTAAATATATAATTAACGCAGTAGGCGACAAAAACAAAAATAAACTAGATTACAAAACAGGAAATGGGAGACATGAATACAGACACAAATATGACACCACAGCTTCCACTTCGCTCCAGGAGGACAAATAGTTAGATTGTTCTCATGAAGGGATTGGAGGAAGTATAGTAATCTCTTCTGAAACAATTAAACATGTTTACTAAGCATTACATGCCAAGTGACATTTAGCAATGAGCCAGTTTGCTATAAATGAAGTGAACGATTACTGTCACCCTGGATTAGGCAGGTGCTGGTTTAAGGGAGATATTTGGCTAAGCACATTAAAGCAGCTATTATCCCAGGAATATCCCACATTTACCGTTTAAGGTGTGTAATCTGCATATACATCCAGCTTGATTTAGGTTAGGAACCAAGAGTTGCTTTTTTACTTATTAATGTCATGAAGGGGAAAAACAAGTATAAAATGCTAAAAATAAAGGCAGCAGAAAAGGTTTATGAAAATGTGCGGATGAAAACCAAAAATGCATTCATATAAATTAAAAAAAATAATAATAATTGATGTGGATTATAAAGAACATGGTAGATTGTGTCACTTGCAGAAACAAATAATAAACATGGTCACTTTTTAAAATGAAACAGGTTGTACAGAATTCTGAAAGTGGGTGAATGTCAGTTCACTGTTTGACCACAAGAGGGCAGACACACAAAGCACATGTGATTCAATTCTAAGCAACCACATTGAAATGTCAAACGTTGCAAAGCTTTGCTTTATTTTATTAGTTCTGGCAATCTACATGTTCCACACTGCATATTAATGTAACATTAAACCTAAAATCCATGTTATCTTGTTCAATGACAATGTACAACATTCTCATATATAAATCTGTAAATTGCCAGAATGTAAGCGAATCAGTCACCTCTTACTAGAAAAACCCAAGAGAAATATATTTGACTGGCACTTTTCTTTAAAATCTTTTAATTTGCCTCTGTAGGGAAGCTTTGGAGTCTAAACAGGAAGATAATCCACAACAATATCCTCCGCCATACTACATAAAAAGCTTCAGCACTGTCATGTTATGGAAACTAATATTTGCCACAAAATGCCCTCTCATAATGAAGATACTTGTACCTCAGATGCAGTGGGCCTTCATGTCTGGATATTGCACAGACATCACTGACCAGTATGAATCCACCAATTCAAATTGCATTTCAGCATATTAAGTCCACACACCTGCCAACCAGTATTTCTGCTCAGTTAGGACACCCACATATTTACACTACTGCTTCAGCTCAAGATCGTATAGTGTTGTACAATTTCTTTAGTCCCTGTTTTTTGTATTATTAACTGTCCTCCTTTGTATTGGCACTTGCACCAGCCTCATGCCAGTTACAGGCTTCCCTTTCCCCTTGCACACGATACAGAACTGCACAAAGCTTTAGATGCATGCCAACACGATACTCTTGAAAATCAGGGCACATCAAAGGAAATATGGAAAACATGCACTGTTAGGCTTCCCATAGTACTGAAGCTGCAGCAGACAAACACATATTGGTCTAATATACAGTATTAAGAGGCATATACATTAACATACATTGGGACAGTGCGGATGGTGTAATGGTTAGCATTAGTGCCTCGGCTGCGATTTCCACCGTAACTGTGTGCAGTTTGTATATTCTCCCCGTGCTTGCGTCGGTTTCCTCCGGGCACTCCGGTTTCCTCCCACAATCCAAAAGTATACTGGTAGGTCAATTGGCTCCCAACAAATTAACCCTAGAATGTCTGTGTGTGCATGTACATGTGGAAGGGAATATAGATTGTAAGCTCCACTGGGGCAGGGACTGATGTGATTGTTCAAATACTCTCTGTAGAGCGCTGCGGAATATGTGTGCGCTATATAAATAACAGGTAATAAATAGTAATAAATACAGACAGCATTAATTCATCTGCAAAAAAAATTTAAAAATCGGCAGCTGAGGAACCGCTGCCCCTTCTCTGGACACAATGAAGCGTTATTGACAAAATAAATGACCCGTCACAGATGCTATGATGATCCATTATTTAAAGGTTACAAGGGACGACACAAGGGCATATTTTATAGCCACTGAAAGTTGTCCAATGATATGCTACATATAGTAAAAAGCACTCAACCAAAAATATAATGCACAGATTAAATGTAATGCCTCAGATGCTAGAAATCTCTAGGGTCTTTTTGAAAAGGTCAATGTCAAGGTAACACAATGCAGAGAGCAGTCCCATCCGCCAGTGGGATCCAGACATTTAATCAGTTCTAACAGTGACAATCATTATGCAATAATTTATAACAGCTATGCGGGGCTGCCTGTCTGCAAGCGTAACCAGGCCCTGCAGTATGGACAACACACAAGCGCTTCCCAGCAACTCAGGGCTGTAACCCAATAGCGGCACGTGACAAGTGACCAGCTGTAGAGCGTTTGTGCTGTCGCCATTAATCACAAGCACACTTCTGCTTGTCCCCTTCCTTCAAGATCTGCCATCAAAAGGATCTTAAATAATTCAAGATGCTGGAAACATTATTGGAATGCATGGATTCATTATGGAACATTTTTTTGGGAGAGACCCACTGAAAATACTTTGTACTGTCAAGTGTCAACCTAATACTTTCACACTACATCCTATGTGGTGAGCTGAAGATAGTATTAAGCGGTCAGGGCAAGCTATAATAGGTTATTTTTTCCGCTGCAGAATCTTGTCCTTGTCCGATAGGGAACTATAGGCAAATTCTAATTATACTTTTCTGAAAAATCATTTTAAAGGGGCATATTCAAATAGCCATGGGTCTTGCCGAAGAAGAATAGCCTAAGCTTTAATGCCTGAAGTGATTCAAATGTAAGTCTTTTTCCTCCAGTGGTAAGCTTATGATTCTGGATTAAATGCCTTGAGCTATGGGTTAACGCACTCAAGGCAGTCACTATAAGGGTATTTAATAAGGAAGGGTTGCAAACACAAATCCCCAATTCAATTGCTTCAGGTACTGCTACAAGCCTGTGGTCAAACCATAGTTAACTCAGTATGCCCCTATATGACCAATAAAAAAAAAACATTAAAAAAAAAACCTCAAGCAGTATATAAAAGTAATCATGATTTGAGGAAAGCCATAACTAAAATTAAACTGATGGCCCATTCAGAACGCACATATTACCGGGTATTTTGCAGTTTTTTTTACAGTTTCAAAGCGGTAATATGTGCGGTCTGAAAGGTCCAGAGTGATTTTACAGTTTCCAAAAAAATGGTATTTGGAAACGGTAAAAAAGCAGGGTCCTACCCGTTTCAGACACTTTTTTTTCCAGTCTGAACGAATCTGAAATGGTATTTAGGACCCAGCCAATAGTGGTCCCACTCTGTGTATATCTGATGAGTGGTGCAGTGAATATTTAATGAGCGGGTGGGGACTCGCTCATTAAATATGCAGTGCGGTCATTGGATATGCACACCCACCCAGGAAGCATTTTCAACCGCACACCCCCCCCCCCCCTCACGGGCATTCACACGTAGTGTGCCCGGTCCGGCTCTCCCCCACTGCTACCACTGGCTCTCATCATGGAAGGATTCAGCGACCGCCCTCCCGCTGCTCCTGGCCAAGCAGGACAGCGGGCCCCTGGTAGGAGAAGGGGAGGGAGTGGGGCACAGCAATCACCTTGTTTCCAGGAGCCGGGTATGAACTTACGCCACTGGCTCGCTGCCCAGGTAGGAGAGGGGGAGGAGAAGAATTCCTTCTGCTTTCACCCCAGAAAGACCCGGTTTAAGACCGGGTTTATGTGCGGTCTGAAAGGGGCATTAAGCCTGCTTTGACCGGTTTTAAGACCAGTTTTAAATACCGGTTCTAAGCTGGTTTTTGCGGTGTGAAAGCAGCATTAGAAGTGTTTCTGAAATAAAAGGACAGGTGTTATTAAAGTGTTAAGCTGGCCATACCCACGATCCCCCCTTGAGCCACCCTGGACCTTCCTGGGTGGCAGAATCGCATGCGATATATGATATGCAGTCATTTTGCACATGATATTTCACATGCGATCCCAGCCAAGCCTTTCGGCTTGACTATGATCCTGAAGATTGCTTCTGCAACCGCTCCAATATGCAGGTTCCGGTGCAATGCGCACGCAAATCAAATCGGATCTGCTGTCAAATACAAGCAATTTGGCATCTTTTTATGCGATGGATTGCTGCAATCGCATAAAAAGCATCCACACTGCATGTATATCACAAAGCATAGGCCTGGCCAACCTGTGGCTCTCCAGCTGTTGTGAAACTACAAGTCCTAGCATGCCTAACTTGCGGTTAGGGAATATTAAAACTGTGGCAAAGCATGCTAGGATGTGTAGTTTCACAACAGCTGGAGATACACAGGTTGGCCAGGCATGGCCTAGTATATTGTCACCTTTAAATTGGGTTTTGAAGTGACATTTCACACTGTACATTAGGCCCATTATCTTAAGTGTGTCCACACACTTAAGCATAGACATATTTCCCAAGGCCAGATCCAAGAACCAGCAAGTGAATGTGCACCATGAAATGTGCTGGATAAATAGGGAACTTGCACACATTTAAAAGCAATGAGATTTTCTGCAGTTCCTAAAACAAGCCTGTCATTTTAGAGGGACAATAGTGTTCCCACTAGGCCGTGCCCTGCCCTATTTTTAAAGGGCAAATCACGCCCTTCCCTGTTAGCAGCGCCCTGCTAAAACAGCCGGCCCGGGCTTGTCCATCCCCTCCGCTGCCTGCGGGGTCACTGTCAATGCAAGCAGGGAGAGCTTGTGGGAAGGAAGCCCAACATCTCCATAGGTGCCGGGCCCACCACCAACAGTGACAGTGATCCACTCACATTAATTTTGTGCCCTAGGTGAGCACACTGCCCCCACCCCCCCCCCCCCCACCGATACAGGGACTTTGGTGGCCAGGGGGGATCCGGCCCGGGGTAGCAGCGGCTGTTCGGGGGCCAGCTGGAATAGCTAACAGCCGCTCTCAGCAGGGGAAATCAGCGGTGTGTCAGCGCAGTTTGGGGATACCTGGAAGAGCCGTCAGCCTCTGTTAACAGCGACTGTCAGCTCTTCCGAGTGCCCCTCGCCATGCTTACATGCCACTTAGAAACCTCAGCTGCATGTCAGCGCAGTGCGATCCCCTCTGCTAAGAGCGACTCAGCAGGGTCGGACTGGCATCTGCTCTGACTGGCTGCAGAGAGACCCGGCCAAGCAATTTGCGGAGCACGGCTCAGCTGGCTGTAGGTATTTTCTATATTTTAAATGTGGCAGCGCTGCCCGCCTATCGGAGCATGGGTGCCAGAAGCCAGGAGCAGTGATTGGCTACCAGGCTCACGAGCACCATATTTCAATGGCAGCTGGGCGGTCATCTAGTGGTGAGAGAAGAGCGATCTTGGCTTCTCCCCTCAATAAGGAGGCAGCAGCAGAAGAGGCCATGCCGTGGCAGTGAATATTACTGGGAAACTGTGTCAGAGCTGGGGCATAATACCGTTGTCACTGCTGGGGGCATAATACCGGTGTCACTGCTGGGGGCATAATACCGGTGTCACTGCTGGGGGCATAATACCGGTGCCACTGCTGGGGGCATAATACCGGTGCCACTGCTAAGGGCATAATACCATGGTCAATGCTGGGGGCATAATACCATGGTCACTGCTGAGGGCATTATGTCATGGTCACTGCTGAGGGCATTTTGTGCAGGGCACTACTGAGAGCATGGCACTACTGGTGGCATCTTGTCTAGGGCACTACCGGTGGCATTTTGTCTGGGGCAATACTGTGGGTATTTTGTTTAGGGTGCCAATGTGTTTGTGTTTGTGGGGGGGTTATAAATTTGTTGTCAGTTTCAAGTGCCCTCCCGATTGGAAAATGCCTTGATAAAAATACCACAAAGTATCAAAACCGGTTGGCTGATAACAGAGGAGGTTTCCAAGGACTTGAACCATTGATGCAGCATTCCAGGGACGCCGGTTTGATATTTTCACCTCTCTTTAGATTTACACCTCAACTGCTCTTTTTTTCTACATTCTTTGTGTACAATAATATATGGTGAGCGTCCTCTGATGATACATTTTATTGCACCATGATATTGCGCTGTTCATATTTTCCTATCTCTTGAGTGAGTTCCAAGGAAGGAGGAAAGTGATGCCTATGTGACGAGAACGGTCTCACAATAAGCGTTAATGTCTACTACATGTGTAGACATTTAATTCTGATACGAGTCTTATACCCAATCAGAAGTGTTTCTGATTAACAAAGCCATACATGATTACACTATGCTATGTTTCTCTTTTCTTTTTGTTAATTTTTGTTAATATCCTGAAATAACCTTGTGGAGAAAGAGTCTAATTCACAACAAAGCGTGAAGGGAACCCTCTTACATTTTGTATGGTATTGTATTTCTGAAGTGGTTCTTCATTTGTTCTTAGAGGTGGACCTAAGGCTGCTAGAAGTGCACGATATATTCGTTTTTTATTCTTGCCATTTTGAAAAATGTGCCCTGCTTGGTGGTCAGCGCCCTGCCCTAAAAAAATCCTAGAGTTAACACTAGACAAGATGCAGAAGGGTAAGACCATGTCCAGTTATTTCATTTATTATCATACAGTTAAGGAATATACAGTCATTGTATACTAATGACAAATAGGGAATTGTGCACCATTTTAAAGAGCTGCTACTTTGCATATATCATAAGAGTCTAGAATGACCTCTATCAGCAGCAGACAGCATGTATAAAGGCCCCCATACATTAGTTCGATTTGACTCAATCCCGACAGATTAGACTGAGAAATCGTCCCAAATTGGATGCGTTTGGCATCCTATCCGATGTGCGGCCCCGTACGCATCAGATGGGATCCGGAGGTCAGACCTGTAAGCACTCCGGCTCGGACCACCCACCCAATGGCGGGGAGTCACATGCGATACATCGCCTGTGAGAGGACTGCATGCGATGTATCACGTGCGATCATGCCACCCAGGCTCAAGGGAGGGGGGTTGGATGGCCATACACTGGTGTGATACATCGCAGTAGTGTATGGCCATCTTAAAACCTCTACTCCAGATTCCTGTGACAGTCCGTCTCTAATTATTCAAACATTTATTCAACAGCATCAAAGTAATGGGATTAGTTTATAATGTGCAGCATATGTAGAGTACATCGTGTATACATATACTCATTCCAAATATTCCTAGGAGGAGTGTAATAGGGAGAAATTATTAGCACCCAGATTGACTACAGTTTTTCCTTCTCTCTGCAGAGTTTCTACATGTGCAGTACATAATTTATTGTTCATTTATTAACAGTTTCTTATATAGCGCAGCAAATTTATTTACAGTTTCGTATTTAGCGCTGCATATACCGTTGTGATTTACAATTGATCTGTTGCGCTTTACAAATGGAAACCGTGATGCAACAAACTGGGTATTTACAGACAGTTAAAAAGGCAGCAAGGCCCTGCTCGCTAGCTTACAATCTATAGGAAGGACATATAATATTAGAGTATCTCAGCATCACCTGGATTGATATATCGATATTGGGGTTTTGTGCTATAACCATTTACAATATGATCGCATTACAATATGGTCCTGGATGTTTACTCTACATAAGTAAATGATAATTACTTTATAAAAAGGCCACAATCATTGAGACAAATATTGCAATTAAATTGTGTTTTTAACATACAATCAAACTTGAAGGATCTTAGGTTATAATCTGGATTAGCACAAGCGAATCAGAACGGTCATGTTACCAAGCAGTACATTAACACTGTAAAGATCCAAACCTCAATGCTTTATGATTAACCATTGGAGAAGAGCTGTATTAATGAAATGTTTAATAACTGGCTGCTCGGAGCCCAGGGATATTACAGAGGCATCGCAAATACATGTATAGACCCTTTCTACTTGCAGTTACTCACTGAACAGCCCCTCTACAGCAGTTTGGACAAGTGAAATGAGGTGAGGACTGCAATAACAACTCTGCCCAGCAGGAGTGCTGCACTGTGTTCATTGTTACAAGAGACAGAAGACTTTCTCCAATGTTAGCACAGTAACCAATAACAGTTCATTCAGAAAAAGCACATCATTATCTCCAATTCACAAGTAGTTTTGGAAAAGTGAAATGATTATTTACATTATCTTATTTATTTACAGACCATAGATACCAATAATATTCAATTGTGGGTTGACTGGTTAACTGGTCATGATTATGACCTGTTATTAATATATATACACATATTCCGCAACACTTTACAGAGAATATTTGGCCTTTCACATCAGTCCCTGGCCCAGTAGAGCTTACAATCTATATTCCCTACCACATGTACACACACACACATTCACGCTAGGGTTCATTTTTTTGGGAGCCAATTAATCTACCAGTATATTTTTGGGTTGTGGGAGTACCCAAAGGAAAACCACACAAACACAGGGAGCATATACAAACTCCACAACATTAGGGCCATGGTAGGAATTGAACCCATGACATCAGCACCGTGAGGCAGTAATACTAACCATTACACGTCCGAGCTGCCCACATAATCTGTTTTATTTAAATAATCAGGTACTTATAGAGGATCTTACTGGAAAGAATGTAATATTATATAAAGAAAATGCACAAGCTAATTTTAATCGCTGGAGCCGTGCTAGGAAACAAGTACCATAAGATTCAATTCTGTTTGTCTATATATTTTATATAATTGGTAGCAAAAAAGCAATGGTTTTGACTATTATATTAAATCTAAACTATTTGAATTTGTTCTGGACCACCAGTCCAGGGCACCCTACAGCAAGTGTCCCAAGGCACCCCAGGGTGCCACGGCACACAGTTTGGGAACCACTGCCCTAAGAACAATGCACATGAACTGTTTTCTTCTATATGCAGTCATTTTGTAAACATAGAGCTAATTTTTGCAATAAGTTTATGGGGGGGGATGCATTTTCATTTGGCAGAAGCAAACAGATAACATAGTGCTATTTCTAACCAGAAAAAAAGCAATATATCGCACCTATAACTGGACTATACTCAATGCTCTATTAGTCAGAGAAAAGGACACTGTTCAGGATCACAATGTTATTGGTTTTAAGATCGTTTTGTCAAGCCCCTCTCGCCCTGACAGAGCCAATGACAGAGAGTTTTGTGGAGCTGGATTGTGGGCAGTGAAGCTCCTGGCAGTGATCAATAAATCAAGTAGTCCATGCTAAGAAGAAATTTCACTGAAATCTTGTCAAGCGGAACAAAAGGCAGGAGGAAAAAAAAAAGTTAATTGGAAACGGAATTAAGCTGAACTAAAGAACACATCAGGACATCAAGGCAAATAACAGGACAGGAGGCAGCTTACTATTGTATACTGTTCTTGGACAGATGACCTCCATCTTGGCTGAAAAATATTGACAATATTGTTATTAGGTCAGTATGGCACCTAACTCATGGGTAGCCCTTCGCTGATCGTATGTGAGCACCACATATAAGCTTACTCAGATAGAAGCAAATGTATGATTAACTCCCGTAAGTTTGTGCGCAAGAGCACCACAGGGGTGAATGAGTAGGAGGAGCCAATGATTAAATGCCAGGATGGTGGGGGGGGGGGGGGGTTAATAATGCAGAATATAGGTGTTAATGGCTGACTTGACCCTCGAGTGTCTCCCTAAAAGTTAAAGTTTTCCAGACTACCTATCTGGTGGACAGGTATAGAGTAGACATTACAGCCGTGAGACATCCGGATACCAGGGCATAGTTAGGGTGGACCAATAATGTATAACTTGCATTTGAGGGAACTTTAGCTATACTGGCATTTGCTGGAGGCACTGAACTATAGTTGCGAAATCATGGAATGGATGGAATGTCTTGGTGGCTCACAAAATTTGGGAAGCTCATCTGGACTCCCAAGAGAGTATACCAAGCTTCCAACTACATGATCGGATGGCTCACCGACATAATTTTTTTTGGGTGAATCTGCACGTTTTAATATAAAGCTAATTTATATATTACATAGCTCCTTACTTCAGAATGTTGTGCCATTGTACATAGAGGTAAGTATGTTGAGAAATATATTTACTTGCGTTGTCATGCCTTTAGGTGTAGTTTTTACTATTGTTTTTCTTCATCGTGACATTTGAAGATATTGTAAGCATTGTGGGTAATCACCACCTGCCATTATTGAGATTTGCAACATATATATTACTTATGTCTGAGTGTTTCCCCTGGGGCATGGTTACAATTATTCACCAGCATCACAATGGGTGCGGGCAAGTGATGTGCATATGTCATATCCAGCAATGCAGAAACTGGACAGAGCAACACGAAAAGAATAAGTGGAAGAAAAAGAAAAAGGTGTCACAACGATAAGATGAGGATTGGCGACACACACTGGGGAGGAGGGATGATATAATAAAGTACAATTCTGTGAAAGTGCAGAGTGTTCAGCAATTTTGCTGTACGTGTTAAAGCTGCAATATTATTTATTTTTAAAGAAGAAACCAAGCTGGTAAATGTATTCCCTCTCAGAGTCCATAGAGTATTTTATCTCTGAGGGGCCTCAGGCCGGATACCTGCTAAGACTGAATGGGGAACTTGCTAACGTCTATTTTAGGAATCCCATAACATGGATAATTTACTAAGCTGCTTTTTCTGGTGAACACATTTGTTAGCACTTCCACTTTTGTCCCAAAGGGGGGAACAGGAAATCACTGCAACAACTTCTAACTTCCCTGCTGAAAACTACATAATGGCCAGAGATCCACAGTCCATAACAGGAGGCTTCAGGCCAAAACAATTCTAGGCCTCAGTGTTTTCGACAGTTGACATCTCCCTTGATGCAACTCAACATAGTACCATGAGGCAAAGTATAGATTTTAATGAATCTTTCAATAGAAACATATGCAGCAAAGGTCTTTGATATAGATATATATATTAATCTGTCCACATACCAAGCTTTTTATGGACACACAATTTACATTTCTAGTTACGTCAAGCATAGCCAGTATATGTGCATGCAAGCATGAAGCTGGGCTTCTTGCCAAGTGTTTTGTCCTAGTGTCTGGTGGAAATCATCGTCAATCGTTAGAGACATATAAAATTGCTAGCAATTACATAGACAGCTTTACAGAACACTTCTCAGTATTGGCCACTCGGTGGTCTTGAGCATTACCCGGAAAAAAAATATTATTTTAGCAACAGTAACCACAGGACACATTTATCCCCATAGATACCACTCTGTCCAATGTCCAGCAATTACAGATGTGCCTCATTCTCCTACCATTTTTTGCACCGTATGGTGTGATTTACAGTATATACATGGTATTTCCATGCTTGATTACTTTTTCATGAATTTTGTATCTCAATTTATGAATAGTTTCAAATTGTGTACATAGTACAGTATGTAGGACTTTTTTTCAATCCAATTAGCAGATACATTTGAATGGGTTGCCTCACTGCTATTCCATTATAGCCCGTTTTTTGTGCCCATACATTTTCTATTCAATTGGGCCGCTGTAATAGATGCTGCCGACTCTGACATTTCTTCTCACGTCCCCCTGGGCTGGTGAGAAGAACTTTTAATAGGGTTTAGCTATTTTACATGGCGAAACCTGGCATTTCTGGATGTGGTTGGTGCAATAAAAACAAACTTGCTCACTTGGAATTGGTTTGAAAAACCCTTAACCAGATTGCAAAAAGAACCTGGCGCTTTAATTGAAATAATATACTCAATACTAAAACAAATTATTTTATCTAAATACCCGCTGCTGCATACATCACCTGTGAGTACGCTAATACTCACAGAATACAAAGGAAAAAAACTCTGTGGTGAGCATTGCGCTGCTGGGTATAATGTAA
Organism: Crinia signifera; assembly: GCF_055691185.1. Taxonomy (NCBI): domain Eukaryota; kingdom Metazoa; phylum Chordata; class Amphibia; order Anura; family Myobatrachidae; genus Crinia; species Crinia signifera. Next base: position 68,255,449 of record NC_139218.1, read on the forward strand.
CAAATTAACAACCCCCCCCCCCCACCCCCCCCAGATGGGAGTTTGGCTATGTCTGGGTGTGCTTAAACAATTGAATTCCCCCCACAGAATCTGATTGGTGAACACTTCTGAGCAATTGAAGATGAGTGCTGCCGGAAGGCTAATCAAATAGCCCCGGGGGATCATTTAGCCGCAGCCAATTAAATTCCCCCGTTTGACGCCTATTTTAGCAGGAAAATGTTTTTATTTAATACATAAAAAGTGAAGTTGCAAAGTCTATAGCATGCAAACAAGTGCCAAAGATGTTGCGATTTTAGGAAAAAGTTAGCCATGTGTACATTATATCCACAGCCAATTAATAACAAATCAATAATTAAATCACAGTTTAAAATGACAACAATAATTTACATTTTCATTTTATTGCAAACCGGGAGTTTAAAACAAGAAATATGTTTATCTAATTTTAATTTAGCAACTTTGGTAACTGCAGGACACATACTCTGGACGGCTACCCTACATTCTCCAACAAATATAAAATAATTACATTTATGACGTACTTATTGCTCAGTAAAGTTATTTTGGCTGCCACATAAAATTAACATCTCAGTAAATGCAGTAAAACTCTGACGCCTCCAGCCTGCAGCATGTGATTACATATGACTGTGGAACCAGCATAAACATGGGCAGCCAGGCAACGCTGACCTGGGAAGGTGGAGGTGTGGTGTCCATATAAAATTATGGGTAGGAAAGTGACAACAAAACATTATGGCACAGCACAAAAACAAGTGATAGATTATCTGTGGCGCAATGCTGCTTTAAATCACAATTCCTGACTGAAGTTAAGGTCCATACACACTGGGCGACTATGCCCAGCGTGTATAGACGGGGAAAGCTGCTCAGTGCATACACAGTGAGTGGCTTTCCCCCTGCCCGGCGCCGACCTATTGGTCCCCATATAAAAAACAATCACAATGGTCCACACAGGTAACAACAATACAATACACTGGCCCTTACATGACAAAAAGAGACCAGTAAATAACAGTTGAACTGGTGGTGGCTGTAAACTGGTTTGGGCATCTCTAGATCTGGGGGCACACTTAAGAACAGCTCAAGGCACACTAGTGTGTCATGCCACATTGGTTGAAAAACACTGCTATAAACTGTAGCTAGATGTTTCAGGACACTGGGTTCAAGGGGAATTGGTCATCAATGTCTTTCAATGAAATTGGTCAAAACAATTGTACAGTGTGTATGCACCTTAAGGTCAGGTGACATTATATGTGCACTGAAGTCACTCCTGCAATGTTTACTAGTTATGCGGTTATACCTTTCTGACACCCTTCAAAGGTCCGTTTTTGCCCAGCGTGCATGGGGAGAGATACAGGGGGAAAAATCTCTGGGATTAAAAACGCTCACTGCAAACACACAGAGTTTTTCATCCATTTTGGCGATTTTCTTGGGGGTGGACTGCTTTGAATAGCAGGACTATATGGAAAGCTGTCCCACTTGCCCACTGCGGGAGCACACATCAGCGCTCGCCGCTCATCGCTGGCCCATACACACTGGGCAGCTTTCGAGCTGAAAGCAGCTCAGACAAGTAAACTGATCTGCTTTCAGCTCAAAGTCGCCCGGTGTGTATGGGCCTTTAGTGCACTCTTTCCAGCATCCAAGGAGTTAGCTGGACAGGACTGTATTCCATATAGACAGCAGAGTGACAGGTCGATTAAAGCAACAAAGTGATATATTAAAGTAAAAGTTATGCTTAGTTACTCTCAAAATATCTCATGCACTACAAGCACTTCAGCACAGATGAAAAATGCAGCTGACTCATTTATTTTCCGTTACGAAAAAGCTCCACATTACCTCCCTTATTCATCAGTTAATCATTTTATTACACTTACAGGTAATCTGGCCTTCCCATAACCAGCAGATCTCTCTCCATTAAGATCAACGGATGGATACTGCGGGTCATATTTCATACTGAGGGGCAGATATATGAAGCAGTGATAAGGGAGGAGAAGTGACCCATGGCAACCAATCAGCACTTAAGTAATATAACATCTATATTTGCATAATATAACATTTGGAATCCCAGGATGCCATTGGTAACACATAACAAGGTGAGGCCACCATGTTATGTTATATCAGATCGACTGTCTACATGCTTACTTGAACATCTAGTTAGATGCCTAAAGATAGTCGACAGCATCTAGATGGTCAGTAATGAAAGTTATCGCAAGCGTTAGGTCGATGGGAGTATGATTGACAGTCACAAGGGTGACATTCGTTTTTCACGTTTGTTTGGTGGCCATGTCGACGTAGTGCGCAATGTCCCCTGCATGGCTCGCTTCGGGGACACAGTGTCTCACTACACTCGGCACACTACTGTAGTCTATCTCTATGCTCACTTGGATGGTAAAGTATGAACCAAATCGGTCTAAAGTTTGAAAAAGTTATGTCGTTCACGTTCCCTTCAACCTAACACTTGTGTCTAACTTTCGGTACTTTCAAGTTAGATGCTGTTCACTATCTTTAGGCGTCTAACTAGACACGTTCAACTAAGCATGATGGACCAAAACATGGTCTATCTACACACCGCTGATCCATCGGATATGAGCCACCGCCTTCCTATGTGCTGTACAAACATGGCATTAAGGCATATCTTAGTCCAGAGATGGGGAACCTTTGGCCCTCCAGATGTTGTTGAATTTACACATCCCAGGATGTCCTGCAACCGTTTTAGTATGGCCAAATAGCAAAACTGTAGCTGAGCATGCTGGGATGTGTAGTTCAACAACAGCTGTAGGGCCGAAGGTTCCCCAGCCCTGTCTTAGTCTAATGCACAAAAGGCAGTGGGCAGAAGTAAGAGAGTTAATTTGATTTCATAAACCGCCTAAGCTCCGAACCGGTAATATTCTAAAATAATTTACTCAAGAATACAGTAAAGTCACTGAAACAAAATACGTTACCAATTAAAAAGTGAATCAAGGGTCAAAACGGATTCACTGAAATAATCTGGGTCCCAGCCAAAAAGAAAAAGCACCTGGCCTGCTAGAGAATAGTCAACGGCTATTACACGCCAACAAAATACTTTCACACTTGGTAAGAACAAATTGATTACATCGCCTCCCAACAACTGGAGTATTTACACTTTAATACCAGGGGGAATAGATCCAATGTTTTATTCGTAAATTGGTAGTTACTAGCTGTATAAATAGTGTATAATAGTGCGCAATTAACCACGCATCCAAAATAGAATACTGTAATCTATTGTTTTAACACTGAAATATGTAACTCGCTCTTAAAATGAAGCATAACAAACTACATCATGATCTATAGAGTGTCACAAAACAAACATAATGCAATATAGTGAACAGCAGGTGAACTACAACAATATAAACTGCTCAATGACCTCGGTCAGTGATAGATTTATCCGTTGAGGGGTGTGTGCTCAGTCCCACTCACCCAAAACAAACATACTCCCCCGCCTGCATGCAAAACAGGCCTGAGCCTGGTTGTATGCAAAAAAAGAAATGTTTTATGCCTCACAAAGAGTGACAGGTGTGTAGTCAACCTGTCCGCATAACAACAGAGGCAAAACAGGAATAAAAGCGACAGCTGAGGAGACGCGTGGTAACCCTTTATGTTCTAGCAGGTGCGAGACACAGTTAAAGAAAAAATAACAGGAGCTTTAAAACAGGCCTTTCCTTAATATTTTAGTAGTTGCTGACATTAGCACATTAATGGAGGTTAATTTTGGGAAACTAGAAAAACAGCACAGAAACATGCAATACAGGAAGATTGGATGATTCATTTGTGAGGACTCTTGAAATAGCTCTTCATAGTTCTGAAGTACAACTGGGTGATGAAATCATTGGTAATTAGTAATCCTTTGAGTGCCAACATCTCTGTGAGAGATGTGCAAAATATCTGCTAAAGATGCCAGCGTCGCTCACATTTGTTATATCAATTCAAATGAAATATTTGTGTAAAAAAGATGATATTTCCTACATACGGTAAACAGTACAGGTCATAATGATGAATACAAATGTGTGCTTGCCAATTGTCACACCAGTTTTGACAAATTCCCTTGGCACTCAAAGGGTTAAACATTTTCAGACAGATCGTACACTCAAAGGGTTAACAAACAATTTACAGACAGATCATACATAAGCTATATTAGGCATGTTCTTTAGGCTGAGGCCCCTTGCCAACAAGCAATAAAAAAAAAGAATGGTGAATTCTACATTAGGCACTTGCTTGGGGGTAGCCCTTGGATGCTTGTGTTGGTTCCCTCAGTCCGAAATATACCTGTAACTGCAAAATCTCTCCATTGAACGGTACCATATGCAAATCTTGAATAGAGTGTAAATGGGTAAGACATGCCCACACTGCCCCTGTAAGCTGTCTTAGGGCGGGATGTATTAACCCCTTCACGACATTGCCTTTTAAGGTAATTTTTTTTTTTTTTTTCCTCCTTGCGTTCAAATAAGCGTAACTTTTTTAATTTTCCGGCTATATAGACACATGAGGGCTTTTTTTTTGCGGGACAAGTTGTACTTTTTAATGGTACCATTTACTATACCGTATAATATTCTGGGGAATCAGGAAATAATTCAATGTGGGGTAAAAAGAAAAAAAAACGCAAGGTACTTGTGAGTTATCCGGGCGTCCGATTTTTAAATCGGGTCGGATCGGGACATCGCATCGCATCGCATGCGACCATCGGATGCGATGCGATGCGATGCGATGACCCGATTTTTCCATAGGAATCAATGTTAAAATGGACTGAGTCCATTTTAACATGGAATTCAATGGGAAAAAGGGTCCTTTTCATACCCCTACTATCCAAGTGGGCATGGAGTTGGATATAAACCTGTGGCGAGCGTAGCGAGCCACCGAGCCCGAAGCGTGGCGAGCGTAGCGAGCCCCGCGAGGGGACACAGAATACCGTCCCCTCGCGGGGCTCGCTTCGCTCGCCACGCTTCGGGCTCGGTGGCTCGCTACGCTCGCCACAGGTTTATATCCAACTCCATGCCCACTTGGATAGTAGGGGTATGAAAAGGACCCCTTTTTCCATAGGAATCATTTTAACATTGATTCCTATGGAAAAATCGGGTCATCGCATCCGATGGTCGCATGCGATGCGATGCGATGCGATGCGATATCGCATCGCATCGCATCTGATTGTATGCCTTAACTTAAGGCATACAATCAAAAAATCGGACGCCCGGATAACTCACAAGTACCAAACGCAATTCCACAATTTTGCGCTGGTTACGGTTTTTTTGGAGTTCATAGTTCGTTTAAAATGATGGGTTATCTTTATTCTATGGGTCGTTACGATTCCGGTGATACCAAACTTATATAGTTTTCGTTACGTTTTACGACAAAAAAAAAAAATAGAATATGTTACGGTTTTTCGAATTTGCGTCGCGTCGCCATGTTCTGCGGCTTATAACTTTTTTATTTTTCCACCTACGGACCTGGGTGAGGGCTCATTTTTTGCGGGCTGAAGTGTACTTTTTAATTAATACCATTATGGGATATGGGCGACTTTCTGATCTCTTTTAGCTATTTTTTTTTGGGTAGGCGATGCGACCAAAAAACGTAGTTTTGGCGTTGGGGATTATTTTCCTTTTACGCCTTTAACCGTGCGGGATAACTAATGTTATATTTTAATAGATCGGACTTTTAGGAACGCGGCGATACCAAATATGTTTATTTTTTTTTTTTTTTATTTGGGAAATGGGGAAAGGGGGGTGATTTGAACTTTTAATATTTTTTTATTTTTTTTTTATTTTTAAACTTTATTTTTTTTTTTTTTTTTACTTTTACTACAAGGCCCCCTAGTGTACTTGACCACTAGGGGGCGCGATCGCCTGTACTAGGTTCAGCCATAGAGCTCTATGGCTGAACGTAGTGATTTTATGCACTTCCTATTACATCCTGCCTGAGGCAGGATGTAATAGGTATGCATACACGGCCAGCACAGGGGTCTACATTAGACCCCTGGCTACCATGGCAACCGATCGGCACCCTCCGATCTCGCTGCGGGGGGCCCCGATCGGCGCCGGAGGGGGGCGCCCCCCCTCCGATCAGCTATTTAAGCACTGCGGGCGCTTTGCCCGCGGTGCTTAAAGGGTTAAACGGCCACGATCTGCGAACTCGCCGCTCGTGGCCGTGAGAGCAGGGACCTGGCTGTAATATACAGCCATTACCTGCTCTCTTTCAAGCCAGCTCACTCCGTGAGCTGGCTTGATTCCCCCGCAACCGACATATGACGTATATATACGTCATATGTCGTGAAGGGGTTAATATACATCGCCACCCTTCGCCTGACAGCCGCCGTGATGCTACTGCATATGTACTAACATATGTGGCTAGCATCGGGTTGCAGTGACGGAGACTCCCGCGATACCTGTAATGTGGTTTGCGTGGGTCTCCGTCACATCCCAGCGGCTGTCAGTGTCCCCCTGCGTCGGGGAGGAGGAGATCGATGAAGGACGGGAGGGGGGGTCGTGTGGACGGCGGGCGGCGATAGAAGCCCATAGGCTCCTATAGGCGGAGACGGGGCGGACGGCTAATAATACATAGGAAAATGAGGTAAAACCCCCTTTTTACCGCATTTTCCCTTTAGTACATCCCGCCCTTACTTTGTAAATATGTATAAAGAATTACCGTTTTGCCTAGGGCCACACTCACCCCTATATCCATCCTTTAAAAAATAAAAAATAGTTCAACACTGGTAAGGATGCAGAAGTGGAACTTACAATTACCCCATACCAAATAGCATATGCATCAGGTAAGAGCATCAAGACAGGTCACTGATAGGATCAGCCATCGAATGGGGCGGTCTGAGCCCATTTCCTAAGAGATCTGACTACATCGCTCAGTGTGTAGGAGCCATAGCTGTAGCGATGCGCGGCCCTGTGCGTCACTATCGTTGGGTGATTAAGCTCCAGCATGCAGAATAAATCTAATCAGATCACCAGTTAGCACCAGACATTTCGCTGAGCAGCGCTGTGTGCTGAGCAATTTTGCTGAGTGATCTGAGCATTGCTCAGCACCATCGCCCTGTGTGGAGGCCCGTTATCAATTGTAAACAGATGAACTGAAACTAGATTTAATATCATAATACCGGTTATACAGTGGTCAGAACAGAGATATTATTGGCAGATGTACTAAGCCTTGTATAGTGATAAAGTCTAGAGAGATAAAATACCAGCCAATCAGCTCCTAACTGCCATGCATTGGCCAATGTTCCTAATCCAATGATAACTGGCAAACTGTGCATGTGCGAGGGTACTATTGTGATCTCACACTGAGAACTTTGTTGCGGGGCGAGTGACAGGAAGTGGCCTTTTGGAGATGTTAATGGTGAGTTTAAGGGGAATGGTTGGGAAAATACAGGAGTGTCATGGCCGTTTTCAGGGTCTGTATTTCCTGTTGGCTGCATGATCGTATGTGCAAATGCTCGAGTCACTTCTGCTTTGGCCCATCTACGTAGCCATAGATCAACGTTTTTCCGTAACTACATATAAGCCAATAATGTGCACGCAATTGTGATTGAGCTTGCAATGAGTGTGTAAGGGGGGCTTAAGTCCTACGCCCAGGTAGTCCTGTTATCACTAGCATTTCTACTAACCTAAACTTTGTAAGCTACAGGATCCTTGTAATTCTTTCCCTGTATGACCATATGTAGCTTTCCACCTATATTCTAGTCCCCAGACATTTTGCTTTAGTTTACTTGAGGTAACTTGTAAACTCTTGTTGTCTGTAAAGCAAGATATTGCTTATGTGGAGTCTCAGTAGTCTCATGTTTGTGTTAATAACTCCTGGGTCCCTGATTTACATCATTTCTGGAGATCAGCTCTAATGCCTATAATCACTCACGTAATAATCTATTTATGAGCTTTCCATATTTCACTTTGTGTTAATTGGTCGGTGGCATTTTCCTCAAAATACTGCATGACATATTTCATCTTAGCTCAGTCCATCAAGAGGAAAGATGCATTCAGTCAACATAATCTTTAGAGTGAGATGTGAGGCTCGTATCCCAAGGTACACTGGGCACAGCAGAAAGAGATGTTGCCTATACCGTACAAGCTAAGGAAATGCATTTTAATTGGAACTAGTCCAGGCAAGTCTCTCCCTGGTGTAGCAGTGAAAATAAATCATAGTCTTGCCATGACCGGTGAAAGTCTCCCCATCAAGCTACTGCACATTGCCCACCGGCTGCAACGTGCACTATTTTCCAGATCCACTAGTGGCGTCTCTAAAGATTACAAGCCTTTGTCAAAATGGTTTAATCATTTGCAAATTTAAATCAAAGCTCTGACTTCTTTTAAAGTTGGATCTTTACATTCTACAAAGCATAGAGTTAAGGGGCCCACACACAGGGAGATTTTGCTGAGCGATCTAAGGGATGCTAGATTTCTCAGCACACAGTGCTGCACAGCGATGTGTGCCGAGAACACTGGCCCTGACCGGGTGATATTGTTATGCCACCTACACACTGAGCGATGAAGGGGCATTTTCTAAGCGATCTAGTGAGAAAATGCTCTGAAGTCACCTCGTGTGTAGGCCACATCAGACTTGGATAATATTTTAACCAGAACATTCTTACTAGGTAGGACTGCTGGTACTTTGGCCCTTTGAAAACAACTATCACTTTTACGAATAACTAGAAAATATACAGATTGCTCATTTCTGTGAAGCGTATCTCCTGTAAGAGTGCTAATATCTATATTTTCCTCACATAAATGGGATGAGATTACAAACATGTCCTCATATCCCTATACTGTTTAAATCATATTGCAAGAAAAACATGGATGTGACTTTGGACACTCCACCACTGGTACCTTTTGAAACAGTTTGGGGTGAGATGTTTGACACGAAAAGCCAGTTGCTGTTTTGGAGATGTATGAAGACACATTGGTAGCTTGTATATCTTTGGTGCATTCAGGCCTGTGAAGAAAATGGAAGCAATGTCTCAGAGTGCTTAATGGGTAGGTGCTGTTGTATAAAATGGTGGACTTTGATGGCATTGTTACAGTATATACTGGATGAAGTGTGTCCTTTGTTCTCTTCCATCAGGAACCTCCTGATGTCTTGGGCCATACTGCTAGTACTGCCACAGGGATTCAGGGGAAGAGCGTTGTAATCAGGAGGGTTAGAAGCCAGTAACTGGCTGTGATTGGGAGTGACCGGAGCTCTGAGGTGACAAAGAGGAGTATTCAATGTTTTTTGAGAGTCTGGCTCACCGCTCACTTTTCTGTGTCCCTGTGATCTCGCTGAAGCGCTCGGCACTTTTTCTCATCTCCTCATTTCTGACTTCCTCAGTATTCAACGTGTGGCCAGCTCGCCGGCCCCTTTTGCGAACTTAGCATAATTATGCGAGTTCAAATGGGAGTGCTGTAACTGGAGAGATCTGTTTTCTCCTGCTCTCCATGTGAGCTGGTCAGACTGGGATATTCCTGAGCAGGGTGTTCATCTCAGCAGCGTGTTCCTCGCATTTGTGGACTTGTATTTTTTTACAAAGGTTTAGAAAGGTTAATGTTTTCTCCAGTATTTATTTTACAACAAATGGCTGTGTGACTATTTTAATTGGGTTTGTGCAGACGGGTGTATTTTGTTCTGTTTGGCTTTTATCCTTGTGTTGTGCTTTTGGCATTGTTTCTTTGCCCTGTGTTTTTATTTAATTTATTTTATAATTGTTAGCGTGTTTAAAAGCCTGTTTGGGGGTTAGGTGAGGAAGAAAAGAGGAAGCATGGGAAATTACTAGGAGCATTCCAAAATGATTTCTTATTGGTTACCATTAAAATAACTTATTAAATTCCAAATAAATTAATATAGAAGTACAGCATTATGGCACTTGCAATAAATACATTAGAGTACATTTTTTTTAAATTATAAGCCATAAAAAACAAAAAAAACAACTTTAACAAAGATAACCCTACAGTTCACCTAAAAAAGATGCCGAGGGAAAAATGGAGAACATCTCTAAAAAAAAGAAACCAGCAGGACTCGCAATTTGTGCATTGAATACACTTTTTGAGAGAGACACTAAAATCCCCATTGAACAGACATTGCGAACACCGGGGAGAAGTGCAGGGTGAACTGAGTTAGCTTCGCAAAATATTTTTGGAGAAGCAACAGAGTTGAATACAGGGAAGCACAAAATATGAGAGAAAACTTCACTACTCTCAAAAAAACAACATGCACACTCACCGTTATTTACGGCGACATAATAGCATTGAATACATGCCAAAGACATAAATACCAGGAGACAGAACAATCCTTCCTCAATATAAACAGAATTATTCCATGTTTTGAATCCAGGAGCAGATAATTAACCAGAACTCTCAATACCCATAATATCTGATCAGATCCACAGTTGCCCTTTATTCAAGTGTCGTTAAGAAAATGAAATCAGCACATTTGTTTGGATCTCCAGTTCTCTATACCAGGGGTGGGCAATTATTTTGGCTATGGGGCCGATTAACACTTCCAGTAAATGTTCGAGGGCCGCACTCAAACTATCTTGTATAAAATACACAAGATAGCTTGAGTGCGGCCCTCGAACATTTATATATGTGTACATATATTTATATATGTAATAGAAAATAACAATAATTACAATTAAAATTTTCAATTGTAAAGCGCAATGGAATATGCTGCGCTATATATATATGTGTTTATATATATATATATATATATATATATACACACACACACATAACACTGTGTGTATGTATATATATTCATACATACACACATCTATACATTATAGGGGGGGGGGGGGGGTGTGAATATATATATATATATATATATATATATATATATATATATATGCAGATAAAATAGTAGCCTGCTCCTTACTTTGCTTTGCTTTAATATTATTTTTCAGTGGTGTCTGAGAGAGGGGGGAAGCCAGGAAAGAGGCGAGTCACCGTTTACCGCCTCAGAGATGTGCCCGCCAAATCCGGACTGCGCATCATTACTGTGGTGTGGGAGGGGATGCGGTCACACGGCGGGCGCACCAACCAATGGCGGCAAAGTGGCTGTTGCGTCACCGCATCCCAACCCATGCTCCCAGTAATGCTATGCGCGGCAGGCACAGTCCGCCATTGACGGCAGCGGAACAGTGCTCCCGGTCACCACCAATTTAAATGACAAGCGGCTATTCATAGTCGGGCCGCTTGTCATAGTACTGGGTGTCAGTGCGGCGGGCCGGACCTAAGCGTCTCGCGGGCCGACTGTTGCCCACCACTGCTCTATACAGACGTCCCCAAATTATGTTTAAATGGAGTTTCAGTCAGAACCTAATATCATTTCTGGTTTTACATGCATTTTGCATAAAATATGTTTTCGTTTTTCATATTTTTCCATAACCACCCAGTATTCTGAGACTATGTACTGTAAGATGGTGCAATTTATGGCCTGATCAGAAATAATAAAGCCATATGTGATAAACTAACTATCTGCTTCAGTCAGATAGACTGCTGAATCTCCTGCTAGCCACATTCGCTCACAGCCAGGTTTGTCGTCCCGAGAGATGCACGTTAATCGCTTGCATGAACGTGAAATCAGACAGCGAGCAGAAATAGAGCGCAGCATAATGCTCTCAAATCTAACAGCCCTGTGTCTGTTCACAATAAAATCACATTATTTCTGATTTCAAATACTCTTAGTAATATAATTGTGCTTTAATGTACATTCAAGGTAACAGCAGAAGACCCTTGGATTGTAATTCACTTGTGATATTTGACAGTAATGCCCAACTGATGTCTTGTTTTATCTGGGAAACCTCCCCAGGGAAAAGATCTGTACAAAAGCATTTCTAGGAAAGGATGGCAGTGGCATTGTGAGTCAGCGCAGGTGGATCAGTGTACAGGATTACATACTCTAGGGAAGGTCATGCTGTTTCGAAACCAAAGGGGGATCTGCTGCACAGCAAGCCCTAAGGAAGTTCAGTGAAATTGCCACATGCATTTGCAGAACTGTGTTTATATGGACACTGGAGAGGTGGGGCAAGAAAGGAAGGTGCTCAGGCCGATCATTGTAGGGACATGTCACATTAATGTGGCTCTTGCAGACAATAATGAATAATAATATAACATGCATATACACCTGTTACAAGGTTCGTTTTTTGCAATTACTAGAGGGAAGGTTCCAATGAAGGGGACATGGGGCAAACAGGTATTTAAGCTGTCGATAAAAAGAAATAAATAGAGATGTATGGAGCTTAACATACTGTACAAGCTTTATTTTTGCTGTATTCAGGAGATCACACAGTCTGGTACAAGCAGCGTTTCAACTCCTTTATTGGAGAACAAACAGGATTGTACATTATAAACAGATCAAGAGGTCTTGAAAATGGTTACATTTATTAAGAAATCTGACCATTGTAGAAACATTAACATGACCTCTTTCAACAGCTCAATAATGTTCTACTTCTGTCTCTCGATTCACACTTAGCAACCTAGACTGACAGTTTATTGAGGCTTCAAAATCTATTAAAAAGTCAATCACCTCGCCTTGAATGTTGGAGATACACCTGACTTAAAGAGAGTTATCACTAGCCTTGCTGCAGGGTCAACGGAAGAGGTCGTGGGAGAGAGCATTTTATGGGTACACACTAGACGATGTACTCAATATGTCACTTCGAACCGCAGGATCAGTCGACATATCGTATAGTGTGTACCCCAGTTAAGACCCCAATGCTCCACCTGCTTTTGCTGATATTACTTGCCAAGCCCTACCTGTTTAATGTCCTTACTTGCATTAAACTCTCCTAGAAGCAAGTTAGAAAACTGCTGCACAGACCAATAATATCTCTGTTAGCAACGATTTTGTTATCTTAAGGTCCATACACACTGGGCGACTATGCACAGCGTGTATGGACAGCGATGATGCGTGGGAAAGCCGCTCAGTGCATACACACTGAGTGTCTTTCCCCCTGCTCGGCGCCGACGGAGGGGGGAGGACGGCGTTGCATAGCGCTATGCAAAGCTGTCCTGAAAGCCGCTCATGGACAGCTTTTCCGGCAATGTTGCGGGAGCGCGCATTAGCGCTCACCGCCGGGGCATACACACTGGGTGGCTTTGAGCTGAAAGACGCTCAAACCTGCTGTTTTGAGCGTCTTTCAGCTCAAAGTTGTGTACGGGCCTTCAGTATACAAGGTTCATACTTAAATTTGAATATAATTTAACAGGCCTGGTGGTTCTAGCTTATAAACTGAGTAGGCTACAGCATACATCAATCAGCCTTGAGTGGCTTATATTGGGTGTACACACTAAACGAATATTGGTGAACAATATCGTTCAGTGTAGTCACCGGGACTGGCTGAGCATGCGGGTCGATTGGCTATATAGCCAAATTGAACTGCATGTTCTGCCAATGGCAGGGGTCACGCGCATTGTTAATAATATTTAATGTACACACAAGAGGATATAGTAAAATATCTTTTAATTATCAAATATTTTGAGTTTTGTAATAGTTATCGTAAAAACGTTGCTACTGCATTTTGGTTTTACACATCTAGTAAGGCACAGCCCCTCCCATGTGCTTTTGCCATGTATAATGTGACTTAATGTGACGGGAGCCCCGTGCTGAGCGATGTGCTTAGCACACATCGCTGACACACACATGCGATGCACCAGTGATGTGTCCGGAGCGATCTGTGCTGACCAGTGTTCTCTGGTGAGAATACTGGCGATCTGACTGCATGCAGTCAAAATCTAGTCAGGCAATGGCGTTGCGTGGCACTATGGCCTGCACACATGAAGAGATCCGTGCTTACTTTCTAAGCAATCTAGACAAATCACTTCGAAAATAGGCCAAAATCGCTAGGTGTGTACAGGCAATTGGGTGGAAAGTTTCTACATTCACCTAGCTCTATACAACAGGCAAAAATCTATTTCTGTCTGCTAATGACATCGATTGTTTTCACACCTAGTTACGTTCGGTTTAGATAGTAACAAAAAATGCAGCAGAGCTTACATTTTACTACGGTATAATGTTATCATACACTGGTAAACCAAAGAACTACAGTATTTTAATGTAATAAGCTTTAGATAAAAGCATGTATTTTTTGAATTATCCTAATAAAGATGCATTCTTGCAGTGATAAATCAGCAGCAGCTACAAAAATACTACATTTTAAATGGAGAGATTAGGAAAACATTGCAAGGGTTTCAACACAAAAACAAGAAACCTCTCAGAAGATTTGAAGATTACACAACCGCGTTCTGACCGCCTTCTGTACCACAATTTTTAATCACCGACTGTGTGCTGCCTTCAGTTATTTAATCCTTAAAACCTTTCACTTTTCACTGCATCCGTTAATCTAGTTAAAACTTCCTCATCCTCCAGCCCCCAAACCACCTGCCCTGTCTACCATCGTGTTACAGAAACAGTATGGCAGATGGCCCAGGACAATTCAGAATAGTACATGATCTGGGACAGACCCATACAAAAAAATGTTTGATTTTTATATTTATTTCCAGAACATCGAGACCATCACTGTAGCACTGCTGGTACCAATTAGGTCAGTACCACTTAGCAATGATGTAAAGTTACTTAGAAAAATTATAAAAATTAAACAAACTAGTAGAAAATGTCAAATACAATAGAAAGACTGCTTTAAAGTTACACCTTAGTTTTCAATATTCTGTTGCAAGATTTTGGGGGATACAAAATATTTTTCTCTTTCTTAAAATGTTGTAATAAAATATTTAGTTGAAGAGTCCACGTAAGTGGCCAGACAACGAGGACCCAGTGAATATGCTTGTGACCTCCTTATTTTCCTTGCCATATGTTTGACAGCTTCTAGAGTAAATACAGACCATATGGTGTTTAGAAAATGTTCCCAAATTTGTACGGCATTTAATCAGAACCAGGCCATAAAACTCTGGAAAATACCTTTGTGTTAGATTGATTTTGATTAATGGATTTATAACAATTCCAACATAAGGATTGTGCCTCATAATTTAAAGGATGTGTGCACAATAGGAGTGACTGAGAGTTGCAAGTTCAGACTAGTTTTAATGTATTCCATGGTTTTAGTATGAGGTAAACCCTGGTGAGCGGATAGGACTTTAAACATGAATCAGGATAATGGGTTGATCAACGTCAAATTTGACTTTGAAGCCATATATATATATATATATATATATATATATATATATATATATATATATATATATATATATATATTCCTATTTTACACCTGTAGATATACTGAAATATAGACTCAAACCTCTCTGAATAGAGCTGCCTCTTCAATGCTGTCAGTCAAGACAGCATTGAATAGGCGCCCGCCGCTATTCCCGTTGGAAATAGTGGTGTGCGCATATTCAATACTGTCTTGACCGACAGCATTGAAGAGGCAGATCCACCGAACAGACCCGACAGCCCATTTTGGTGAGAACGGGCGTGAATTGTTGCGATCACGGCCGGATCTCAACAATCTACAGCCGTTTACGCAGACATGCCCCATTTTCGCCGGTCGGTAAGCCAGACTTCGAATGTCATCTGGCGATTTGCGGTCAAGCAAAACAAAAACAGACCAGGGTCACGTCTGTCGGGACGTACTGACAGTCGTGACCTGGGATTGAATATCCTCCTTGGAGAGGAATTTACCGCAGTCTAATTCAAGCAGTGGAGCCATTCAGTTAGATCCAGAGGCAGCCTGATCATTGATGCTACAAATGTGTTAATATTCCAGATTCTATGGGTTACCGCACGTTAGCGGGTTATTTTGTCATGAGAAGAGGCTCTAATTGAGAAGCCTCATGTGTTAAAGCTACCATCCAGACCCCGACCCATCCCTCCCAGGCGTGAGATATCAAAACTGCTAACAAAATCTCCATGCAACAAACAGCAGGATGAAAACAGTAATGGGAAATGTAAAGAAGTACTAGGTTTGCACATACATCTGATATTACATTTTCATTTTCAAGGTGTACCTCTTCTAAAAGGCTGACCATAAGTATTATGCCAAATCACACTCCTCTATTATGGGCTGAAGAGACCCACCCGAGAGGCTAACATGAAGCATAAATGTATTATTTCTATGCTAACAAGAGAAATAGAAGTGGCCCAAAGATAAGCTTCAGCATTTCATGGCTACATGGCGGCACATCCCAGATACGTCAGCAGCCTGTCCTAGCGATAGAAGATTAGAAAGGTTCTCTCACAGCACAAGTGCTATGAATGCAGGCCGTCATTTCAAAATTGTCAGACAAGAATTGTCAACAGGATTAAAAGGAAAACCCAACTCAGATAAAGGTAAAGGAATGGATGCCAACAGCCATTTGACTTAATATCGAATACATTAAATTAGTAAATGAAAACACTACAATACAAACCTCAGCAGGTTTGACTTAAACCTTTCTAATGCGATTCCCTGCAAATGCAATTTTTGGCTGACATTTTGTATGATTATGCCACTGTAATAACCTGCATAAAGCTGGCCATACATCCTTCCGGAGCAACGGAGATGTCTGCATGTATCTCCTTCAGGACTTATTTTATGTAACCAGACCTGATCGCTGCTGTGCGTCTGCAGTCAGATAGCTGCCACCCCGACAGAGTGAAATACCACCGTGTACAAGTCTGTGAACAGCTTTCTAATAGTCTACTGAACTGCAAATACATTTGCAACTCACTCACCATCTGTGCAAGTGTGCACAGATGGTGAGTGTGCACACTTGCACAGATGTGCCAGCCTGCGACAGATACAGGCCGATCGAGGCTGGAGCAGGCGTCACACATTCTTCCTAAAAACACCTGGGCATGCCTGCATTTTTCCCTGACACTCCCAGAAAATGGACGGTTACCACCCACAAACGGCGACTTCCTGTGAAACTTTGGGTGGATCACAAAAATGTGGCAGATTTCTGTCCCAGTTTGGGGTCGCACATGTGCACTACAGCCCAGATCCTTGTGCAGTCAGCATCTGGGCTGCACAACAAAAATCAGGTCTGAATAACCCCCATAGTTTGCACATATTCTGCAGCGCTTTAAACAGAGAATGTGGAGTTTACGAGCCATAATCCCGATCACATAGGATAAAAAGACAACAAACAAAACACGGTTACAAGGACAAAAGACCAATCTTTTGAAAAATGAATACAAAAGGTGTCTTCATTTACTGGATATCCGTAAACCAAGATGTTCCGATTGGGGTAGCATACCGTATCTGCATCTTGGTCATGTAGAACACCATTTGTCGATGTTTGATGGGGGGGAGGGGTCAGAGACTGGGACCGTTCTATAAATCGGGCATGACATAGGAATGCTGAGGTCACACAGACTTTCTGGTCCTAGCAAAGGTGTTTCAGTTGACATTCTGACTAAGCTTACGGTTACTCAGATGAGCAAAGACTGCTACCATATCAACGTGAGCCGATGCTGCACCTGCATGCCAGTAGGAGGTGTCATTTGTCCTCAGATGCTTCCTGCAGCATTAGCATACTTTTGCCGATGCATCCAGAGAAGAGTCAGCGTTAGGAAGTACATCCGACTCTGAATTAGGCCTCCTCAGTTACGCAAAGATGCACAAATGTCACACAGCAAATTACATGTGCAAGCTAGCACGTAGAGTTGTGTCGCTCCCAGTTATTTAAGTGAAGCAGACGTTCATTTTGAGCGTGAAAGACGTTAAATGCGATGGAGTCACACAGGACCTGGTATGCCGAAAGGATCTATTTGGCTCAATGGAAGTAACAGTAAGAAAGGAAACATCTGCAAATAAATAATCTGTAATATTTTCAATCCAATATATATTTATTTTAGGAGTGCGGAGAATAAAGTGACTTTTAACCAGCTATAAATTCCCTAGTAGAAACACTGTCCTATTGAAGATTTCGTTTTACCACTTTTACTTATTTCGCCAAATCTTTCAAGTCGATGCCAATGTTTCTGCTACAACCTCCAAATCGTTCATCAAAGCAAGCAAATTATGCCCGAAGGTGACCCTGTCCTATCCTGTAGATAACAGCTGGCTGTTATGCACAAGCAAATGGCAGCCCTTTGTTGGGAAAAAAAATACAAAAATAAAAATAAAGCATGAAGGTCAAGTCTGGGCCTCTATCCACAAGACCTGAGAGAAATGTAAAAAATAAAAATGCCACATGAAACTGGAAGAATCCCTGATTACAAGCACTGCCGTGAAAAGCTACAGAATCGGAAAAAGAGAAAAACAACCTGCTAAATATGCTGCAGGATAGTGATAAAGCGAGTGTTAAAGCATACCCATTATTCACAAAGTCATTTTATTGTCGGAAACCATCAACTTACTAAGAACTAGCGGCATCAGGTTCTATCATCATAAATGCTAATTCACTACATACTGTAGCTGGCTTCTCAGAATGTAGATAACCGGACCATGGGCCACTTTAACTCATTTATCCTAACCCTCATATAAAGGTTCTACAATCTAATATGTAGGATAAAAAAGGGTTTTTAAATATATATTCAGTTTGGCACCTACCGAGAACCTTTATTTATTGGGGATCTCTGCTGGTCAATCTTTAAAAATATCCGTGAGTGGGGCAACAGGCGATTGGGCGCAAGGTGGAAAAAGGTAAATTCTGGGTGAAAGCACTCCGCAGTAATCCAGTCGAAAGCGGCTACCATAGAAACGGAATCGGTTGGCAGAAAAAAACCACTTGCCCAATGTAGTTTGCACAACACACATGTACATGCACACACTTGGGTTTATTTTTTTATTGGGAGCAAATCAACCTACCAGTAGATATTTGGTTTGTGGTAGGACTCAGTTTTACCTGTAGAAAACCAACTCACGCATGGGGATAAAATTCAAAAATCCACACACTTAGGGTCATGGCGGGAATCAAACTCATGAGGTTGTAACGATAATCATTACCCCATTTGTACTGCCCATATTATTTCTAGTTCGTCTATGCATAATGAGGTTTATGGAGGCAGATTACTAATGGTGCCACAGAGCCACACCCAATATGCTAGTGCTAGGAGGGGTGGAAGTGGCATAGATTAGAGAAGTAAAAACCCCAATAAGAAATAAAACCTTCAGGACACCAAACTTTTTCTCACAAGAATATTGCAGTCGTGTAGCTGATCAGACTCCTATTAATAAAATACAGGGAGTGCACAGACTGTTTAACTCTTCGCTTGTCTTCCTTCCACTATGAATTCACCATTTCACATAACATAAGTGGTCTTTATCCGTTCGGCTTCCATCATCAAACACCATATGCTGTTACTGCTAAAGCTGAGCAGGACTGATAAACGCATTGCAAGATGATTGACATATGCTAAATTGTGGCTTTTTCCCTGTAATGTTTATATCCACTTAGGAAAGTTTGTTGTAATATGCAGTAAAGATGAGTAACAGGCACAGGCACACTAAGTTCAATATATTATCATTTCTAGTTGTATCAATCCATCAAAAAAAACTCATAATCATCACTTATGTAACAATTGCCAATTTAACATGACAGGGGCAAAAATCCACCTCTGGCAGCAAGGATGGCAATCCGACAAATTGGTAACAAGACCATTTCTTGCATCCAATCATTTTCTTACTCAGCAGAACCGTGCCTGGTATCCACCTTGTACAGTATTATTCAGCTTTAATTACCACTTTTTGTGAGTCTAGGAAAATAAATTTGGTATTTTATTTGACACTTTTTAATTTTAAAGCTGTATCTTAATTAACTACCAATAAAATACTGTCATTGTACTGTAATTCTATTTTTATCTACAGCACCCAATGGAGGTTTCTAAAACAAGTAGCTGTTAGGAGACTGGTTTAATACTAATGAGAGCCACATATAGTTCGTAATATGGGCTCCATTCAACAATGAGTTATAACTCCCCTTTGCTACTAATGTTGCAAACAGTAAAATTAGTTATGACTGCAATCCTATATTTAGCAAACAGCAGAAAGCTTAGCTTGCCACTGCTTGTGAAGAAATTACTACGCCATCGACAGATGTTAGAGATAAAATCCACATTGCTGGCAATAGGGAACCGGCAAAGCCTTTCCAGATTCAGCCAAGCCTTCCAGGCTTTGTCCAATCCCTTACAGGGTGAAGTACTATGCGCAGATGTATATGCACGTTTACTAGTAACCAGTGGCAGCTCTTACCCTTGCGGAGAAAGGGGGCTGCCGCGATGCAGCCCCCCCCGCTGCCCCTGCCAGTTCCAGCCGCCAGACCCCTGCACAGGGCCAGCGCATGCGTAGTAACTTCATACATACTGCACATGTGCTGGCCTAAGCCTCCATGGGCCGCAGTACTGCGCACGTGCAAGACCCGTTTTTGGGGCCGCCCCGCATTTGTGCACAGAGAGGCATCCTTGAGGGAGGGAACACCTCCTAGTGGGACTGCCTTGAGTGACTAGCAGGTCGAACTTCCAATAGGAAGTCACTGCCAGTCACATTGAAGTCAGAGCAGTCTCACAGACTGCATCTGGCTTCACTTAGGCACAGAGCAGTGGCGGACTTTCCCGGGGGGAGGGGGGATGGAAGTGAGAAGACATTACTGATCTACGGACAGGTAAGTTATGTAAATACAAGTGGCATATTTGTATGAACTACAGGGATACTAAATGTAATATGCCGCCGCCTAAATAGTTCAATATCATTAAACATAAGTGGCAAATTGTGGCAATGCAATTCTCCATGATATATTGCTATGGGGTATCTTAGTCTGGCTGTGCACATTCCCATTTATCTACCACTACGCAATCTTCATTTATTTCCCAGAACACCTGTAAGGCCTGCAGAGTACTTACTGTGGGGTACAAGGAGAAAGCAAGAGTTGTCACGGTCGTGGTGCACCTCAGAATGAATTTGACACTTAAAATTAACAACTTTTATTAGTATATATTTAAAAATATATTTAACAATATATTTAACAGTCCCCCACTTACTGTGGGGGACTGTTACACAGGCACATTGTAAAAAATTAAAATGCAGAATTTGACATGACTATATGCACATGAATAAAGCATGGCCATACCGTTTATTTGTCCCATTAGCTTGGGACGTAATGAAAAATACCAATAATGGAGACTTTATGATACAAGTGGATAGGTCATGGTTATTGCATAATAAACAGAGGATTGCTATGAACAGTTACTACATAGTAAAACTTGGATAACATGGATGCCTGCGTGTCTAGATCTAATCTTACTGACTGATATTATTCCATAATGGCTGCAGGTTATCTTAGTGGTGTTTTCGAGTCACCAATGTTTTTTCTTCAGAAAGGCAAATACAAGGGAGTCTACTACATGCTACATTGTATACCTACGTACATTGGTACCATTTAAGAGCTCTGCATCTTCACACTGGCAGCAGAATACGTCAGTTTCACTTTCTTCCAACTGTGAGTTCTGTAACGTAAATGAGACAGTGTCAACTTCTCAGAGGCCTGGCTGTGGGAGAGGAGAGTGGCGAAGGAGGCCCAAGAAGCAGAGGGCAGAAGCGTTAGTCACCCGCAGAACTAAAGCAAGGTTAGGGGGGAGCCATATCTTTATAAAGCGTACTTATTACTATTATAGTGCGTAAACCAGTATTTAGCAGCCTATCATAGGAAGGCTGGCCGACATCAAAGAGTACAATCACCCATCATCTGCATACAACAATCTAAAGTTAACTACTTAAAAGCAATATACATATTATCATTACAGGCTGTAAATGGACATCTGTCGTACACAACGTCTTTCTATAGACAATTTTTCCTTATCAAAGGAACACCTTGGGAGTTAAAGGTTATTCATTTACAAGACATTGGTGGGAATTAACGTTAGAATAACAGGAGTATATTGGTAGAGGGACTTCCCAAAGCATCATTGCCGCTCTGCTATATAGTGATAGTAATTAGAACTGCAATGTATTACTCTCAGCTGCATTAGGCTTTATAAACACAAGAGCAACAGGAATGCTGCTATTTATTTTGATATGGTCGCTGCTAACCAGAACCACTGGTTGCGGCCAAACGTTGAGCTTTCCATTTATTTGTCCTGACTAACGAACAACCAACTCTGTGGCCAATATGGACATACAAGGCTAAGCAGAGCTTATTAATGGCTGGATGGTGGTATATCAGCATAACAGGGCACCTACCACTTTAAATGTCCCTGATTACCTCACACAACTAGACAAGAACACATCGAACAACTTTTTTTGTTCTGTAAAAAGAAAGTCAGATCAAACATATATAGGGTGATATAAAAGTTGCAGTACACCCTTATTTCAGGAACCGTGCAGGAAATGGGAAAACTGACTTCGATTCAAGATGGTGCCCATGTCTATTTAGTTACAGTTTCTTATATAGCGCAGCAGATTCCGTTGCGCTTACAATTGTGTGGTACATACCCCAAAAGATAGTCCACCTCACCCATACCTTACTGGAGTATTCACGCTTTCCCATTTCCTGCACAGTTTTTTAAATAATAGGGTATACTGTGACTTTTGAATCACCCTGTATGTTGCAGAACTTGTGGACCAAAGTCAAGGAGAGGAAAATTACAGTGGGCAAACACACAAGTTGCAGAACAATATCAGGTATATTTGACAACCTGCAATACTGTGGCATACCCCGCGATCACTGCTGTACACCACTTAGCAGTAAGTCCATTTCCAAATTTGACATGTTGGAACTATGGCTCTTCTCGCAGCTGGAAGAAGACTGTGCTGGCACAATGTTCAGGCCACATCAATGACCAGTTGTCACAAAGATAATTTGACTGTGCAGTTTCGACGGGTCAAGAAGTGCTGCATTCAAATATTCTCTGTAAAGCGCTGCGGAATATGTATGCGCTATATGAGAAACTGTTAATAATAATAAATAAATAACCTGGAAAAGCAATATAAAATATGGGGGGGGGGATTATTTAAGTGAATTTTAAGAGATGGTATCCAAAAATACCTATAGATGAATAATATAATCAGTGGTAATCAACATGGGTTTGTAAAGAATCGTTCATGTCAAACTAACCTAATGAGTTTTTATGAGGAAGTTAGCTCAAACCTAGACATTGGCAATGCGGTAGCTGTGGTCTTCATGGATTTTGCGCAAGCATTTGACACTGTGCCACATAAGAGGCTGGTTAATAAAATGGAGGATTTGGGACTAGAGCAGTGGTTCCTAAACTTTTTGAATCACGGCACCCTAAAATATCAGAATATTTTTCAAGGCACCCCTAGGCCAAAAGTTGGTTACTAATTTCAGAAAAACTATTTTAGAAAGTTTTGATTTAAATGTTTTCCTTAGGTCCACTTATGTGGTGAGAAACATGATTCACTTCTGTTTAGCCACATATTCTTAATTGGAAGCCACAAGCACTGATTTTGCCTATTTCACTGGCCATAAATAACTTGAATTGATTCTGGACCAGCAACCTGAGGCACCCCTGCAAGTGCTCCAAGGCACCCCAGGGAGCCTAGGCGCACAGTTTGGGAACCACTGGACTAGGGGATAAAATTTGTAGCTGGGTAAAAAGCTGGCTGTACGATAGAGAGCAGAGGGTGGTGGTAAACTATGGTTTTTTTTCGAGTTGGATTCAAGTACTAGAGCAGGGGTTCTCAAACTGTGGGTCCTGACCACAAAGTGGGTCCCGACTCCATGTTGCTGACCATCAGACTGATGACTTTTCTGATTTCAGTCAGTGATTCAAAGAGTCTGAAAAATCTGTTGAGTTGTCTGTTATTTTAGACTCTTTAGATCATGTTGTGCCTTCACAATGCTGCCATGTATGTGCTGTCTGCTGCCTACACATGTGATGTGATGACCTTCTGCAGTAACTTGCTGGGGTCTTGTATTTATTTTTATTGTCTGATGGAGTTCCAGAGCAAAATAGTTTGAGGACCCCTGTACTAGATGATGGAACACTAAACAGTCTCCAACTTTGTTGCTGACACAAAACTTTGCAGGGTAGCTAGAACAGTCAAGGATGTCTCCATTCTCAAGGGGGACTTAGATAAACCTGATGATTGGACTGATAAATGGAAAATAAGGTTCAATGTAGATAAATGTAAGGTTATGCATCCCGGAAGACATAACCACTGTGAGACTTATAAACTAAACTGAGTAGAATTGGGCAAATCAGAATTGGAAAAGGACTTACAGTAGGAGTCCAAAATGGCAACAAACTGGGGTGCAGTGCTCAGTGTCATGGTGCAGCCACAGGGCAAGGAAACTAGGGAAGACTAAGTAATCATGCCACTCTACAAGGCACTGGCTAGACCTCAACTAGAAATTGTGCAATTCTGGGGCCCACATTATAAAAAAGGACATTATGGAACTGGAAAAAGTCCATAGAAGAGCAACCAAGCAAATAAAAGGATTGAAGTGTTTAAGCTACGAAGACAGACTAGTCAAATTAGGAATGTTTATGCTGGAAAAGAGCCATTTAGGTGTAGGCATGCTTAACATAAAACACCTATATTAGAGGGAAATATTCGGTACTTGTGTAATATCTGGGCGCCCGATTTTTTGATTGTATGCGATTTTAGCCAAAATTCAATGCGATTTTTCCATAGGAATCACTGTTAAATGGTCCCAAATAGCCCCCAGGCCCCCCAAAATGCCCATTGTTTGTATGCCCCCTCATTGTTAACGCCACCCCACCATCAACGCCATCCCGAAGCGTGGCGAGCGCAGCGAGGGGCGGCGGTACGCGTCCTCCGACCTTTTCATACCCCCACTATTTACGTCGGCGTGGAGTTGATTTTATATAGTGTGGCAAGCGCAGTGAGCTACCGAGCCCGAAGCACGGTGAGCGGACACGCAATACCTGTGAAGTAATGCGCGTCCGCTCGCCACACTATATAAAATCAACTCCACGCCGACGTGGATAGTGGGGGTATGAAAAGGTCAGAAGACGCGTACCGCCGCCGCTCACCACGCTTCGGGATGGCGTTGATGGTGGGGTGGCGTTAACAATGAGGAGGCATACAAACAATGGGGGGGCCTGGGGGGGCATTTCACATTGACCCTAATGGTCTCCGGGATCATTTGGGACCATATAACATTGGTTCCTATGGGAAAATCGCATCGCAATTTTGGCTAAAATCGCGTTGCATCGCATCTGATTGTATGCCTTAAGTTAAGGCATACAATCAAAAAATTGGGCGCCCAGATATTACACAAGTACCAAATATTCTTAACTATAGGGCAACCTCTTTGCTGTGAGGTCAGAAACTAGGACATGTGGGCATCCTTTCAGACTTGGGGCCAGATGCACTAAGCTTCAAAAGTGAGAAAATGGAGAGTGATAAACAGCCAGCCAATCAGCTCCTGCCTGCCATGTCACAGACTGTGCTTGAAAAATGTCAGGCAGGAGCTGAATGGATGGCTACTCGGCCCTCCTGCTGTTGATGAACTACACATCCCAGCATGCCTTGCATTAGTTTTTCTATTTGGACATGCTGAAACCAATGCAAGGCATGCTGGAATGTGTAGTTTCTCAACAGCTGTAGGGCCGCTTGCTGCCCATCCCTGACCGAACGGGTCCCGAATAAGGTTGAACTTGATGGACACAATTTTTTTTTCAACCTCAACTACTGTGTTACTATAGTTTCT
Source organism: Crinia signifera (assembly GCF_055691185.1). NCBI lineage: Eukaryota > Metazoa > Chordata > Amphibia > Anura > Myobatrachidae > Crinia > Crinia signifera. The sequence goes on from NC_139218.1 coordinate 68,281,014, forward strand.
ATCATTTTGAAATCTACCACCATATTCTGCAGCACTATACAGTGCATCTGGAAAGTATTCACAGCGCTTCACTATTTCCACCCTTTGTTATTGGGTGCCGGACAGGTTCCTGACAGTCGGGATCCTGACAGTCATTACCCCGACACTCGGGGTCCCGACGGCCACCGGTTATTCTCCCTCGTGGGGTCCACGACCCCCATAGAGGGAGAATAGAATAGGTGGGGAGCATCGCGAACCACCGTGCCCGCAGCGTGGAGAGCGCAGCAAGCCCTCAAGGGGCTTTGTTGTGCTTGACACGCTGACAGTCGGGCTAATGACTGTCGGGACCATATACCACACCCTTGTTATATGGGAAAATGCCCTTGAGTGGCTAGACTTGAATCCTATTGAGCATCCCTGGAGAGATCTGTAAAATGGCTGTGTACCGATGATTCACATCCAACCAATGGAGTTTGAGAGGTGCTACAAAGAGGAAGGGTGAAACTGGACAAAAGATATGGGTGCCAAGCTTGTGGCATCATATTCAAAAAGACTTGAGGCTGTGTTTACTTCCAAAGGTGCATCAACAAAGCATTGAGCAAATATGTACATGTGATTTCTGTTTTTCATTTTTTAATAAATTATCCAAAATCTCCCACTATTTTCACCTTTAGTTATTGGGTGCCAGACAGTTTCCCGACAGTCGGGATCCTGACAGTCATTACCGCGACACTCGGGGTCCAGACGGCCACCGGTTATTCTCCCTCGTGGCGTTCCATGACCCCCATAGAGGGAAAATAGAATAGGTGGCGAGCGGCGCAAGCCATCGTGCCCACAGCGTGGTGAGCGCAGCAAGCCCGCAAGGGGCTTTGTTGCGCTCGCCCCGCTGTCTGAGTAAATTAGCAAAAATCTCCCAAAAACATTTTTTCATGTTGTCATTATGGGGTATTGTATGTAGAATTTTGAGGGGAAAATGTATGTATTCCATTTTGAAACAAGGCTGCAACATAACAAAATGTAAAAAGTGAAGCGCAGTTAATACTTTCTGGATGCACTATACATGTAATAGATACAAGCAATCAATTCTAATCAAAGCAGGTCATGATTTTACATAGTCTGGAGCCCTGGTGAGAACACACTGTGTATATCCAGGTACTTTATGGGATTCGGTAAATGTATGCAAGATTTTAGTTTCCAAATACCAGCATCCTGTAGGAACTAAGATGTAGCGGTATTTCCTGTATGCTTGTATAAAAGAAAAACCACTGTGTACTCGGACTCTGCAAGAAATCACATTGCTTAGCTGCCTTGACAAATGCAAATTTGCTTTTTTATACGCTTTATGTCTTAACTTTGCTTTCAGCATATAGGGGCATCAATGCTTTCCATGAACAATAAGTTGTCTTGTCTGTCTTGCATGAGAATCCTTCCAGGCCATTCCTCGTAAACCATAAATTCTCATACAGTTGTGTTTAAAATTATTCAACCCCCAATGCTGTAAAGGGGTTTAGGGACTATAGTGTACATTTGGAATTGTATTCAGAATGAAATCCTACAAGGACGTTTTAAAGAACCAAATGCAACTAAACTGACATCAATTGTTTATATAACACAGTAGTAAATGGGTTTCTTCATTGCCACAATTATTCAACCCCTTAAAGACTACCACTCTGAAGAAGAGAGGTTAATTCTGTTGTTTTCAATCAGGTATTGAAAACACCTGTGGATGTCACCGAGCACCAATCAAGCATAATAAGCACCAATTAGGCAGCTTTAAAATGACTGTGATACTCAGCTCCTTCTAGACATTTACTGGTGTGGTTACAAACATGGTGAAGTCAAGAGAATGGTCCAGGAAGACAAGCGAAGAGGTGATTTGTCTTCACAGGAAGGGCAATGGCTATAAGAAGATTGCAAAGAAGTTAAACATACCAAGAGACACCATAGGAAGCATCATTCGCAAATTCAAGGCAAAGGGCACTATTGAAATGCTACCTGGTCGTGGAAGAAAGAAGATCCTGACTTCGACTGCTGTGCGCTACCTGAAGCGTAGAGTGGATAAAAGTCCCCGTGTGACTGCTGAGGAACTGAAAAAAGATTTGTCAGATGTGGGTATAGAAGTTTCAGCTCAGACAATAAGGCGCACACTGCGTAATGAAGGTCTCCATGCCAGAACTCCCAGGCGCACCCCCTTGCTGTCTCCCAAGAATAAGAAGAGTCGACTGCAGTATGCCAAAAGTCATGTGGGCAAACCACAAAAGTTGTGGGATAGTGTTCTGTGGACTGATGAAACAAAATTAGAACTGTTTGGGCCCATGGATCAACGCTATGTTTGGAGGAGGAAGAACAAGGCATATGACGAAAAGAACACCTTGCCTACTGTGAAGCATGGCGGAGGGTCAATTATGCTTTGGGGCTGTTTTGCTTCTGCAGGTACAGGGAAGCTTCAGCGTGTACAAGGTACCATGAATTCTCTTCAGTACCAGGAGATATTGGATGAAAATGTGATGCAGTCTGTCACACACCTGAGGCTTGGGAGACGTTGGACCTTTCAACAGGACAATGATCCCAAGCATACCTCCAAGTCCACTAGAGCATGGTTGCAGAGGAAAGGCTGGAACATTTTGGAGTGGCCATCGCAGTCACCAGACTTAAATCCGATTGAGAACCTCTGGTGGGACTTAAAGAAAGCAGTTGCAGTGCGCAAGCCTAAGAACATGAAGAATGGGCGAAGATACCCGTAGATCGCTGCAAGACACTTGTGTCAAGCTATGCTTCACATTTAAAAGCTGTTATAACTGTAAAAGGATGTTGTACTAAGTACTAAGATTGAATGTCACTTGGGGGTTGAATAAAAACTAATAATGATGTGAGCACAGAAAAGACATTTGTGGTTATTTCATTATAAACTTAAGTTTATATTTCTCTGACCTACAAGTGCCTCTTTCATGTAAATGTAAGCAAGATGACTGAATGATCAAAATCAATGTCAAACTGGCCAAAACATTCAATTTCAGTGGGGGTTGAATAATTTTGAAGACAACTGTAGATCATAAGCAAAGTCATATTGCCTATGAGTGGGCATACTTGAAAATGACACACTGCAATGAATTGAGAACAGCGCAACAGCAATGGAACAGCACAGTGGAAGCACATAGGGTCTATATCCTGTCTCCAAAGTAACGATGGGCAGGTGTTCTTTGGACTGAGGTGACCAATGCTCACAACTAGGGTTTGTGTACTAGTAACCATTGAAATCATTGGGAGGCAATTACTGTAAGTATGTAGAAAGGAGGAAGTAATTGTGCAACTACAGAGGGGTTCATTAAGAACTGAGGATAGCAATGAAGTTGACACTGTATAGGTAAGAAGGACTTTTAGCAGTATCTAGAATCTCCCATAATTCATCTGGGGGTCGAGCTTTTAGCCATGCTGCACTGAATCTATGGAACTCATTTCCCCATACAGTTGGAGAGGCCACCACTCTAAAATCCTTCAAAAGCAGACTCAAGACGTTCCTGTTTACGCAAGCATTTCCATATTTCCCTTAAGTATCGTTTATTAAAAGCTTTTCTGTACGTCATTGTTCATGTACTGTATTACATTCATTCTATCTGCTAAGCGCCTTTGGAGAAAAAGCGCAGGATGATGATGATGATGAATGATGAAGATAATGAATGACGATTACTAGTTCCTCAAGAACTGGTAGGCTACATCCTTATGAATATTGGTGAGGCCCATTTTGTGAAGGAAACAGCTGCACATCTGCTTTAAACAGGGCCTAAAACATATCAGGAAGTTCAGAACAAGCATTGGGAATGGAGGTTTCACATGTCCAGGGTCAGACAAATGAAGAACAAACATAAGGAAAACTGTTAGAGTGGACACACCCTTCTTAGTTTTGGTAGAATCCCAGGCAACTACCCTTATTGAGAGAAATAACAATCATCCCAATGTACAAAATAACAGTGTTTAGCGTACGTGCCAACAAGCACTAAAACTCTCTTCCAGAAAATGTAATAAAAAAGGTGAGTGAGATATACTATCTGCATTATTAGGTTGGCTATGATCACGCTCATTTTAGCATGACAACCAATCAGTAATCAATGTATTTAACTGGGAATAAATAATTGATTTGCACGATTACATCATGTAGCTAGCCCACCTTCCAGGCAAGTAAGCACCCACCTTCCAGGCAAGTAAGCACCGATGTGGGAAAAGTGTCCCCTCTTCCTGCAAGCTGTAAGGTCTTGCCATACCTCAGTAGTAGTGTGCCCACACACGGTGCAAATCTTGGATGCGTTTTGAACTTTTTAGTTCCCATCACACAGTGTTTATTTGGCTTGCATTGCGCGCTCCTGCGTAGTTTATATTGCAAGCCCAAAAAGTGTGTGCAAGCAGTACTTTTTGTACTAGATAGCATCGCATCTAGTAGAAATTGCACGCTGTTGTAAAGTACCGTATAAGATTTGAACTAGATGTGATGCTATCTAGTACAAAACGCACACAGCGCGTATCGCACCATGTATGTGTACCTTAACTTCTGTGTTTTATACAACAAATAAGTAAGGCTTATTGGCCTTTGCTTTCTAGAAATTTTGTGGCTGCTGTTCTTCATTCCGGTGACTCTGCTAAACGTATTATATTGAATCGCTCATAGAGGCAGATTCAGACAGTGCTTATTTAATGTCACAATGTTCTCCGATGTTTTTTACTGCATATGTACAAATATGACCTGCAGGGCACCAAAAAACAACAGCATGACTAACAAGCTGATGGCATTAGTGGGCAGCAAGTGTTCTGGATAATGGCGTGAGACAGACCCGTTTTCTGGGCATACCAAAGGCATTACTAGTGTTCATTGTAGCACCCGCTATCTTTGAAAACCCATGCAGTTCCTCTTCCCTACCTGGGGTGTCGCTGTCTGCTGTAGTGCTTCTAGCACAGTGTGGTCTGTATATCAGGACTGATATGCAAACCAGACCTGTGCTAGAAACACCACAGCAGACAGCGACACCCCAGGCAGTGAAGAGGAACTGCATGGTTTTTCAAAGATAGCGGGTGCTAGAATGAACACTACATTACATAGGTCCCGGCAGCATGGTATTGAAAGACATAGAATATTTTGCAAATGTGATCAGAAATGGTCTTCATTATTTCTCAAGGTATTTACTAGTGCCTTTAATATACAGATTATTAGATTTATTTAACCATGCTCCATTCTTCGCTGTAATCTTACCTCTTCAAGCAGTATAAAACAATGTTGATAACAAAAAAGCCAAAAAAAAAGTAATTTGTGCACCTGGGTTATTACAGACATCAAAAGCACATAACTGCCGCCTGCTGAAGGCTGAAATTAATGTTTATACACTACAGGCATGTAATTGCACAAAAGTTGAGTACACAATGACATCATGCAGCAGTATTTATATATAGCATTCTGCTCCACAGGTGCACACTGCTCGAGAACAAGCCCGTCTTAGATTGCAGAATTAATCATTCACCTTTACAGCACGATAACTAGGTGTCTTTAAAAGAAACATCTGCACTTTGAAGATTAAAAGGAAGGGAGTTTTATCGATAGATGAAGACAATTTGCATTTTAGGTGATTGCTGGTGGCATTAAAAGGCTGTATTAATCTCAGAGCACATTGGATATTTTTGTGCTAACCCAATTTTTATTTAAAAATAATCAATTTAATAAGTGCATTGCATGCCACATAGCCCAGTGATCTCACTAGCAGTGAACAGAGAGGGTGATCAGGTACTAAGGGAAGAGAAAGTCATGTCTCAGCAGGGTGTAGGTGACAACAACACTCTCTTGCGTGTCATGGCTAGTGTGTAATGACTACCCGTGTAAACACACAATGGTGTCAATTTACTAAGACGGGAGTTCTATTGAAGATGGGATGTTGCCCATAGCAACCAATCAGAATCTACTTATTGTTTATTTAGAGCATTCTAAAAGATAATAGGTAGAATCTGATTGGTTGCCCATAGCAACATCTAATCTTCAAAAGAACCCCCATCTTAATGTTCTATTGAAGTGTTGTGGGGTATAGCCAGAGATCTTGCTAGTTGCCTGTATACATTCAGGGTGCAAAATTCAGATCAATGTATGGGGTAGGTTTAACGCTCCCCATCCATTACTTAAGGTGGCCATACACACGCAGAATTATCTTCAGATCTGGCTGGTTGGAACAAAAACATGGTTATGGATGAGAGCAAATGACAGTTGACCATTTGCTTGGAAATGCTGGAAAACTGACAAACTGTCACTCATCCATAACCATGTTTTTGTTCCAACCCGCCAGATCTGAAGATAAATCTTACTAGTGTATGGGCACCTTAAGACTTCTCTGGGAGGAGAAGTCGCAACCGATCTCCCCTTGAGCTGCCCGGGACCTTTGCATGCGGACCTTTTGCATGAGATATATTGCATGTGATACCATTTCCCACTGCGGGATCCGATGGATCCTTGGTACAGCACTGACAATCTCCTGCTCTGATCTGATGCGCAAGGGACCACACATCGGATCAAAAATTGGAGATTTAACACATGTGATGCGGCCCAATGTCACGGCATCGAATGAAAAGGGCCCAATCGCACAAGTGAATGGCTGCTCTTGAGGGGACAGTGCTTTTGCATTGATGCATACAATTAGAACTTGCTTTTAGATGCAATTAGCATTTCGTTTGCATACTGATAACAACAGACATATGGAGCAGAACGTCCAACTTATATCATAGTTGAAAGAATACCTTTTCCGGTGACTAATATGGCAGCAATACAGAAAGCCGTTTCGGCTATGGATACATTATTCTTTGGATCTTAAGAAATGAGGACATAAGGCACAGACTGGTATTTTTCAATCAGCCCGTTTCAGGATACACAAGGCCCATAAAAAATATAACTATATTAAACCTCTTTTCCGCTTAGTTCACCAACATCCTGCATCTCAGGGCAATGTTCTGCTGTCTAGTCAGCACAATTAGAAATGACCTGCCCCCTCCTCCCACATGCCCTACTCTGTGTAAATGTACTCCGTTTCCCGGTCTCATTGTTATTTTGGTATGTGTTACATGGGCTCCTGACATGTAATGATGCCTGAGGGACAGCACTTCTAGTACACGCAATGACGCTCTGAAATTATTTTTTTTTCTTTTCCTCTTTGATCACCAATGAAGACTATGAATTATTTATTCTTGTACTATCCTCTAGGGACATAGACTAATACAATACCTGGAATAAAAGAACAAGTATTTAAATATCTGGCAATGTACTTTATGTTCTCTAATTTGCCTACACGCTTACTTTTTTTTTTTTACCTCCTAATAGTTATTTTAATTTTGCATATTTTCTTTATTCTAAAAGGCTTTAAAGGGAGAAAAGAAAAATTATAGTATATGAAATCCTTGCTATAAACTATTCTGTCACAAGATAATACGCTATACATTTATAACAGTATCTTAGTGTCCACACAAGGTTTGTGGACACTGAGCAGGTTGCATGGAATACATACGGATGACCGGCAGTTGGGATGCCAGCGGTCAGAATACCAACGCAGAATCCCAGTGAAGGGAATCCAGACAGTGGACATACTTATGATATATACTTTATGCAGAAACAGGGATTATCTGCAGCGCTGGGTTAATGTGCAATTCTTTATATGGGGTTTGCAGGTTTTCAAAATCAACAGATTGTTCCAGAAGTTTTTTCTTCTTTTACTTAAAAAAACTTTTATTTATGAAGCCAATATATATGCAAAAAAAACTTTTGCCAAAGATATAATATGCATTTTTTTGCATATATATTGGCTTCATAAATAAAAGTTTTTTTAAGTAAAAGAAGAAAAAACTTCTGGAACAATCTGTTAATTTTGAAAACCTGCAAACCCCATATAAAGAATTGCACATTAACCCAGCGCTGCAGATAATCCCTGTTTCTGCATAGAGATTGTCCATTGAAATAATCATTGATTGAATATTTTCACCTGGGATTCAGCAGCTGCAGGGGGAGAGCGCTTGAGACTGTGTGGACTGACTTTTTTAAAGAGAACTTATGATATATACTTACCTGCCACCCCTTAACCCTCCCCACAGTCTAACCATAACCTCCTCCCCGTATAGCTAGACCCTAAACCTCCCCTCTACTGCCTAAACTAATCCATGTAGTCCGCCGCGTAAACATAACCCCCTACATGCATCCTAACCATAACTGCCCTTCTAAGTGCCTAATCCTTTTTCCTCCCTCTCCATAGCCTAACCCTAACCTCCCCCACCGAATGCCGGTCTCCCGGCAGCAGACAGGATGTTGGTGCTGATATAGTGAATGCCGGCATCCCGATGCCGGGATTCTGAACACATCCCAGTTGCACATAGCTGATACGAGACACCACGATGAACAATTGGTACACAAGCAAAGAGGAGCACGTCAGGAAATTACTTTTATGGCAGGTTTCACTGAACCGGTGTGTTTTCAAGAGAAAATGAAAAAAAGTTTTATACACCGAATTTGATATCCCCTCAAAAAAAATCAGATACATTATGAAAAATCCTGAAAACCATCCATTTTATGCTCCCAATGTTTTTACACAGGTAATTGTATATTCCTCATAAATGTTTAATAACATACAAAAAAACTTTATAATATAGTTGCATATTAACTTCAGTTAATATAAATACATATCAATCACGTTCCTAATGGAATTAACAGAAAATACAAAATAAACAGGTCTAAAAAAAAAAAACTATCTGCAATGAACTAAACAACTCTTACTATAGGTAATATATGCATGACTAAAAGTCTTTTTAGGTTTTTTTCTTCATTAAAAAGTACCTTTGTATATTTTCATTTACGATTTGTGGTGATCAGCAAAAGATATGACTGAAAAGTGGAACCATCTGACCCAGTGAAGTTCTGACATGTAAGCAGCCCCATTTAGAGCAGACATTTCTTGTTGCCTGAAGTAACCTTTCATACTTGGAAACTTTACTCCATGATGCCAAGTAAGTGAAATCCAAAAGCAACAAGAGTTCAACTGTAGACCTTGAGTCAGCCATACGGCTTGTACATGAGAGCCGGCGCTTCCTTCCAGCTGGCTTCCTACATCAGTTTTCTGTGGAATTCCACTGAACTGCAACTAAAATATCACACAGGCAGTGCTAGAAAACAAAGTAATCATACTGTACTGTATATGTTCATACTGTACTGTATATGTGGTAGGGATATCACAATTTCGAAGACCACAACGTCCAGACTATGGTGACAGCCTCTCCCTCTCCCCACAAGATTTTCACTGCATCGACATGCGTACATCTCACATGAAACAACATGTCAACTTAGCTGGTGAAAAAATAATGAAAGGCTATATACAATTCAGGAAGGGCCACACATACGACATTGGAAGAAATGTTACATTTGACCACAGTTATTGTGCCCATTTTTTTTTACTAGATTAGAAGCCTAAAATATATTTGTTTTAGATGGACACAAATGTGCACGTAGGTTAATAGTCTTCATACTAAAGTAGCATGTATGTGTGTAGAAGACTATAGACCACAGGTTCTCAAAGTCAATCTGTTGCGAGACATAACAGGAGTGTATGGCCGCCTTAAGCTTGCTAGCAGGGCCCTCCTACTTTTCACTTATCACTTAATTACCTACACAGCTTATATAAGCCAAACTTCACATCATGAAGAACCAACTGATCCTGTTAAAAACTACCTTGTCAGCATTCAGGGCCATGAGAGGAATATTGGACCTACTGGCTAAAGTTATTGCACTTATTGGGGTAGATATATGAAGCAGTGATAAGGGAGGAGAAGTGAGCCAGAGGAGAAGTGGCCCATGGGAACCAATCAGCACTGATGTAACATCTATAATTTGCATAATATAAAATTATACAGAGCAGTTGATTGGTTGCCATGCTTCATACATCTACCCTATTGACTGGCAGCTGATTGACTGGCAGGAATTAAGGCAACTTGACCTGGATGCAATGGGATAATGTCATGCACTCCGTGGATCATAGGCTATTCCCCTTGGATATCCTTTTGCTATTATGCGCCGTAAATCCAGACCATCACATCCAAGTTATATAAAGTAGATAAAAGGAATGGAATCTTTTCACCAATTGGTGCGATTTATAAGCGAACTAGTAATTACTGTTCTTAATAGTGGCAATTCTTATAAGAACAGTAGGTGCAAATCATTTTTATAGTTGGAAAGCAAAGATTGACTATGAAAAGTTGTGGATAATGACACGAAAAAGAGCTTTTCAAATGTTCCACATAATTTCAAAAGAGAAACAAAAGTATCGCAGATTCAGAAGTTCTTATATATTTAAGAATGGTTAAGTATATTGCTACTATAGAAAAAAAACATAGATTGAGATAACCACAGCTGCCAGTCGCTCCTTAAACATTTATTTAGTGGTTGTAAATTCCAGTCAATTTGGCAAGCGGTATAAATTTGTTTCTTCAAGCTATAAAAGACAGAGATGCAGCAGAGGTTACGGCTGTAAATTGGCCTCACTAGCTGAACAGATGCAGCGCCAGAGGAAATATTTACAGGCCCTAGGCTCTCAGAAATGGGAACACACATACTGTATATTCACAATCTAAATCCAGGGATGTATATGCAAGACAGTAATATGGTACAGTAAATATTAATATATGTACATTGAGCAGAATGTTATGCTCATATCACTAGTTCTATCCAGAGGAGGTGACCAAAATGGCTGTACCCTTTGGTGGTGATTCAAATGTTTTAGCACACCACATTGCAGCGTATGCCACTCATGTTAGCTGGGGCAATATGCAAATGTTTGTTTTGTGTCTGACAAAAATTGCTTTTCGTGTCTGTCATACCCAAAACACCGGGCTTATCCATCCAAAGAAGCTAAGGGGGATATTCACTCTCCCGACAGGAGATATGGCTGCGGGGCCCTATTCAATGCGGTCTTCCTCGACAGCATTGAAATGGGATCTTGGAAGAACGAGCCGGACTTCACAAGCAGTCGGGCTCATTCTGCCGAGAACGGCCGGGAATTGACGAGCTCCCGGCCGCAGCACGCCGATTCCCGGACGCTTCTCGTGGCCACGCTCTCTTCTCGTCCCGCGGCAGGTGGGACATTGAATCCCGCCTGCAAATTCTTGGTCGAGCAGACCAAGAACAGGACAGGGTCACGACTGTCAGGCCAGCCCGACAGCCGTGACCCAACATTAACACCCCCTATGGGTGATATTTAATCTCCTACAGTCATTGGGGTGGGGGGGGGGGGGTCGGTTGCGGGGCCCTATTCAATGCTGTCTTCCTCTGCAGCCTTGACCAGGGGATCTCAGCAGAATGAGCCTGACTTCACAAGCAGGAATTTACGAGCTCCCAGCCGCAGCTCACTGATTTCCAGCCGCTTCTCACGGCCACACTCCCTTCTCGTTCCGCGGCAGGCGGGACATTGAATCCCGCCTGCAAATTCTCCGTCGAGCAGACAGAGAACGGTACAGGGTCACGGGTGTCAGGCCAGCCCGACAGCCGTGACCCAACATTGAATACCCCCCTAAATCTGTCTAAAGTATTGGCGCGAGCAGACCTAATGGGCGCCGCTGGTATACACGTCAACAAATGAATTGCTCCTTCTGGCACAGGGATCCAGAAAAAAAACCTTTGGTTTTAAAGAGATCCAAAGGGAATATTAACTACTGTATGTAATATTGTTCTAAGCAAAAATTATAATTTTCAATTCAAAACTACAATGTTTTACTTAGAAAATCATTTTAGCAATATAGAAATAATAATAATAAAAATCCAGTAAGTCCACTTAAGTTATAACACACCAGAATAGACAAATATAAGTAAAGACAAATATTTACTGAATGTTGATTATTCAAATACTTCATAAGCATTGAAAACATTTAACTTTTACTAAGATTTGCACAAACATTAAAGCCTGGTTATAAAAAAATCAGTTTTCATTTCTGGAGTTCCTTACAGAACTTATTAAACAACTCTAAATTTTACCGCTACAATATGCTCCCTCCACACCACCAGAGACCCTTTGTTTTCAGCTGCTGTTGTCAGATTGACCACAGAGCTCCTGCAAACATGGTTATCCGGAACAGACCAATGGTCTCTGGGAAGAGTGAGGAGCTGTAAAATGTCAGGTGGTAGAGCAGGTCTGGCCAGGACAGAAGGTGGAAACACAAACATGGAAATGGAAAACTTGGTATTCTAAAGCTGTGTACACACGGGGCGATTTTAAGCACATATCGCTGGCAATATGGTCGCTGAGCGACCATATTGCCAGTGATTTGTATGTGCTGTGGTCTCCTTTTCATCAGCAACCATCAGAGTCTCCTGTTCATAAGCGACCATCTCTGATCGCTGATGAAAACGAGACACTGAGCAATATATTGCACAGTGTGTACACAGCATAACTGTATAGATTATGCTAACATGAATTATTCCAAAGGTTCCCAAGCGCAACCTTCAATCATCTCAAAAGTCCAGGTTTTAAGGAAATCCATAATTAGGCACAGGTGAATTAATTATTTCTCCAGTCAGTTTGCATATAGCATCTGTGTACAAGCAGGGATTTCCTTAAAACTCGACTGCTGGGGTACTTTGAGGACTTTGTTCGTTCTCCGCTCTGAAATGAAGGTTATGGGTGTGATTAAATTGAACCCATAAGCACTGCTTGGCCCTGTGCCGAAAAAAAAAACAGAGTAGGGTGGGAGCTAAATAACGTCTTCTGCAATTTGAAGTACCATAAAATAATCCATGATTGTTCTTTTTTAGGTTATTGGTTAAGAACAGAAACTCACTGTTCTATGAAATGAGTTGTAAGCAATAAGGCAGAGTGGTGGTATCAACAGGTTTGCACCTCACAAGAGAAAACGTAGGCAGATCAATACAGAAGAATTATTCAACATAACCAAGCTTTCATCAGACATCTTACTGTGGAATTGCATAACATGACATGGGCCAAACAGAAATATGCAAGTTTCAAGAGCACAGCATACAAATAAATTACCACCAGTGTGGGTGCCAACATTTTAACAGTAATGGCAAAAACTTGTAATCAGTGGGTGTCATCTGCAGTCAACCTGGGTCATAGATCTGTCTGGCTATTAAATAGTTATTTTGTCAGATGTTGTGTTAGAACACGTTAACATTCAAAGCTTCTCAGCCATTCGACTAATGCTGGGTACACACCAGGACGACTAGGGCCCGATCCCCACAATCTCGATCCAATTCCGATCAATTGGATGTAGATTGTGTGCTGATTGGGCCCTTTTCTGACCTGCTGTGGACCGATACCGATCCGATGCGCGGTCGTCATTGAGATCCTACCTGCTGCAGGTAGGATCTCAATGACGACCATACAGCCGGGTGCGGGTCGCCATGGGATCGGTCCCGCTCACGGTGCACATCGTGAGCGGGTCGTGCCCCCCCTCGTCACCGTGAGCGGGTCGGACGAGACACTGACGACCCGCTCACGATGTGCATCGTGAGCGGGTCGTCCTGGTGTGTACCCCGCATAAGATCCAGTGTCATAATGTCCTGGGTGTGACTAGCACCCCTTCTGTTCACTGGACTTGAGCCCAGAACGCCAACAGCACTGAAGTTGATCATGGTACGGCACATGGGTGCCTGATGAATCCACAGGAGAATAGCATTTTGACACTATTTAATTTGTACCCCTTTGTCTTTTTTTAATTAATATATTTACATTGTTGAGGGAATGTGATAAACATTTATAAACCTGCTGATGAAGATATAGAGCAAGTGATTAAGGTCCAGTTGTATCAAGCTTCAAAAAGTGATAAAATTATAAATGTGATAAACAACCAGCCAATCAGCTCTTACCTGTCATTTTTCAAACCCAGCCTGTAACATGACAGGTAGGAGCTGACTGGATGGTTGTTTATCAGTCTCTACTTTATGACGCTTGATACATCTGTCCCATAATATTCTGGTTCCCACAAAGATGTGGCAAGCCCTGACAGAGAATTACTTAGCCCTATGTCAAGGTGTATGGGAGCAAATAGAGGTCAAAAATAAAAACAGCTCTTCTGGTTTTGGCGAGGACCCAAATACCACACTCGTTGCCCACTTTGAGTGTGTTATGCAATTTGGTTATGGAAAGTATTCACTAATGATTTCAAAATAAAAAACTGTGAAAAACATTCACACCCCACAGAAGAACGCAGGAAAATGAACCGAAGATTGCTTACCGTAATTGGCGGTAATGTTCGTAACCGTATATCATGGAGCACGCTGCGGGGGATTGCAATGCCTCCTTAAAATATAGTTTATATTTATAGAAAAAAAAATCCCTACTGTATGATATGCCAGCAAAACAACTAAAAACTAAATCATGTCATACGCAGCTGCTAGATTATCTTGGACTCCTCTAGTCAGATTATTTCAATTAATATCTCCACTGGTATAATTATATTGGTGTGGAAAGATGTAGTTATGTTTGTCTGGCAGGACAAACCTCAGAGGATTTCAAAGTCTGTGTAATATCAGATTAGAATGAGAAACAGACACAAAGAAATAGTCAAGCACTTTCATGATCGTCCTTATGTGAGAGTATTTTATTTTGTGAAAACCAGACTGATTATTAAAAGCTTAGACGGTGTGCGCTTTAGAGGCTGACAACGTGCAATGTTTAATCAAGATAAACTCTGCTGCATGGATCAGGCTGACCACTTCTACACGCATTCTCCAGCAAAATGCAGCAGTGGAAATTACCAACAAAGCCATTTAATAGAAATACATGATTTATACCACAGTGCAGTAGTCAGCATATATTCTGTACTTTAATAAATTGAACTCAGTCGGGTGAAGTGGGTTCCCTGCTCCACATAAAATCCCACTAGCTTACTGAGCGAATATGCTAGCCGGCCATCCTATAAATCAACTGAAGGCAAATGTGCAAGATGTATTTTGTATTTTTATTGACCACATAAAATAAGTGGCCACATACCTTAACGATAGTAAATACGGTGCTTTATGAAAATATTGTGTGTTCATTATAAGGGCGGGATGTATTAATATACATTGCCGACCTTCGCCTGGCAGCCGCCGCGATGCGGCCGCATATGTACTAACATATGCGGCTAGCATCGGGTTGCGGTGACGGAGACCCCCGCGATACCTTTGACGTGGTCTGTGGGGGTCTCCGTCACCTCCCGGCGGCTGCTAGCGTCCCCCTGCGTCTCCTCCTCCCCCCTGAAGCCGGATGTCCCCCCGGCTGTGACACCTGCTGGGGGAGGAGGAGATCAGAAGGACGGGGGGGGGGCGTGGACGGCGGATGACGGGCGGCGATAGAAGCCCATAGGCTTCTATAGGGTATTGCCACCCTCTGGGTGGCGATACCCTGCCAAGCGAAAACAGGGCGGACGGGTGGTGGTAAATAGGAAAATGCGGTAAAACCCCCGTTTTACCGCATTTTCCCTTTAGTACATCCCGCCCTAAGTATGTTATAATGACATATATTCCTATTAGATAGCCATACCTCCTTGCAGAGATTTGGCATTTGCCAGACTTCTGCAGCCGCTATTTCCGATGTAAGAAATAGCGGCAGCTCCCTATTCAATGCTGTCTTTAGCGACAGCATTGAAGCGGGATCACGGCAAAATGGTCCAGACTTTAGAAGCTGTTGGCCCATTTTGCCGACAACAGCCGTAGATTGTCGTGATCCCGGCCGCAGATAGCCAAACCACGGCCACGCCCCCTTTGGACAATTGGCAGGTGGGACATTGAATCCTGCCTGTCGTTCTGCAGTTGATCAGACCGCAAATGAGGCAAAAGAACGACACCGGTAATCCTGGATTGCATACCCCCCTTCATCAAATAGAATTTGAAAATAAAGCTATAAAGGGACCTTAATGCAGCTTAATAATCATAAATTGCTTAAAATGTGTAATAAGGAGATGAATGTTTCACGAGATGATAATTAGCCTATATTTAGAGATTTGTAAATACCAGTTTCTTCCTGTCTCAATGCAAGTCAA
The DNA here is from genome assembly GCF_055691185.1 of Crinia signifera. Classification (NCBI taxonomy): domain Eukaryota; kingdom Metazoa; phylum Chordata; class Amphibia; order Anura; family Myobatrachidae; genus Crinia; species Crinia signifera. The sequence goes on from NC_139218.1 coordinate 68,297,019, forward strand.
ACAATTACTATCAATCCCTACTTTTATATTTGAGTATTATTTTGTTTATCGTATGTTGCTCAACAAGATGGTAAAACCGTATTCAGCTCCTCTTGGTAGAGAATGCAGATTGTAAACTCTGTTAGAGTTGGGACAGATGTGATTGGCCAAATGATTTCTGCAAAGCTTTCAGATATGTAGAGATGACCTCAATCTGTCGCTTCGGTCACCCCCTACAACCCTGCTCAGTGTGCTAGGTCCCCGAAGCCTCGGCTGCACTGAGCATCTTTTCACTCGAAAGGAGCATCTAAGTTTCACAAATAAAACAAGTGAAAGTGACAAAACCACATTTCTAATCATGGGGTTTATGTCGCAGCTAAAAAGCGGTTTTGTAAAATTCAATAATCAAAGTTTACTGCTGCATTAAACTACAGAGGTGACTTTTCCTCACAGCTTCAAAAGCTGCAAGAAAAGGCAAGGGAAAACCTCATTGATTCTGAATAATCAGTAAATTAGCACTTGTTAACCCCTGACTTACTGTGCAAGGAAAAAAACTATTTAATTGATTCCCTAAGCTAATAATTTGATTCCCTCTTTTTTCGGTGTTTTGCTGCATCTACAATGTACATAATAAGTATGATTTAAAGAAAATATTCTATGCCACACCTCTCGGAGCAGCAGTGTCTTGCCAGGCACCTCTCATTCTATGGCATATTGAGGCTAGGTGTATGAGGACCGTACATATGTGGTACAAAAATAATGGTTAATACATACATTTTGTTACGCAGTCTTTTTTTTAATATTTAAATTACAAGAAAACAGTGTACAGTGTTCATTCTAGCTCCCTGCACCTTTGAAAACCTGTGCAGTTCCTCTTTCCTGCCAGGGGTGTCACTCTCTGCTGTGATTTCTTTAGGACATTATGGCCACTATCTCAATACAGACCAGACTGTACTAGAAGAAACAAAGCAAACAGCGACACACTCCAGACAGGAAAGAGGAACTGCATGGGTTTTGAAAAGTGCAGGTGCTAGAATGAACAATAGGCACTGCTCGCCGTCATTGCTCGCCTGATCAGCATTGAAAATACCCCATTATCTTGAGATAAAATTATTATTTGCTTCAAATCACAGTTGTCTTGTGATGTGAAGCACAGCAAAATGGAAGCTAAAAATGCTAATCATGATATCATGCGAAAAACATCATGCGAAAAACATCATGCACCAAAAAGACCTTCATCATTTTACAGTCGTCTGAATATAAAAAAGCCAGTCCATCCCATCAGAGAACCAGTCACACATTTATTTCTTCAAAAGAGGATAAACATATCCATTTAAACATCTCGGAAACCCTTTGAAGCATTCTGCTCTTGCCAGCAAATAAACGTAACATACTATATTTCGGCATCTTCTAAAAGATTATGGTCTCAACGGTTTACTACAATGAGACTAAATAAAGACGCACGTGTTCTGTAACACCTTTAATGACTCTATGTAAAAGTTCATTAAGATGCAATCCCGCGTAAAGAAATCTATGGAGACCATAACTGATCCATAACTGATCCAGTTAGGACGGAAAGACTGATATCTGCTATTTAAGTTTAAAAGCCTGTGAAACCCCTTAACATATTCTACGTTTCAATTATTGTATACGCACTAACAAATATCATGTGCAGAATATTTATTGGGTAAAATTGTAATTGCCATTTTTTTTCACAATGCTCCTAAATGCACTAAATTGTGTCTACTCTGCTATATAATCACATACATTGTATTTAAGTATAAACTGATGTGCTGGGACCAGTGGTGTAAGTTCAAACCAGGTGCTCAGAGGCGGAATAGCATGTGGTGCCCCCTTATTGGCTCCAGCTTGCACATGTGCAGTAGAATAGCTGATGATGCAAAGCAGGAAGTAATGTGATTTCAATGCAATTACATTACTTCACATTGGTTGCCAGGATTGACCCCTATTGGAGCCCGTGTTCTGGTGACTAACCAACGGTACATCTTGGAGAATGAGATTAAACCATCTTTATTTTCAGGTGATGGCTGCATATAAGAGCCCCCCTCCTTGGGGAACACAATTACATTGTCCCTTAGAAGTTTTATTTGAACAATTAATGCACTTCCTTAGACAACTTCAGAATCAATCGGCCTGGTATACTCGTGTACAGTATACTAGGATTTTTTTGCGGTAACATTACACATGCGGGAACTTCTGCTTGTTTTCTTCCATAATATAACATAATATAAGACACAACATGGTTGTAGCTCATTTTATACACATTTGAATGTGTTACACACTGCTACTACCATTACACATTCCAAAACTCTTTGTTTCAAAAGCTACAAAGGGGACTTGTAAGCAAGGACAGCAGTGAGTTGTGACTGTAGCAAACCACCGTAAAATGATTGAAGAGAGATTCTGACGTAGTTCAGAAGCCTCCTCAGTTTTTCATTGTGGTGCTCCCCTAAACAGCTGGATCACTGAGTCTTCTATTATCTCTTGGAGTTATGTCACTGCAGCGACCAGGACAAGGAAAGACACCGCTAGACCACCTGGGATGGTTTGTCAACAGTTCATCATGTCACCATATCATGACTACATGGTCACTGACAGCCAATCATACCCCACCCTAAAGAAAACGAATTGTCTATTTTTTAAAATGCAGTTACCTTAATTCCAATAAGCTAGTTCATACAAAATACAAGTTCAAAATGTTAAATGTAATCTAATATTAGCCATGGGGAATAATTGTCTAATAATTGAATAGCAGCAGGCTTTGGCCAAGCATGGGTGGTAGAGCACTCGCCACAAACCTGTCTGAAGCCCGATACACACACAGGGCGACCGCAGCCCTGTGCTTAGCGATGTAGTTTGGCTAGGATTGCTCAGCACACATCGCTGACACTCATGGGATGCACCAGCAATGTGTGCTGAGAAATCTGTGCTGACCAGTGTTCTTTGGTAAGAGAACTGGTGATCTGACTAGATTTTGGCTGCATGCAGTCAAGCCCTAGTCAGGCGATGGCGATGCGCGGTCTGTTTGTTTGTATACACTGAGAGCGATCCGTGCTTAATTTAGCTAAGAAATAGGGCTGAAATCGCCCAGTGTGTATGGGCTTTAAGTTTTTTGGGTACTTGTTTCCTAGCACGGCGCCCATCGCATTGCATACCATAAGGCATACGATGGTATGCGATGCGATGTTACGCGATGGCAGCCGATGTTATACAATTTTAAATTGTATACCATCGCATTGTATGTAATAGGCATCCCCTCGCCACGCTTCAGGCCCGGCACACTATATAAATTTAACTCCACGCCGATGTGGATAGTGGGGGTATGAAAAGGTTGGAGGACGCGTACCGCCGACCCTCGCTGTGCTCGCCACGCTTCGGGTTGGCGTTGATAGTGGCGGTGGCGTGGGGGTGCATTTAACTTTGTAAGCACCCATTAGGGTGCTTATACAATTAAAAATCGTATAGGGGCTTATACAATTTTAAATCGCATCGCATGCGGGCATATGACATGTGATGCGATGGCATACGACTGAATATCGTGGGCGCCGTGCTAGGAAACAAGTACCGATTTTTGCTTTAAAACGTTCTGTTTGTATTCATTGTAAAACCACCAAACAAGTTTTAATAGGGCAAACGGACATTGTGGCGGATGTAATATATTGAAACAATAGGAAGAAAATGTACTTGAAGGTACTGTAATATACATGTTCTAGGTTAACCTGACATTCCACTAGAGCTCTGTTATATATTCGACATGAAAATATAATTTTATTTATATAGCACTTTTTCCCCATCTGTATCCCAGGAAAATATGCAGTCATTTTAGTTACTGTGACATCACTGGCCCTACTCCCATATATAAAATAACACAGGGGGTATGGCTTGTGAAGAATTAAGCTGGCCATACACTTTTGTCCAATTTCTCCCCAATTCCGACGTAACGGACAGAGAAATCGGGCAAATTGCATGTGTTTTAGATCCAATCCGTGAGCATCATATCAGAGCCGCTAGATTGCAAGGTGCTGCATGTAGGATCTGTCGGATCGACTGCATGCAAAAGGACCACATGCCAAATATCACATGCAATCCTGCCCCACTAGACACTGCTCACCTTTTTCTCACCTTGGGGTAGATATGTTAAACATTTAAAAAAAAGTGGAACATGTGCACAAGAGGAGTAACTCCCCATTAATCCCAATCAGCTTTAAAGAATATGCCAGCTGCTGCTCCTCCACATCATCCGATGGATCCTTGGTGCAGCACTGACAATCTCCGGCTCCGATCTGCGGCACACAGAACCACGGATCAGATCGGAACACAATCGGAGTTTAAACACATGCGATTTGATCCTTTTTCATCCGAATCAAATGATCAATTGAAAAGAGAAACATATTTCAATAGAAAAACAGAAAAAGTTATTTAATCAAAAATGTGGGTTATAAAGTTTAATGCATTGAACTTTTGGGCCATTTAAAGTTTTGGATAGTGTGTTTTTTATGTCTACATACAAATGGAAAAGTTGTGTTTGTACTGTATATAGATGGAACGCCGCTCACTGTTACTGCTGTATTAGAGCAACCTGCTGCAAAGGTGAACAGGTATTTCACAAATACCCATTTTCTACTGCTGCAATAACCCACAAGTCAAAGTCTACCAGAGCTGCGAGCTCAGTGAAAAAGGGTCCTCGGAAATTAATCTGTGTAGCTACCAGGATCGGACCAGTGAATGATCAGGTAGCGCTGCAGTGTAAACCGGTGACCCAGGTCAACTGTCCCAGACAGATCTGTTCCAGTCTGCCTCTTCAGTTATAAATGTAGAATTGATCAAAATGCATCCAATGCCATTGTCTGCACTTGCATGGGCCCATTTTCAGAGCATGAGCAGTGCTAACTTACTCAAGATACATCCCGCAAATGGGAGTATGTTTAACTCCACACCAGTCACTTTATACAGGTGGTAAATGCAATTGGTCCAGCATGAGCAACATAAAATATGTACAGTAATAAGATATTATGCAAAAATTTCAAACACAGCTTGTGCTATACCAGAGAGATCATCTCATATGATGCGCACAGTTCATGTCATTCATGTCAGTTCATGTGGGTTTTTCTCTTTTGAAGAGTGAAAACTAAAAAGGAGAAAGAAAAAGCTGCCGTTGCATGTGTTCTCACAAGGTTTCATCACAAGACACTGTTGGTACGTGAGTCTCTTTCCAGGCAGCCAGAGGCATCCATTTAGCTAAACTATTCAGAGTATTTTAAAGGAACCATTCAGTGTTTTAGTCAACATGCTCTTTGGTGGAAATCTCAACAAGACAGTGCATGGGACCTTGAGGAAGATGGCAGTGTGTGTGGAGAAGAAGCAGCATGCATCGGCCAATGGTCAGGAGTAGACCAGTGAGTAATAAGTAGGTCACCAGTAAATTTTGAAAGCAGAAAAAAAAAAAATGAGACTTCCCTTGGTGAAATGGGACTAGTAAAAAGAGAAAGAATAAAAACAAAAAAACAATAAAAAAAAATTGTGGGGAGATTCAGGGGGGTACTCAATGTGCCACCGCTATTTCCGACGGGGGAAATAGTGGCAGCTCCCTATTCAATGCTGTCTTTAGCATTGATGCGGGATCATGGCAGAACGGGCCAACTTTGGAAGCTGTCGGGCCCATTCTGCTGATAACGGCCGTGGTTTGTCGCAATCTGTAGCGACAGCATTTATGCGGGATCACGGCAGAACGGGCCCGACTTTAAAAACTGACGCGCCCGTTCTGCCGATAACGGCCGTAGATTGTCACTATCCCGGACGCAGATCGACAATCCACGGCCGTTTTTGTGGCCATGCCCCCTTTTTCAGCTGATCGGCAGGCGGGACATTGAATCCCGTCTGTTGTTCAGCCGTCGATCAAACCGCAAACGGGCCAGGATCACGGCTGTCGGGAGTGATCGACAGCCGTGATCCTGGATTGAATACCCCCTTAAACTGATTGTAAAATAAAAAAATGAAGATAACAGGATGAACAAATTGAAACATTTTAAATACAGCAAAGGAGAGCTCTGCTGTCATGCTGACAAGTGTGTGTGTGTGTGGGGGGGGGGGGGGGGCATGTAGACAACAGGAAGGTTGTGGGTCGGAGGAACAGTCAAATCACTTTATGCAAAGAAAACGATATTTCCTTTTCTCAATCATTCTAATTTTTGGCTCATCGCATTTCAGGAAAAACCCAGATTTGACCATGGACGGCGACAGCTCATGCTGGGACTGCCATCGATAAATCTGCTAGCTTCACTTGTAGCTCATTATAATTTCATTCATACAGACATTTACGTTCATTTATATAAAATTTATAGATACAAATAATGCAAGGGGAAGTTCTGAGCATGTGAGAGTCGCTGAATGCAAGTCTATTGAAAGACAAAGCAGGAAACCACCACTGTGTGAATTCAGTAAACGGCGGCTTGGAAAAAATGCTTCATCTCTGTGTTTAAGCAGAACATGAAAAAATGCAAATCTTATCATAGCAAGACACAGCTTTCAGTATACTGCAACTCTTATAGATAAGATATAAGTGTATAAATGTATTACTTTCCTAAAGCTAAATCAAAGGGTAATAGGAGCCATGCAAGTCATATACAAAATCAGATATATACTGTATACCTGCATTACTATAGATCCCTTAATTTTTTTTTTTATTTTTAAACACACTTTATTGTTTGGAACATGCCAGAATACAAACAGGTTAAAGTACAACGACATGGTTCAAAAAGGAATGCTAACATTTTACAGGTCTAGTTTGCCACATGGTCATGTTCCAGAAAAAAAGGAAGAAAAAAGGGAGAGGGAAGGAATTTTCTGTTTTTTATAAAAAGAAGTGAGAAAAGGGAGGAAGGAAAGATAAGAGAAAGAGGAGAGAGAAAAAGGGAGAAAGAAAGCAAGAGAGAGAGAGAGAGGGTCCTCCCAGTGGCAGCAGGGCACACTGCCCCTTTCGGGAAGGCCAGGTGGCGTCTCAGTAAGACATGGAGAAGGGATGTGGGGAAAGGGTAAGGGGATCCCTTATTTTTTTTATGGTATACATATGGTATCCTGGCATTCATAATACCAACCACCGGCATCCGGATGGTTAAAATAGCAATGGGAGCTTGTAAGGCACCCTTAAACCCCTTTCACATTAAACCCGGGTCAGACGGGTGCTTTCACACCGCACCTTGACCCATGTCATACGCCACTTTCACTAAGATTGGTGTGCATAATACAGAAAGCTAGCTGGCCAGTAGAATGTATGGGTTGGTCAACATGAACCATTATACAGACATACAGAAAGGGTCAAATGATATCCAGCACTGGAGGATGTCAATTTTATTAAAGGGGAAAAAAATGGGGTGTGGCTTCATTCGTGCATTGCAGCCAGAGACAATTGGCTAGTAGTCTTTACAAAGAACAGCAAAAACTTTACTAGCTAGGTACTTCAAATATCTGCAATTACAGCAATCAGTCGGATGACAGTGTATTCTTAAAATGCTCATTATACTTGAACTTTGTTATATTTAGAACGAATGCAAGATAGTATTTATCAGCTATGTATACATACACAAGTTATTGATTTTATCTTAAATTGCTTTGATCTAACAAAAGTTCACTTTCTGTCTGCATTACCTCATGTAGAAGCTATAAATGGTCTTTGTAAAGATCAAAGAGTAAAGTAAAAGCATTGATAGGCAGTGACTATAAATAACCATGTGATTATATTTAGTGACTATAGCCCCATACACATTAGACTAGGCCGCAGCAACCTGTGGCTCTCCAGCTGTTGTCAAACTACATATCCCAGCATGCATTGCCGAAGTTTTAGCATTCTCTAATATCAAAACGGTGGCAGGGCATGCTGGGACTTGTAGGTTGGACAGGCCTGCATTAGACGATCCACGCCAACACCGATGTTGGTGGTGAGGAGGACTTGGCGGGGTGTGCATACACAATTGCCGAGGCCTACGTGGAAACAAGTGATGGTGGAAGAGGGAAGAGCGGAGACCAGTGTACACGGATGCTGGCAACCGATCATTGCCAGCCACAGGCTGTTAGGACATGCACAACAATCAGTAGGCAAATAACACTTCCACTGTGTGGATTAGAGTGCTAAATGGTAATTTTGCCGTTAAATGAAGCCCGTAGATTGTGTATATGTACCTACGGTGTGTATACCTAGTGTCTAAAAGATACATCCCATGATTATATAGCTACTGACTGAAAAAGAACACTTAACTAGTGCTTGAGGCAGGGCCTGTATGTATATAACTAGTGCTTGAAGCAGGGTCTGTATGAATATAACTAGTGCTTGAAGCAGGGTCTGTATGTATATAACTAGTGCTTGAGGCAGGGCCTGTATGTATATAACTAGTGCTTGAGGCAGGGCCTGTATGTATATAACTAGTGCTTGAAGCAGGGTCTGTATGAATATAACTAGTACTTGAAGCAGGGTCTGTATGTATATAACTAGTGCTTGAGGCAGGGCCTGTATGTATATAACTAGTGCTTGATGCAGGGTCTGTATGTATATAACTAGTGCTTGAGGCAGGGCCTGTATGTATATAACTAGTGCTTGAAGCAGGGTCTGTATGTATATAACTAGTGCTTGAGGCAGGGCTTGTATGTATATATCTAATGTTTTATACAGGGCTTGTGTGAATATAACTAGTATTTGTGGCTAAAGCTACTGACTTAGACTGGGTTTGTGGGCAAATAACTAGTGACAGGAGCAGGGCTCATTTGAATATAACGAGTTACTAAAGCCTGATATGCTTCAGGATAGATACCGGCAGCATTGTACTTTGAACCCCCGGGCAAACAATATTGTACATACACTGAACGATATCTGAAATGATATAGTTATGGAGCCCACACACGCACCGATCCCGGCGGTGCGATGCTATACGATGGGGTGCGCGCTCCCGCGGCACCTCATCGTACAGTACAAAAAGTATTTGCTGCACATACTTTTTGTACTAGCCTTTTCTAGCATAGCATCGCATGCACATCGTATGCACAAGGCATATGATGCGATGCTATGTGTGCTAGTTAAGCCCACAACGCACGCCGGGATCGGTGCGTGTGTGGGCTCCATTAGTGACGTCACCTGGCTCCGGCCGCTTCATGGCTTGTTGGCAATATAGTCCACAATGAGCATGCAGAACAGACGACAGCGTGGGGGTTATTAATGTAGTGTTCATTCTAGCACCCGCTATATTTGAAAACCCATGCAGTTCCTCTTCCCTGCCTGGGGTGTCACTGTCTGCTGTAGTGCTTCTAGCACAGTGTGGTTGGAATATAAGCACTGATATGCAAACCAGACCTGTGCTAGAAACACCACAGCAGACAGCGACACCCCAGACAGGGAAGAGGAACTGCATGGGTTTTCAAATATGGCGGGTGCAAGAATTAACACTATTAATGATAATCAACACTATTGGGCATACACAGACAGCGATTTTTTTGTTTTTTTGTTTAACTATATCGCTCAAAAGGGCCAAAATTAGCAATATATTTTAGAAAATCGTCTTGTATATCCGGGGCTTAAGATACAAAGGCATTTAATAAAAGCATCACAGGGCTGAGAACATCTCCCCTTGTGTACAGAAAATAATTCCTAGCACATGATATGCCGCTGAGCCAGTTTCATCGGCTAATATTTCTAAAGTCAATGCTTCATAAATGAAATATTGAAAGGCGATGATCTTGCAAAAACAATGTAAAATGTAATTTCATTCCAACTAACAAATATCAGTGAGAACTTTACAGAAGTCATTGGTTTCAATAATGAAGTGTAATAATTTATTTACGTTATATATGCTTAACTTAAAAATCAACTTTGCGGCCTATTCCAAATGATAAGCAATCATCAGCTCACAGCCCATTGTTTGGAGATTGAGGAAACCTCAGAGCCGCAATGTCAACAAGAAGTGATGCAACAAATGTTTAAGTCCAACACAACCTAGGAGGAGACACCTTAAGTATTATAAGTATTTTCAGTAATCATTACAGCATTAACCGATAAAGGGAAATTCAGGTTTGCTATTTTAAATAAACCAGAACATCAGAATTAGTTAGCAGGAAAGGACTAAGGACCTGATTCTGGTTCACTTGCAATAGCAAATTCTCTCTGTAATGGACAAAACCATGTGCACTGCAGGGGGAGGCAGATGTAATATGTGCAGAGAGACTTAAGGTGCGTACACACGGATAGATTTGGCAAAAGATCTGGGCGTTCCTGACCGATTGAAATGACCAATTGCTCAAATCGTTCCATGTGTATGAACGATATATCAGACGATGCACGTACCCGCCGGTCGTTGGTAGCAGTCGATGATCTTTCCGGCATGCAGAAAGATCATAGACCAATCGTTTCATATGTATGCACGATGAACGATTTGGTAAGGCTAATTGACTGGCTCCCAACCATCGTTAAAGATCAATCATTCATGTGTAATCATTTGCTAAATCGATCATCATTTTACAACAAATCGTTTGTGCAGGAGTTCAGAGGAAATCGTTAACTACATTGAATCGTTGGCCAAATCTATCCATGTGTACGCACCTTAAGATTTGGGTGTTATTTTGTTTCTGTGCAGGATAAATACTGGCTACACTGCAATATAGATATCAGTTTGAAGTACAAATACCAGCCAAGTCTACTCTCTCTGCATATGTTACATGTGCCCCCCTACAGTGCACATGGTTTTGTCCATTAGAGAGAGAATTTTCTTTTGTGAGTGAACCAGAATCAGGCCTTAAATCTGAAAGATTACAACCTTTAATTAAATAAAAAAATAAAAAAGTAATAACATTCCAAATAATGGTTTTACAAGTGTTTTTCAGAATTACGGTAAACAAATTTGTACAGATTTTTGCACACATTGATGCATCAACAGTATACTTCTTGACCCGCACAGAAACTACTGGCGATCCCTAAACTCAATAGTAAACTCAGTACATAAGCACAAGCATATTGAGAAATTGGATGACAGTCACAAAGGGATATGACAGATATGGCTTTCAGGGTGACGCTGGTAGGATGTATAATGTAGATGCACCAAAAGGTGTGTCAGATGATTCATCCTGTTGCTAGAGTGCATACACTCTGAGCGTTTGTCGCCTATTTCAGTGATTTTACCGGGGGGGGGGGGCTTTCCATAGCAGGACGCTATGGAAAGTCGTCCAGTCCCTCACTCATGAGCAGAGGGGCCAGAGATGAGTCGGGAGCACGCATTACCGCTAACTGCTTGCTCATCGCTGCCCCATACACACTGGGCGGATTTCAAGCTGAAAGCTGCTCAAATGAAGAAACTTTCAGATGAATGTCAACCAGTGTGTATGGGGCTTTACTCTTTAACCTCATAGTCTTTGCATTTCCAGAGAATCTTTTTTCATACTGCTGCCTTACAAAAAATCAAATTCAATTTTAATATACGGACAAGCAATGAACATGTTGAAACAGCCAATTGTCTTGTTTACATATGTTGCTATGATTCATAGCATTCCAAGGCACACCGATGCCACTTCCTGTACATGTCCCTTTGTTCTGAGCTGAGCTTCAAGCAGCCCTTATACTACACGAGGCGAGTGATAATGGCATCAAACTAGCCTCTGGGACCCTGTCAGACAATAAAACTTATTACCGGACTCCAGTAAGTTAGTGTAAAATGGCGGCCACGTGTGTTTAGCAGATTGCACATGCGCAGTAGCAAATGCAGCATTGCAGAGGCACATAACAAGTGAAGTGACCAGTAATGTGACAGGGAGGCAGTGGGGCTGTAAGAGGGTGACCGGAAGAGGGAAGCAGTGGGTGTTTACGGTCAATGAGTTTTCCCTTGCCCAATACCTCCCCCCTCCACAGACACATACCATAAAGTTTGTGCTCAGTAACCCTACAGCTCAGAAGCCCCAGGATCCGTCACTGGCCACGCTGCCAGCCATGCACCCTCTGTGAAGTGAAGCCTGCTTGTAGCAGTGGTGGCAGCAGCTGCTGCTGTACAGGAGAGGCAGAGCACTGAAGTGGGGGTAGATGCCAGAGGACTTCTTGGATCTCTAAGCAAGTGTTATAAGGAGTCTGAAGTAACAGACAATTCAATTGGATGACAGGCTCAGATCAGAGGAGTCATTAGCCTGACTGTCAGCAACATGGAGTCGTGACCCCATGCTGAGATGGCCAGGACCCACAGTTTGAGAACCGCTGCAATAAAGGGTTTACTACGACTACACAGGCAAGGCCAAAACGTTGTAAGCTGTAATCGCTGTGTAGTCTTGTGAATTTGGCAACATACCCCCATGTGTTTTAAGAATATTCATAAGACTGTTCACTAGGAACATCAGTGAGACATGAGGCATATGCCACACTGATGTCACCACCCATATATATACTGGTTCGGCTTTGTGCAGTCATTGAAAGATTTTATCCCAAGCATTGCAGAAGGTCGCATTTGGATGATCATAATTTAAAATGAACTGAACTAAACTGGTTTACCCTGTGCACAGTCTGGTAGCTGCCCATAGGGAGAGTAGCTGCAATAGCCAGGGACAGCTCCTACAGGTAGTGGAGCCAACCAGTATACAACACTGTGTTTTGGCTGAATAGGGAATACAACAAGAATACCTGAGAACTAATAAAACAAGGTCACCTGTAATAATGATTGCAAACATTGACTATTGCCACATTCTATTTATGTCTACACTGCGTAATAACGATAGCTAATGTGCACAACAACTGTCATAATACACAATTAAAAGTGAATCAGAGGAAGATAGCTGGAATTACATTTAAAGCTATAAAGGTTGAAAATCAGGGCAAAGTCTATGTACAATTCATATTTCCTTGTGATGTTCCTTTGTTAGCATGCTATACCAAACCCAGGCAATATTACAAGGCTGAGACTGGGAGTCTAACCAAGGACGGCTTTTTCAGAATCATCTTCTTCTACACACAAAAGAATATTTGCTGCGCTTCCAGAAGAAGCGTGCGCAGTGAGCCAATAAATAACAAGCTTTTCATGGAGAAAGCAGCACTTATTCCCACATAATAGTAGCTAAATCATTTTAAATAATTGATGTCACACACACAAAAAAAAGGGTTTGTCATGTTCAGGAAGGGAAAGAATAGGAGGAAATATATTTATCAGCATACACATAACTAGAGCATGGAAAAACACACAGACACAACTTAACTATAGTCATATACATCTTTATTACATATCCTATATAAAGAACTATTCCAGCATTACGTCAGTATTAGCCTGCATATAACACATACATACACAGATATATAAGACACAGATATAAGCATACATATTATACAGCTACGGGCATCTATATCAGATTTGGTCAACCTAGTGCAGTGGTAGCCAACCCTAGCCCTCGAGAGCTACCAACAGTTCACATTTTCCAGACAACCTAGCTGCTGCACAGCTGCACTCATTAATCACTGACACATTTTAAAAGATACACAGATGAAGCTAATTAGCTCACTTGTGATTCTGTGAGGAGACCTGCAAAACATGCACTGTTGGTAGCTCTCGAGGACTAGGGTTGGCTACCCCAGACCTAGTGTATTCAGCAACAAAGCTCAGAAGGTGATGTACAACACACACACACAGACCACTGCCGACAACTTTTGTTGTGACAAAACCAAGAAGAAGGAAAAAACTGTACTGATTTCCTATGCCTATGAAGGTTTACACATTGACACATAAGGTCGACACGTGAAAAGGTGGATAGGAGCGGGCTTTTATTTCAACTTTTTGATCCATGTGGACTCCAAACAGGAATGGTAGAAGAGTGCGGAGCGGTAGTATGAGGCGCCTTGCCCAAAGTATGGTGAACTAAGCAACTTGGGATGCATGTGCGGAAGCCTACAAATCAATGCACAAAAAAACCCCATCATGTTGAAATTTTCAGGTGTTAACCATTTTCATGTCGACCTTTTGCTTCTAGTAACCTTACGTGTGTCACCCTAGACCAGGCATGTCCAAAGTGTGGCCCTCCAGCTGTTGTGAAACTACACATCCCAGCATGCCTTGCCATAGTTTTAGCACTCCTTAATAGCAAAACTGTGACAAGGCAAGATGGGACTTGTAGTTTCAGAACAGCTGGAGGGCCGTAGTTTGGACATGCCTGCCCTAGACCCTTTCGACCTTTTGGCTGTCGACCCTTTATAACGTGATATGATCATTAGGTCGACATGCATTCTGTCGACCACTGAAGGTCGACCCAAGCATTAGATCGACAATGGGAGGATCGATAGGCAAAAGGTCGACATGAGTTTTTTAAAGTTTTTTGAGCCGACAGGCGTTATTTCATGCCCTACCATCCACTACGGCATGATGGGAGTATAAAACAGTGTGCTGATCACAGCGAGTCACCGTGCCCAAAGCATGGCGAGCGGAATGGTACACTTTGACGGCGTCAATGTCGACATTCAGGACAAAAACTGTGAAAGCTGCATGTCAACCTTTTGATTGTGGAACTTCCCATTGTTGACCTAATGCTTGTGTCAACCTTCTAACTCCGATGACCATTTACAGGTGTTGACGCTAAGCCCTGTCAATCTTCAGTGGTCGACCTAAATAGAGTCAACACAATGACCCATACCCCTTTATACCATAACCACCTATGAGAGGATACAAAGAAGACAGTTGACTTTAGATTAATGTGGATCACTGGCAAATCAGGAGAAACCTTAGGAAAAAAAACAATAATACAGATTCCCTGGCAAGCCTATTGTCTGACTCCTTCATGCAGAAAAACGAAAATCCAGGACAGCAGCCAAGAGTACTACTGGCTGGCATGAGTCATAAAGCACTTATTTTACATCCACCAACTGAATTGGCCGCTACAGTATGTGTAATTAAGGAACACGTATACTGACAGCTCTACATGATTATAAAACTATGTCATTAGTGAATCAGCAGTTTCCCATCATGCTGAAGACTATCCTGGCATGAAAGGAGAAAGGTTAGTGCACCTGCCCCTACATATAGTGGGGGCAAAAATGACAATCTATTACTGTGGACTAATGACATCACTTTTTGCTTCATAACCGAATGACATCACTAGTTACTTGTGAATGGATAAGCTGTGCTTTCATAAAAATTGGTACAGCCCACAAAAAATCTTAAAAGTGGCCATACACTAGGTCCAGGTATCATTAGCTCAAATTGCATGCGATAAACCCTGCAACTGACCCGGCAGCTCCACGGCGACTGTATTGCATGTAATATATCATATGCGGTCATTTTGCACACGATGTATCGCATGCAATCCCATTCACCGCAACGGGTTAGTACAAAACCTTATTGCAGCACTGACACTTTACGGATCCAATGTGCACAGGATCACGCATTGTATTTGGATTGTAAATAAAACACATGATTTGCATCGAAACCAGATAAAAATGGCCCAAATTGCAGTAGTGTATGGGGTGGGGGCTGTTACCTCCTAATTGTCGCACAATTTGGACAGGCTACTCCCAATTTGAGGGTGCTGCCTTGCCATCCTAGGTTTGTCTATGGGTGGAAAAGTTGGTAGTCCCCATTTACTGCTGTAAGTTGTTTTACATACACCTGCTACTAGTTTAAGGCAGCAACGAGTGGTGTTTGAAAGGCAGGCTAAAGGCCCCCACACACTACTGTGACTTGCCTGAGCCTCAAGTCGCATCCGATTTCCCTTGAACTCCACCAGCATCTCACCCTGAGCTCATTGGGAGTCATTCCATCCGATTTTTTACTTGGTCTGCTTTTTTTACATGTGATTCATCGCATGAAATTTATCTGTGGGGACGTAAAACAGGGGCTGCCAAATACGGCTATATAAAGCAAATTGCATGCGATATATCGCAGGTGCTAAGAACAGCCAAGATGTGCACCAGGCGCCTGCGATCTGATTAATTCTACATGCTGTAGGGCCAATCTCCTACTCTGACTCGATGTGCACGGGACCGCCCATCAGATCATTATATAGGATGTCAAACACATGCGATGAGAAGTGGCCAAATCGCACTAGTGTATGGCCAGCTTAACACATGAAAATCACTAGATACAGCCCAGGATATGTCGTGCCCCATTTCCCAATTAACATACCAGATATGTATAAAAATGTCTGCCTTATATGGGAGGCAAACATAGGAATATTTTGAAACATAACTGAGATTATGCATTCTGTTTTCCAAATTTAAACTATATTATGGGATTCTGGTAACGTGTCCATTTGCAGCAACAATATTGTCATTACACACAGATAAAATCAACAGAGGTTTAGTTATCATTGCAGATACTGCTTCCAGAGTCTGATATCTTGTCAGGGAGGCCATTGTCAGTGACAGATGGCATGTGTGGACTAGGTAATGCTTAGAAAATGGATGTTCAAAACAGGCCGGAGCTCTAATAGAATTGAAATTTAAATCATTAAGTCTGATGAGCCCTGTAATTGTATGCATAGGCAATAGCTTAGCATAGCAACAGTCAAATGACTCCAAACAAGGCAGCCTTGAGAACCAGTTTGGCAGTACAAACGAGACTAAATGATTATTGCTGCCAGGATTCAAATTATATGTGAATAATTGAAGGCTATTCAATTGGTTAGTGTACACAGATCACATGCACAAAACAAGAAAAGTGATCACGTACATTTATTTATTATATGGGTTTGGATCATTAGGTCACCAGCAAGTAGGTCGCAAGCATTAGGTCGACACCACTAGATCGACATGGAGGAAGGTCGACACAGAGGCAGGTCGACGCGGAGGAAGGTCGACGCGGCGGAAGGTCGACATGGTCATTTGGTCGACATTGAAAAAGTCGACATGGTTTGGGGGTGTTTTTTTTTTTACCCGAATGTTGACACAGTAAACATAAACACTAAAATGTAGCACCGCATCCCCTCACATGGCTCGCCAGGCTTCGGGCACACTATTTTATTCTCCCACCACGCCCTAGTGGATGGTAGGGCATGAAATACCGCCTGTCGGCTCAAAAAAGCAGTAAAAACCCCATGTCGACTAATGACCCAGTCGACCTAACCCATGTCGACCTTCCTGCATGTTGACCTAATGCTTGTCGACCCAATGACCATATCCGAAAGGATGCCAAGAGTCACTAACCCACAAAATGAACCTTTTAGCAGTGGGTTATTTTATTTATTTAAAAATAAAAACTAATAGCAGGTACCGGCAGGAGAAGAAAATATCGAGTGCACACATACAGGAAGTGCGCACAAACCACTGTGAAAAGCAATTTGTAAAGCACAAGCTAAACTGTGGTCACCAAGTACTATAAATGAATTCTTATAGAATGGACACATCCTAAATGCAAGCTGTATTGGGATTTCTTTCTATGCAGGTTCTGACAAGTAAGAGTCATAAACCAATGATAAGATCGCTAGGCTATGTTATTTACTAAATAGACCCAATGGCTCCTCTACATGTAAATACTGTATAACCTTGGGAAAAATATCTGCATGGAGCATAGCCCAGGGCGGCGCCAAGGGTAAGGTGGTTAGGAAAATGTAGTTAGCAAATTATAGTGGAGTTTTAAATTAACCCAACGGAATTTAATTTTGCATTAATTACGAATTGAGTAAGGAGAGATCTTTTTAAACAGAAAAATACGGTTATAGGCCTCCTCCACATACAGATTATTAAAGGACAGGTTTACTATGATTCAAAGAGGGCTATTCAACAGCAGCAGTGTTGTGTGGTTGATCTCTGCTTGCAGCTTCTTGAGAGATTAAACAAACATCGTCGAAGTCCTGTTTTGTTGTTTTTTTTTGTTCCAAAACGGGCTGGTTGCTGTGGATAACACCACCACTGTATATTTTTAAAAGCTTTAGAAAATACACCAATGGGACTCCTCACTACTAAAGTGCGGAAAGGTAGGGAACACCTGGTACGGATCTGTCCTACTGCATGTATCTAGGGCCCAATTCAGACCTGCTTACTAGACTGCAAGTGTTCGGAGCCCGGCAAGCAGGTAAATCTCGCCCACCAAGCTCCCCCTCGCCCTCGTGCACACAGGGGGGAAATCACTCACAATGGAAGCGCTGAGTTAGTCTAGACTTCGTGCTGATGTCAGCGGTCCTCCTTCCCAGCGGCCTGGCAAAGTACGGGGTTTATCTGGAGCACTCCCAGAACACGCTGGTGGTCCACCACCAAACACCCAGCGCCTGTCAATCACCTTGCTTACGGCCATCGAAGGCTAGCCTTCACATGCTCCGTAAGCAGGGGGACCCCGCACATGTGCACTAATGATGCCAATACAGCCAAGAGTCAGCCGTGATAGTCCCAGACAAGCACACATCTGACGTTCTGTACTGGTTCTATATCCATTTCCTGTTAGTCTACAGTGGCAATGAAAACTGTACACCAACACTCTGTAAATATAGGTACACATTTGTCCAATTCTCAGGGGACCCAACTCCAGACCAGACTGTTGTACAATCAGGGGCTGACTGGCAACTTTTAGCCTAGGGGGCAAGTACTGAGCACTGGCCCGAAAAGGGGGTGTGGTCGCTAAAAAGCAGGGGTGGCCATTAAGCTGACTGGGCCGTGAGGCAGACTGGGGTGGTGACACTGATACATAGACAGATGCTGACACTGTAATACAGACAGCTACTGACACATTACACACAGATGCAGGCAGATATTAACAAACTTACACATGGAAGTTGACACACAAATGCTGACACACAGATACTGATATGCAGACAAATTCTAACACACGGACAGAAGGAAACTGACAACTGACAGATGCTGACACACTAACACTTGACACACAGACTGACGATGAAAGCAGACCATATACCTTTCACTATCTCCTTCCCTCTATCAATCATATACCTTTCCATTCCTCCCTCATTCACACACCTAAATGCCCATTACACAATGCCACACACCTTAATGCCCATTACACATATTGCCACACATCGTAATACCAATTACATATGCCACACACCGTAATGTCCATTACACATAACGCCACACACCGTAATGTCTCCCTCTGCTTTACTAAACTGGTGGTCCTGGTTGCAGGGAAGGTGGGCTGGCGTAGCAATATACCATGGCTATATAAGTGCCCACAGCTGTGGACAATATTAGTGCTAATAAATTATTTGTACTAGTAATGTCCACGGCTGTGGTGCAGTGCACCGGCTGCACCACCAGTAGTTCCGCCTCCATTACATAGACAGTGTCATACGCACAAACACATATGATATACAGTCACACATATATACAATATAAACACATAGTTACACAAAAGTACACACATGTCATACATACAGCCACAAATACATTCACACTCATACAGTCACACATACATAGTCAGATACTTGTACTACACAAACATACATACAGTAGTCACACACACACACACACATACAGTACATGAATACAGACACACAGATTATTATTATAGTGCCCCATCCTCCTCCCTTCCATCCCCAAATCCGCAGGGTAGATACTGTACCTCATGCCATGTACAGTAAGGATCCTCTGTCCTCCTCCCCGTCTCTCTCTCCATGCTGCTGGGGCTTGGGCTGCTTGACAGTGAGGGTTGTGTAGCCTTTCCCCCTACTGAGAATCCACGTCCCCGGCGTGACTGACAGCCAGGACCAGCATTGATAAGAGGAAGAGGGGCGTGCTCCTGCGGTGGCAGTGGCGTTACTTCTCCACCGTGAGCCATCCCATCTTTCTGTGTCCCCCTGCCTGCAGCCGTGCGACTGCGCACCCATGCTCCTATTTCAAACAGCGCGCCAGCGCTACCCGCATCCGCACTTCCGGGTAGCGCTGGACCTGCTGTTATTCTTTGACAGACACTAGTGGTAAGGAAGTTCCTCTAGTGTCTGTCTCCTTGAAGGCGGCGGCCATTTTTGGAGGGGCCGTCGCCTTCACAAGCAGGCTGCCGCCCGGCGGGGACGGAAAGTCTAAAAAATGCAGCGGCGGCACGCTGGACCACCAGGCGGCCCAAGACACTAGGTAACCAAGTGGCCCGGGGGGCACATGGCACCCTGCCCCCCGGCCCAGCCCGCCACTGTGTACAATACTACTGGAGACCTAGGTCATAGATGCAAAACTAATCTATGCGCACATGCCTGTATCATTTTGCAGAAGATTTCCAATCAGCTAAAAGGATTATCACTGGCCCAGTCATTGGCAGACCAGCTGCCACTCACACACACATATACATAATAATAGGCATGAGCTACACATATAATCTGTTCAGGCTTTTAAAAACATTGAGCTTGATCTGGTATTGAAAATTAGGCTGGAGGGGGGACCTCACGGGGTCTTACCCTAACCTGGAAGTCTACTATGGATAAAATATATAGGTTTCACAGTCATTCATATACTAGACCTCACCAAACCGTGTGTATGAGAACAATCATACTGCAGCCATTGAGACCATAATATAGTTCTATAGACCCAATGTGGGGGTCCGATAACGGGGTTTTTACCGCATTTTGGGACGCTGTAAGCAATGTTCCCTCTAATTTTACGAAGGCTGTGTGCGGCAAAAGATTTGGGCTGTGCAACCGTGGAAGGAAATGTAAAATTTTGTGCGTCACATATATAACTGGAAAATGACGTTCAGCATTTGTGGTAACTTTACTTAAAAATTATATTAAACATTTAAACGTTCATAACACAGCACACAATGTAGGTAATGAGTGAAACACACATTAATTGAGTCCACAACTGCAAAAAGGGACCACTGCTGCTTTGTGCGCTCTGTTGTCATGTCTGTGCGCACGCTTGTCGAGTTGTGTGCGCGCGCACACGCGCACAGCTTAGAGGGAACACTGGCTGTAAGCATCCCCCGCCGGGGGGCATCACCAGAAAAATCTGGCGATGCCCCATAGAAGCCAATGGGCTTCTACCGTAACCCTCCGCCGTCCCGCGCCGACCCACCGCCGACCCCCATGGACCCCCGCCGCCCTCCCCCTCTCACCTGGGTCCGGGCACCTTTATTGCGTGAAATATGGTTTAGGCTGGTGTGTCGTGGGTGGGGGAACGGGCAGGTGTGGATGTTTAGCAGGTGGTGTAGTTGCAGGTGGTGGGAGGCGCAGGTGTGTGAGGTGCAAGGGTGAGGGTGCTGTAGTTAGGTGGGTGGTGGTAGGGGAGGCCGGATATTTAGTGCAGCCTCGCTGGCAAGGGCTGCACTGATAGGCCAGTCTGTCACTCTGTGACTGACTCCGCCCAGCGTTATACAAACACTCACAGAGTCACAGTTCTTGCCTATTATATTATTATATATATGAGATGCTCACTGCTCCAGTACAAGACATCCACATAACTATGATTGCACAAATAAATGAGTGTGTGAGTCTGAAATAAGAGCACCAATTTCATATGATTTTTCAACCCAGTGGAGGCAAGGCAGATAATCTGTAATGTGTGTTTACTACCAGTCAAGTGGATTTCAAAGCAGAAATGACACAGCATAGGAATCAATGGTAGGAATTTAATAGTTTCTTGCAGCAGCTGCCACTAAATGTCTAACAACAAGAAAATTGCTCTGTTCTGGCGCAATGATCCGCAAGTAGACACATTTCAGCTCACAGCACCCCATGCTGGCGAGCTGAAATGTGCAAAAAGTGACGCGTTGTGTGCCTAAACAGCATTTTTCAAGTCCATCCAACACTTTGGCCGATCCAGCCAAGATTAAAAAAAAATTGAAAATTATCCTACAATCTCCCATCACTTTAAAAAGGAGAAAAGGTGCCCACTATGAATCCTTAGCCTGCAGTATTTTATTGTTACTTTACTCACCTCTTTAAGGTAAAAGTTATGACCCTTTCAGACCGCACTTTTTACCCGTTATTTTCACGTTTTTTTTTACCGTTTTAAAACGGTAATTTGTGCAGTCTGAAAGGTGCAGAGTGAATTTACAGGTTCTATTGAACTGGTAATTCTAAACGGTAATAAAGCAGGGTCCTACCAGTTTCAGACCCGTTTTCTTTCATCCACTGTTTTCTATGGGTTAAAACGGGTTCAGTGTTGTGAAGGAACAAAAACTGCATTGAAACACCGTTTCAGGACAAAAACTGCACTGAAATACCGTTTCAGGACAAAAACTGCACTGAAATACCGTTTCAGGACAAAAACTGCACTGAAATACCGTTTAAAGACATGCTGTGTGAAAGGGGTTTTAGCTGGCAGACCCGTTTTTAGAAACGTTTTAAAATACCTGGTCAAAGCCAGTTTTGCGGTCTGAAAGCAGCATTAGTGGGAATATTTAGTTTATCTATAATGTATATATTTTAGTAGCGCAGGGTTTGATTTGGATTTTGTATACATAAATCTCTGAAGCAAAATCTTTCTCTATTTCGACAAACCATGTGCACTGCAGGTGGGGCGAATGTAATGTGCAGAGAGAGTGGAGTTGTTGTTTTTTTCTGATTTTGTTTTACACTGCAATTTCTATTTCAGTTTGCACACACCCCACCCAAATCTAAAGGTCCAAACACACTGGGCGATTTTACCCAGCTTGTATGCTGATCAATGATGGAGAAAACGACATGCCTGAAAAATGCTTTATTACATAAATACTGGGTGGTATTCGCCGGTTTTTGCGATTTTCCCGAGAGTGGATGACTTTCCATAGCAGGACTCTATGTAAAGCTATCCACCCTTCGCTCATCTGCTGGTAATACCAGCAGAACAACAGCCGGGCAGGTAATGATGCGGGAGCTTATTACTGCCTCATACACATCACATCACAAGAGATTGATTAATAAAATGGAGAACCTAGGATTGGGTGAAAATATCTGCAGATGGGTAGGGAATTGGCTATGTAATAGAGAACAAAGAGTGGTTGTGAATGGTGCCATATCAGATATGATACCGGTACTAAGTGGAGTGCCCCAGGGTTCGGTTTTGGGGCCCATTTTGTTTAACATTTTTATTAACGATATTGGGATAGGGTTACTCAGCAATGTATCCATCTTTGCGGACGATACAAAACTTAGCAAAGTCATCAAATCATCAGAAGATGTCACCATGCTTCAAAATGATCTTGCAATTCTAGATGAGTGGGCAAAAAAATGGAAGATGAGGTTCAATGTAGATAAATGTAAGGTTATGCACCTTGGGAGACACAACCAGTGTGCAAGTTACAACCTTAGCGGAGAGGAACTGGGTAATTCCATACTTGAAAAGGATCTAGGAGTCCAAATAGACAGCAAACTGGGATGTAGTGCCCATTGTAATGTAGCTACAAAAAAGGCCAACAAAATTCTGGCATGTATTAAGAGGGGAATGGAAACTAGGGACTCAAGGGTAATTATGCCACTATATAAAGCATTGGTGAGACCTCACCTCGAGTACGGAGTACAGTTCTGGGCCCCACACTATAAAAAGGACATCATAGAATTAGAAAAAGTCCAAAGGCGAGCATCAAAGCTTATTAGGGGAATGGAGAATTTAAGCTACGGGGAGAGATTAAGCAATTTGGGACTATTTACATTAGAAAAGAGACGTTTAAGGGGGGACATGCTCAACATGTACAAGTATATCAAGGGCCAATATAAGGAACTGTCACACACCCTCTTTTCTACTAGAAAGGAATCTAGGACACGAGGGCATGAGTATAGATTAGAAGAAAAAAGATTTCATTCAGCTAGTAGAAAGAATTTCTTTACGGTCAGAACAGTCAAACTCTGGAACTCTCTTCCCAGAGAGGTGGTAACGGCTGGCTCATTAAATGCGTTCAAGGCAAAGTTGGACAAACATTTACTGGAGAAAAACATCCATGGGTACAAATAAGAAATATAATTTGTCTGTAAAATACCAGAACCTACCAAATCGGCAATGGATATCTATACCAGGTTGAACTAGATGGACGCAAGTCTTTTTTCAGCCTTACCTACTATGTAACTATGTAACATTGGGCGGCTTTTGAGCTGAAAGCAGCTCAAACAAGTAAACCCAGTGTGTATGTGCCTTTACTCTGCACATGTTACATTATCCCCACCTGCAGTGCACACGGCTTTGCCTACTAGAGCAATATTTTGCTTTTAAAATCCTTACTGAATAACCCTCATTGGCATCTGAATTATTATTATTTTATGCAAATGAAACAAGTAGAACCCAGCCCATAACAACTATATGCATATTTCTGTCTTACTCATGTAACCCAATGCTATCTCTTCAAATATGGACATACAACAGCCCTTTTTAACTCTGATTTAACGCATCTCGATGGGGTTAATTCAATTACACACAGCAGATGCCTCCATAAGTGCAGCTATATGCACCAGAGGGCGGTGTACTGAAAGCCACGTCCAAGGTAAGAGCAGGCCAAGAGTAGGTGTAGTAGTCGGACTTCTGACAGCATTTGCACAACGTTTATAGAGGCAACATGTCCGCCATAAACTGACCACTTCCAATCAGCAAAGCTGAGAAGACGACAAACTTCTTTGAGCTGTAATTCTTATCATCTCTACTTAAAACAAAATAATGAGACCCAGAGTCAAGTGGAGTTAGCGTTTAACTGCAATACCTGAATCACCTAGGTGCAAGCACTTCCCACCTGAAAGCAATAATCATTAAAAAGTGCACTTAGGTAAAATAAACAGAAACACTGGCTGCGGCCTGCATGCAACTTAACACAAGCAGTGGAAATATAAAATGTTTTTGCCACCATACATTCAGTGGCCATTTTATAATCTACACCTTTCAAGTTTAGTGTAGGACCACCATTTGCCTACAGAACCGCCAGATTTCTCTAGCGTGTATTCAGCAAAGTGTTGGAAAAGCCTGTGGAGAATCTGGTCCATGGAGACATGATAGCATCACATAGCTGCATCCACCTTAACTTTAGTTAACTTCTTTATATTTGGCCTTTTGGAGTTGCCTATCTGGTCTCGAGCACATATTTTTAGGGACTCTCTTCGAGGCTAATCTAATCCACCACTGCAGCTACTACACAATCATACAGTTTATTTCCAATTCCACTACAGCACAGAGGTATGCTTGGTTATATGACTTTCTATCACCTTCCTATTAGCTTGAACCAGTCCAGCCATTCAATAATGCACTAATGCATGGGCACATTGTAGAAATTTGTTTTAGGCGGCAATTATCATGCTTGCCACATATAATTAGACATGGTTTAGCTGCATATAGACCCTTATTCTGGTTCACTCGCAAAGGAAAATTCCTTTTCAAATAAACATAATGGGCCATCTAAAATCTGGGTGCCGGACAGTTTCCCGACAGTCGGGATTCCTACAATCATTACCCCGACGTCGGGATCCCGACAGTCAAAACCCCAACACTCGGGGTCCCGATGGTCACAGGCTATTCTCCCTTGTGGGGGTCCATGACCCCCACAGAGGGGAAATAGAATAGGTGGCGAGCGTAGCGAGCCACGGTACCCACAGCGTGGATAGCGCAGCAAACCTACAAGGGGCTTTGTTGCGCTTGCCCCGCTGTCTGAGTCCGGCCAGTCGGGATACCGACGTCGGGCTAATGACTGTCGGGATCCCCACTGTCGGGACCATATACCACATCCCTAAAATCCTGTTTAAGACCCCCAAACCCTAGAGGTTTATAACATTTAGAGGGATTTCAATTGTTCTGTGTTTCCAAAACGTAATGGGCTTCCATCGTGACAATGCAATGGTGTCCTTTTCTTCCCCCATAGGGTGTGAGTTTTGTGCGCACATGCCCATAAGTACCGAGTTTAGGCACAGAAAGCCCCAACGCATCTAAAGTACAAGTGCCAAGAGAATCGACTTATTGCACATATCAGCTTGCCAACTTTAAGTGGCAAAATAAAAAATGTAACATTTTGGCACAGTTGCACAGACATTTTAGGGTGCAACAAGTTTCTAATATGCAAACCATATTTTTCTGAAGAAAGTACACAATGAGGTCTGCTCAGCCAGCATAACACTGATAAAGAAGTGTACCTGTCACACCATTGGTAAGAATCCTTATATTTGACAGCAGAACGAAAATAGAAAACCCTAGTAAGGACCAAGGGCCTAATTCACAGGCCGGGTTATTATTGATAGAATGTGCATTCATACATGCGCCATGCCATCCTGTTACTTTTTTGTTTGTTTTTTTGCTGGTCATATGCAAATTGATTGACATGGAGCCGGTGTTCGAGTGTGGTAATGGCCATTTCCTGATAGTGTCAGAGAAAACGCAAGAGTGCCAAGGAGTCTTAGGGGAAGGCGTGTGACATCAGCACCGGCCTCGCTACAATCAGCTGCACAAACTGAACACAATGGAGAAATTATTCAATTGTGAGCGGCTTGTGAATGGATTTACAGCTATTCGCCGACCCAACTAATTTTCGCAAGCCGTGCTAAGTTATTTGCAGGCTTGCAAAGGACGGGATTTCACTGTGGCGGGGCGGAGTATACATGATCACGGGACCCCAAACACTAGCAGCCCAGCGATCAGGTCTGAATTAGACCCCGTCTAGACAGCGCAGTTAATTGGCCTGATTTAATCAGCACAGTTCTATTAATGTTGCACAGAAATCTAGTTGTGAGAACTGCAAGAATATTTGAAGGGTTACAAAATAATTTACTAGACATAGTTGGTTGTCACAGTAACATTAGCGTCTACAACAGCCTTAAGAGGCCTAGACCTATCTCAAGCACCATTTCTTCTTCATGTAAACAAGGCATGTCCAACCTGCGGCCCTCCAGCTGTTGTGAAACTACACATCCCAGCATGCCTTGCAATTGTTTTAGCATTCCCTAATGGCAATACTATGGCAAGGCATGCTGGGATGAATAGTTTCACAACAGCTGGAGGGCCGCAGGTTGGACATGCCTGATCTAAACTCTATAAGCTCTTGAGCACACTTTTTGTATTAAGGAAGAAGTTCCAAACATTCTTGAATCATGGTGCCCTAGTGTATCAGCTATTTTTTGTTTTTTTTTACGACACCACTACGATAAAAAGATTATTATTGATAAATTTTGGGGAAATAAATATTATATTAAGTAAATTTGCCTACCTGCCATCCTTAGATTCGATTATGAGGTGGTGTACATAGTTGTGTTTCTGACAGTCCATACTGTATGTTTCATGATTGGCAGCCACCAGCCCTGGTTTTGCATATCTCTTGGACCATAAATTTGATTTGGTCATGGATCACCAATCCGAGGTACCACTGCAAGAGACTTGCAGCACCCCAGGGTGCCTAGGAACACAATTTGGGAACCACTGCAACCAATATTCATGGCAGCCCGTAGGAACGGGGTGGGGAAGCTCAGGCCCGCCCCCGTAGCTGGTCTGAGTGCCCCGCCCACCTGCCCGGTGCCTTTGCCGGGAGTCAAGTACAGGGAAATTCTCGCGAGAGCTTCGTAGTTCTTATGAGATTCCTCTTAATCAACAGCAGCCAGAGACTGTCAGTCCTATTCAGCGGCAGCCGCCTGAGCGTGGGAAGGCTGCAGCAGGACAATTTGTAAGAGAAATTTTTACATACGGCCCCCCAAGGATTTTTCCCCATACAAACGGACATTGGCACAAAAAGGTTCCCCACTCCTGCTGTAGGATCTGTAACGGCGATGCAAGGTACACAGGAACACGCCTCACATCGCAATTGCAGGTAAATGACATGCGATGTGTCACTTTTTATACGATCCGTCGCATCAGTGTGGCGGAATCACATAAAAAAGGGACCTTATCACACTAGTAGATGGGGGTCTTTACAGTCGAATGTTTACAAATTGTTAGGTATAAAACCAATGTATTACATAATTAACTTAACTGTGAGAGATAGTACACATTGCAGTAACAACAGCAACTTGTGGGATCATATAGGCCCTTATTCTGATCTGTGCGGAAATTCCCGCATTCTTACGGAGCGGTCCGCACGCCACGGTGTTTTGCCGCGTGCGGCCATCGTCCGTAGAAACGCCCACGTGTCCTCCGCATTCGGACGGACTCACTCTTTAAGAACAGGGCGTGTTTACGGACGACATACAAACCATGCGTGTGCGGGAGAAACACTCCGATTCGGCACGGTATTACAGAGTATTACAGAGTATGCTCGGGAATACCGCATCCGACCGGGAGCCAAGCGGTGCTACCGCACGTAAGCGGAGTATTTACGCCAAACAACCCACTATGAAGTATCTTCTGCAAGACATCACATGACCCACTTATTCAATTACCTACCCTCATAAAAAACTGCTTATTTGGAAATGGAATCAATTAGATTCCAATATATCCTTACAAGCATGCCTAACACATGCATTGCACACATTAACCCTTACAGCAATTGAAGTGCAATGGTTTCAATTAAAGCACTGACAAGCGTCCTATTAGTGAGTAATGAGTAAAGGAGTCGATTCTATTGGGTTCAGGTGTTAATGCTTGTAGTCATTAGGCGTACGTTCGCCTACCGCATGAACGAGTGGTGTCCGCAAAGCAATAGTACACTTGTGGACACCGCACATTTCAGCCCTTTTTGCTCGCGTGCATTCGGAGTGGTTTCCGAATGTACGCCCCCCAACATAAGTGTACTCCCCCGTGTCCGCCCATGTTTCCGCCCCGTTTTGCCCACTTTGAAACTACGCCCATGTGTCATTCCGCATGACGCCCATAATACGCCCCTATTTCCCGACTGATTGCGGGGACCAGTTTTGGACGGGCTTTGTCCGAACTGGTACCGAGTCAAGGCGTGGCACATGCGCGTAGCGTTCTCCACGCATGCGCAGACGCCGTAAAGACGCTATCCGTAAGAACGCGGTAAAGTCCGCATCAATCAGAATAAGGGCCATAGTATGCACAGGATTTAACATCGGATCCATTTAATCATGATATTCCAAATGAACAAAGACTAATTGTTTATGAGCCACATATGAGATGTAATAATGAATTCTTCAGCACTGGAAATCAGCGATGGTACAAACATAATGGAAATAAAGATAAAGTAATCACTGAATCATCTAACCACAGAATCAGCATGCTAGATAGACAGATAATTGAGTGGGGCAGTTCTAACAAAATAAAGAATTCAAATGTGTTTTGCTTGACCAACCTGGTTTTGCCTTGTAAATGCTTGTAACATGCAGGCATTCTCGACAAACGTCCAACACCACCAGCAACCTGGACCCTATTACATTTACCCATAATACATCTGCGTTTTACCCATTTTTGCAGCACATATCTTTGGAGTCTTTCAGCCAGTGACCACTTATCTATATACAGTAATGTGGATTTAGCTGTGTTGCTACATCATGCATTGAAAATACGGGATACGGTCAGTAGGTCGACAAGCATTAGGTTGACATGACTGAATGTCGACAGGGTCATTAGGTCGACACACATTAGGTTGACATGGGGAAGGTTGACAGTCAAAAGGTTGACATGGGCTTTTCCACTTTTTTTTTAGCTGACATGTGCCGACAGGCGGTATTTTATGCCCTACCATCCACTAAGGCGTGGTGGGAGAATAAATTAGTGTGCCCAAAGCGCAGCAAGCAATGCGAGTGGACGTGGTGCTACGTGTCAACGTCTATGTCGTCTAATTCGGGACAAAAAAATTGGAACAACTCCATGTCGAGCTAACCCATGTCTACCTTCAGTCATGTCGACCTTCCTGCATGTCGACCTAATGGTGTTGACCTAATTCATGCCGACCTAGTTGCTGTCTATCCTATAGTCCATACCCGGAAAACGTTATTTTCTAGATTTTAGTTTCTTCCCAAAGCAATGTACTGTTGTAGGACCAAGGGAAGCACATAATATTCTAGCAGGTGTTACTGCCCCATGGCTAGACCTTAACTATAAAAGTGGTATGTATAAAATAACCACCTAGAAGCTAAATAGAACGGCCTAGGCAATGTTACCCTGGTGTGTTATTCATTAGCTGGGTAACTATTCCTACATTTTTTCATATAACTGAAATACTCAGACATGACCTTGATAAATGTATACAGATGTGGGCCTAAAAATTACACCACATGCAACTTTCATAATACATGAATGTGCCATTTCAAATCACTTTATATAGAACTGGGTTTTGGTCAGCCTGTAACAGTAAATCTACGCTAAAACCTTTCACTGGCACCAGAATATATGAAAAACAGGTAATAAGTCTAACCCATTGGGCACCAAACCCTACCCACTAGCAACAGCATTTGCATCGCAGCCTGATTTATCAAACATTGCTTATTTTAGTTCTTAAAATCACAGGTGAATATTTTGTGTTCAATGGACTGTCCTTCATTATCCCATCCCCAATTAAATGTTATTATCTGCCGTTAGGAACAGAAATTAAAGCACACATAATTAAAACCCCCCAAAAAAAACAAAAAACATAAATTATACATTATAGCAGTTTTAGGGCGGGATGTATTAAAATACATTGCCGTCCGCCCGACACCCTTCGCCGTCCGCCTGCCGCGATGCCAGCGCATATGTACTAACATATGCGGCTGGCATCGTGGTGCGGTGACGGAGACCCCCCGCGATACCTGTACTGTGGTGTGCGGGGGGTCTCCGTCATCTCCCTGCCGCCTGCTTCTCCACTCACGCCGGGGACAGCTAAGCAGGCTGTTCCCGGCGCCTCCTCCTCCCCCTGCAGCCGGAAGGACGTCCGGCTGCCTTGCTAGGGGGAGGAGGGGTTTACCTTCCGGGGTCCAGGAGGACCTGCAAAAAGGTAAACTGGAGGGAGGGGGAGAGGGGGGGTCATGGCAGAGGCAGCGAAAAGAAGCCCTAAAGGTGGCTATACCCTACTATGCGGTAACGGTGCGGCCGGGTTTTAATACATAGGAAAATGGAGTAAAACAGGGGTTTTACCGCATTTTCAGCTTAATACATCTCGCCTTTAGTGTTGATTATACAATTATTATTTTTTGCAATTTCTCTTCTCTTTCCATATATTTTAGTAAAAACAGATCATGTTAATGGGATATGGTCATTGGGTCACCAGCAAGTTGTTACAGTCATTAGGTCGACGTGCATTTAGGTCGTCATGAGTCTAGGTCGACATGGTCATTCGGTCGACAAGGGTTTTTTCACTGTTTTTTGAGCCGACATGTGCCAACAGGCGGTATTTCATGCCCTACCATCCAATAGGGTGCGGGTGGAGAATAAAATAGTGTGCCGAGTGAAGCGAGGCCCAAGTCCGAAGCATGGTGAACGCAGCGAGCCATGCGAGGGGACGCGGTGCACTCCATGTGGACTGTGTCAACATTCGGGTCAAAAAACAGTGAAAAACCCCATGTAGACCATTTGACTGTTGACCTAATAACCCCGTCGACCTTTTGGCCCTGTCGACCTAGACACGTGTCGACCTAATGACTGTCTAACAACTTACTGGTGACCAACTGATCCACACCCATGTCAATATTCCGTAATCTACTGTATAATACTTTCAAAGCTGTCAAGGTGCGTACACACGGGTGCAATTTCAGCACATATCGCTGGGAATATGGTCGCAGCGATGAATTGCCGGGTGCGCGCTCCCGTGTGCAGCCCCTGATGGTCGCTGGTCGCAGGAGCTTGCTCCTGCGATCAGCTATTTCCCTGCCTCTTCCCCCGGCAGAGTCTCCTGATTATCAGTGACCATCTCTGGTCGCAGATGAACAGGAGAGACACTCAGCAATATATTGCTCAGCAATATATCTCCCCCGTGTGTATGGGGCATTACACAGGGTGAGGCAGATTTTAAAGGGCAACATAAAAGTCTTGGTAACGGATATTCATGTGCATGGAATACAGATTAATAACAATAATGGGGCCAACACACGTAGCGATTTTTGCATATTTTCTAGGTGATCTGACTAGATCGCTTAGAAATGAGCACAAATCGCTTTCTGTGTAGGGCCCATAGCGATGCATGGTCCTGTGCATCACTATGGCCGGGCTACTAGATATTTCAAGCATGCTTGAAACATCTAGTCATCACCCGAGTTCTCTCTATTGAGAACATGGGCAGTGACAGATCGCTCAGCACACATCACTGGTGCAACACTGTGATCTGACCGATGCTAGATCACTCTGCACAAAGCTCCCATCGCCCCGTGTGTAGGCCCCATTCGTTTTGAATACAATGTTTCTTGGTGTATAGCAGCCTTAGGCTCATTAATGGTTCTTGGTCGATTAGTAGACCTCCGCTGTTAGATGGCCCCATTGGCTGTCTAGAGACCCTTCATTAAGCAGATGACGGTTTTCCACCTAGTAACGAAAATGTTTTATCTTGGAGTTGTTTTTTTTGCCTCATCCTGTATTAGGTTAGGTTACACAAGCAATTCTGGCAACTAGCTGGTCGCAAAGGAGGGTGGAAGTTATCCGATCACAAAAATACAATTTCATTAGATAACAGTCCATACTGTCCCATATTTGGGTGTCCAGCAACTATGGACAACAATGATTAACATACGTTCGGATATATATAGCTCCTAAAATGGTGAACACATTTGGTATGCCTGTTTGGTCAACAGCTAACAACATTAAAGCATCCCCAAAGGATGTGCCAATGTGGCTTCACCACCAAATGGTCAAGCTTCCCAGATTTGCCCACACACATTTATGTATACAGCAGACATAGATCTAAACGGTCAACAAATCAGGCCATGAATCCTGACAGGCAAAGCAGACAAATCATCATTAGTAATAAATATATATATATATATATATATATATATATATATATATATATATATATATATATATATATATATATATATATATATATATATATATATATATATATATATATATGTAATTGTGTGCGGCCCGGCACTCCAACTCAGCGATGCAGCTACCTTGGTGCCCTCAGGATCAGAGATGTAGAGCAGTAAGAACAAACAGCGGCACTCACAGGATTTTCCAAAATATTTGTATTCAAACGTGACCAAAAAACCAACGTTTCGGGGACTAGCCCCTTTGTCAAGGTGTAGGTAGAACCTTCACCTTGACAAAGGGGCTAGTCCCCGAAACGTTGGTTTTTTGGTCACGTTTGAATACAAATATTTTGGAAAATCCTGTGAGTGCCGCTGTTTGTTCTTACTGCTCTATATATATATATATATATATATATATATATATATATATATATATATATATATATATATATATTCTGAAGAAAAAAAGAGCAAAGATTTAGTTGACGAGGTCTATATTTTTTTTCCTAGTGATCCCATGGCATTTTTATCTACAGCCATTATGAATTAGGTCATAAAATCCATTATAAGTGACCCAAAAGTAGTATTCGTCAGCTACATCTATTTGACAAGGACTAATGTAGCAGCAGAGTAACTTATATAAAATACAGTAATTATTTGCAGTATTCAACAGAAAATATGATCTGAATTTCTTAGGATCCCAGGATAGTTTCCACACTGCGCCACCACACAACATATCCACATCGAATGGAGAGGAAGAGGCTCTCCAAAAGTAGTATGCTGGTTCATTGGATGAAATGACTGACACCCAAAATTATCCAAAATAATGTATAATACAACTTTTACATAAAACATAATATTGTACACACATATACTCAAGAAATAGGAAAGATTGAGTGTACCAATGGGCTCCCACTGACATACCAGCAAGACACAAACATGGTTTATTATAGGATTGCTCAAAGACAGGATAGAACAGGAATCCCACAGTGACAGCTGAGCACAGGGTACATCCTTATAGTGCAGCGAATCCCAAACCAGTTTATTCGGCGGACCGGTGGTGGGTATATGAAAATAATATTGGTAATGGCGGGGGAAAAAAAAGTATCCCATTGCAGTGGAGATGAAACGTGTCAACATCACTTTCGGTTCCGACCAATTGAGCTTTTTCTGCAGCACTATCATTATCAGTCTCCTCGTGCTTCACTGTCAGCTTGAAGCACAAGCCCAATTAACAGCTACCAGCTACAGGGCGCATGGCTCCCATCGCCATCAGCGCAACACTATCCTAGCTTTGGTTGCCGAAGTGTAGAACAAAATCCATTCACAGTGAGTTCTGAGGAGGATGCCAGGATGGCCATTGCTTGTTAGGAGACTTGCTTTATAAAGGAATTGCTGCTAACACTGCTGGGAGGCCAGCACGTTTTTATGTCAATTGGTGAATGTACAAGCGTAGTGATATATATTTTAAGAACATTACTACAGAAACAAACTTTTTTTGTATAGAGGGAAAGGTGGGAGGGAATAATGAAAGGAGGTGGTACTCATAAATGAAAAGCCTAATCAAGGGGTATGGGAGAGAACAAAGATTGGGAACCACTGCTATAGGGCAAGCTGCAAACCTATGCAGTGACCAATAGCAAGGCAGCACAGGGTGCATCCCTATGCAGTGTGCCCAGAAATAGGACACCACAGATCGCAACCTTATGCAGTGTGCCCAGTGACAGGGCAGCACATGGGGCATCTCTGCCTAGTGACACTACAGCACAGGGTGCATCCTTATACAGTGTGCCCCGTGACAGGACAGGACAGGTTGCATCCCTATGCAGCGTGCCCAGTGAGAGGGCAGCACAGGGTGCATCCATATGCAGTGTGCCCAATGACAGGGCGCATCCATATACAGTGTGCCCAGTGAGAGGGCAGCACAGGGTGCATCCATATGCAGTGTGCCCAGTGACAGGGCGCATCCATATACAGTGTGCCCAGTGACAGGGCAGCATATGGGGCATCCCTATGCAGTGTGCCCAGTGACAGGACAGCACAGGTTGCATCCCTATGCAGCGTGCCCAGCGAGAGGGCAGCACAGGGTGCATCCATATGCAGTGTGCCCTGTGACAGGGCGCATCCATATACAGTGTACCCAGTGACAGGGCAGCATATGGGGCATCCCTATGCAGTGTGCCCAGTGACAGGGCAGCACAGGGTGCATCCATATACAGTGTACCCAGTGACAGGGCAGCATATGGGGCATCACTATGCAGTGTGCCCAGTGACAGGACAGTACAGGGTGTATCCCTATGCAGTGTGCCCAGTGAGAGGGCAGCACATGGTGCATCCATATGCAGTGTGCCCAGTGACAGGGCACATCCATATATAGTGTGCCCAGTGAGGGCAGCACAGGGTGCATCCATATGCAGTGTGCCCAGTGAGAGGGTGCATCCATATACAGTGTACCCAGTGACAGGGCAGCATATGGGGCATCCCTATGCAGTGTGCCCAGTGACACTACACACAGTGTGCATCCATATACAGTGTGTCTAGTGAGATGGCAGCACATGCTGCAGTCCTATACAGTGTGTGCCCAGTGTAAGGGCAGTACATAGTGCATCCTTATACAGTGTGCCCAGTGACAGGGCAGCACATGGGGCAGTCCTATACAGTGCGCCCAGTGACAGGACAACCCAAGACTCCCTAGGTGCATCCCATTTTAGTGTACAGTGATGGGCAGCACTAGGCTCAGCAAGGGTGCAGTATACCTATGTAATGCACAGTGACAGGCGCACAGGGAGCATCCCTATGAAAATGCTGTGACAAGGCAGCACAGGGCTCACCCTAAACCGCAGCACCCCTATGTAGTGCGCGATGACAGGACAGCACCCTATGAGCGCACAGTGACAGCCTGGCTGGCTGGCAGCAGAGGATGGCGAGGAGACAGCAGCAGTAGCGCATGCGCAGTGAGGCGCCGGTGGACAGTACACGGCAGGAAGAGCTGGCAGTGCCAGACAATGGGAGAGCAGAAACCCCGGACCATCCTCCCCTTCACCATCACTCACCGACACGCAGGGGCTGGAGGTCGTGCTGGGGGTAGGGGATCGCTGCACGGTAACCAGAGCCATCTAGTAGCGGGAGCAGCACTGTAGCGGCGGCCGGGCTGTCATTATCATCCCATGGAACACTGGTGGCAATCCGGGGATCACGGCCGGACAGCAGATCAGGGACAGGTGTCCGGGGAAGGTTACTCCTGCGGGCTACGGCAGAAACCCCCTAACACCCGCCGCCCGTCTACAAACACTGAGAGCGGAGGCAGCAGCGGCGGCGGTGTGCTGGGAGCGGGAATGCGCATGTGCGCACTGGCAGCCGTCACTTGGCCACACCCGTTCAACCCTTCCGGCGCTGGGTCCGCGGGTTACACTCTACCGGAGCCGCGCTCCTGCTGCACAGCCGAGCTCCCGGTGCCCGGCATGAGCCCGGCAACCTGCGCGTCCCCGGCTGCCAGCCTGTCACCCGCGTGTATGACATTGTCTGCCGCGGCCGTGCGGGCAGGAAAGGGTGCTTAACCCTGTCGCTGCCGCGGTCGTGCCAGCGCTGAGTGTCACATTGATTACTGTCATTATTGTTATTATAGTACACAATACTGTATGTGTGGGTCACATCCATGCCCTGGGAATAGGGCACCGGCTGTAGCCGCACAGATGGGAATGGGAGCAGTACAGGGCAGGCAGCAACGGGTTGGAATCATTTGGTCTACAGCATGATGGTCGACATGATTCTAGGTTGACATGGTTATATAGGTTGAAAGGTCGTTAGTTCGACAGGTCATTCGTTCGACAATGTCTAGATCGACAGTCAAAGGTCGACATGAGGTTTTTCACTGTTTTTTTTACCTGAATGTTAACACAGTCGACATGGACACAGTTTAAAGTGCACCGCATCCCTGCGCTCGCAATGCATCAGGCACGGTGCCTCGCTACGCTCTGCACTATTTTATTCTCTCACCACGCCCTAGTGGATGGCAAGGCATGAAATACCGCCTGTTGGCACATGTCGGCTCAAAAAACTGTGAAAAATCCCATGTCGAACTTTTGACTGTCGATCTAGACATTGTCGAACTGATGACCTTTTGACCTAGAACCATGTCGACCTTTCCCCATGTTGACCTTTTCCCATGTCTACCTAATGACTGTCGACCATCATGCTGTAGACCAAATGACCGCATCCCGGCAGCGACATACACAATACACAGCTGTACATCCATATCAGTGCATCCATCATAATAACGCAGATACAGGCATACACAATTCCTCAGCAGGTCTCTGACAGGACTCAACTAATTGGGAACAATACTGTAAATATTCACTGCCGTGATAAAAAAAAAAAAACAGCGTATATTTTTATAAATGTGCTAGAAATTAATAATAGTTTTTAATGGACAAGACTGTTTTCGGTACTTCCTCACCTTTGTGCCCACGACAAAACCATGTGCACTGCAGGCAGATGTAACGTGCAGAGAGAGTTAGATTTGTGGGGAGTTTGTACTTCAAACTAATATCTATATTGCAGTGTAAAAATAAAGCAGCCAGTATTTACCCTGCACAGAAACAAAACAACTCACCCATCTAACTCTCTCTCTGCAAATGTTACAGCTACCACCCCCACCCCAGAGGCGTAACTAGATATTTGTAGGCCCCATAGCAAAAGTTTGTAAGGGCCCCCTGTTTAGCAACTGACGGTGATAAATGTATGCAAAACATATTAGTTTGACAGCAAAGATGGGCCCCCTTCAGCTCTGGGCCCCATAGCAGCTGCACCCCCTGCACCTATGGTAGTTACGCCCCTGCCCCACCCCCCGCCCGCAGTGCACATGGTTTTGTCCATTAGAGAGAAAATTTGCTTCTGCGAGTGAACCAGAATCAGGCCCACTACCTGTTAGGCTGTCATTAGTCAGGCTTTTGTTCCCAACACTCCACAGAGACTGTAATAAGCTCAATGTTCAATCAATTTATCACTGCTAAATCTAAAGGCTATTACTCACTTCTAGGGTGCCCAACCCTGGGATCGGCGGGATCCCGGGATTTGGCCCCAAAATCACCGGGATTTCAATCCCGGGATTGGTTGTTCCAATCCCGGGATTTCGGGATTAGACGGCGCATGCGCCGTCTAATGTTGGGCAGCGTCTGAGCTCCTACTCAGATGTTGCCCGGCTTCTTCCGACATGCCGTGCGGCTCTGCGTAGCGTGACACAATGTCATAGTCACGCTGTGCAGGCCATTTACTTTTACTTTGGTCACACAGCTCAGCTTGTTCCCTGTTTACAGCCTCATAAATCCTGCCACAACTCCCAGATCCCGACTGCACTGGCCCAGGTATGAAAATATGCGGATGGCCGGGGCATTTTTTTAAAATAGGGAAGCCAATCCCGGGAATACCGGGATTGAGCATTTTTCAATCCCGGGATTGAAAAAATGCCCCGGGATTGGCATCCCTACTCACTTCTATTTCTCTTGTATCTTTCTGCTGCATTTGAAATGTTGAACACTCACTTCACAGCTCTATTCATAAAGCAGTGAAAGCCTTGTTTCACAGATAACAGGTCTTTTCACCTCTGTGTCCTGTTTAGAGAAGTGGTTTATGTGGAGAAATTCAAGATTGCTTCAGCGGTTCCTCTAAATAGAGTAAAATAATTTCCTAGTACAATAGTATTTAGTTTTTGATTTAGAGAAGAATGGAAGCATTTTGTTTCTGTTTAACTTGTAGATTTCATTTTACCATCAAGAAATGGTTAAAATGTGCCGGAGCGTGCTTTGTTTGGGGAAGAGGCGTTGTGAAGGTCACCGTTCCTTCTCCATCACTTGTGTCCAGCTTCTTCACTATCACTTGTTTCCAGTTCCTTCTCCATCACTTGTTTCCAGTTCCTTCTCCATCACTTGTGCCCAGAATCAGGCCCCAAATCTGTATCCACGCCCTGTTACATACATGTAAGACACGTTTCCAGAATATGCTCATATTTCCTGTATTGTCCTACATGACACTCTTACCTCTTTGCCTATTAAAAGTGACATTTTATTGCAGTGTTTCTTACCATATGTAAAGCACTACAAAATATATGTGGCCATATGTAATAGCATCCAAGATCGCTGGAGGTGCAGGATTACAGCCAAACTCGTTTCTTTTGAAGCGACAGTCATTTACAACAACCAAGCCTTGTTACATAGTTACATAGTAGGTAAGGCTGAAAAAAGACTTGCGTCCATCCAGTTCAACCTGGTATAGATTATCCTATAACTGATTTGGTATCCATTTTACAGACAGAGTCTATTTCTTATTTGTACCCATGGACGTCTTTGTCCTGTAGATGTTTATCCAACTTAGCCTTGAATGCATTTAATGAGCCAGCCGCCACCACCTCGCCGGGAAGAGAGTTCCACAGTTTGACTGTTCTGACCGTAAAGAAATTCTTTCTACTAGCTGAATGAAATCTTTTTTCTTCTAATTTATACTCATGCCCTCGTGTCCTAGATTCCTTTCTAGCAGAAAAGAGGGTGTGTGACAGTTCCTTATATTGGCCCTTGATATACTTGTACATGTTGAGCATGTCCCCCCTTAAACGTCTCTTTTCCAATGTAAAAAGTCCCAAATTTCTTAATCTCTCCTCATAGCTTAAATTCTCCATTCCCCTAATAAGCTTTGTTGCTCGCCTTTGGATTTTTTCTAATTCTATGATGTCCTTTTTGTAGTGCGGGGCCCAGAACTGCACTCCGTACTCGAGGTGAGGTCTCACCAATGCTTTATACAGTGGCATAATTACCCTTGAGTCCCTAGTTACCATTCCCCTCTTAATACATGCCAGAATTTTGTTGGCCTTTTTTGTAGCTACATTACAATGGGCACTACATCCCAGTTTGTTGTCTATTTGGACTCCTAGATCCTTTTCAAGTATGGAATTACCCAGTTCCTCTCCACTAAGGTTTTAAGTTGCACACTGGTGGTGTCTCCCAAGGTGCATAACCTTACATTTATCTACATTGAACCTCATCTTCCATTTTTTTACCCACTCGTCTAGAATTTCGAGATCATTTTGAAGCATGGTGACATCTTCTAATGATTTGATGACTTTGCTAAGTTTTGTATCATCCGCAAAGATGGATACATTGCTGAGTAACCCTATCCCAATATCGTTAATAAAAATGTTAAACAGAATGGGCCCCAAAACCGAACCCTGGGGCACTCCACTTAGTACCAGTACCGTATCTGATACGGCACTATTCACCACCACTCTTTGTTCTCTATTACATAGCCAATTCCCTACCCATCTGCAGATATTTTCACCCAATCCTAGATTCTCCATTTTATTAATCAATCTCTTGTGTGGGACAGTATCAAATGCTTTAGCGAAATCTAGGAAAATCACATCTATAGCATTTCCATTATCAAGGTTTTTGCTAACCTCTTCATAGAACCCTAGTAGATTAGTTTGGCATGAACGATTTTTCACGAACCCGTGTTGGTTAGTACTGAGTAGACGGTGATGGTCTAAATATTTCTGGATACCATCCCTTAAAAATTCTTCAAATAATTTACCCACAATTGATGTTAAACTAACGGGTCTGTAATTAGCTGGATCTTCCTTTTTTCCTTTTTTGAATATTGGCACTACCTCTGCTATTCTCCAATCTTTTGGTACTATACCTGACGATAATGACTTGCTAAAGATATATTGTAGGGGGGTAGCTAGTTCGTCCCTTAATTCCATTAATACCCTCGGATGAATCCCATCTGGCCCTGGTGATTTATTTGTTTTGAGTTTGCTTAGCCTCAATATTATTTCCTTCGGCGTGAAATCCACAATGAGATCTTGTAATTGATACGCCACAAATATGTGCAGATCTGATGTGCGTACGCCTTTGGCGAGTATTACACTCACTTGGCTTTTGCACGGGGAGGGAAGGGGCGGAAAGGGGGCTGGGGCAAAGGAACTTCCAGCGTTTTATGGGCGTTCACATGTGAATGGGGTGTGAACAGACCAAAATGCAGGATCATACCCACACGGAACCGTTTCAAAGTCTCGATGCGACCCTGCATTTTGCGATGTGAAAGGGGTATAAGTTTCTCAAGATCACCCAAGTACATATGATTCCTATCAGTACATGTGACGTTCTCTCTAGAACATAATCATGTGTATAACTACTCACCAGATGGCAAACATCATGCATAAAATTGTGAATGTAAAAATACTATATAGCTGTTACGCACTGGAAACCTAGCATGTTTATATGTGGCATACCTTGTTTTATGGAACATTGACAATTTATGGATGTCATCCCAAGAAAACATGTGGGATGTGTTGGCTACTAAGTACCCAAGCATGTCATGGAACTCAGAGCTCGGTTAAGACCTGATCGCACGGCTGTGAATTTGCACAGCGGGCGATTATCGATACACTGCACATGCGTACGGGTCACAGTTGGCATGCACAAGGCCGTCCTGTGATGAACTGCAACTAGTTCTGTTCACTGGCCGCTATCACCATCCCCAAACGGTTACAGATTGTTAATCAGCTGATGTTTGTAGCCATACTACAGCCAAAGTCGCAGGACCCACACTACACATGCGCAGCACGGGTCCGGCGCATGCACAATGTACCAACCATCGGTACATTGCATCCATCTTCAGTTTGCAACCGGACCTGAATCCTCCTCATAGATTGTAGGGTCAGTTCATGTCGACTGTCATTTGATAAAATCCTGTTCATTTTTTTTATCACTGGCCATACGCAAGTTGATTGACAGAAAAGACGACGTTTGGGGTTGGTAAATGGCTATTTTCTGGAAGGAAGTGTCAGGGAAATGCAGGTGTGCCCAGGTATTTGAGGAGAAGGTGTGTGATGTCAGCTCCGGTCCTGATCCGGTCCTTGCCGCTAATTGCCAATCCAGCTAGGCCATGCTAGCAATTTGTAGGCTTGCACAGGGCGGGATTTCACTCTGGCTGGGCGGAGTATAGCCGATTGCTGGTCTCTGCAATTTAGCAGACAGCAGCGATCAGGTCTGAATAACCCCAATATATGTATGTAGATAATTGACATAACACAAATACCATAATCAATTAACAATTTTTCATTTTTAAGCAAACATATTACAACATTAGGTGTGGCTAGCAATTGTTACTACTTGTTTGTGACTATTTATCAATTATTAGGTTGTAGACTCGATAATTGGAGAATCATATCACCGCTTGCGACATATTAATCTGAAATAAAGGATCATGGCAATGTATAAAAAAAATGCCCTCAGGGACAGGAGCTCCATAAAGATCCTATCCATGTTGTGAATAAGAAAAGATCTATCGCTGATGCTATTGCATCACTTCCTGTTTGGGTCCCTACGGCATGACCACACACGTGCAGGCGGTCATTGCAGGGAGAAATCCTACAAAACCCATTCCAGT
The DNA here is from genome assembly GCF_055691185.1 of Crinia signifera. Taxonomy (NCBI): domain Eukaryota; kingdom Metazoa; phylum Chordata; class Amphibia; order Anura; family Myobatrachidae; genus Crinia; species Crinia signifera. Next base: position 68,339,091 of record NC_139218.1, read on the forward strand.
AATTTGTGCAAAATTTTCAGTGAAACATCCATCATAAAAACCTAAAATGGGTGACTATACGTACATTTGAGAAAAATAATATTTGCAGGTACCCCCCAAAAAACAAGAGTTTTCAGAGATATCATGCCTATCTTAATTGATAAATAGCCCTTATTCTATGTTTGTGTAAAGTACTTATTATAGTGTAATTTACTAGGGCATATAATAGTGTACAGACCATGCAGTCATTTTTCCATTAAAGTCATTTTATGGCAAGTAGCCTATCTCCAGCTTCCTAATGAATCAGGAGCATCTGCGCTATCAGTGCATTAGTAAATAGACCTATCTATTTCGATTAAGGCTATCTGACATAATGTTAGAAATCACTTTCTTTAATCACAGCCCTAGGGATACTTTCATGTGGAGTACATTTAAAAATTGGTTTGGTATAGATCAGTTTCTAGATGCGATAACACCAATGCAAGCTGGGCAGCAGATACTCTGCTAGGGAAAGCTCGCCCTCTACAGGTACATACTGTAGTAACAACAATATTTTAGCTATGCAGTAATACTGCTTTTACACTGAAAGGATCTGACCTGGTATTAGGAACACGGTTCCAATCAGGGTCAGATTTACCACATTTACACTGCAGTACCGACCCAAGATATTTCCAGGTCGGCTCTGTTCACAGTGCACACAGTTGCAGCATCTTGAAGGCTGGGGCTTGGCGATTATGTATTTTTCAAGCATCAGGAAATCCATGTTTGTGACCCCCTGCAGCACCTACGTTATGCTGGAGGCAAGCCCAGCACTCGGAAAAGCTACTGAGCTCCCCTCAGCCTCCGTCTGCCCCATCACCGCTGTCGTGGCCACCTAGGAGGGGACAGAGGAGGCGACACCTTGCCACAGCCACTGTCTGCATAGTACAGCAGACAGCAGCGGAGGATGCATGCGCCCTGCCCCAACCTCCAGACTGAACGCAGGGTGCCTGATTAAAAGATCCAAGTGCCCAAGGCTAATATACATGTAGCTTCTCTTGTAATGGTGTTCACGTGTTTGGGCTCTCAGGGACTTGCCAGTCATACTGCCCATGTGCATGTAACAAAGGTTATACTACTGGCATGTAGGATCTAATGCTTGTGGCATGGGAAAGAGACTTTGACTTTAGGCTGCCCAGCTGGCACTGTAGCACAATGTACATAAAGTAATGGTACCATCAGTATTTGACATTGGCACATCCATTTGGCAGTCACAGTTATAAGTTTACCCCCCCCCCCCCCCCCCCACAGTACATTGGACAGTTGATAGCTAAAAATCACAGAATAAATTGGCCTTCATTTTATTCCTCTGCTGTCACCTGCAAGGTGCCAAACCCCCCCTGGTGGGGCTCCCAGTCCTGGTGCCCTAGGCTAAAGTCTAATCAGCGTATTGGTTAATCAGGCACTGGTAGGTGGGAGGTATGGGCTTTCCCATTGATGTAAAAGGGTCCCGGGACTGATGACCCGGGTTAACCGTTTACACTGCCCCATAACGCGGGTTTTATCTATGTTCAACCCGCAGCATTTCCAGAGTTGTATTGCTGGGTCTTTGTATCCAGTTATTTTTATGGGAGCCATTTACACTGAGGCCTGACCTGGTCTACCCAGCAATAACCCAAGAAAATTGCTTTGGTGTAAAGGGGTATAACTAGAAGACGGTAGTAATGTTTGTGTTTGTAAAACAGGAAGAAAGGAAACAGAACAGAAATGAAAGCACTTAAGGTCAATTACTTACCTGAACACTAAAAACTATGGGGTGATTTAGCAAAGCCTGGGGAGAGATAAAGGGGGTGATTCTAGTCCCCGCAGAACGGGGCCAATTTGGTCCGATGGTTGGGGGACTGCGCATAGTCTTTTATGCGCATGTGCAGGTTCCCCTTTCGAACTGCTATGGTGGCTTGCATAGTCGTCGGGCCGTTTGCAGGGAGCGGGACAGGCCAGGGGCGGACGGCAGCGAGGTCTGGTGTCCCCCATGGGAACACCCAGTGTTTTGTGGGTGTCCCCATGAAAATGCTGGGTGTTCCAATGAGAATGTAGGTGGGACAAAATGTGCTGGGGGCGGGCAGCCGCAAATAAAAGTCAGTCTCCACAGTTTACAGAGTCAACCAGAATCAGCCCCAAAGTACCAATAAGCTCCTAATTCTCCTTTTCCAAACAGCCTGTAAAAATGGCGGTATTTAATGCCTTACCATCCACTAGGGCGTGGAGGGAGAATAGAATAGTGTGCCGAGCATAACCAGGTACCGTGCCGAATCATGGCAAGCGCAGCGACCCATGCGAGGGGATGCGGTGCACTTATACGGTGTCCATGTCGACAGTGACGACATTCGGGACAAAGACCCATAACAAACCCATGTTGACCTTTTGTCTGTAGACATTGCCCATGTCGACCTAATGCTTGTGTTGATCTAATGACCCGGCCAACCTAAAGCCATGTTGACCTTTTGAGGTTGTCGACATAAGGCCTGTCGATATTCCTTTGGTTGACCTAATGATCCGAACCTGTATAAAACATGCAACAGATGAATTTGGAAATGTATATTACTTATGCATTTTCTCGTGTATTATTTGATGCCGTCACAGCAGCAGTGGGTCAGATGATCCATATGTGCTTTTTACTGAATGAATGTGTAAAGCCCGATCTCCATGTTAAAATTTATTGCAGAAATTTTGACACATTTATTATGTGGAAATTTCGTCGCTAGTTAATCAGTATGTAGAATTCCAATCAGTCTCATTATGCCTAGAATGATTTCATGACATGGAATAATATGTTACTGAGGAATAAATCACTGTACTACTGGCTGTTTTGCCTCCACGGTTTAGAGTGATTTATATGTAAAGCTGTGCATTATTATAAACCAAAATTTAACAAAAATATTACACATCGTGCATACAATATACAGTAGATGCTTAACTGTGAGACATTTTTTTCAAGACTAAGTAAAGAAATCATTAGTACAAAATCAATAAGCCTAACCTCATATCCTGCTGCTCTCCTAATGTGCTGGAAAGATAGGCTGGAAAGATAAATAACGTATGCGTAAATACTTTTGTCTGGGTGTAGATCATGAAAATATAATATCATAGCAATACAGTATATAAATACTAGTTAAAAGCATGTCAAAATGACAGATTCTGCAAAGTACTTTCACTTTGAGCTGTGACAGTTTTTAACTCACAAACTCTCCACCCCACCTCCAGTCCCTATTTGCTCCTTCTCCTTAAAAGGCCCTTAATCCAGCCCTGGTGCTATGAATAGAGGGTTGGGATCATTTGGTCTACAGCATGACGGTCGACAGTCGTTAGTTCGACACCATTAGGTCGACATGGGTCTAGGTCGACATGGGAAAAGGTCGAAATGGTTCTTGGTGGAAAGGTCATTAATTTGAAAGGTAGAAGGGGGAAAAAAAACCTCAAACACAAAGGTGCCTGTAGTAGGTGTGTTGACCTAAAATATTATTGCTACATATTGTATGGCATGACAAAACAAAACAAAACAAAAAAAAAATATACCGTATATATATATATATATATATATATATATATATATATATTACTGATAATATATTATTAATAAAAATGAATAATTAAGTGTAGAATTCAACTTCTTGCCATATTGGAATAATGGAGTAATAATACAGAAGAACTGCAAAGTGTTACTTGGCTGCAATGAGGAAAAACAAAATATATATAAAAAAATTATATATATATATATATATATATATATATATATATATATATATATACATACACATTCACATGTATAATACAGTATTTACACATGCACACATTGGGGGAAATTTACTAAGACTACGAATACAACAAATTGGGCGAGATTTAGTGAAACAAATTGGGCGAGATTTAGTGATTTTACCGTTTTTTGACAAAGTGGGAATTTGTCATAAATCGCCCTATATCGCACTTTTGAAAAATTGCACTTTTGCTGTGAATGCGCATATTTAATGAGATGCAAATTCACAGCAGTAAAGTGCGATATAGTGCGAGTTTTAGGCATGAAAATGTGCAATTTTCAGTCATTAAAATCGGCACATTTTCAGAACTGTGCGATTTGGTGTTAAAAAAAAAAGTGGAAAAAAAACGGCGTGGGGTCCCCCCTCATGAGCATAACCAGAGCCGGTCCTGGTTTCATAAAATCACGGGGCTGAACAAATAGTGGTCCCCAGGATTTTATTAAATCAGCACCAGGCTCAAGGGCCGGTCCTGGTTCCCAAAATACGGGGGACAAAATGAGTAGGGGTCCCCCGTATTTCAAGAACCAGCACCGGGCCCAACCAGCCAGCAGGGTAATGCCACAGCCGGGGGGGAGACATTTTATACAAGTCCCCCCGGCCAAAGCATTCATCCCCCTGACCAGTCAGCATGGGCAAGGGTCCTGGGGGAGTGGGGACCCCCCCCAAAGAAGGGGTCCCCCCCTTCCAGAGCCCGGGGCTCTCCTCGATGCCCCTGGGTGGTGGGAATCGAGCTGATAATTGTGTAAAAAATAGAATAAAAACTATTGTCTTTTACTGTGGAATTATCAGTCCCTGATTCCCATGCTAACCGTGACGTGGTTGCCAGGGGCGGACCGATAACATCACCAGATGTCAGATGCCCGCCCACTTCTTTCCGAATGTCCACGCAGATCTAAAGGATTTGGCATATGCTGGGTTGCTCTGCTCGGTTCCACCGGCCGGAAGTGACGGCGGCTGCAGGGTAAATACTGACTGCTTTATTTTTACACTGCAATATAGATATCAGTTGGAAGTACAAACCCCACCCAGATGCCAGGATAATGGCCCTTGTTCTTAAAATGGGCAAAACCATGTGCACTGCAGAGGGGGCAGATGTAACATGTACAGAGAAAGTTAGATTTGGGTGAGTTATTTTGTTTCTGTGCAGGGTAGCCATATTATTTAAAATATCGCTAAAGGTGCCCATACACTATATGATTTTGGGCCGAATTCCCCTGATTTCGGCACTTTGGGCCGATAAATCAGGTGAAATCGGCCCAAAATCGCATGTGTGTGACATCTGATCCGATGCGCGGTCCCGTACGCATCAGAGTGGATCAGGAGGTCAGACGAGCTGCAAATAAGATCATGTCCGACCAGCGGGTGCTGGTGATGCAGCGGGCATTGAGGGCAGCGGGCGGGTGGCGGGTGCTGCAGCGGGCAGTGAGGAGCAGCGGTGTGGGCGGCGGGTGCTGAGTGCTAGCAGGTGTTCAGCAGATTGGGCAGTGGCAGGTATTAGAATTTTAAAATATCCTGTCAAATGATTAGCTGGCCCCTCAGAAGGGAGGCTGCTGATTGGCTGAGAGTGCTCTCTCTCAGCCTGTCAGAGGGCGTCCAGTCATTTGACAGATTATTTTAAAATTCTAATACCCTTCGCTTCCCGTCCTGCTGAATACTCGCTAGAGCTCAGCACCCGCCGCCTGCACCGCTGCTCCTCACAGCCCGCTCCAGCACCCGCACCGCTGCTCCTCACTGCTTGCTGCAGCTCTCCGGTATTGCATGTGCCAAATCGTATGTGAACCTCCCAGGGAGCTGCTGGGTGGCTTACAGGTGAATTGGGTCCGACTTGTCCTTAGGACAATGTATGTCCTAAGGACATGTAATGTATGTAATGTATGGGGGCCTTAAGGCTGGACATACACTTCTGGGAAGTGAAACGCGATCCCCTTGAGTCGTTCCCGGATGGCAGGATCACATGTGACATATCGTATCTGGTCCTTTTGCATAGTATATATCACATGTGATCCCTGCCAAGCCAGCCTGGCTTGGCTGACAATGTGACACATTTCACCTGCAGCTGGTGTGACTCACAGGCTCCTTTGTTATACGCCACACATCGCATGCATTGTGGACAGTGCAGGTTATATACCCACCCATCTTTGGGCTTTCTTATCCACGTTAGATCTGGAATATATATTGATGTTTTTATGTACTATCATTGAGTAATATACTATTAATCAACGTTTTAGTATTGTCTTATTAAAATTTATTTAAAAATGTATTTAATTTTACAAATTGATTCACCTATTAATATTATTGAGTGCTGCTTCCTGTTTTTCCTTTTTTTGCTTTTGTACTTCTAGGGGACAGACCACCCCCTTTCAAGCAGCAGCTTTTTTTAAGTGAGTAACTCCTGAGTTAGCGCTCTTTGGTCTGCAACCTTGTGTTGTAAACCACTTGCTTTCTGGCACACATCGCATCGGACCTGATGTCATGCGATTTATGGCAGCCATTTAATGAAAGGTGACCAAGTTGCATGTGAATCGCCCTAGTGCATGGGCACGTTTAGGGGGTGATTCAGCTTCTTTTGGCACGCAGCGAATTTATTGCAGGGACCGATGTTGCGGCTCTGCGCATGCATACCAGCAAATATACGCATGTGCAGGGCCACTGTGTCATCGCCTTTGGAAACTATCACAGTCGCCAAGGCATCACACAGAGGGGGTGGGCGGAAAGGGGACTGACGCCCACAAAAACAGTGGGTACACTCAGAAATATGCTAGGTGTCCCTTATGTGAATGCAGCTGGGTCGATGTGTGAGCGTACTCATCCATTGCAGGCTTTAAATATAAAATATCGGAACGTTCCAGCGATGAGCGGGACAGTTGGGAGGTATGCTGCTATCTGAAGACAGTTGTGACATTTCATGTCATTATAGAATTAATGCTAATAAATACATTACAATAAAGTCTTTAGTGTTATACTGCAGAGCCAGCGTGTCTGGCATCTCCCTAGCTGCAGGTAACAGATGCAGTATGCAGTGCAGTATGAATACACTGTATATGGGAAGTGTGCACCCTTACATCCTGAGGGCTGGGGAAGCAGGATGTACAAGTAGTCACTGTGAGTGAGGCGGCATGGCAGCTACGGTACTTCCTGGCTCGTCGCCTGGCAACCAGAGCAAGCTAAACACTCAGAGGACATCTGCAAAGCACCAGGGGAGAGAAATTACACAGACCATACAGGCACTTATACGTCTGATCTGCAAGTAGATAACATTAAAGGTAAGACGAACCAGGGAAATGTAACATTATGATGACGAATCTGTCCAGCTGAGCACACTTGTGTGCAAACCCTGGCCTAGTGTATCCACAATAAGAAAGGCATATTTATAGAAAGCAAAACTGTTTCACAAAATCAATGGATACTTTGTGTGTGTGTGTGTGTGTGTGTGTGTCCTTTTTTACTTTTTTTTTACTTTTATGCTTAGTTTACAGTTTGACAATATATAAAAGGGCTTTTGCAAATACTGGGGCCATTACCAGGTAAAGTCTGATAATTTTGCTACAGTTTCAAAGCAGAAAGTAAAAATATCGGATTATTTACTAAGTTGCGCTGTTATGTAATTATAGCGTTCTAGTTTATTCATATGGCGCCAGTGCACCACAAAGGGATCAGCAGGCCGAACAATATAGAAATATCCAGAAACCAGAAAACAACGGTTATTCTGGTTGACTCGTTCGGATGCAAAATTTGCACTCTTGCGAGTCAGCCAAAGCCCGCCTTGCGAATGGTGGCCGCCCGCCACCCATTCGCAAGGTGGATTTGCATACAGGGCTTGCGAACGGATGTTAACATCCATTTGCATCCTTGTCGGTGACCATCGAATGATGGCGAAGGTGCACGCAATATAAAACTGACTCTAAAGTCACTTATTATATGCGTGGATGCTCGGAGGGAAGTGGGCAGGCAGCTGACATCCGGTGATGTCAGCTGGCCAGCCCCCGCACCCACGTCATTGGCTATTTTCATGAGAACGCCCAAGAAATGCTGAGCGTTCCAATATGCTAATGGTTAAGCCCGCCACACACACCCCCCTCCACACGCAAGGATGGGTGCGTGCACCCAGCGACCATATTGTTTGCCATGGACGCATGCACCCAGCACATGCACAGTAACAAAACATCGGTCCCCGTGCGAACGAACGCCCTTTGCGAACGGACCTGAATAAGTTCCTTAGTATAAGGCAATTTAGGATACGTATATGTTAAATAAAGTTAGTTGCATTAGGGGACAGGAAACTGAGGTAATTATACGGGGGATACGGTCGATTGGTCGACACAATGATGCTCAACAAGCATTGTGTTGACACCAGTTGGTTAACATGCCCATAGGTCGACATGTTTATCGGTCGACCTGGCTTTAGGTTGACATGTTTTTAGGTCGACATATGCATTAGGTCGACATGGCTTTAGGTCGACATGGGTTAGGTCTACAGTCAAAAGGTCTACATGGGGTTTTTGACAGTTTTTTGAGCCAACAGGCGGAATTTCATGCCCTACTATCCACTAGGGCATGGAGGTAGAATAAAATAGTGTAGCATGGTGAGCGTAGCGAGGCACTGTGCCTGAAGCGCGAGGGGACGAGGTGCTATGTTTCATTGTCCATGTCGACTGTGGTGTCGAGCTAAACCCATGTCGACCTAATGACCCTGTTGACCAAACCCATGTCGACCTAATGACCTGTCGACCTAACACCATGTCAACCTACTGACCCTGTTGACATAACCCATGTCGACCTAACGGTGTCGACCCAATGCTTGGAGATCAACTGACTGTAGACCAACGATCCCAACCCTTATACGGAGACCTAAGGTCATACTTCCCTTCCCTCCCGGAATGGCCCGGAGGGTCCTGAAAATTGGTTCCCCTTCCCTGGAAGGGTGGGTAAACCTCCCGCATTTAGTGGGGCCCCGTATCAGCCCCTGCACCCCCTCCCTCTGTTGGTCAAGTACTGGCATTTGCGGCTCTTTGGGCTAAAATGGTGCAAATCACGTAATTTAACCCCTTGAGTAGTGGGTTTTGCTGGGGCAGGACAAACCTACCAGGGCAGGTTTGTCCTGCCCCAGCAAAACCCACCACAGATCATTAGGAACTCCCCCCCCCCCTCACCTTCGCTCTGGCGTTAGCACGCCGGAGCTCCCCTGCCGACGCTGCCCCTGCCGCCTGTCAGTCATTACACAGGAGGCAGGCTCGAGGATGTTTTGCGGCGGCTCGGGAGGACTCGGGTGTCTGAGTGCTCCCGAGTCCCCCCCAACCGCCCAGAACATCCCAGAGCCTGCCGCCTACGTCATTGCTGCAAAATGAATGGCGGCAGGCGGCTAGAGGCTGGGGGAGCGGCTGGGGTTAGAACAGGGGCGGATTGGCCCACCGGGAAACCGGGCCATTATTACATACGGCGCACCCCCCCCCCACCTTGCAGCACATGAATATATATTTAATAAAAAAAAAATTACACATTCGCCAGCAGGGGGCCGGGGGAGCTGCTCATTAAATATTCACGTCACACTGGTCCCGCTCATTACATATACATGAGCGGGACCAGCGCAGCGGCTCCCTCCACCGCCTACCCTGCCAGCTCTCCCAGGGGGGAGAAGCTTTTGTCCCCGGGAGCTCTCCTTCTCCCCCACACATTCTGCGGCAGGCAGGGAGGCTTCCATCTCCCTGCCTTCCACCGTCGCCCGGCTCCCTGCAGGGGTTAAAAATCGGCGTCAGGGGCAGCGAGCCCCATCGGCATTGAATAGGGTGACAGGGAGGGCTGGCAGCGAATGCTGCAGCCCTCTGGAACCCTGCGAATGTGCAGCGAACCCTAAACAGGATTCGCTGCACATCGCTACAAATTACATTGAATACCTGCCATTGTGTCTCAAACTTTTTCATCTTGACCTTTTGCTTGTGTCGACCCTTTTGGCAATGTCAACAATAGTCATGTCAACCTTCTGATCACACAACCCATGCGCAACACCAAACAGCATCAAAATTCATACGTTTTTTTCATCCTAAACCGGACGCTATTTGACTGACAGGAAGCCATTACCTGGGAGTGGCAGGGAAAATGCAGGCCTGCCCAGGTGTTTTCAGGGAGGTTGTGTGACATCAGCTCCGGCCTCGATCAGCCTGATTCTATCGCACAGGCATAGCAGGTTCTGTGTTACCTACAGATTTCACACACAGGGAAAAAACATTCCATGGTGAATGAGTTGCGTATTTATTTGCAGCTAGCCACCAACCAGCATGGTTTCCGCAAGCCATTCACAGACTTGCCCAGAGCAGGTTTTCACTCTGGAGGAGAGCCAGCTATCTTTTCGCAGGACTCTGTGTAGCTCTGAATGAGGCTCATTAGGCCCGAATTACATCTGCTGGCTGGGCTGCAAGTTCTCAACCCAGCATACTGTGCGCATGCGCAGTCGTCCGATAATCAGTCATGCTGCAAATTCACAGCAGAGCAAACAGAGTTTGAATTGGGCCCATATTTCCCACTGGTGTGTAGGGTTAAGATGCAAAATACAAGCTTTTACAGCATGTTTTATAGGCCAAAATCAATGCTGTTTTGATCCAAAAAATGGTTCTGGTTGGCAGGATTGCTTAAACGCAGTTGTATTATCACGGGCCACGGCGCCCAGTTTTGTTACGTACGCTAACTTAGTGAAATCGCATTGCATTACGTTATTGGAGCGGGCAGGATATAATCACGCAGAGTAAAACACAAATATAACTTTGTAGACCCCTTTGTATACTTGTGTGTACACGCAAACGATTGAACACCTTTGGGGCTCCTGCAAATGGTGGAACAAGCGGCAATGGGGAACAGCACGTCGCCATTTAGAGTCGTATTGCTGGAATTTATATGGCGTAAAAGTTTGGCTGCAGATAAGCGCAGATAAGTTTGACTTCATGCGCTGACACTGCTCCCAAAGGCTGATTTTTTTCATCATTATTGTCATTATTAACAGTGTTTTTATTCGTTAATGTTCTTATTCTACATTGACTCCTATCATTGTCATTTTTGTTTTTGATTATTGACATTATTGGTTTTAATATGCTCTTTGATCATTAATTATTTACTAAATTATACCCGTTATTTGTTAACACATGTCATCATTACTGTGTCAGATGTATGATATTGCAGGTGTGAATGTGTCCAGAAAACAACCCCATTATCCACGTCATCCCGAAGCATGGCAAAAATTGTACAGGGAGCAGTGAATAAATTAACTAGTGAAACCGCATCGCATCGTATCTCATGCTACGGAAAAGTGACATGCGATGCGATTTCACTATGCAGAATTCCCCACTACGAAAATAGCGTACTGGGCGCCGTGATAATACACAAGTACCAATGAGTGTTATGTTGTTCATACATAATAAAGGTAACCAAATTATTAATTGAATCTATTATCGTGGGTAAAATATTATTGCTCCCATTATTTCATTTGGTAAATAATATTGGCAACTTAATATTTATTTAATATTATATTTTCTGTGTAACTAAAAAAAACATTTTTTATTATTGATATTTTCAATTTGCCCCCAATAATAAAAAATTGGGTACTTATGTAATATCTGGGCTCCCGTTTTTCTTATGAGACCGCGTCCCCTCGCGGGGCTCGCTGCGCTCACCACGCTTCGGGCACGGTGGCTCGCTGCGCTCGCCACACTATATAAAATCAACTCCATGCGTAGTTGGATAGTAGGGGTATGAAAAAATGGGGTGCATTTAACATGGGAGCCCAGATAATACATAAGTACGAAAAATTGTATTAATGGTTTGTGCCCCCTAATTACATAGAAAGGAAGAAATAGCAAAGTAATAAAGCGCTATCAGGGTTCCCAAAGAGGTTGCCCTGAGGTGGATTTAATAACAGAAAAAATGGCACCAATTTATGTTCCTTCCACATTTTTGTAAGCGTTTCTCATCCATTTTCTGCAGCTCAAAGAGGGCACAATTTCTTAATCACTCCTCCATAACCACATTGGTGGATACAGAGGCGTAGGTAGGGCGGAGCCACCGGAGCTCCTGCTCCGGGCGCCGATTGGTCGGATGGCGCCGCCGCCCCGCCCCCCCCTCCGCAAAAATCATCCCTGCAGAAGAAAGATCAATACGGGCAGCGTGCACCGGCGGTTACCCTGCCCGGCGGCTGCCCTGCCCGGCGCCTGCCCCCTGCCCGGTCCGTGACGCTTGGTCACTCTGACACTCCAATGTAATTTCGTGCTGCTGCTGCTCGGACCAGCTTCCGGGCAGCGCAGCAGCACTCAGATTCCTCCCACAGTCGCCTGCCTCTCACTCCCTCCGTCATCAGCCACAGCCATCCCAAGCGCTGGTGAGGATAGTTTCTGCTGCCGCCCGTGCCGCCCTGCTAACATTATTCAAGGTGGTTTTTTTTTTTTTTTTTACAGCTAATTAATGATGTAATAAGATTAATAATACACTTGGGGTTCCTGGGGGAGGGGGGGGGGGGGGGGAGTGAATCTCTCTGGCATCTGCTGCTGCCCTGCTGTGCTGTATATTTATTTATTTACAGCTGTCAGCATGTTATATAGTGCAGCAGATTCCGTTACAGTGTCTTATATAGCGCAGCAGATTCCGTTACAGTGTCTTATACAGTGCAGCAGATTCCGTTACGGCACCTTATATAGCGCAGCAGATTCCGTTACAGTGTCTTATATAGCGCAACAGATTCCGTTACAGTGTCTTATATAGCGCAGCAGATTCTGTTACAGCGTCTTATATAGCGCAGCAGATTCCGTTCCAACGTCTTATATAGCGCAGCAGATTCCGTTCCAGCGTCTTATATAGCGCAGCAGATTCCATTACAGTGTCTTATATAGCGCAGCAGATTCTGTTACAGCGTCTTATATAGTGCAGCAGATTCCATTACAGCGTCTTATATAGCACAGCAGATTCTGTTACAATGTCTTATATAGCGCAGCAGATTCCATTACAGCGTCTTATATAGCGCAGCAGATTCCGTTCCAGCGTCTTATATAGCGCAGCAGATTCCATTACAGTGTCTTATATAGCGCAGCAGATTCTGTTACAGCGTCTTATATAGTGCAGCAGATTCCATTACAGCGTCTTATATAGCACAGCAGATTCCGTTCCAGCATCTTATATAGCGCAGCAGATTCCATTACAGTGTCTTATATAGCGCAGCAGATTCTGTTACAGCGTCTTATATAGTGCAGCAGATTCCATTACAGCGTCTTATATAGCGCAGCAGATTCTGTTACAATGTCTTATATAGCGCAGCAGATTCCGTTACAGTGTCTTATATAGTGCAGCAGATTCCGTTACAGCGTCTTATATAGCGCAGCAGATTCCGTTACAGTGTCTTATATAGCGCAGCAGATTCCGTTACAGTGTCTTATATAGTGCAGCAGATTCCGTTACAGCGTCTTATATAGTGTCTTATTTTTTAAGTTTTTTCTTTTCAAATGTAACATGCAAACACATGTTAGCCATGCCCCTAATTCATTACCGGGGTAGGGGGGGGCTCAAAATATGCCCTTGCTCCGGGCACCATGGCACCTAGCTACACCGCTGGGTGGACATACAAAATATGTACATAGTGCATAACTTTAAAAACACACAGCATTTAATAAGGATGTACACTTACAATAGATAAAACGAATAGCATTCTGCAAATCATCCACTAGATGGAAGCATTGGCTAATGATTGCAAGAAGGAAGCCTTGCATCATAAAGAAATACATTCTAAACAATGTCTGGGGAAAGCAGGCAACTTCGTTGAATTATTGTATTTATTAGAAGGTAATTATATAGTCCAAAACATATTAAGCAGTTTTTGTACTGGGATATTTTATTCACACCAGTCCCTGCCCCAGTAGATCGTATTATCTATATTTCCAATCACATGGACACACCATTAACCTGACACAGGGGCGGATTGGGATGTAAAAACAGCACAGGAAATTTATAGAGCAGTCCTGGGGGCGGAGTCTGCTGAGGGGGGGAGTCTGCCAAGAGGGGGAGGATCCCTACTAATAGAATCTGATTCAGAGTTGCATGCAGTTGCAGCTCTCACGAGCAGGGCCCTCTCTCCTTTTGTGCTTTTCTTAGAATATATCTCTGCCACTCTGATAAATGAGTTTGTGTCCTGTCTCCTGGTGCAGATTTCTTTATTTACCATGTCCTTATCCTAATTTGCCTATTACTGTTTAGTTTTTGTTTTCACTAATCTATGTATTGTCAGACGCTGCGTAACCCTTGTGACGCCATATAAATAAGCGATAATGATATATGCAGGGAGTTGGGTTAGAACATACGGGTAATACATACTAGTAACATGATATGTGCACAGGTAGATAGGCTGGTTCCTGCTCCTTTTTCTATGTGTTCCTGAACACTACTTTTCATGGAGATTTATGCATTCAGACCTGATCATTGCACTTGCTGATATGTATATCTGCATTAGATGTGTGCTGCGTGTAAGCACTCAGACACCAGCTCTGAGATAGGGGGCAGGATGGAATCTGTACATTGTTGGCTATACCCGCCTGTTTGCAGATCCATGCACCCGCACACTGGTCACATGCTGCAATCATAACACTGCACAATATGCTATACACTATAGTATACTGCACATGCACATACAGTGACATTAGCTTACAGCCAGACCCTCATCTGCTCTGAGTGTAACATGGAGGCAGTGGCGGACTAAACTTTTCTTCTGGGGGGGGGTTACTGTTAAATCCCTGGTGAGCGCTGCCACAAAGTTTCCGCCAAGGCTGAGGGCAGTGTTTTATAGCCTAGGGCAGTGGTCAGATTGGGAAATTTGAAGTGGGGTATGAGGTACTGTACACCGAGAATCCAGATACTTTATTGATTTTGATAATCAATTTAGATACTTTTTAGCACATTATTTAACACATACCTGCCGACTTTTAAAAACTCCTCTCCGGGAGAAGCCCCGGAGAGGAGTGAATGGGGGGCGGGACGAGGCAAAGTTTTGTCACCTAGCCCCGCCCCCACAGTGAGGGTGCGAGCGGTGTGGGATGTGGCTTCTACCTAGGGGCCCGGCTACCTTCAGGATGTGGCTGCCGCCCTGTGGTACCAGATACCAGCAGTGCAGGTTCTGGCTGCTGCCTGGGGTCGCAAGTGCCGGCGGTGCGGGTGAATGTAATAGCGACTTGGCTTCCGCTGCCTGTTTTGTCACCAAGCAAAGTACTGCGGGAGGAGCTGTGTTCGGCCGCGCATGCGCAGCAGCCCTCCCGCAGCCGTTTAAACTGCCTGGCCTATTTTGATTTGGGCAATAAAGCTGCGGCCGCCAACCGTTGAGATTGCGGTTGCGCAGTCCAAGGCTCAGCCAGGGGGGAAGCTGCCATTTCTGGCCTCATATGGGCCGGCGCACCGGAAAATGGCCCGATTTCTCGGCAGGGCCAATCCGCCCCTGACATGTCAGTATATTTTTGAAGCATGAGAGGAAAACCTGTACAAACACTGAAAAATATACAAACTCCATGAAGATAATGCCTAGGTCAGGAATCACACCCACAGGTTGACGTAATGATTCTAACCACTACATCACCACTCACTGATACTAAGAACCCCTGGGATTTAAGAAAGAGGGACCACAGCACTAAGGTCTTGGGTTCAGTTACCACAAAGGCCTTATCTATATGGAGTTTTAAGTTCTCTATCAAGTTCTGATGCTTTGTCTAAGAGCGTAAGCAGTCCAGTGACAGCTAAATCCCTTTGGCCTCCTGTTTTATCCAAGTGCCTGCAATTCACACCACCAACTCTCTCCTTGTCAATTTCCTCCTCAGTCAGGGTGGGTAATACTCCTTCAGGCCATGTCATTGTCATGACTGACTCCTCTACCATCCGGGATTCCTCCGGAGGATCCTACAGTGCTACGCCTACTACTGCTGCTGCTGTTGCTGCTGGTAGTCGCTCATCATCCCAGAGAGTCCTATGCCAGGAAGATGAAGTATGACAGCAGTCATCCTCTTGCAAAGCGGATTACTCAGCCTTGACAGCTATGTTGGTGTTAGACGTGCATCCGGTATCCGCCTTTAGTGCAGTGAGATTTAGACAATTGATGGAGGTAGTGTGTCCCCGGTACCAAATTCCATCTAGATTCCACTTCACTAGACAGACAATACCCAGGATGTACAGAGATGTCCGGAAAAGTGTCCTCAGTGTCCTGAAAAATGTGGTTGTACCTAGTGGCTGCTCGTAACTTATGGTAGGAGGTGGACTGCCGCTGGCCCAGATGCCAGCACCCCCCCCTGACGCCGCAGTTCTTCCTGGTACCCGCCACAGCGTTCCCGGCGTCTGTATAATGATGACAGGCGCTGGAACTAAGGCATGCGCAGTACCAACCTCTGCTTCTATTGGCTGCTTTGGCAACAGCCCATAACAGTATATCACAGTCCAATACAATACAGATAACAGGCATGGGGACCAGCACATGAGCAGTACAGACGTAGGTACTGCGCATGCGCAGACCCTGTATTTTATGAGAGAGGCATCCCGGAGGAGAGGAACACCTCCCAATGGGACTGCCTTTGTGACTGGCAGGTCGGACTTCCAATAGGAAGTCACTGCCAGTCACAGTGAAGCCACTGCAGTCTCACAGACTGCATCTGGCTTCACTAGAGTGGCAAATTTTACTTGGGGGGCTGCAGCCCTGAAGCCCATAGGTAAAAACCGCCACTGGTTGTACCCACTGTCCACTTAACCAGAGACATGTGGACAAGTGGTACAGGGCAAACTAAGGACTATATGACTGTGGCAGCCCACTGGGTGGATGCATCGCCTTCCGCAGCAACAACAGCAGCAGCTACACTGTGGATCACCGGTTTCACTAAGAGGCACAATGCAGAGAACCTCTTAGAGAAACTGAGGGAAATCATTGCACAATGGCTTACCCCACTTAAACTCTCCAGGGGATTTGTAGTATCTGACAACGGCACCAAAATTGTGCGGGCATTACATCCGGTCAAATTTCAGCATGTCCCATGTTTTGCCCACACAATAAATTTGGTGGTGCAGAATTTCCTGAAAGGTGACAGAGGCATGCAGAAGATGCTTGCGGTGGCCCGCAAAATTGCGGGACACTTTCGCCATTCTGTGACTGCCTGCCGAAGACTGACACATTAGCAAACCCTCCTGAACCTGCCCTGCAATCAAGAGGTAGCAATGAGGTGGAACTCTACCCTCTATATGCTGAAGAGAATGTAGGAGCTGCAAAAGGCCATTTAGGCCTACACAGCCACCTATGACATACAGTAGGCAAAGGATGGAGGATGCACCTGACTCAAGCGCAGTTGAGAATGATTTCCGTGTTGTGCAAGGTTCTTCAACCCTTTGAACTTGCCACACGTGAAGTCAGTTCAGACACTGCCAGCTTGAGTCAGGTCATTCCCCTCATCAGGCTGTTGCAGAAGCAGCTGGAGAAAGTGAAGGAGGAGCTAAAAAGGACCAATTCCATTAAGTATGTAAGTCTTGTGGATAAAGCCCTTCAATCGCTTTGCCAGGATTTGAGGGTGGTCAATCTGTTAAAATTAGACCACTATATTTTGGCCATTGTACTCGAATCTTGGTTTCAAGCCTATGTTGTGTCTCTGTTTCCGGCAGACACAAGTCTGCAGCGTTCCACATCCTTCTGGTCAGAATATTGTCATCTGAAGCAGAACGGAACACTGCAACAGCTTCTTAATTTTCTCCCACAACTGTGGCTGCGAGGAAACAACTCAGATATCCTAAACGACACGCTGGCGGTGATGCAGGGTAGGCAGGAGCGAGTAGGCTATCTGGTTTGGATTGAAGGACCTGCCAACAATTGCTGACATGTCTACTGTCACTGCAGAGCCGGCCTTAGGCATAGGCAAACTAGGCAATTGCCTAGGGCATTTGGAATGCCTAGGGGCACCAGCAGCTTCTGCTGATTAAAATGATATGCAGCATGCCTATATTCTGTGTGTGAGTGAGGCTGTATCTGCATATTAAATAGTGTATTCATGGAAATCATAGTAACATAGCATTCCGTATTCAGGTACAGCCACAGTCACACACAGAATATATTCATGCCACATATCATTTTAATCATCGGAAGCTCCTTGTGTGTCCTGGTCATATAACAATGCAAATAAGAAAAATTTTCAGCAAAAAAGGCACCCAACGTTAGCAGAACTGGCCAGGAGCTGCATGGACTATTGAGGCAAGATGTATGAGGAAACATCTGTATCCAAGCAGAGGCAGAGGTCACAGTGTTTGTGGCTGTGCGAGTGCTGTCTGCGGGTGCGTTGGTTGTGCAATAGTGTTCGGCATATGTGTAAGGGGCATTATATGTGTCATGTGTATAAGGGCATTAATAATGTGTAACATATGTGGGTGTAGTTTCACGTGCGTCTGAGTCCCCTTGCGGGGCTCGCTACGCTCGCCCACGCTGCGGTCTGGCGCCGTGAAACTATACAAGTACCCATATGTGTAATGGGCATTATGTGTTTCGTGTATAAGGGCATTAATAATGTGCAACATATGTGTAAGGGGTATTATGGGTGTCATTATGTGTATGAAGGGCATTAATAAAAGTTGGCATAATGTGTAAGGGGCATTATGGTTATAAGGACATTAATAATGTGTGTCATGTCTAAGAGGCATTACTGTGTGGTATTATCGGGGGTACAAATTACCCAGGCCAAAGTCTGATGGAAGGGGCCCTGGGCCCCCTCCCCTTAAGTGACAGCAGCAGCTGCAGCTCCTCTCGACTGCCCATCACACACTGCTTTGTGCTGGGTTGCAGTGTGGCCATGGAGGGTGCTTAAAATATAATAATTTCTCAGGATTTTTTTCTAAGGGTATAATGTGAATAATGTGAGGAGTAATGTATATAAGGTAAAGTGGTACTACTGTGTGATGTAACATGAATAAGGGACACCATCGCATGATATGTGAATAAAGTTGCACTACTGTGTGGCATAATGTGAATTGGGGGTACTATTGTGTGGCCATGCCCCTTCCCAGCAAGAACACACCCCTGTTTGGGCTGCGCACCGAATGTGTGCACTGTTTCTTTTTAAATATTGCGGGTAGGAGCACCAAAATGATGACTGCTATGATGAGGGTTGATGGTGCTGAGAAAGGGGAGCAGGGTCAGAGGCGGAACTAGTGGCGATGCTAGGGGGCACCAGCCAAAATCTTGCCTAGGGCGTCATTTAGGCTAGGGCCGGCTCTGTGTCACTGCATACGATGCTGTCACCATTGAAAAAAATGGTGGAGGATTACATTGGTGACAGCATACAAGTAAACATGTCAGACAGTCCGTACCTGTACTGGCAGGAAAAAAAGGCAGTTTGGAGGACCCTGTACAAACTGTCTCTATTTTACCTGAGTTATCCCCCCTCCAGGGTGTACTCCAAAAGAGTTTTTAATGCAGCCGGAAACCTGGTCAGCGAGCAATGTAGGAGGTTGCTTCCACAAAATGTGGAGAAGATGATGTTCATTATAATGAATTATCAAGACCAGCAATTGCCTCCAGAGTAAACAGAGGGACCTGTGATTGTGGATTCCAGCGGGGATGAATTGATAATTTGTGAGGATGAGTAGGTAAACACTGAAGGGGGTGAGGAATCGGAGGATGAGGATGTGGACGACATCTTGCCTCTGTAGAGCCAGTGGGCCAGATGCACTAAGCTTCAAAAGTGATAAAATGGAGAGTGATAAACAACCAACCAATCAGCTCCTGCCTGACATTTTTCAAACACAGTCTGTGACATGGCAGGTAGGAGCTGATTGGCTGGCTGTTTATCACTATCCATTTTATCACTTTTGAAGCTTAGTGCACCTGGCCCAGTGTGTACAGGGAGAGATTAATTGCTTCTTTTTTTTTTGTGTGTGGGCCCAAACAAACCAATCATTTCAGCCACAGCATGTAAGAAACATAAAAAAGGGGAATGTAGATCACCCCTTTTCATTACATTTTAAAGAAATTCACCATTGCTCCCCCAATCAAATTAAAGATTTTTGGGGTGTTGAACTAGTAAAAAATAACTGGCGTCATAACAATAAAGGGTACTCTTTACCTAGATGGGCGCCCGTCGCGGGCATCGCGGGTACATTTATGTATGGCCGCGACGCGACCGACGCGATGCCCGCGATTTCCCATTGAAACCCATGTTAAACATGGAAATCGCGTCGGTCGCGTCGCGGCCGTCCATAAATGTGCCCGCGACGCGATGCTCCCGATTTGCCATAGGAATCAATGTTAAAAGGCCCGATGGACACGATTTTAGTGTTAAATGGCTCAATGGACCCGATTTGGCCATAGGAATTAATGTTAAATGGGCCACAGAGGCCAAATAAGCACAATTAACCCTTAAATGTCCCCCAAATTTTTAACGCCACCCCACGATCCACGCCAACCCGAAGCGTGGCGAGCGCAGCGAGCCCGCGAGGGGCGGCGGTACGCGTCCTCCGACCTTTTCATGCCCTACTATCCACTAGGGCGTGGAGTGAGAATAGAATAGTGTGGCGAGCGCAGCGAGCCACCGAGCCCGAAGCGTGGCGAGCGCAGCGAGCCCCGCGAGGGGACGCGGATACCTTCACAGTTATACGCGTCCCCTCGCGGGCTTCACAGGTGTCCGTGGCGACGCGGACACCTGTCAAGCCCGCGAGGGGACGCGTTAATTGTGCGTATTTGGGCTCTGTGGCCCATTTAACATTGATTCCTATGGCCAAATCGCGGGCATTGAGGCATTTTACATGAAAATCGCGCTCAATCAGCCTTTTTAACATTGTTCCCTATGGGAAAATCGCGGTCATCGCAGGTAGCAGATTTTTATGTACCCGCGATTTACCCGCGATGCCCGCGATGCCCGCGATGACCGCGATTTTTACCCCCATCTAGGTAAAGAGTACCCAATAAAGAAAATAATTTAGCCAGAAAAGAGATTAAGTGGATTTTTGACCTGAACTCACTATCCTCACATGGATTGAACTCAGACTTTGAGCTAAAATGGTTCCTTTAAATTTATTTTAAATAATTCAATTTTCAATTAGCTAAAAAAAAATATATATATTTTTGTTAAATTATTTTATACCAACATACAACTTACTTTTATCTGAATCTGTATTTTATGTACTTTTACAATGTTCTTAAATGTAATTGTAAAATACATTGTTTCTACTCCTGCACAATTTTCAATATTGGCACTATGGGTGACATTCTATGCTATGCGAGTATCGTTATTTTGCGGTAATTAGACCACAAAATGGCGATATCGCATTTTCCCATTAAATCGTTGATTTAATGGGATGCGCATAGGGGCTGAAATCGCATATTTTGTGCGTTAAGGTCTGGTGAATAAAAATGCGAGATTAATTCGCATTTTTATCGCATCCAGATGTTTGCGCACAGAAAAGTATACAAGTCTCTTATTTAATGCTATGCGCATTTGCACATCGCATTTTTTAAGTGACTAATTTTCGCACTAATTTCAGACCTGGGTCTGTTAGGCGAATTAGCCAGAACCCTGCACAGATCGCAATGTTCCGTGCAGGGTTCTGCTGTAAAAAATAAAACAAATGGTTAAATAAAAAAAAAAACGAGCGCGGGGTCCCCCGCCCGAGTGTAACCAGCCCCGGGCTCACAGAGCCGGTGCTGGTGACATAAAATCAGGGTCCCCGACAAATAGGGGTCCCCTTGATTTTATGAAACCAGCATCCTCCCTTTGGCCCCAAAATATGGCTATTAAGCTAGGCGGCCTTTACTTTATATGCCTAAAGCCAAATTGAGTTTCTGGTTAATAGGGAAATCACGGTTTTGATAGCGTTCACTGACTTCCGGTTTTCCTTACATCCGGGGGCTGTCCAATTAGATGCCATACATGTGCAGGGGTACAAATATTGCCTTGATGTGACTCCTCTCCAAGCCTTGAAAAAGACAGGTTATCCTGTCGAAAAGCGTTGGCAGGAGAGGAGCCTTGCTGTACTTCATCCTGGGATCTTACCACCTATATGCGGTTATGATTGGGGTATAAGGCCAATACCCCAGTCACCAGGTACTGTATTTTTTACATCTGGTATTTCCCAGACACATTGTTGTTAATAAAATTGTGTACCTACCCTGAAAGAGGACTTTTTTGTCTCATCTTTCTCCACGGAGTAATCTACGGATACACATTCTACCTAAGAAACTGGGTTCCCTTCAAAAAGATACCTAGATGCGTCTGTACCAGTAATATCTACTTGTGAGTACGGAACGCATCCAACATTGAAAATTCACTTGTGGTGAAATCCCCTAGAGATATAAAAGAAACCTTTATGAGCGCATTCTCAATCTTGAGCGTGAGTACGGGTATGCTTCTGAAGACCCTTCTCCCCACTGTTGTGTAAATACACCTTCAGATTGCTAAGGTTGTTCTTAACACATTGCTGTAAATTTTTTTTACATATTCCTCTGGATGTGTTGACACCTCTTCATCGCCCCTGGTCCCTTTCTCCACACACTGTACAGACACGGGGTTGAGTGGTGACCCCTCTTTTCGGACCTGGCAGAAGAAGAGTGACTGCGCCTTGGGACTGATTATCTCTGTTTGTTTTTGTAACCCTACTGCAACCATGCCTCTTACGTTGCCCCGTAGTGCCCCCCCCCCATATGCCCCCAGAAGGTTCACCTGCTTTTCACTTGGAGCTCTGATTGACTTGTATTGCTTTGAATTGCCTGATATACAGTTTGTATCATAGGACTGTGCTAGACAGAACATCCCTGACAATAGCTTAGTCATTTTTATATTTTTACATTGTATTATCTTACTAGTAAGAAATGTGCACTCTTTTTGCTTCCTTAGATAACCATGGACTCAGAGGCTGAGTGCTACGGCCAGACCTCCATCACAAAGAATCCTGCTTTAGATTCTCAGATGATGACCAACCACATGCGTCAAGCGACAAGTGACAGTTGTTCCCAATCCATTCGTACAGATAGAGACTATAAAATAATATTTTCAGAAAAAATGCAAGAAAGAGGGTTAAAACTGCAGCAAGAAATCTCACAAAAAATAAAACTGCAAAGAGAGCAGAAGGAAAAGGTTCTGGAGGCATCTCCAGATTATGTAATGGCAAGGGAATGGTTCAGCCGAGATAAATCATCTGTGGAGGCCAGAGTCTATCTTCTTGACAGGTTAATACCCAAAGTGGTGCAGGGGGTCGATAATTTGCTTATGGAAGTTGAAAAGAAAAAGGTCCTTGAAGATGATTCAGTTAAATTTGACCCAGTTACTTTTCTTGGAGAGTACCTCATGAGACATAACACTGAGATTGCGGCTGGTTCTGAAAAGTCTGCCTATGCTCATGGCTTAGAACAGGTGGTGGCAGATCTGAAAAATAATGTTTATGACTTGGAGTTCAACAGGTGAGTAACAATATCCCCCAATGTGTATGATATTCTTAGCTGATAATTACATCTAGTCTAGTTAGTCAATTGTATTAAAATATGTGTGCGTCTATTAGACCAGGGTTCCCTTATCAGCACTAGGCATAGCATGTGATCATCAGCTAGGGCTGGTTTAAGACATCAGTGGACTCAGGACACACACATTGATCCAACCTCAATCCTTTTTCAAGAATACTATATGAAATGTTCAACTGTATCCCAGAAGCAAATATATGTACATTTCTAGAGACCAAAAAAAACAAAAAACATTTTTACGAATAACATTGGGGCCATAAACCCGATCCCCAACACCGGTTCTGAGGTTGTGAATTGGTGCAATCCAACATGTTCGATTTCCCCAATTTGCTAATCCGGACTAAAAGTTATCAGGGTTTTTTTAACATGCAGAATGTTCCTGATTCCCCGACAGTTTGCCAATCAGCGATGGCCGCCAGACTGTGTTTTTGATTGGGGATTTGTGGAAATGCAGTGCAGATGTATTGCCCACATGAGTCAGAGTCAGTTTCCATTGCCTCAGCAGGTGGATCAGTAATATTTGGCCAGCTCTGCCACTGAAATAGTTTACTGAAGTCTGAATGCCTTACTGGGTTCGGCGGAGCAGCCCTTTCCTGTTCTGTATAATTTGCTAGCCTTATCTCCACCATGAGGATTTGGCCACCTGGGTGGCAGTTGCAGGCACTGTCAGGGGTGATTTTACCAAGAGCAGCCACTTGGTGGTAGGATGGTCAGTCCCACACTGAACCAAAATAGATACAAACTAAAAAAGTGGTGCTTGATTTGATGAAAAAAAAATTGGTTACCAGTTTATTACAAACTTAAAATTCTTTGTATAATAACATAAAAGACACACATATAAAACAACAAAAATATAAGTGGATGGTGAATAATATAAATTATAAAAACTGAAATAAAAAAACGTATCTTATCTCCACCATGCAGGTTAGAGTGCCAGTGCTCAGCTATGAGGCACTAGTTTTAAGTGGAACTTGCTGCATTTGCCAAGATTAAATTGAGATCAGCTGATCTGAGCAATTCTGGAGTGTAGGCAACCAAACTATACATATGTGCGTCATCTGATTGTTTTAAGATACTTGGGGACTAATTCAGTATGGATCGCTAATGTGAGAGTGGGAAGTGGGAGAAAGCAGCAGCCCAGACAGAAAGAGAAAACGCCTCTTGCTAAATTGCAAGAGAATTGCGAATGTATTGCTAATTGCTGTCAACACGCAAATCCATACACAATTCCCAAACCATCGAAGAGTTTTTGGCATCTGTGCGTAATTGTGAGTAGGTCTGTGTCTTCCACTTATCTGTGACTGAGACAGACTAGAAGTGGTCATCGCTGACGTCACAGACCCTCCTCAAAAACACCTGGGAATGCCTGCGTTTTTTCAAACACAACCAGAAAACGTCAGGGTTTCACCCCCAAATCCTGGCTTCCTGTCAATCAAGCTCCAGTCCTATTGTCTTTACAATCCATTTGTATTTTCAGTCACTTTTCTCATCACGCATGATACACAGGCATAGTTCTTATATAATTGCTCGATTTGCGAATTAATACTGAATTATGCCCTTTTTCCGGCGTTTGCTCCAGTGCGCAAACTGGCAAACCCAGAAAATTCTCAGGCGTGCCACTGCCTGCGCTTTCCCTTGCCGGGCAGCGCGGCTGAGCTGAGCGCTGAGATCCTTCTATGCCTTTCTTTCTATGACCTGCGCAGCCATATTGTTTCTCCACGGAAAGGGACAGTTTTTTTATTCTTCCAGCCAGTGTTGGACTCGGTCTTGGACTGTCTCAGAGGACGGCCACACTCAGAACCCCCTCCTCTACCATGGGAGGATGGAATGCCGGATGATGAGGGAGTGCTGAAACAGTGGAGTGCACGCAACCCCCCCCCCCCCCCTCACCCTTTCTATAAAAATGCTCCCATCTCTAAATAGGATCTGACCCTGGAAAACTTGTTTACTTCCTGCTTGGAAGGAACTAGTCACCAGAGCAGCACTGCTCAACTCCCTGCTCACCTCCACCCAGCACCACCCCATGATGTGTGCACTGTAAGCTACTGTAGCCAACAAATCTTCAACTACTCCCCCCGCCCCCCTATAGTGTGCATCCCTGTGGCAAATTTTCAAAAAAAACTGGGTGTGCCCCCCCTGTAGCAAGCCTCCACCTCCCTTGTAGTGTGCACCTGGAGCAAGCCTCCACATCTCCCCCCTTGTAGTGTGCCCCACTGTAACCATTCTTCACTTATTCCAGTCCTCGGTTTTTATAAAATTGCGTTAAATTTCCACAGCTGTCACTGCTCCCATTTTGTGTGTGCAAGCATGTACAGGGGCGCTGGAACGTTTTTAGGTTGGGGGGGGCAAGATATAATCTCATTTTGGCGCCCCCTAAATTGCTATATGTTACCCCTGGGCACTATACAAACTGGCAGCGGCATATACACGTGGGCATTATACACAGGGCAGCGGCATATATGCATGGGCATTATACACAGGGCAGTGGCATATATGCGTGGGCATTATACACAAGGCAGCGGCATTTATGCATGGGCATTATACACAGGGCAGCGGCATATACACGTGGGCATTATACACCGGGCAGCGGCATATACATGTGGCCAGAGACACCAGGACTGACATTAATCCAGGGGTTGTCATTTACTCGTAAAAAGTGGAAAAAGTGGCAGTGTCACCCCCAAACAGATTTATGTGATTATGTCTGATTATGATAATCAGACATAATTACATAAACCTGTTTGGGTGTGAATCCAGGGGTAAATGACAACCCCTGGATCTGTCAGTCACTGGGGAAGGGAGGGTGAGAGGAGCAGCATTTACCTTTAAGTTTTAGTTGTGGCAGCACAGCGTGATGGCTGCTGCTGCGGCTGTTGTAGGATGCTCCCGCGGCTCCCGCCCATGCACTGATCCACCGTCGCGACCAGTCTCCCTCCCTACGGCCCGCATCACGCCCGCCAATCACTGTGGACGCATCACATCCACAGCCACTGTGATTGGCGGGCGCTGGTTCTCAACATCTCCCCGCAGCAGTCATCCATGTGGGCGGACGGCTGCGAATAGGAATCGGATTCTTGCTGAGGCGCTAAAGCAGCTGTGCGGGCGGGCGGCTGCGATTAATCAGTAATATAGGCGGACGGGCGGGAGGCTGGATCAAGCTTAATCAGCCCACCGCCCGCCTATATTACTGATTAATCAGCCGCCCGCCCGCACAGCTGCTTTAGCGCCTCAGTAATTTTTGGGGGGGGGGGCAAGCTGCCCCCTCGCCCCCCCCCGTTTCGGCGCCACTGAGCATGTACATGTGGGTGTGTGAGGATGGCACACGTAAAAGCGGATAGGTAAACCCTAGCATGCCATTAGCCAGGAGTAGAGCAGCCGCATAATGTTATTGTCTGGCGTGACCCCTACACACCCACATTTCCCCTACCCTCTGGCCCCAGGAATGTACAGTATGATTCCCTCACTATAAAAAAGTTTAAATACGTTTTAAACTCAACAAGGGTACAACAATTACATAAAGCAGTGGTTCCCAACCTGTGTGCCTAGGCACCCTGGGGTGCCTCAGGACACTTGCAAGGGTGCCTTGGGTTGGTGGACCAAGATCAATTCATATTATTTATGGTCAATATAACAGGCAAAACCAGTGCTTATGGCTGCCAATCATAATATATGTGGACACCACACAATTGTGATACGTATATAATTACAATTTACTTAATTCAATATTTTTTTCTGAATTTCTCATTTGGCCTAGGGATGCCTTGAAAATATTTTGATGCTCTAGGGTGCCGTGATTCAAAAAAGTTTGGGAACCACTGACATAAAGTGTTCAAACTGTCCAGGGAGTATGGAAATTATAATCAATTCTTTCTAAAGGCCCCCATACATTACTGTGACTTCTCCGAGTGGAGAAGTTGCAGCCGATCCCCCTTGAACCACCCAGGAGCTTCCCGGTTGGCAGGATTGCATGCAATATATCTGTTTTATAAACCTGTTTGTAAAGTTGGAAGGTGCTATTTATGACAACAATCATCACCCGCTTGACCAAATCCAATACCAGACGTCCTCCCGCTCTTTACATCTGCGGTATCATTGTGGAAGTGCACCCAGGAGCCACCTCAATTTGAGGATCAAGTGAGAGAGAGTTGTCCAAAAGCCTGCTGCCACCATACAGCCCATACCATCTCCCAAGAGTTATGCCAACTTGCCAGCATTTACTGGACTTACACAGCCTTCAAAACCAACGTGGAGGAGCCTATTACTGGGACATATTGGTACCATACTGGATATTACTTCCTATTAAGGACTTGCGGGTGACTATTTATCACATAAATGCACCTATGTACTGTTTTTATACCTTTTTATCAATTCAATTGTGTTTATTAAATGTGTGAATATTTATTCATCACGTATGTTACATTTTTGTTATTAGCGCAGCTACCTTCATCTGTAATTTCTTATTGTAGGGAATTGACACCCCCATTTTTTTAGCAGCAGCTTGCCAAAGCAACTAATTTTAGGCACCCTACATCATAACTTGTTATTACTCTTTGCAGTCTGTGACTGCACTGGCATTCCTGTGACTGGCAGTGGCATCCTATTGGAATTTCTACCTGTCAGTCACAGCAGAGGCAGAACTACCATTGGTGCAGAATGTGCATTGCTTGGGAGCCCCTGAGGACTAAGAGTCCCACTGCTGCCACCTACTGCTGTGTGGCATTTTGTGAACTTGGGTTGGAGTGAAGGAGGGGGGCCCAAATTATATTTTTTATACATGAGCCAAACACTCACAAGTTCTGCCACTGAGACACAGAAACACACGGCAGTCCCATTGGAAGGTGTTCCCTCCCTCCAGGACTGCCAGTCCAGGTTGCAATAAGTAGAGAGCTGTAGTCAGCTCCCTGTCTTATTGCACAGCACAATCTGGCTTCTATAGGCTATAGTCGGTGAAGTCCATAGAAGTCGTGGTTTCTGCAGTCGCACTGTGGCTCTATTGCACAGGTGCCTTGGCTGGCGGCTTTCTCCTCTCCACGCATGTGGGTAATGGCAGCCCCCCTACTAACCATAAGTTGGAGCCACCACTGCTTATAGCTGATACAGTATATGGTATGTTCTTGCTATTTGTTCTACAATGATTTAGGAAATGGTAAATCGTTTTCTGTACACAGGATGGGTGAATAATGACCTTGTTTCTGGCAGGCTAGGTCAGCTTCAAGCACAAATGAAGGAATCCCAAGAGAACAGGGTACAAATAGAAAGCATCCATGGCCAGGTTATGCAGAAGAGAAAGGCAGCCTTGTCCTTGCAGTTCCAGGACTGGACATTGGATGTTAGTGGCAGGATCCCTCTTGCCCTGGTAAGCTAGGATAAGGTATAGATCTGTCTTCTGCTATTATACTGATTATTGAATTCTACTGTTTTCTTTGCAACTAATGATGAGGCTGATTTTGAATTAGAAATCAGAAGTCTTTACTGCTGTATGGAAGGCACAAGTTCTCCATCCTGTGTGAGTGGGTGTTGCTCACTGCGATACACCCATGTCTAACAGCCATGTCTGGCTATTCCCTACTCTGTTGCCACCAAGGAACGCCCACTCTAAATCACTTTCCCTGCACCCAAATTTCTTCTTCCTCATCAAGCGATTGCCATCGGGATGTATGAGTCATGTGACTTGGACTTGCGCAGACATAAAACATCTGCTGTTTAGTGTGCACTAGGTCCAACTTTGAATCAGGCCCTTTAAGCCCACTTGCCCTCACAGTGATCATGCTACACATTGCAAGTTGTATAATGTGTAATGAAAGCCATGCCATATTTTGTTTATTCAGTTGGAGATTGTTGTATATTGTATACTTATCAACTGTTAGGTTAGTGTTCTACTGCCTATTAAATACCCGCTAATTTGGGCAAATAATTCTAGACGTAAAGGGACTAACACTCAACAATCCCAATAAGGTGCAATATCTTTACTAAAATGCAGGAGCCAATGATACTACTTGTTTCCATTGTGTAACTCATACTTTTTGCATACTTGGCTACTTTGTCTTTTATACGGGGGGCCCCACACCCACAAAAACATTTTTTGTTGTTTGCGGGTCCACTGGCAGGGCCTAATGACGTCAGTTGCATCATTAATCCTCACTTCCTGTTCTCGGACCAATGATTTTCTCCCAAACCTGTCTGCTTCACTAGGAAGCAGGTAGGATGCCGGAGAGCCACCAGCTCTTCTGGGGGTGCAGGGAACTAACCAAAAACTTGAGGGTAGGCAAGTGTGACTCACTTTTTTTTTTATGGTGTCCTATGTGAATCTTCCATACCAATTTTGGACCTAAATGTAATGTTAGTAAATGTATAAGGGTCAAAACTATCTTGTCTTTAGAGGTCATGATAGATTTAGCCATTTGAGTCACATCTCCAAATAGTCCAAGTCATCAGATTACCTCATCCATATGCTGACATCCATTCCAAGTTCCAGTCCTGTTTCATGTACATCATCTATATTCCTGATTATATTATACGTTTCTGCCTTCACCTCAGGTACAAAGTGCATTAAAATCGTTTTTTGAGGTAATCTCGGAACTCCCATTACAAGCCAAAACAGGTGAGCTTTGCGAACGCTGGTATTATTTTTTCCCATAACGTTTTCTTGAATTAAAGTTGAACAATCTATTGTGAATTGATAAATGCCTTACATATTCATGTTCTAATTAAAATATTTTATGTAACAGAGATTCCCACACGTGGTCCTCAAGGCACCCTTCTCCATGCTTGACCACAGGTGACTTTAACCTGTGCTGAGCCATGCATATCTTTAAAAGCTGAACCGTTAGGGTGCCTTGAGAACCACATTTTGAAATCTCTGGTACAGATACTGTATATCCTTTTCCTTTTTGTAGTGAGCAATGCCGAACTGGAGACAGTAAATTCTCTAGAACAGAAGCTGAATGAAGAAGATTTTAAAGAGGTGAATAGTAGTCACAGATTTATTTTCTACGACTGTTCATTTTTAACCCCAGAAGAATGTTTATTGGCGATATAATCCTAAATCTAACATACATTTTTATGCAATAACAGATGTCATATTAATTTTATTTTACAATGTTTGTGTTGTGTATGCAGATGCACCATATAAGTCGTGTTCCATGCTAGGAACCTGAATACAAAGAGTAATTTAATGGGAATTTATAGAGAAAATCAATGACGGCTGCATCACACACCACACTGTACATGGAGGGGGACGGTTAGCTCATGTAAACATACATGTAGTAAGCTGGTTGTCTGTACCAAGGAATCAGTAACACGGGTTTTACAGCAGCAGCTGCCTGGAAACCAGCAGAATTCAGTTTACTATCTACTATGCCCGCCAGCAGACTCCTGTGAAATTAGCCAATGGGAGGCTGGGAGCAGGCTTAAAAGTTCAGGAAGGGGAGGAGCTGTGACTTGTGCTGTGTGGGTACATGTACACATAAGTCCCCACTGTCATGATGATGGGCCTATTTTTATGTTTGCATGTTGAGCTGTAGCTCCATCCACCCCATTTGTAATCTCACCCTGTTTTGCAATGAATAACATAAGGGTATTTCCTGGTATGATAGACAGTACTGTTTTACTGGATCCTACAAACAAACAACCTTTTCCACTTCTAAAAGCCACTTATTCACTCTTCATACCCAGGGGCATTCCAACATGTTTTCTTTCACTAGTTATGTAGAAAATACTGTTATTATTCTACTGTATATGTACTGGGTGTTGTCTACCATTCTCCTTGCAGTATGTGTATCCAGTTATCAGGCACATCAACACAGACTTGTTCCAGCAGTTTCTGCAGCACATGGCACAGTGCGCTGACATGTTCCGGGAGACAATCATACATGATATTTGGAGACAGAAGTTTTCAGAGCTCTTTCTTGCATGTGATTGGGGAAAGGTTTGTTCTACAATTTTTTTGTTTGTTGTTTCTCTATGATATCCGAAACAGCAAATGACACTTTATCGTGTGTATTTATCAATATTATTTTATACTAAATTAAGAGAAAACATGTGTTTTTAAAGCCTTTTCTTATTATTTGAGTATCACATAAGTGTGCTAATATGCAAATAGTACACATGACATTATTATACCTTCCAACTGCCCCAATTTTCAAAACAAACAGTCCATTTTTGGGGACTGTCCCACTGTACTACCCATGGGCAGCAATGTTAAATGGTGGTGGGTTGAGGGGAGGGGCAATTGGGAGACCACCTGTCACTCATCTGCTCAGTGAATAGCCACACCCCTTTTTTCCAAGACCATGACACTTTACAGCATGGCTTTGCTACACAGAAGACAAAAAAAAAGTAAAAAAAAAAAGAAAATAATACAGGAAAACTTACCTGCTAAAGCCAGGGTTTGGAGTAAAACTTTGGGCAAATTTGTCATATTTCATCTGCATCTGAGATGCGGATTGTGATAAATATGGAAGGTATTCAATGTTAGGCGTGCTCCCGCAGCCATCTCCCGACGGGGGAGATGGCTGCGGGGCCCTATTCAATGCTGTCTTCCCCGACAGCATTGAACAGGGGTTTTGCGCAGAACGAGCCCGACAGCTCGTTCTGCCGAGAAAAGCCGGAGCTCGTCTATTTTCGTCATCAACTCACGGCCACGCCCCCTTCTCGCCGCTCGGCAGCCGGGACATTGAATCCCGACTGCCGAGCTCCAGGCGAGCAAAACGAGAACGGGACAGGGGCACGGCTGCCGAGCTTACTCGACAGCCGTTCCCCTGACATTGAATACCCCCCAAAATATCCCAGTCTTATGCGCAAATTAAAATATGTGATAGAAGCCACATTGTATTATCCCCAACACTAAACTCCTATTATAGAGTACCCATTGTAATTAATGGAGAAAGAAAATGATTATGCCTTGACATATTGATGTTTGTGTTTTTAGGTTGGCTTCCTAGACAGGCAGAGGGTTCTTGCCCTCTTGGAAATGTTCTATGATGGTATAACATCTGATGCAGAGGAGTGGCAGCCACGAAACCCTCGGCAATGTAGGGAAATGTACTTAATATTTACACACACTGCTCATATGTTTTATTGGTACTTGTTTCCTAGCACGGCGCCCATCGGGTCCCATCGCATACCTTAACTTAAGGTATGCGATGGGACCCGACCGACCCGATTTCGATTTTGGGCTTTTTTACTGCTTTTCCGACAATTGTAAAATTGGGTCCATCGCATGCCATTATAATGCATGCGACGCGACCGACCCGATTTTACATTGTATGCATTGTATTCAATGTAAAATTCCTATGTAAAATTGGGTTCATTGTATGCCATTATAATGGCATACAATGCGACCCGATTTTACATAGGGAACAATATATAGTGTGGCGAGCACAGCGAGCCACCGAGCCCGAAGCGTGGCGAGCGGCCGCGTAATAGCTCTGAAGTAATGCACGTCCCCTCGCGGGGCTCGCTGCGCTCGCCACGATTCGGGCTCGGGGGCTCGCTGCGCTCGCCACACTATATAAAATAAACTCCACACCGACGTGGATAGTGGGGGTATGAAAAGGTCGGAGGACGCATACCGCCGCCCCTCGCTGCACTCGCCAAGCTTTGGGTTGGTGTTCATCGTGGGGTGGCGTTAACCCATCAGGGTGGGTATACAATGAAAATTGGGGTCTGGGGGGCATTTAACATTGGGTCCAATGTAAAATTGGGTCTCAGGGACCTTTTACATTGGTTGCACTGTAAAAATCGGGTCCATCGCATGCGATTTGGTCGCATGCGATCGACCCGATTTTTCCGACCCGATGCCTACAATTCAAATCGGTGGCGCCGTGCTAGGAAACAAGTACCGTTTTATTTAATCATATTCACTGTACAGTAGTTGTAGCATACATCAATGCATGAGAAATGTATTGTGCTCAGTTCTAAAAACATATTATGCAAATTTGAGAGCAGAATGGGCCTGATTCTGTGACGGAAGCAAAGTGACAGTTCCTGTGTGAAGCCTTGGCAGGCAGATTCATCCCAAAGACAAATGCTGCAACAATATTGAAAAATATATATCCAAAATTGTGTGTTTGGGCCTGAGATCATTCTGATGTATGCAGTGGCAGCTCTTACCGTTTTGGAGGAGGGGGGCTGGAGGAGGGGGGCAATGCAGACCCCCCCCTGCCGAAGTCGCTGCCACTGCCACATTCCACGGGGGCCGGCGCGTGCACAGTAACTTCATACATACTGCGCATTCGCTGGCTCAAGCCTCCATGGGCTTCCCCTGGAGGCTTAATCAGGTTCCCGGGTCCGGCGCATGCACAGTATGGTCCGCGGTACTGGGCATGCGCAGAACCAGTTTTGGGGGCTGCTGCGCATTTGTGCACAGAGAGACATCACAGAGGGAGGGAACACCTCCCAATGGGATTGCATTGAGTTCAATAGGAAGTCACTGCCAGTCACATTGAAGCCAGAGCAGTCTCACAGACTGCATCTGGCTTCAGTTTAGGCAGAGACAGTGGCGGATTTTACCTGGGGGGGCTGTAGCCCTGCAGCCCATAGGTAAAATCCGCCACTGGATGTATGGGCACCTTAAAAAATAGCAACACACAAAAAAACTCATTGGAAACTGTGTAGACCTGTACAGCAGTTGCATTTACACTACAACAGGATAGACGCAGCATAAGAAAAAAGGGTACCTGGGCGGCCAATTTTTTCATCGCATGCCAGTACTTAAGGCATGCGATGAGACACGATGGGACCCGATTTTCGGGGGTTTTGGACGTTCCTTGTACAATGTAAAAATCAGTCACATTGCATGCCATTACAATGGCATGCGATGCGACGCGACCGACCCGATTTTTACATTGTACTCAATGTTAAATGGCCCCCAGACCCAATTTTTTATTGTATACCCACCATGATGGGTAATTATTAGGTAAAATTCCCCCCCATTGTTAACGCCACCCCACGATCAACACCAACCCGAAGCATGGCGAGCGCAGCGTGCCCGCGAGGGGTGGTGGTACGTGTCCTCTGACCTTTTCATACCCCCACTATCCACGTCGTCGTGGAGTTGATTCTATATAGTGTGGCGAGCCACCGAGCCCGAAGCGTGGCGAGCCCCGCGAGGGGACGCGGAATACGAGCCCGATGCGATGCGACCGATTTTTGGTTGTACAATCACATAAGATGAAAAAATCGGGCGCCGAGATAATACACAAGTACCGAAAAAAGGTTACAATACATACCAAGTCACGGTAAAAAGGATATAAAGGAACTGTTGGGGAATAATGCTCTCAGTGATGTTCATACTATACACTATGGAGTGCACCATGTAAATTCTTAAGAAGAGCAATGTGGCATACACGCGGGGCGATTGTAGCCCTATTTCTAAGCGAATACATAAAAAAGGAGAAGCAGAGCTTGGGAAAAAAACTCTGAAACCGTTGGATTGACTTCACATGTATATTAAAAATAATAATAATGAAATTACTAACAATACATTTAGTGAACCATTTGGACATGGATTAATAGCAAAGCATAAAAAATAATTATAGTTACAATCTAGCAATTGCAGTAGGTATTACTGAGATATTAGCTGACGCATAGCTGCAGCACTGTGCTCACTGTCCGTTCCTATTTGAACCTGGAAATATATGGGTCATATCAAGAGTGTATATAATTACCATCCGCCTGTTTGTATTGAAGGATCAGGGTTTTTGGCAAATGTTGAAAGTTCCTCTTTTATGAATGAGGAAAGAGTGCAAAAGTCCCTTTATAGATCCAGATGGTCATCGTGGAGAAGGCCACTAGCTGGAAACTTGAGAAACGTTCCGGTCCGTCCAGGCTGGTTCGGGCAGTGGGCAAGATGTCAGAACAGTGCTGTGACTTGTAGTCCAACTGACGCGTTTTGTTGTAAAGCAGCTTTCTCAAAGGTAGAAACGATTGAATCAAAGAGACAGAAACTTCCCAGAAGCCCTAATCTATCCCCGCCTACAAAACTACCAATACAAACATCCCAGACTGTTATCCAATCCCCTTTTATGAAAAAAAGACACAACCCCTGGCTGTCCTGTCATGTAAAATGCATTTCAGCATAGGCCATAAAACGTATGTCACTTCATGCGCACAAGGTGCACTCCGTTATCTTTTGGTTTAATTTCTTATCTTTTTGGCTTTAGGGCCCCTTATTGAACTGGTTGAAATGGAACCGACTGACTTCTGGGCTGATTTCCAAGAAGGGGTTACTACACTGGAAGACAATGAAAACGAGCCTACAACTATAATATCAAGCATACCCAATGGGTCTCTTCCTGAAGTAGATGACCACAAAGACACAATGTCTATGGAGGATCAAGGTGATGGTGAGCCAGCAACAATAACAGATGGCCAGGTGTTGGCAGAGGA
Source organism: Crinia signifera (assembly GCF_055691185.1). Lineage (NCBI taxonomy): Eukaryota > Metazoa > Chordata > Amphibia > Anura > Myobatrachidae > Crinia > Crinia signifera. Next base: position 68,374,728 of record NC_139218.1, read on the forward strand.
TAGTAGGGATTACTCCTGATCAAAAGCAGCGGAACCCTAAACCCTTGGAGTAGGGATTGCCAATGACCTATCAATGCATAACAGCCCTCTAAACCACAGCCACTTCGATAGGCCCACCAGTGCTTATATTGCCATTGATGTTAATTATTGATGACACAACTGAACAGGAAGTCATTAGAAAGCCTTGAAGAAATGAAAGTATTAGAACCTAGTGGTATTGGTGTACCTATAATGGGTGCAGGGTGTGTGGCACACATGGGTCCTTGGGTCCAGGGGTTCTCACACTGCTCTACTTGCACCCACACTACTTGCACAATGGTGATCCAGTAAGTAAGGTACCAAGACCTCTGACGTGTGTAATGTTTACTATTGATTATTATCAGGCCAGAGCTTTTAGACCACTACTTCCCCTCGTGGCCATTACACTGCATTTCATATCAGTTATACTGTCCCAACACTAGTTGTAAGATGACAATGCTGGCAGAAGCATAATAAAATATTCAGGTGCTTAGCATCTAAAGGGCACATCAGCAGCTGAAATTCATAGCCATGTCATGGAAACAGATTTGGGTTTGGTGCACTGCCTTTGACACACCCGTGATATGTTGTGGTGCTGCCATTGAGAGGTAATAGATCATCCTCCCCACAGCCCTTACCTGGCACTGAATGTTTTCCTTCTCTTTGGACAATTTAAGAAGAACCTGCGTGGAATACTTTTGTAACCTATGGTGAAGTCCAACAAGCTGTCATGTCCTGGCTTCAGGAGCTAAACACTGATTTATTCTATGCCAGGATAGATTCCTTGGTATGGAATGAATGCTTAGATTAAGTATGAGGACTTTGTAGACAAATAATCTGGGAACATGGCATGAGTGGCACATGCCCAATAGAAGATGAGGAGAGAGGATGGTGTCCGCACACTGAACGCTAAACTGCCTCTGCCTAGTGTTGAAGGGTTTTGTGAATAAAAGGAAAGAGTAGATAGTGGGGACAAAAAAAAGTTGAGAACAAAGAATAACACATATACATGTTCTTATTTGTTGTAACTGTCCTAGCTACAGTAGCATTTGTTCTTGTACCCAAAGATCCCCCTTTTTCAATTCATGAATAATAAATAACACAAGCTGCTATGACTTAAGCCATTGGACGGCAGTAGAGATAATTTAACACAAACTGTGATTTAGGATATGCAGGTTCTATGCAAGTTTGTAGGGATTTTTGCACATGAGCAAGTGTGATGGGCCCCAGCGGTCTGAAGGGCCCCAGGGCTTACATGATCTGGCACAGCAGCTGCCTGTACTAGCAGGCCTGTCAGTGACCCTCGTGGCCCGGCTGTCTACTGTGCACCATCTGTGTGTGGCTGAGTCTGACTGACTCGCTGTGTGCATTTGCCATCTACGCAGCACTCAGAGCCGTCTCCTCGGCCTGGGGCTGCAGTCTCTGTATCTTATACTTTTACTGAGCATACGCGGGTCGTCTGTTCTGCACTCTGCAAACGACCTGCCCTGCATGCTCGTAGTGCTCGGCTCTCTTTTGTGAAAGTGGCAGGCCACCTGATGAATTTAGGATTGGGTGGGGGGGCCCAGAAATATCATTGTACAGGGCCCCAAGATTTCTGTTGCCGGCCCTGTAAATGCTATAGCATAAAGACTCTATTGCACAAGCTGACAAATCACATCGTAAGTCTCACTGACATGTTGTGTATGCTTACATGTTTTACAGGTGTAGCACAAACAGAGGAGGGTGGCCAAGCCCCACAGGCTGAAGACAGCAGCAGCAGTGCCTCACATTTTATGGAGGGCCAACCCTGGTCAGGTGACTACTACTAGAGTTTAGGGTACTTGTTTCCTAGCACGGCCACAATCGGGAGTAATCTTGTACCTTAACTTAAGGTATGTTAATGTTAATGCACGTCGGTCGCGTGCATTAACATGGCACCCGCCGCGATGGACCCGATTTTGCCATAGGGTTCAATGTTAAAATATTTTTAACATTGTAATCGCGTTCATCGCGTTCATCGCGTCGGTCTTGTGCCATTATAATGGCACAAGATGCGATGGACGCGATTAAGCACATTTTACATAGCTAACAATGGGAAATGGGCCAATATGCCCATTTCTCATTGTATATGCCCCCGTCATGCCTATAAATTAATGCCCCCCCCCATTGTGAGCGGCACCCCATGATTGACGCCAACTCGAAGCGTGGCGAGCGTAGCGAGCCCGCGAGGGGCGGCGGTACGCGTCGTCCGACCTTTTCATACCCCTACTATCCACGTCGGCGTGGAGTTGAGAATATAAAGTGTGGCGAGCCACCGAGCCCGAAGCGTGGCGAGCGCCCGCGTATACCTGTGAAGTAATGCGCGTCCCCTTGCGGGGCTTGCTGCGCTCGCCACGCTTCGGGCTCGGTGGCTTGCTGCGCTCGCCACACTTTATATTCTCAACTCCACGCCAACAAGGATAGTAGGGGTATGAAAAGGTCGGAGGACGCGTACCGCTGCCCCTCGCGGGCTCGCTACGCTCGCCACGCTTCGGGTTGGCGTCAATCGTGGGGTGCCGTTCACAATGGGGCCATTTGGGGTCTGGGGAGAATTTTACATTGAATCCAATGTAAAATAGGGTCCCAGGGACCCTATTCGCATTTGATTCAATGTAAAAATCGGGTCCATCGCGTCGGTCGCATTGCATGTGATTTGGTTGCATGCGATGCGACCGACGCGATTTTTCCGACCCGATCAAAATCGGTGTGGCCGTTCTAGGAAACAAGTACAGAGTTTAGTACCCTAACATTTAGCTGCATATACAAAAATATAGGTTTATGTTTATTGTTCCACAAATAATTGTTGATGTGTTATATAGAAAATTATACCTCTACCTTATGCTTTCCAGTAACCCATCATTCCCAATTACTTCATTGAGTAGGCTCTGGTATGTACAATTATTGCTGACCACTGATGATCAGCCACAGTAATGATCTTTGAATACTGGAGGAATAGCGCAGCAGCTGTGCAGTACGGATCTGATGTTATTTCTGGTTGTAAGTTGGTTTCTCCGCTACCTAGAGCTTATTACAAAAAGGTTACTGCAGAGGTCCCAAGCTGTTACATTAGTAAAGAGTGTTTCCCAAGAAAGTAGCCCAAGTTAAGTGTAGGAAAATAGTAAAAGGGTAGCAAACCTGAAAGGTAAATTTTTTTTTTTCACAGTTTACAGCGGTACTTGTGTAATATCTGGGCACCCGATTTGTTTCATTGTATGCCTTAACTTAAGGCATACAATCAGATGCGATGGACCCGATTTTTTTCGGAAAAATCGGGTTGATCGCATTCCATGCAACCAAATCGCATGCGATGCGATCGACGCAATTTTTACATTGGATTCAATATTAAATGGTCCCTGAGACCCGATTTTACATTGGGTCCAATGTTGAGCCGCGCGAGGGGACACGGAATACATTTTGAGTAATCCGCGTCCCCTCACGGGGCTCGCTGCGCTCGTCACGCTTCGGGCTCGGTGGCTTGCTGCGCTCGCCACACTATAGAAAATCAACTCCATGCCCACTTGGATAGTGAGGGTATGAACAGGGTGGGTATACAATAAAAATCGGGTCTCAGGGACCATTTAACATTGAATCCAATGTAAAAATCGTGTAGATCGCATCGCAAGCGATTTGGTTGCATGCGATGCGATCGACCCGATTTTTCCGGCCCAATCAAAAAATCGGGCGCCCAGATAATACACAAGTACCTTCTTAAATTCTTAAATGTACTCTCAAAAGCAAAAATTTTAACATTCTATATATACTGTGTGTGTGTGTGTGTGTGTGTGTGTGTGTGTGTGTTTGCAGGTGGTAACCACCAGATCTCGCTGACAAAAGCTAGCTCTGTGCATGAGGAGCTTGTGTATTACCCCAGTACCTGTGATGTTAAATGCTGTATCAGGCAGTATGATTGAAAAAATTATTTATTAATGATATCAATATTTTTTTGTATAGATCTGTTTCTTGTGATGAGGTAGGAGTGGGTAAGCGTTAAACACAATATAGCTTATATGTTACATGTACTATTACTTGTTTCAAATGAGAACGGGTTTCCAGCTCCTTTTTCAAACACATGGCAGTTAGGAGCTGTTTTTCTGGAGCACCATTTATCATGCGTAATGAGTCACAACAAGAATATCACTCATTGATAAATCAGCTGTTTAGATGATTTATTTTCTTTTTAATTTGTTACAGTGTTTACACTGCGGGGTCAAACTGGCCTTCGAGCCACACACATGGGCCACTCCATATGCACAGGGTCTCCAGAGGATGCCAAGTGACAACCCTTGCTCAGCTCCTAATCTTAATCTCAGGCTTATTTTCCGAAGACAGGGTGAAGCAGGGAAGGGATGAAAGGGGTAGCAGTGGGTGACGCAGAGTAGGGCAGAAAGAGGCAGAGAAGTGACATGGAGAGAAAGTGGAAGACAGAGAGGTAGTTGTTGCCAGTTAAGGGTGATGGGCCAGTGGGTGACAAGTAGAAGGTGAGTGGGAGGCAGTAAGTAACAGGGAGAGGTAGTGGATGATGCCAGGGATAGGCACAGGGTGACAGGGAGCAGTTGACGCAGGGCTGGCCCAAACCTAATTTCTTGGGTATGCAGAAGATTTTGGTACACCTTGTATGAAAAAACAAACAAACAAACACATAAGCTTTGCATATAAAAAAACTACACACATAGCTTTCACATGAAAAAAAAAACCCAACAACTCATAGATGCCAATTGTTTTGTGCACCACTTAATTAATGGACACCTAATGGGCTCGCTGTGGCCATCTTGAATTTTCAAAAATGTCTCTGTGTCAAAACAATCCCGGCTTTCCGCATTAATGCCCCACCCTCTTGCATTGGCTTGTATTACCCTGCGCAAGGCCAGAGAGGCAGTCTGACAGTGGAGGAGGAAAGGTGAAAATAAAAGATACCTGGAAGTCCTGGGTGGTGGCCATGCAAAAGAGCTTAATTGAGGGAAGAAAACATCGGGGGAGGTGGCACCCCCCCCAAGAGAGAAAGAGATGAGGCAATAATGCTGTGCCTAGGGGCAGCCTGAAGCTTATATTTGGCCCTGTGTGTCACCTTATTTATGTTTTTTTATTTGAACACATTACTGTAAAAATGTAACTATGTAACCATTTATTAATCATTCTGTATGTTTATAGGTGAGCTACTGACTTCAGATCTGGCTATCACGTACAATTCTTATGGAGACAGAAGTCAGGATGAGTTCTGTGAAGTATCCTCTAAATTTACAGGTATTTATTACATATATATTCCCATTCACAGACCTAACCTGCCACTCGTCAGTGGTTATGTTGGAAAATATTCTGGCTCTAGCTGTGCCTAGGGATGGCCATCGTCCACCAATGATTCAAAATCATCGCTGGTTTATGGCCGATGTTGAATACTTTTGCCATCGATGAGGGAGAACCAAATGGTTTCCCTACATCTATGGCACAGCAAAACCAATGTTTTGCTGTTGTTTTTTTTTTCTAAGTAGCTGACCCAGACACCCGCAAAGCCCCGCCCCATATTTTGGTTGGCCCACAGGCCAATCAGTAATACAAAATGGATGACCATCGATAGGTAAAAATATTGATGGTCATCCATTGGATAGTTTCACATTATCGATGGCCAGTTACACTATTGCCATTGATGGCAACCATTGATGGCAATGGCAACGATGGCCATCCCTAGCTGTGCCTGATTTTCAAGATTCAGCAGCTCCTTTAGTGCTGTGGAAATATGACTACACACACAGCACAGGCCAATTGTTGGTATCTTCTATCTATATTTACCAATGTACCAGATTAATATTCATAAAGATTTTCTTGTTGGGCATCATAGTATTTTTGTGCTGCCCTCACTGTAATAAGGTGGGTGATGTCACTGTAATATTGTGGCAGGTGGCAGCATTAGTCTCAGATTTCCATTATGTAGATTGTATTTTCTGTTATACAGTATTAGGGTCTAATCTAGACCAGATTGCACAACTGCCAATCCATAGGCTGGGCGCAGGGGTTGAAGTGGGAATTTAGAAGTGGGGTTATGGAAAAAATTTTATAATGGCAAGGGGTTTGATAACTTAATATTCTCTTACTTGCAGTACTTACTCCTTTCCTCACTTGTTCCCTACACCTCACAGACGCTCAGGGGGAAATTTACTAAAGGAAATTTGTAAACAAATAGGTGTATTTGTATTTAGAAATACACTTATTTTTTACATTTACTATCCCGAAAATATGGCAATTCATAAAAACAGAAGGACAACACAGGCTGTTCCTCCTGCATAACATCAGGACACCACAGGCTGCTCCCCCTGCATACCATCAGGACACCACAGGCTGCTCCCAATGCATAAAAACGGGAGGACACCGCAGGCTGCTCCCCCTGCAAAACATCAGGACACTGAAGGCTGCACCCCTTGCATAATAACAGGACTGAGGAGGAATCAAGACACCACAGGCTTCTCCGGAAGCCTGTGGTGTCCTGACTCCTCAGTCCCGTTCTCCCCCTGTAAAGATGCTAATACTGTACCTGCGGTAGTGAGGCTGATCTCGCCGCCGCCGGATAAGAACATGATCGGCAGAGGCAGGATTCCCCGTGTCTGCTCTGGCCCTACTCGTCCCGCCTACATCCAGCCCACAGCCCTGCCCAGTGCCCTTTGTAGCTGCCTCCTGCACTGTCTATACATGTCCTCAGTGCACTAGGAAGGCAGTCATTTTCTTAGAGCCGCGACCAGAACGGCTGACAGTAGGAGCCGGAGGGCTACTCACTGGACCACCAGGTGGCCCTTACTGCCCCGCAGCACTAATTGATAAAGTGGCCTGGGGGGCACATGGCACCCTGCCTCCTGGCCCACCCCGCCTCTGCTTACAATCTATATTCCCTACCACATATACACGCACACACAAACATTCTAGGGTTAATTTTTTTGTTGGGAGCCAATTAACCTACCAGTATATTTTTGGCTTGTGGGAGGAAACCGGAGTACCCGGAGTAAACCCATGCTAGCGACTTAATTATTTCTCTCCGTGTAGACATTAAATACACTTAATTTATAACTTATTTGATATGGGTTTCATGAGAATGTGAATATGTAACTATATTCCTTCTCTTAGATTTGCGCACTATCATATCGGATATCAATAGCCGTGGTCCTTCACACATTCCCAGTGCTTTCAATGGCAGCTCTCTCAACATGCCCCAGTTTGTACAGCTGATGGAGACCTTTGTGGGAGACAGAGCCCCGCTTGCAGCTGTGGAGAAGCTTACCTCCTATATACAGAAGGAATATGTAGAGACGGAAGAGGAGAAATTAACATTGTTAGCTAAAGTAATGCCTGCTCATACTACATTTCCAGCTGTATTATATAGTTGCTGATTTAATTATTAGTAAATTATTAATGCAAAGATGGTAAGCATACAAATATCAATGTTTTTTTTGTAATTGCCTCTTGTTATATGAACCTTTTTATTCTGTATGACCTTTTGGTTAGTTAGTTAGTTAGTTAGGTTAGTTTATTATTGGCTAACTTGTGGCAATACGTATATTATTATTTATGTGTTATTTGTTACCTCCTGGTAGGTACGTCGGGACGCACTTATGGCACAGCAGAAGCTTATCCTACAGGCTCTCTTTGAGAAATGGGACAATGATGGCTCTGGATTTCTGTTGCTGGAGGAGGTAGAAGCAGTCCTTGCAAAATTCAAGGAGGGGATGGAAGCTGAGGTCATGGTTAAAGGTGAAATTTGCACTTGTACATCACTTGCAACACACTTTTCTTAGGACCACCGAGTTCACATAGTAATGGGAAAACTTGCAGGCAAATACGCTTTGTACTACTTAAGGGGCCTACACGTGAGGGGATTTTGCTGAGCGATCTGTGCGATGCTAGATCGGTCAGCAAGATTGCTCAGCATGCAGCGCTGCACAGCAATGTGTGCTGAGCGATTTGTCAGAGACAGGGTTCTCGTGTGAGAACACTGGCCCTGACCGGCGATTAAGTAGATTTAGCCAGCATACAGGTCAACATGACTGAAGGTCAAAATGCAGGAAGGTCGACATGGGGTTAGGTCAAAAGGGTCATAAGATCGACACACCATTAAGTCAACTTGGGCAAGGTTGAAAGTCAAACGGTGCAAAAAGTCTCTTTTTGCATAGTCCAGCTGGCCATCTCCGGAGGTGGTGAGCTGAAATGTCCCTTTCCATTAGGAATAAATACAGAACTCTTGTCCACACTTTCTGCTATTTTATATATTTATTTTATATAGGAAGGGAGGCTCTAACATCTTCACAATCTCAGCGAGGGTCAAGGAAGCTGTCAGTGTCTGAGTTCAGTAGCTACATCTTGGGTGTGATCCGAGAGCTGCCAGGACTGGAGAAAGAAGTGTTTGAAAGTTTGGTGGAATTTTTGACTTCCAGTGTAGAGCGCACGCAGGCAGAAAAGCTCAGAGGATCCTCCCGAAGGAAGTGGCTTCAACAAATTCAGACAGTTGCTGAAACCAGTGGAGGAAGCCTTGAGTCTGTCTACAAATCTGTGTTCCAAGTGCTTTACAAGGTACATCTACCATTTGTCAGAATGTACTAGCCATTAACAATTTATATTCATTACATAGAATATAGATATACAGTAGATGTCAAATTATACATTTATGCTTGAAGGATGCAGAGGCTCATGGAAATAACAAAAAGATCAGCGCCAACATTGCCCTCCTGGAGCAAAGTTCAGTAGAAGAAAGGTGGACAGAGGTTCTACGTTATGTTGCATGTACTTCCGAGGATGCAGTATATTTACTAAACCAGACACTGAACAGAGACATGAAGGGTGTGAGGTAAGGACGGAACCAAATTCCCTTTGTATAACCACATTTAATGCTCTGTTTTCTTGCTTTGTTGATTGTTATTTATTTAGTTTCTTATATAGCGCAGCAGATTCCGTTGTGCTTTACAATAGTAGACAGTGATAAAACAAACTGGGTAACAATAGACAGACTTGCAGGGCCCTGCTACAAGCTTACAATCTATAGGGATATAAATAATCATCTGAAATCTTCATCTTCTCCCTCTTCTCTAGCATCTGCATTCAGCATGATCTTTTCTCTCCCATCTATATAAATATATTATCTTGTCCCTGCTTTTCTCCAACTGCCCAAAGTATTTTCACCTGTCCACCTACAAACTACTTGAGTGGCTTGTTTATAAATTGCCTTACAAACTTCCTATCTCCTGTCTCTGTCTTTAACATCTTAAGGTGCATACTGGGGTAGCCAATCCCGGAATCGGCCCCAAAATGTCCTGGATTTCAATCCCAGGATTGGACTAATCCCTAAAATTTGGTTTTCGGGATTAGACTGCGCATGTACAGTCTAATGCCGAGCAGCGTCTGAGCACCAACTCAGACTCTGCCCGGCTGTTCCGAACCCGGCGTGGTTCTGACCACTGTCACTGTCGGACGCGACTGTGTACGGCCAGGAGAGGTCAGGTGGCGAGAGGGTTAAGACGCCGGAGGTGCAGTGCTGCTGCCTGGATTGAGGATTGAGCATTTTTCAGTCCCGATTCCCGGGATTTAATAAAAATACCCCGGGACTGGAATCCCTAGTGCATACACACTGGGTGTTAAAATACACAGATTTAATAATGCAGAAAAACGTATAAATAGAGAGGGTCTGCTCAAAATAAGCATTAAAAACCAGTGAATTAGGTGTTGCTGTGAAACATGTATATTAATAATAAATATGAATTGACTAGTTTCCCATCTTCCCGCATTTGATATTTGCTTGTCCCAGCTTTGCAGCAGTGGACACTGGGACCCCACAACATGTTCCTCGCGTTCAGTATCATGGAAACATTCAATTCTGGAATACAGAGCGCCCTGAAGCAGACAGGAAGGGATCTCTAATTGTTCTGCCACTTATAGACGTGAATCAGCAGATCTTTGGAACCCTCAGCATTGACACTATGAGAGAACCCCGTGACAGGAATATTTTCCTCGCACATGAGATTAGCTTTTATCAGGTGTGTATGTCCAATGGCCGAATAACTAGTGCCGTCAAAAGTTCTGATGAGCCCTGACACTGGGGGCATGACCAAATCGAGGGGTCTGACTAGGGATGACCATCGTTGCCATTGCCAACAATGGTTGCCATCGATGTTACAATCGATGGCAAAAGTATTAGACATCGGCCATGAACCATTGACGATTTTGAATCATCGATGGTCAATGGCTATCCCTAGGTCTGACCATCCATGGCCCCTCCCCATAAAATGTTAACAAAATAGCATGTGTGCTCATCACAGCTGTGGTTCCAGGGGTTTGGGGCACTAGAGGTTCCCACTTGTAACACTTTTCCTTTGTTCAGTACCACTGCAGCCGATTTGGTACAGTAGTGCAGTACAGAGAAATGGAGTGCTCGGTGGCAGTTTGACGTGCCGTTGTGGCTGTGCTGGTATACAGACGAGACTGCAGAGGTAGTGGGCAGAGAGGAAAAGTGTTACAGATTGGGGGGGGGGGGGGGGGGGGGTTGATGATTTGGGCTCTAACGGTCCTCTCTATCTGGCCCAGGCCTGGATAAGTAGTACTTAGTACCCCCTGTCCATTCCAGAGGAATAAGCCTGATCCTATCCCTAAAATCATACAAAAATTCTCAATGTCAACATGAACATATACCACTTATTCCATGTTATCTTTTTCATGCCTATTCATATATTGAAACAGTCATATTATTTACATTTTTAGCAAACGTGTGAATTTAAATTGTTATTATAGCAGATTGCAAGCCCCTCACTGTAAGTATTTTATTACATGCACTAAGCCTTCCAATATAATTTTATTTGAATAAATGGCAAATATATAAACTTAAGTTCCCTTATTCTGGTCTGTTTGCAGCAAGGCTGCGTTCGCACAGGAGCCGATGTCTTACTGTGCAGGCGCATTTCTGTGCATGTGCGTACACCCACGGCGAGCAGACTGTTCTTCGGGTGCACACACCCAGGACAGTGGGTGGAAGGGCGGCGAGCGGCCCCTTTAGCATATGGGAACGGCCAGCATTTTATGGGCGTTCCCATGAGAGCGCTGGCGGTTCCCATGCTAATGAGGCCATGGCGCGGGTGCGGGGGCGGGCAGCTGACATCACCAGATGCCCTCTAATTTCCTTTCCAGCCTGCACGCATAGGTAAGGTTGCTCAGAGCAATCTATGCATGCACCTTCCACATCTTTCGATGGTCTATTTTTCAAGGTCTGTAATAATTTATGGAAATGTTCCTCCAGGGGGTCACAAATATATTTAGTACAGCATTCCACCACGTTCAGAGGCAGAGGAATATTGTGCAGTTAGTGAGCAGTGCACTGGCCTGGATCTACAGCCGCGCTCCCAACATCCGGATTATCAACACCTACTTAATGGAGCCCTGTACTGACAAGGTAACACTATGCAGACAAATATTACGTACAGCACTGATTATTTTTCTGACAGAGATTGCTGTGAGTTTGTGGTCATAGACGTATTATGTTTATATGTTACACCTTTAGGCGCAGGGATATGTCCTCCGGAACATGATGCACACAGATAATAACACCGGCGTCTCTGATATCTACAGCTCTCCGGCCACACTGCGCCGAAGGGATAATCTGTTCAGGTCAGTGGCTTTAGGAGCAAGTATTGTTGGATGCTACAAATGTTAATTTAAGTAATTAATGCAATTAAGACCTTCTCAATTCCATTAATTCATTTCAAATGAAAATTTGACTCACTTGAACCATTTGAACACGCTTGGAGAGCGATGAATAGGATGTATATTGTTCTACTGTTGGCATATCTAAAATGGGTGCAGGGTGTGCAGTGTACATGGGCCCCTGGGTCCAGGGGTCTATGTACACTGGGCCTCTGGACCCACACCACACACACTGCACCAGTCCCGCAGCACCCGCGGTGGCGGGGAGGCGCTTAGAGGGTGTGGACGCTGGGGGGGCTGCGGGACTATAGTTACGCCACTGCCTTCTGCCCCTGCCGCCGGTGCTTCTGTCTGCACCAGGTCCCGGCTCTCCTGGCTACTGCTGCTAATGAGAAGTGACACTCGGAAAATGGCTGCTCTCATACAGCACACCGTTTTTAAGGTTGCTAAAGGAGGCAGCCAACATTTTCGGCAGGGGGGAGCCGAATTAATAGTTACGCCACTGCTGTGCACCAATATAACTGTAGTTACCTCTCTGGAGTGGTAAGGACCGTGCATTCTCCCTTTGTCTTGTCGAAGTTTAAAATTAGACAAGTTTAAAGCGGAAAATGTTCATTATTATATTTCCAAAAGGAAATATTGTAGTGCTACATAAATTACACTACAGGGGTAATAAATAGGTGCTGAGGCGGAGTCACATGCTGCCCTATCCCCACGCAACTATGAAAGGGTATGTGTCATGAAGACACATACCCTTGCATGTCCCACAGCAGGAGAAATCTTTGATTTCTCCAGGGCTCGGAAATATAAGTCAGTGAAGACTGACGTACATTTGCGTTGTTCCGGATGAAGAGAAGACATGTGATGTCAGACATCCACCCCTGCACCCTGTGTCACGCCGCATGGGAACGCCCATGAAATGTGGGGCGTTCCCATGTCCCGCTGCAGCCACCACCCCAGTCCAGTATAGCGAATAGCGATATTTTTCAAACTTCACTCGCAGATTTGCACAGGGCAACTTTACTCAGTCTGGGCAGCGGCTAACCACTCGCAGCCATCTGCAACTTTGCAGATCAGCGATCAGGGCTGAATTAGGTGCTTGGTGCATTGTCTTGGTCCTAGCTACCATACCTGCAAAAGGGAGGGTGGCATGGGGAAGGTGAAAATGGTTAGACAATACACAATTTGCAGCTAGTAGACATGTAATGTAAATTGCTCCAATTTTAGATATGCAGTAGGTGGAGTGCTTGATTTTATTGAACTATCTGCATTTCAATATAATTATGTTCTATAATGAAAGCAATACCTGCTTGTTATTTGGACAGGGATTATCTCTTTAAGTGTGCAGACAGCTCAGAGGTTATTACTACTGAGGCTTACGGAGAGCACCATATTGCTGTACCGATCCGAGACCCAACAGGGAGAACCCTTGGAGTGTTGGACCTGAACACCGGTCACTGCAGGGAGTTGCCAGCCCATGAGTATCAGGATTTACAGAAAATGCTGCAGATGTTACAAGAAGCCTGTTATGAGATTCTGGAGGAACAACTAATTCGGGACATCCCAAAAAAAGCTGTTTTAGGTAACATTTTTCCCATTCAGTAATAACAGGTTTTATGCTTGATTTATAAGTATTGCTGAATTTATTACAATGTGATGATTAATAAGAATTCAAATAAGTTGTTTAGACCCCCCAAATAAATATGAGTCTCTTAATTGCTTGAATATTAGGAATACATCAATTACAGTGATGTTCGATCAATGAGCTGACTGATGAAATATCAATTCAATTGTTTACCACTAGAGGGCGCCAATATCCTTAATAATAATGGAAGTTCCTCGACCATCCCTTCCTCAAGTGCTAGCAACAGGCCGCATGTATTTATCTGCAGTTCATTATATAGTGCAGCAAATTCTATCGCTCTTTACAATTGGAGACTTTGTTTTTAAGGGGCCTATTCATGATCACAGATACACCTGCAGAAATGCTAGTTGACCATGTTTTTAGTAACTGGCTCATTTATCATTCGGAGCCCTATCCCATGGGATAGAGGTCTGGGTTGGGAGAGAGGGATCCCCCTGGCCCTGTGGCAGTGTGCACGCGGTAACTCCGGTGACACATGCGCACTGGGCAGACCTTGCGGTGGTAAGTTTGATTGCTGCTGAAGTAGTGTATTAGGGACTGCAGGGACAATTGTCGGATCAGCTGCCCCTGTACTGGAGCAGTGCCAAATTGCTGTGGTTTTTAAGTCTCCAGAGGTGCAGTTTGCAGCAGTTTGGATAATTGAGGGACCCTGAAAGCACAAAAGGTCACATTATAAAGAGTAGTGAAACAAAGATATCTGCCAACCAGAACAGGCTAGCACACTGTCCGCATACCTCCCAACAGTCCCTATTTTAGCGGGACAGTCCCGATAATTAGGGCCTGTCCCGCTGTCCCACCCGCGGCAAAATGGGGGCGTGGCCTCACGGGGAGCTGCAAGTATATGCCACGCCCCCTAAATTAGGCCACACCCCCCAGGGAAGTCCAGTAACAGAGCATCTTCTCCCTGAAGGAGAGGGTCAGGTAGGCAAGCATGGTTAAGGGGCATACACACGTAGAGATATGTGCTAAGTGATTTTGCTAATCTATTTAGGGTAGGTGATTTCCCTGTGTCCAGATCGCCCATGGAGAGCACATACACATGCAGTGATTTGTGCTAAGCAATTTTACTTAAGCAAATAAAAAAAAGGCCGGGTAGTGGTTCAGAATGAGAGATCTCGATCACTAGCACTCAGCAATTTGACTAGAATTTGACTTCATGCACTGACATGGCGATAGCAATGTGCAGAACTGCGCATCATAATTGCTTGGGGCATACACATGGAGAGATATGTGCTTACTTTCTAAGCAATCTAGTCAGATTGCTTAGAAAAGAGCACAAAATCGCTCCGTGTGTATGCCCCTTTACTGTACCACGGAATCCTAGTTTCCCTTCTTAAAGGCAAAAAGGCAAGCCTATTCATTCATATACCTAACCTGTATATGTTTGTAAACAGACAGCAACATACATGCTCAGTTCCTTCACATGCATCAATTTGAAAATGTTGCATGACCAAGAAAGTAAGACAAACATACACTTCCATACTTGTGAATAATGGGCTTTGTGTAGTGTTTCTGGGGTCTGTTCCACCTTTGCTTTGTCATTACAGAGGCAGAACAAGTGTCTGGGCAGAGGAGAGTGGGAGTCCTATTTCATCGTTTCATGCTACAGGATCTGAGGCAGTGTGTCAGTAAGCTGGACCACCAGTCCTTTGCTGAACTGAAGAGCTATAAGGAGCCCCCTGTAATGGTACATAGTATCCTCAAGGCTGTGCTGCTTTTCTTTTGCCCAGCCTGGGACGAATCAGAGGAGATTCACAGCTGGAATCAATGCAAACTGGTAGGTCAGTTGTGAAGTCTAGAACAGCATACAGACATGCCCAGTTACAATTTTGGCAGTACGGATGTTGTAATGGTTAGCATTACTGCCTCACAGCACTGAGATCATGGTTAAATTCCCACCATGGCCCTAACTGTGTGGAGTTTGTATATTCTCCCTGTACTTGCGTGGGTTTCCTCCGGGTACTCTGGTTTCCTCCAACATACCAAAAATATACTGGGTTATTTCACTCCTAACTAATTAACCCTAGAATCAATGTGTGTACATGTGATAGGGAATATAGATTGTAAACTTAACTTCGGCAGGGACTGATGTAAGTGTTCTCTGTGTAAAGCGCTGCAGAATGTGTGTTCGCTATATAAGAAACTGTTAATAAATAAATATAGTGCATACATATTCCGCAGCACTTTACAGAGAATATTATATTTAAGAGAATATTTAAACATTCACATCAGTCCCTGCCAGTGGCGCTGGAACGTTTTTAGGTTGGGGGGGGGGGGGCAAGATATAATCTCATTTTGGCGCCCCCTAAATTGCTATATGTTACCCCCTGATAGTTAATGAAATATGTTTTCATCAATAGTAATAGAGTAACAGAAAAACACTATAGTTTTATTAGTAACAAAATAACATTTGTCCAGCACATGTCCCCACATCCCTCATATGTCCAGCACATGCCCCCACATCCCTCATATGTCCAGCACATGCCCCCACATCCCTCATATGTCCAGCACATGTCCCTATAACCCTCATATGTCCAGCACATGCCCCCACATCCCTCATATGTCCAGCACATGACCCTATAACCCTCATATGTCCAGCACATGCCCCCACATCCCTCATATGTCCAGCACATGTCCCTATAACCCTCATATGTCCAGCACATGTCCCTATAACCCTCATATGTCCAGCACATGTCCCTATAACCCTCATATGTCCAGCACATGTCCCTATAACCCTCATATGTCCAGCACATGCCCTCACATCCCTCATATGTCCAGCACATGCCCCCACATCCCTCATATGCCCAGCACATGCCCCCACATCCCTCATATGTCCAGCACATGCCCCCACATCCCTCATATGTCCAGCACATGTCCCCACATCCCTCATATGTTCAGCACATGTCCCTATAACCCTCATTTGCCCAGAACATGTCCCCACACCACTCATATGCCCAGAACATCAATTGTTCACACACTCCCCATAACTTAATACATCCCCAATGTACATTAACTCAAATTGTGAGCAAGTTTAGAGATCTCCTCAACTTACTTTTTTTGTTTTGCTGCCTGGATCCCTCCCATACACAGCAGGGCAGACACGCTGGCCGCAGCAGGATGGGGTTGGAGCGCGCTGGGGACCTGGATGCTGGATGCCATGCCCATGCGACGCTCGTCGCTGAAGCAGCAGGGGGCGGGCGGCCGCTGGGCAGGGCGGCCGGCAGGGAGGGGACTGAGTCTGACAGGGAGGACGGATGGAGAGACCCGGCGCAGCGGCGCCAGCGCGCATAGCACTGCAGGATATGTGAGTGTAGAAAAGACCTCACACATACATCAAGACACAGACGGGCCCCGGCCGGGCTCTGGGGCCCTTCAGATCGCCGGGGCCCGTCACACATGTCCCCCTTGACCCCCCCTGTCGCCGGCCCTGACAGCGCCCCCAGACAACGGTACTTTAGCGCCTCAGTAATTTGGGGGGGGGGCCAAGCTGCCCCCTCGCCCCCCCCGTTCCGGCGCCCATGGTCCCTGCCCCAGTGGAGTTTATAATCTATATTCCCTACAACATGTACACGCACGCACACACACACACACACACTCACACACACACACACTCACACACTCACACAGAGACATTCTAGGGTTAGTCTGTCCCAGGCCTTCTGTTCCCTGTTATATAAAGGAGAGACACCTGTGTGCTACAGTAGGAATCATTGGGCCTATTTCAACCCTGTTAGCAAGGCTGCAATTTTTGCAGATGGACAAAACCATGCAGCACTGCAGATGGGGCAGATGTAACATAGAGAGAGAGTTCGATGTGGCTGAGTTATTATGTTTCTGTGCAGAGTAAATACTGGCTGCTTTATCCTTACACTGCAATTTAGATTTCAGTTTGAACCCGCCTCACCCAAATCTAACTCTCTCTGCACATGTTACATCTGCCCCACCTGCAGTGCAGCATGGTTTTATCCATCTGCAAAAATTGCAGCCTTGCTAACAGGTCTGAACCAGACCCACTGTGCTCTCTAGGGGTTTTATTTTCCTGTTTGTTTATGTCTGTAAAAGTGACCTTGAGAGGAAAATCACAATATAAATAAAATTAGTATTATCATTTTTTTCAGGACACTGTTTTCACCTGTTTGATTTTGTTGTAATGTTATTCATTTTTCCTTTTTTAGAAAGTAAATAGTGATTTAATTCGGAAGATACTATACTTTGATCCCACTGCCCAATCAGTACAGATCAACCCAGAGATCCTTGCTAAGCATATAAAAGGTAAATTACTCATTTTTTGTTACATATTTATTATTAGCAGATCAACTGATGCACATGTGATTATTAGTGCTGTCACTTTGTATGCATCGTATCCAAGGGTATGCCAATATATAGGTGATCCAGAGTCATAAGCATCTCAGTTGCATCCCTGCTTGCAGCTGAATGGGAAAAGGCGTGTGCAGCACATTTTATTAGGGGTACACCGTCAAATGGGTGTGCCTAGCACCACCTATTGGGCATGACTAACACCACCAATCAGGCGTGTCTACCATCATCTATTGGCACTCACTACAATATAAAACATCTCTCAGCCACACCATAATCTCCGGCCTAGTTCAGTTTTAATCTTCTAATTACTCTGTGTAGCAGTACATGCAAATAAAGTAAAAAACATATACTGTATGGATGACGCAGGTATGTAGTGATATGACCATGGTCTAGTACAATTACCAATGCAAAAACACACATAATGTACTGTAATTGATTCACGGGCACTTATTTGAATGGAATACAGTTCTAACGAGTCTTTGGTAATAGGTATTGCTGGTATTGCTAGCGGCAGGGAGTTGTTCATAATGGTGGGCACAGCATTAGGGCTGCCTGTGCACACCTAACACTCAGGCCCGTTTAACGCACCCAGGGCCGGCGCCACCACTAGGCAGCTTTAGGCATTTGCCTAGGGCGCCGGCCACTGGAGGGCGGGAGTTGGACTAGGTGTCGTCCTCGCCCGCCGCATCGCCTGTGCCCGTCGAGACTTGGCAGCAACAGCAGCACCGGCAGCCGGAGGTGAGAGGACACACTCCTACTCCCTCCGTGCTGCCGCCGCATCACACCCCCCCCCGCCCCCTGTGGGGATACTAGTGGTAGCAGCAAGGGGACAACCGCAGCCTGTGCCTGGCCAGCCTCCGCTCCCAGCTCTACCTGTGCGCTCTAAGCTCAGCCTGTGTCTGAGCAACCCAGGTGGGGTCCAGGGAGAGCCGGAGAGCCCTGCACGCAGCCAGGCTCACCCCCTGGCCGTCCAGCACAGCGAGGAGCCGGAGTCTGGCCAGAGCCCTGCGCCCCGGAGCTCCCCGCAGATCCAGCAGCACAAGCCGGAGACTGTTACACTCTTCCTCCCCTCCGCGCTGCTGCCGCATCGCACATCCTCCCCCAGCCCCACGTGAAGATACTCAGCGGCAGCAGCAGCACGGCCACCGGCAGCAAAAGGAGGTGAGTGTACACTCTCCTCCCCCCATGCTGCCGCCGCCACATCGAACATCCCCCCCCACCACCCGTGGAGATATTGCCCATGGAGCAGGCGAGCGCCGGGGAGCCCCCCCGCCTAGGGCGCTCCGGTGCCTAGCACCGGCCCTGAACGCACCGCATCGGCCGATCACCATAATCTATGTTCTGTGGGAATCCTCATTCCCCCAAACAGCGAGGCTCGCGGCTAATGTAGGGAGCCAGCTGCATTTAGCCGTGAGCCTCACTGTTTTAGCTGCCGCACATGCCATTTCCACATCGCTGCAAAAACCTAGGGAGGGGGAACCGGCGTGTGCAGGGGGTCAGTTAAATACTGACCATGCTCGCTATGACTTTAATGTGCGCACTCCTATGTGAATGGGTATACTTGAGTTGTAATGGGGTATTTGTACATATAGTAGGTTCTTTGCATGTGTGGACGCAACTGTAGGCTATGATGAGTTGAGCGTACACAGGGATCTGATTTCACCAAAGACACCCTTTTTCTGTCCTCCCCAATATATTCATTCTGTGTCTATGGTAGCACACCCTCGCATATCGAAATATTGAATACTAATAGTGCACAAAGAGGGTCCACCCGCATAATAAGTATGTGATTTCTGTGCGACTGGCACAGCTCTCCCCAATCTCCTCACCTGGTATAGTGATTGTGCTGCTGCTGATAAATATGTCAGATGCAATTGCAGCACACTTGAGTGTGGGCGTACACATGGGGCAATTTCAGGGCATTTTCTAAGCGATCTGACTTTATTTGACTAAAAGGCTTAGAAAATGCTCCTAGATCGCTCCGTGTGCAGGGGCCATTGTGATAGCGATGTGTGGCCCCACATACATTCGTCAGCTACTCTGGATTGGTTGCAGATTTTGTGCAGATCATGTATTCCAATCCATCCTGCGACCATCTTACTATTTAAAGGAAATGGTTTCACGATTGTGGCACGATCATGGTCATTCTGGGGTGTACCCTACATAAGTCCAGTTGTCAGCTACATGATTCATAAATTGTCAACATAATACGAGATTGTGGATGCTTGTATACAGAACAAATGTATCCTTATATTTGTCGTTCTGTCAAAATGTCAAAAATATATTACATACAGGGGAGTATATCACACATTATGGTTTTATTATAATTTCTATAACATTCTCAAACCCCTAATCCCCCAGCGCCACCCTGTTTGATACTATACTATGGTGTATACTGATCTTTGTTTTCAATAAAAGGTGAATGCAGACTGTATAATACCTATAAGTGGATTTTGTGCTGTAGTGAAAGTCAACTTGTAATGTTGTGAAAATGTATTTCAGGTATTCCCAGAGGCGCAGTCTGGAAACATGGCTCTATCCCAGCAGAACACCTCTATAATTGGGCTTTCACCTGTCTCTCACTAATGGAGCTCACCCAGAAAATGCCGACACAGTCCCCATCCCTGGTCTCCCTTCCACCACCCAGCTAACATATGAATAAAAAAAACACTACACCATAGCTGCACTACCTATATGGTTTGTGTAATAATGATTTGTTGTTTGCAGGAATGGGATCATTGGATAGACAGCAACTAGGTCTACAAGCATTAGATCGACACCACTGAAGGTCGACATGGGTTAGATCGACAGGGTCATTAGGTCAACACAGGCATTAGGTTGACATGGGGAAGGTCGACATTCAAAAGGTTGACGTTGGGTTTTTCACGTTTTTTTGTCTCGAATGTCGATACAATCGACATGCACACTGAAATGTAGCACCGCTTCCCCTTGCATGGATCACTGTGCTCGCCATGCTTCGGGCACGGGGCCTCACTACGCTCAGCACACTATTTTGTTCTCCCACCATGCCCTAGTGGATGGTAGGGCATGAAATACCGCCTGTCGGCACATGTCGCTCCGAAAAAATGTGAATGTCGACCTAATGCTTGTATCAACCTGATGACCCTGTCAACCTAACCCCATGTCGACCTTCAGTCATGTTGACCTTCATGAATGTTGACCTAGTGGTGTCGACCTAATGCTTGTAGACCTAGTGACCGTATCCATGCTTGCACGCTAAAGTGACAATTTTTATTCCTTTGCTTTAGCAAGTGCATTTTTGGGGTAGAACAAATAGTGCATTTTTTTTCTTTGGTAGCAAACACATTAGAATAAACACATGTATTTTTTGAAATTTATATAGGAATAAACTAGTTAAAATAAGAAAACTATCTCAAGGCTTGGTCCACTTTATCTCCAGGCTTAGTAAATAGACCTTTTAGCTCCAAATGCTGAAATTACTGGCATTGTAAATTGAGGGGCATAACTATGATGACACAATTCAGAGTGCATCATGTCATCGCCAGCTGGGTATGCCCACTTCAATTGGCAAGTGGGTGGAGGCTGGATCCGGGAGTCTTGCCCACTCTTCCGGGTGGATAGTATAATCACCTGATTTTCAGGAGCCTCCTGGCCATTCTGGAAGAGCAGGCAAGTATATGAACTTCGTACTTTTGTTACAGGGGCCCCGATTGAACACACCGGAATGCAATAAAGCTACGTCATTATCTTATATCTACTTACAGTATGCAGTGGCAGATGCACCATATGGGTGTACCCTATGGACTCCCAAACTGTGGATATGTTATGGTCTGCTATTTAGGTACTGTCTGTTCACATCTGTGGTGACACATTGGGTTTACTGATTGATAGAAGGACAGACAAACTGCCTGGAGGAAACTTCTTGGTCATTGGCTGTTCTACTAGCAAACACCACAGACATAAGGGGCCTTATTTTGGTTCATTCTTTCTGACAAAATCCTTCTTAGATGGACAAAACCATGTGCACTGCAGGGGGGGCAGATGTAACATGTGCAGAGAGAATTAGATTTGGGTGAGTAATTTTGTTTCTGTGCAGGGAAATTACTGACTGCCTTATTTTTACACTGCAATATAGATCTCACTTTGAAGTAAAACCCCACCCAAATCTAATTCTCTCTGCACATGTTACATCTGCCCCACCTGCAGTGCACATGGTTTTGCCCATCTAAGAAGGATTTTGTCAGAAAGAATGAACCAAAATAAGGCCCAAGATCTGGAATACACAGGAGGTAAACTCTACAGTCCTGAAAGAGCAAGCAGCCTTGCCAAAGACTTCCTCCCATCGGTCCCGCCTACTTCATCATTCACATAGTTTCTTGATTGTGTTTTTTCGTCGTAATATGCTATGTATAAATGCATATAGGTTGCATATGCTTCATAGAAATATACTAGTTGAACTGCTGACTGTTCATCACAGGTGTAATACAAGAACGCTGGAAAGGTGCAGTGGAGGAGAGCTGCAGCTGCTATGGAAAGCATTGCTAGAGCGCTTATAATGACCATCAGGTAGAACTGGGCAGCCTACAATGTACAATAGGCCCTGGTTCAGATGTGATCGCAGTACAAATTTGTTCTCAAAATGGGCAAAATTATGTGCACTGCACGTGGGGCAGATGTGACCTGTGCCGAGAGAGTTAGATTTGTCTGAGTTATTTTGTTTCTGTGCATGGTACATACTGGCTGCATTATTTTTACACTGCAATGTAGATTTCAGTTTGAACACACCCTACCCAAATGTAAATCTCTTTGCATATGTTACATCTGCCCCACCTGCAATGCAGCATGGTTTTGCCCATTTTGAGAACAAATTTGTACTGTGACCAGATCTGAATAAGGGCCATAGGGTAGTGTCAGAGAGACCTGACGCCCTACACATATGCTTTGGGTGGCAATACATAGCCTCTTGCCTAGGTCTGCGTTCTGAGATTTTTGTTGAACCCCCTGTTATATTTGATAAAGGTAGAACACCAGCAGTGGCGGAACTCCCGGAGGCAATGGAGTCATCTGCCGCCGGGCGCCAGGCTTAAAGGGGGCACTGGCTCCATTGCCTCCCGATGTTCCGCTCTGCTCATTAGTGCTTAATTTAGCAGTGCGCAGCCCGGCGGTATGCACTATACTTATGCAACGGCACCCTGCTGTTCCCTTGTGTGCAGTGGCTGCGGCGACCCCCCTCCCTCCCTGTCACCTGGCTGCAGTGCTCACTGCTCTGCGGAAATCCGTCGCCTGAGCAGTGAGCAAGCCAGCGGCCAGCCCAAAGTGTCAGTGGTGTCGAGGAGCCAGAAGTCGTGCGGGAGTCTGCAGCAGCAGCCTGTGAGGGGTGAGCAGTGGAGAGCTGGGCCGGGGGGGGGGCAGGGTGCCATCAGCCCCCGGACCAATGCACTTTAGTGGTACAGGGTCAGGCCCTGACTATATATGTGGTGGGCTAAGGGGCAGGAAGAACTGTGGCTGCAGGGACAGGGTTAATGGCGGCTGCCGGGACAGGAAGAACTGTGGCTGGGGTACCTCAGTGAAATCCCAGGAGGTGGGGTGAGACATCAACAGCGCTAACTGCTGGGTTGTAGTTGAGGTGGTCGGCCTGCTCTGCACGCGCCGCGCTGGAAGGCAGTCATTGTGACTGTGTACACATCAGGAGGTAAAGCTGACTTCCCCGAGGCTGGCCCCGCCCACCACACTGTGGGCTGCTTGTATCCTCAGCCCTGCTCTTCCTGGTCTAGCTCCTGTACCTGCTCTATGCTGCCTCCCCTCCCACAATGCCAGGTGGCTCCCTGCTTTTCCCTTCAGAAGCAGACACCACAAGTAAGACAATTGGGTGAGTGTATATTGTGTGTAATATTGATGTGGGGGGGGGGGGGGGTGCTGTGTATAATGTCCTGTGTGTAACTTGGGTGGGGGGGTGCTGTGTATTAGGTCCTGTGTGTAACTTCTGTGTATAATGTACTGGGTGTATTATATGGGGGGGGGGGGGGTGCTGTGTATAATGTCCTGTGTGTAACTTGTTGGAGGGGGGCTGTGTATAATTTCCTGTGTGTAACTTGGGGGAGGGGGGCTGTGTATAATGTACTGGGTGTAATTTGGGGGGAGGGGGGCTGTGTATAATGTACTAGTTGTAATTTGAGGGTGGCATTTGCACAGGGGAGCTATGTTGGGCAACTATGCATGCACATAAACTTTTATGCGCATGTGCAGCCGCTTATTGCGAGCAGGTGCGGCAAATTTATTACTCGCCAGCCCGTTTGCATGCAGCAGTGTGGACGGGGTCACGGGGTGGCGGACATGGGTTGCGCCCATAAGAACACCCTTCGTTTCATGGGTGTTCCCATGAAAGCGTATGAAAATGCACCAGGTACAGGGGCGCTGCAGATCTAAGTCAGCAGAGACTGACTTAGATCTGCAAGCGCTTGAGAAATCATTCAATGGTCGGTGACCATCGAATGACTTCTGCCCCACATGCAATCTGCGAATGGATGTTTATGCAAAATATCCATTCGCATGCGCGTGGGGAGATTTGCGATGCGTGCGGCGGGCGGGTCAATCAGAATGAGGGCCATAATGTAATATATGCTTGATTCAGTCAATGGCATTTAGGGGACCTTTTTTAAAATAAAAATAAGACAATAGTAGCCACAGTACAAAGTCCACTGAGTGCCAGTGACTGGATTATATATATATATAGGGTCAGTATATGATGTCGCACTACAAAGTAACTTCAATAAATTTATTAAGTCATCAGCTTAATAAATTTATTGAAGTTACTTTGGAGTGCGACATCATATACTGACCCTATATTGCCACTTTGGATGTGAGCACTCACCTACCAGTGGATCTAGGAGGCTGTGCCGGGCGATCTCGTCTATATATATATATATATATATATATATATATATATATATATATATATATATATATATATATATGAAAAATCGTTGGCACTCTGATATATAAATATATATATATTTATATATCAAAGGGTTTGGGGGGGGGGGGCACAAGCATTCATCTTGCCTCCGGGCACCTGGGACGAACTTACGCCACTGAACACCAGTGTATCACTGAGATAACATGGCAAGATTATATTTGCTATTTAGCAATAACAACGGAATTGTTGTAGTTAGCAAGTACAGAAAAAAAAACTTTATGCTCAGATTGTTATATAGAATACTGTTTTTATTTTTGTTGTTGTTGAAAAAGGACCCAACCACAAATGCTATATTTAAAACAAAAAAATCGACCGACTATTTTACATTGTAGTATTACCCGGACTGCCTTGCCCTATATTGGTGTTCGGGCTGTTCCCTGTTTTAGCCTTGCTGCTTTCCTGCAGTGAAGCAGTTAAGGTTTTCTGTAGGGAGATTGACAGAAAGATTCCATCTCTGTAATAACACATTCCAAGCAAGAACATATTTTTAATAAAATCAAAATTTGGGAAATTACATCTGTGTGTTATTTTATTTAGCTGATAATACATTGCCAATACAGGTCAGAGCTGTCGGGCTGATTCCTGTGATAAGGTGCTCTTGTTATTGTGCTACCTGATCCCAGAGATAATCTCTTCTTTGCTTTGTATTCCTGTAAAAGGACAATTAGGGAGAACCAGCCATGTTTCCAGGAATCGTCTAAAAGATATTAAACTGCCAGTACAAAACATTATTTATCCAAAATACCTACATACTGCAATACTGCCTTTCCACCAGGATTCTGAGAGAGAAATACTGGCATTTCTATATTAAAGGGACTTAATGCCTAAATATTTCTTATTTTAATCAAAATCCCCATAAGACCTAGATCAAAGGTTCTCAAAGTCGGTCCTTAGAACCCCACATAGTGCATGTTTTGCAGGTCTCCTCACAGAATCAAGTGAAATAATTAGCTCCACCTGTGAATCTTTTAAAATGTATCCGTGAGTAATGAGTGCAACTGTCGGGTGGCCTGGAAAACTTGAACTGTGTGGGGTCCTGAGGACCAAGTTTGAGAATTTAAAAATTATTTATGCATAAATTAGCTCATTCAATATACTACAATACTTGAATTCCCCTTTCACACAGTATCCCGGACCTGGGTTATTGCCAGGTTGGGGACGTGTTGACCCAGGTTGAGATGCGGTGTGAAGGCACCAAAGCTTTTAATCCGGATCAACCGACCCAGCAATTTGACCCAGGTTATAAGAAGGGTTAAACCTAATGTATGAATGTGAAACCCCCGGACCCGGGTTGGACCCGGGTTTGAGATCCCAGGTCTGACCCAGGCTTTGCAACATGAAAGGGGTATCAATGATAAATATATTTCCTGAAAAATTATTCCACTGAGATTTATGGCATTATAATTACACTTATATCTGTAATGCTGTGCCTATAGTAAAGAATGTATAGGGACCCTGTGATTCCCCCACTGCTTCTGTGTTGGTCCTATTCAGAAGTCACCCTGGTCTTTCGAAAAGGGGTGCAACCTATCATTGTCCATCACATCTGGGAACCGCTACAGCAGTAGGGTTCTGCCGGTTACCCGCTTTATGGCCTGAGGTTATTTATACCTTTTTGAGCAGAATATGTTTTACAGTTTCATTGCGGGTTGGTTAAACCAACAATTATTCCTACCAAATCAGTATACTCTAATAATATTCATATGGTTGTTTGTTTTATTTTTTGTATCGAATTGTACTTCGAATATAGTGAATAATATAATAGTGAACACATTGTTTAGCTTGAAAGCCAATTGCAGATAAAAATATGAAAGCATGCACTGGCAACTGAACCCCCTCCCACCCATAACACATACACACATGTTCACAATATTGACATCTAAAGTGTCACTTTGGGAAATGTTGACATTTTCATATTGCCAACGTTTTTTTTTTAGATGGCAACGAGGGCATTAGGGGTTTGTTGGCAATCTTTCACAAAATAATAAACCATATCATTTTTTATCTAAAATAACTTTAAACTGACAAAAGATGGATGTTTGATAGGATTAAGATCAAGGGTTAAAGGTTGTTGCTTAAAAGTAGTCTGATTTTTTGTACTTTTTCAATTCTTGGGTGCTTTTAGCTGTCTGTTTTGGGTAATTATCCTGTTGGAGGACCCATGACCTGTGACTGAGGCAAAGGTGTGTGACACTGAGCAATGGCCCTTATTCTGATCTATTCGCATCAACCGATGTTGGGCGTCTGCACATGCACAGCCGCATTTCTGCGCATGTGCATATGATGGGTGAGTGCGGCTACGGCGAACAGACAGTGGGCTGGGGCGGCGGCGTGTGAGGGGGGGGGGGCGTGTACTGGCATTCGGCGGGTGGACTCGCAAGGCTGCGAGTTTGACCAGAATAACCCCCACTATGTTTTGCTCCAGAATGTCTTGTTAAACTTCAGATTTCATTGTGCACCGTCCAAATTCAAAGCACTCTGTTCAAGATTCAGCAGAGCAGCCCCAAAACATAACCTAACCAAGCCTCCTCCATGTTCAAATAAGAAATGGTCTTCTTTTCTTTGAAAGCTGATGTTACTTGTCAAAAAGCTCTAGTTTCAAGTCATCTGTCCAGAGGACATTCTCCCAGAGGCATTGTGTCAAAATACATTTTTGAAAACTCCAGTCTGTTTAATTTATGTTGGTTTTTTTTTTGTTTGTGGAGCCTCCTGGGTCTTCTTCCATGAAGCCCACTGTCACTCAAAAAGTGTTATGGTGCAATAAGACACTGACATGCCTTGACCTTGGAGTTCAGCTGCATCTCTTTGGAAGTTTTTTTCCTTAAAAGATTTGCTTTTTCTATTTATTTATTTCATCAATAATTTTTATTGAAAACTTAATGAATTTTTTTTAAAGGGGGATGGGATACATAAAAGAAAAAGGGAAGGGGGGGTACAGGGACATGGGATGTAGACAAAATATACACATATAAGAATCAAATAGACATAGAGAATTGTAACATAGTACAGATATAAAACTCCTAAGTACATTAGACAAACAGCAAACAATTGTAGGGGATATTGCAACTAACAGAGCTGAAGGTCAATAGCAGACACAACGGAAGACTAGATATAGAAAATACTAAGTAAGACCTGGGGGGGGGGGGGGAATACCTCCACCGTCTGTTACATACGCACACCATGACATCTATTTTACCATGGGAGATGAGGCTGAAGAAGAGTAAGGCATGAACTCAGTCTCCATAGTAAATGGAATTGAATTTTCTTTATAACCAAAGTTACAGGGGGGGGGTTAGGGTAAAGGTTGTTTCTAGCTATGGGCTATTGCCTGCCCCAACGGATATCTTTGGGGGGGTAAAACATTAGTGGGGAATAAGTGTAGGAGAGTTAGGGGGGGGGGGTTAGGGTAAAGGTTGTTTCTAGCTATGGGCTATTGCCTGCCCCAACGGATATCTTTGGGGGGGTAAAACATTAGTGGGGAATAAGTGTAGGAGAGTTAGAGTTGGAGACGGGGCCAAAGACACTTTCAACACTTTCAACGCTTTATGAACCAACTCAAATATCTCAGCCCAGAAACTTTGGATATGTGGACATGTCCAAAAAAAAAATGAAAAATATTAAATATTACCCACTTCACCACAATTACGCCAGCAGTACTTTGAACAGGTTTGCCAATAAGCGTGTAGTTTATCAGGAGTTAAATATAACCTGTACAGAAGTTTGATATGCCTCTCAGTATGGTTCAAACGTGTCGACATTTGATAAGATGAGGCAAAAATTAGTTCCCACTGAGCATCAGACAGTGGGAGACCCAAGTCCACCTCACATTTCAGTTGAGCGTTGGATTTTGAGATAGGGATCAATCTTAAAAGGGTCTTATATCAAAAAAGTTATATCTTGTTTTGGATTTAAGTTGTGATAAAAGCACCACAATGGCCTGGGATACCGGACACGGGCTACCTACCAATCTAGGTAAGCTCTTGAACCAATGTTGAACCTGAAAATAATGAAAAAGTTCCCCATTTGGTAGGTTATAACGGGACTGAAGTATGGAGAAGGGGAGCACAACATTACCGTCCTTTTACCTAAAACCGCCATATTACTAGCATACCAGGGGGAGAGATGAAGAATTGCTTCTATTTTTAAATATAGATGTCAGTACACTGTAGGGGTGATTCAGACCAGCTGAGCTCATAACGGCATACCTCCCAACTGTCCCGCTTATAACGTCTTGATATTTTGGGACATTCCCGCGTCCCTCCCGCCACCGGCAGTGTCCCGCGGCGGGGGGGGGGGGCGCAGTTGGGAGTCCCCCCTGTGGTCCGTGAATAGACGCCGTGCGCATGCGCACCGCGTCTATTCTTGCAGGCAGAGGGGCTGGGGGCTTGCCAGCAGGTCACAGAGCTGCTGGGCATGCCCTCACCGTGGCGGAAAATGGGGGCGTGGCCTCACGATAGCGACGCGAGTATAGACCATGCCCCCTTTCCGGCCGGCCACACCCCCAAAAATTTGGCGCGACGCTGCCGTCCCAGATGTTGGGAGGTGTGATAACGGGCTGAATTTGCTCCCCCCATTCAATTCTAGGGGTTTGCGCATGCGTGAATAGACGTTTATTAGTGAACCGGAGAAAAATAATTTGATGATGAGTGATGTTTAACCCGTTCGGAATACAGAATATTTGAAAAATATTTGAGTAAAAAATATAAGAGGACAAAATAACACAAGATAGAACTATATCACACCCTAAAATATAATTTGGACCCCCTTCCCTACCCTAACCCAAGAATTAATTGCTGGCAAAAATGGGCCCATTAGTCCTCAAGGGATCTCGTACAATGCAACTGCTGCTCCAATGGTAGTTTCGCCTCTATGTCTGACAGTTCTAAATAGATTACAACATGTAGTATGCAGTATGTGACATGGAAAAGCCCATCACATACATGATTTCATAGAAAATAAACAAAGAAAACTATGAAAAATATGCAATAAATATATATTAAGGCCATATTAAACTATTTTATATTGTAGAGACTAGCTGAAGTACCCGGCTTTGGCCACGTTAAAAATCTAAAATCTAAAAGTTAATGGGTGACATTCTATGGGATGAGATAAATGCACATTTTTTTATCTCGCTCCACATCGCCGCTCTTCGCACTTTTTTAAATCGCATTTTATGGTAATAATTAGCATATTTAATGGGATGCGATTTGGAGGCTGAAAAGTGCGATGTAGTGTGATTTGCGGCGAAGTAGTGCGATTTTATGACGCAAAGAAATGTGATTTCTTCCGCCGGTCATGTGCGAGTTTTGGACCAACCGGAGTGCGATTTACAAGACTGTCTTCGCATGACTAAGAACCCCCTAACCTATTGGCCCACCTCTGTCCCCTCCATTATGCATCACACCCCCTATATAAAGGGGCACTGGCGCCATTTCACTCTTTGATAGGAAGTAAGGCGCATGGAGAGGAGTAGTGGCAGTGTGAGCAGAGGAAGAGGTGTTGGTGGCAGAGTGAGGAGTGGCAGAGTGAGGAGTGGCAGAGTGAGCAGTGGCAGAGGGAGCAGTGGCAGAGGGAGCAGTGGCAGCAGCCAGCCACATGGGAGAGGCAGCAGAGGACTGCTGAGGTCGTCCTCCATTACAGTGAGTGGCAGCAGTGTGGCAGGCAGCATGGCCACAGCAAGGCCAGCCCCAGACCAGGCCCTGGCGGACCAGCCCCAGCAGGAGGAGGTGCATACCCTCCAACATTTGAGGAGTACAAATCGGTAAAACTGCAGAAAAGGGGCATGGTCACGAGTAAAGGGGGCGTGGCCACGACCCCTAAACTTAAAAATAAAAAAAAAACACTGCATCTGTATGAGGTGAGTAGGCTGCCCAGTGCCTACTTATGTCCATCAGGCTGAGAGCAGTCAGCAGCAGTTGGTGTGCAGGGGCTGAGACTGTATTCATGCAGGTGGCCTGGGACGAAGCCTGCTAGAACACACACGTAGGGGGAGAGAGATGGTAGAGGGAGAGAAATGCTGCTGCTTACTGGACACACGGCACATAGGAGGAGGGCGGGGTGGCTCTGTCATTAACAGTCAGAGAGAGGGTGAGCCGCTCTTCCAACTGTCTCCTGCACTGCACTATCCTGTCATATACTGTGAGTGTGACAGGCTCAGCGCAGCCAGTAGCAGCAGCGGCGGGGCACAGCAGCAGAGTCGGCACTGGGCAGGGCAGGCGCAAAGTGTCTCGCGTCGTGATAGGGTGTGAGACATGGCACCCTAAGCCCTCTGGGAGTTGTAGTTTGGTCGGCCACTCCCCCTCCCCGAAGAGCAGCCGGCTGTGAAAGAATAAAACTACAAACCTATGCATGCCAGTTTGTCGGAAGCCAGAGGAGGAGCCAGTTATCAAAAAAACGGTACATTCGGTACACTTTGATTTAGCCGGTACAGACCGTTAAAAAACGGTACTGTACCGGCTAAATCGGTACAGTTGGAGGGTATGGAGGTGGAGGATCCGCTGGCATCCCCATCCTATACCCAGGACCTATTCTATACCCCAGAGCAGCTGCAGGAGGGCCACATGTCAGAGGTGGAGGAAGATGGAGGTGAGGAGGAGGAAGACACTGGCATGGAGGAGGAGGGGTACATGGCTGGAATAGAAAATGAGGAGGAGGAGGTAGAAGCTGGCCGCACAAAAAGTGGCCGAAAGGTCAGATTCTCCTAAGAGGAAAATGCTGCGCTTGTCCGGGCTATCATACCCGTGTTTGACCGGTTACTGGGGAAAAGTCACCACAAGACCACTGCACAGCGGAAAAGGGCTATGTGGAAGTACATCACCCAGGCGGTGAACGCTGTAAGTCAGCACAAGCGCCTGGTCAGAAACGTCAAGAAGAGGTTCAACGATATCAAGAGACAGCTCAAAAGTAAAATGGCCATGGAGTTGGAGGAGGCCACCAAGATTGGCGGAGGAAGCCCCACCACTGTCTGCTACACGTCCTATGAGGTCAAGTTAAAGCGAATCATACCCCCTGAGGTCCTGCCTGGCATGCACGTTGCGGAAACCGATAGGCCGGCGACGCCACCCAGAGCTGGTAAGTGTGACCACATGCAATCTTAAACATACATGCCAATGTTTTCAAACTGTAATGTTCACTTGTATTGTTATGCTAAGTAAAGTGCTGCTGTGGAACTACATAGCCCAGCAAGGTCAGGCAAAACAATTGGCTGCTCCTACTTTCAAATTGGTCATAATGTTGGGCCTTGTAGTTCCACAACTGCTGATATTGATCAACACTTTAACATTCTTTCTAGCAGCTTAATATGTATGTGGCTCAAAAAACATTGGTGTACTGGTGGCTTAGCTGTCATGCCTACATACCACAGATTTTCCACCAGTTGTAATGTGTCAAATAGTTTAATAATAATCTAACAAAAAATTCAGGTGTAAAACATATGTCAAATAATGTGGGGACTAAATAATGTAGTCCTTCACCAAAGGAAGTATTGTCCAGTAATGTCATTTCAATGCTTATTTGGCATAAATGTTTATCAATTGCAAGGTTTTTACGTTTAATGGGCGTGTTGAGACCTCCCACATTCCATGAAGTAATTTTAAGGGGACAAGGAGTTTGGGTTATTGGGTGTTGGGCAAGTGGGGGTCGTGTCATCATCCTATACCCGTGGGTGGGAAAAAGTGGAGAGCTATAGTTTCAGCGTGGACAATGCCATCCCCGTCCCAGCAAGCAGGGGTGGCACAAAAAAGAAGCAACAGGCATGGACCCAGGCCCCTCGCACAAAATAATAAAGTATCACTTATCAATCAACAAAAAGTACATATGCTTCAATACATTTTCAAAAAATTTCCTATCCAAGAAGAAACTAAGTCGATCCCCAAGAACCATCCTGGAGATAGACAGAACCATCAAAATACATAACAGAGCAACAAATATATGCAAAAACAATACAAGAAATTGAGAAATCAAAATAGAGTCAGTAGACATAACAAATAAGTTGCAGACAAAAAGGTGCAATTTGTTTCCTTATTGTTCCCAATATTGGGAGTCCCATGGGTTCAAGGCCTAGAAGGAGAACCGGAGTTTGAGCAGGGAGGGGAACGTACCTTTATTTTTTATTATTTATTTTTTGTTATTATGCACACAAAAAATTATTACGTGCACTTTACAATGGCCATTCACATTAGTATCTAATTTCGATATTAAGCAGAACGTCTGGGGATTTTATATGTGTATCAGCCATAAGGCTGTGAGTCAGGTATTGCTTTTGCAGTCCAAAAGAGACAACAGACAATTCATGTCATAAATCAATGAAGTTCTACACAGATTCCTGTGGCTAGCATATCGCCTACCCCTACTGTATACGGCATCTAATGCTCTGACATGGTATGGACTACATTAGACGGAAAACTCCCACGGTGACCATGGCAACCCCCTGATAGCTTGGCATTAGTAACAGCAGATTCGGCACACGGACTCTCTTACTTCGGTACCAGCAGGTAATGCAGTGATACAAATATTCCTCCCAGCATGGCCTGAAGGTCTGAGGCGTTAGGACCAGTGTACGGGCCTGGGAAAGAGTGTAGCCTTTAGGCTGCCGTTTTTTACGAATGTGCCGTTCACATACCGCGCCTGCGTGAGTCTTGGGCAAGATGGCGGCTCCCGGGAAGCAGTAAGTAGCAGTACTGAGTGCAGGCCACTTGTTTAGTGGGTGACGGGTCTGTGACTGGGGAGTCTGAGTGGGGGCTCGGGCCATGCACTATTCCTAACACCTAGGCGTGTTGCACCGTGACCCCTGTTACAATCCAGTGTACCGTGGTACTCCGCAAACATCACCCGGGAGTCCCGGGACTGGGGCCGCCGCGTGTAGCCAGGCAGCAGCGACTGGAGGGCGGCTTGGGTGTAGGAAGCTGGTGCTTAGAGCAAGGCGTACATACCCACAGCCCGTGAGACCCTATTTAATAAGAGTAAGGGATATTTTTGTAAAGCAGGCGTCTGTGCTGCCAATTCCTGCACTGCGTCCAGTACTGGAGATGTCGCATGTAATCGCAGCGTTTTGTGACGACCGGTTCTAACATTACACTTTGTTGTTTTGGTCTTATGGGCTAAAGTACACTACACTTTTCTAAAGAACAAACAAGCATAAAAACAACACCTATTGAAAACAATGACATATACTCCTCATTGAAAGCCATGTTATTAGATCCATTTGTTGGATAAGCAAGTCTGAGTACTGGTACATATCTGGCTGTATGTGACAGTGTCTT
This sequence comes from Crinia signifera, assembly GCF_055691185.1. Lineage (NCBI taxonomy): Eukaryota > Metazoa > Chordata > Amphibia > Anura > Myobatrachidae > Crinia > Crinia signifera. Next base: position 68,408,611 of record NC_139218.1, read on the forward strand.
GGTTCATGCCATGTCAGCGCAGCCAGGTGTGTCCACCACCTGTCTGGTTTTTATCACCTTTTTTTAAGTTAAGAGAAGATATTAAAAAAAGATTTCTGTCAAATATCTCAACTGACTTACAGTTTATTAAATATTGATTTCTATTTCAATTTGTTAAGCTATTTACTAATCGTGGCTTCTTTATCCAGTTTATTATATATAGCACAGGTGTTTATTACCAAATCCACACACATTTTTGACCCCCAAAGGTAAATCTTCCTCCCAAATCCAAACCAAATTGCTTTATCTGCCTCTGTTTTGGTTTACGGCAAAAACACACATTTTTCAAACTGAATTAAAAATGTTAGGTTAAATAGAAAATAGCTATGTTTCATATCTTAAGTTGAATTAACAATAACATTTTTCATTTATTTGCAACCTGCTGTAACGATCTGTAATTGTCATTAGTGTTAGCAGTAAGTGTATACTGCCTTCCAGTACTTCCTTGGCTAGTAGGCACTTCCATTTAGGGATGGACATCGGAAGCCGACCATCAAATGATGGCTGGGCTTCCGCCATTGAATCTTTTGAATCTTGAATGTCGAAGTCATCCTTTATGGAAACAAATTCAAAAAGTTTCCATAGCTCTTGTATTGTGCAATAGCTCCGTCACTAAAGTAGTGAACAAACTCCCAATTTTTTTGTAATCGTTTAGCTAATTCTGTCATAACTAACTGCAATGAATGCATGCATGCATGCACAGTTATGGTTACTTGATCAAGGGTAGAACTTAAGCTGGCCATACATCAGAAATATCGATCTTAAGATCGATTGCGCTCATGATTGTGTACAATTTCCCTTGAAAGCCCCGGCTGTCCTTGATGGTTTTTGGACACACAATCTAATCCAAATCCATCATACAATCAGTCATACAATCCATCTGCTGTATGATTGTGTACACAAGATGTGCACACAATCTGCATACAATCAGTCATACAATCCATCTGCATGATTGTATGATTGTGTACACAAGATGTGCACACACTCTGCATACAATCCATCTTACAATCAATTGAGATTGTATGATTGGGTACAATATCTTTCTGATGTATGACCACCTTAATAACGCACAGACTCACACAGTTTAAAGTGTCACCATCCTCTTGTCAAAAGTATACAGCAAATCGGTGTTTGTGTAGCGTCACAGTGGAATCCTTGAATTGCACCCTGGCACAGAAAGGATTAATCTAGTGACACAATAGCTTCTGTTTCTGGTTGAATGGCTACCTTCACCTAGCTTAGGTATTCAGCCTGCGACTTTGCTGTATACAGATTGGCTGTTGCATCATCAATAGCACCACAATATCTTAACAGAATTGTTCCACTGTACTAGTGAGTTTACTTTGGACAGTGTTTATAAACAATTGTGTCCTCATTATCCATGTCACTAGGATGCCAATGTGATACTGCCTCTTTTCAAGGCATTGGTGAGACCACACTTGGAATACAGTGTTCAGTTCTGGGCACTGAACCTTAAAAAGGACATTAATACCCCTTTCACACTTGCAAAAATATCCCAGGTTTTTGCACATGAATGTGCATCAACCCGGGATTTAGCTCAGTGTGAAAGGGTCTTTAAAGAATATCCTGGTATGAACATCCCGGGATTTCTACCCAGGTCCTGACCTGGGTAGATTCCGGAATCGACCCAGGATGCGGTCAGTGTGAATGGTCCCGTACCTGGGATTGGGTACACGGGACTTTAAAAAAGCTGCTGATTGGAGCTTTCTTGGGCTCACAAATGCTGATGTCATCTTTCAGAGCCCTGGAGTCCATTTCTAATGACATGCATATGTATTTGCAGGGATTTCCCAGGATCAGTGTGAATGGGGCTGTCCAGGGTCAGGTCTGAGTGCAGTGTGAAAGGGTACATTCCCAGGTAGAGTCCCAGGCGAGAGGCTGCCCGCAAAACTGATTAATTGCGTGAGGCTGCCCAGCATTGTAGATGGTTGCCATGACGGGCTGGGTAGTGGCGTGGTCAGGATGTCGGGACCGCGCACTCACTCCTTCTCCCTCTATAGTGCACTCCCCTCCTCGGTTGGCCAGTGCAGGACGGCGCACGAGTCCTGTCCCCTTGCCCCCCCCCCCAATAAATGAATCAGCTTTGCGGGGGGACCCCCCTGGAGCCTGGACCGGCCACAGTGCACAGGTGAGCAGGAGCCGTTTTCACGATCGCTTTCACACCGCAAACCTGCTTTAGACCAGGTATTTAGATGCGGTGTGAAGGGGGTAAACTTCCTCTGACCCGTTTAAAAAAAACGTTTTAAATACCTGGTCTAAAGCAGGTTTTGCGGTTTGAAAGCAGCATAAGGGAATCCTATAGATATGACTTATTCAAGTCAGTTGTTACAAGTCAGATAGGTTGAACTCGATGGACTAACGTCTTTTTTCAGCCTTAATTACTATGTTACTATGATGAAATTGTGTCCTCCTCGTCCATGTCACTATAATGAAACAGTTTTTGAACTATTCTCTGAAGTGCATTTGTCACCTCGATGAAGCATCAGTTTGTGAGATTGAAGAATACACAAGGATTTCAGTTAGGTCTCTGAAGTCCATCTTTATTGATAGAGCTTTAACCAATAATTTACATTTTTTTTTGGAGAGTTTTGCAAACCTACAGAATGCATACCTCTTGCAGGAATACTAACAAAACATTGAGGTTGCAAGGAACAAAACTTAGGGGCCGATTCAGGATTGTTCATTGCGATCCAAATTTGGCCCAGCCCCGAAAGTTGGGGTTTGAGCATATGCAAACCCCGGGTGCAACTCGCCAGGCCGTTGGCTGCGGGAAGGAAGGGGAGGGCAGGGGCGGACAATGGGCCAGGGTAGGGGAACGCCCTGTGTTTTATGGGCATCCCCATGGAAACACTGTCCTTTCCCCTGGCAATGTAGGTGGGCCGGTGCCTGCTCAGGCGAGTGGCTGACATCGCAAGACGCACTGCCCGCCCCATCTTTGGCGATCTGCAGAGGAAATAAAAGTCAGTTTAGACTGACTTATTCCCGAAGGCAGGAGAAATCATTCGATACTCGACGACCATGGAATGATCTCTCCTACTAGCGACCGCATGCGAGAGGATGTGTTAGCGAACATATACCCTCTCATGGCAGTAAAGGGATTCAGGCACCAGCACTGCCCAAGAATCAGCATGAGCTATTGCAGTGTTAAGCCCGCCCCCCGGCCAATAGGAATCCAAGGGACGGGCTTATCACTGGTTTATGCTGATTCCAGGTGCCCGATGCAAACACTCAGATGATTGATCCAGCACATATACAATATGCATGCATTTATGTGCTGTGTGATACACCCCCCCCCCCCCCCCCCCCTTGCACTACTTGGTCGGTGCTGCGGCTGCCTCTGTCGATAAGACATTATGCGACACACCCTAATGTCCATAACATATTATGCAACGCATCCTAATGCTAAAAAGAAAGGGGAAGTGACCATAGGCCACACAAAAGCGCTGGTGTATTAATACAATTAATTAATTCAGGTAGGTGGGTAATAGGTATGCTTCCCTTTGGGCATCCTAATGCTCATTACACATTAAGCCTCGCACCCTTATGCTCATTACACATTATGCCACGCCCCCTAATGACCATTACACATTATGCCACGCTGTAATGTCAGCACAACAGCATCCCGGCCCGACGCTCCCCGCAGACCCTGCCAGCGCTGGCTCAACCCAGGCCACCTCCAGGTCTGGAGGCCCATTGTTAGAGAGAGTGTGCATCATCATGCGCAAAAAAATAGGGGTGTGGCTTCATGGTGAAGGAGCGTGACCACATATTGGTACTAATTCACATTACACCACACAGTAGAGTCCTCTATCACATTACACCCCACAGTGCCACTTGTACACATTCCAGTGCAGCAATACACACAGGGTCACACAACACTGCACTGCACCAGCATACACAAAGGGTGACCGTGCGCCTCAGATACAGTGCAGGATACGGTGTGTGTTGGATGCAGTGCAGATTACAGTTTCAGTCAGATACAGTGTTGATCAGAACATGACTGTTCAGTGCGGAATATAATGTGGGTCGAATACAGTAAGCATCGGACACAGCGCGGGATATAGTGTGGGTTAGATACAGTATTGGTTGGATATAATGCGGGATACAGGTGCTTACGGCATTCAAAGCTTACCGAACCAACCTGAATCGGCAGTGCACGGGGGCTGTGTCTTCAGAGCATGGTGGTGACCATGCAGTAGTGCCATCTATGTCAGCAGTACAGCTCAGTTTGAGGGAGATGTGTCAGCAGTGCAGGAGTGCTGGCAGAGTCGGCAGCATAAGGTGGTTGTTGTGTCGGCAGTGCGGGAGTGCCAGCATTATCTTCAGTGTGGAGGTTGGCTGGCCTGAACTTATAAAAAGGCATTTGTAACCAGGTCCACATTTGAGCAAAAAGATTTTGACCTCTACTTTCAAAGTACATTTCAGATCCAATTCATATTTCCTAAATGTGAATGTTCTGAAAAAGATGGGGTCAATTGAAATGATTAACTACATGGAGATGGAACCTCTCATAGGGGTGAATTTACTAAGATGGAAGTTCTTTTAAAGATGGGATGTTGCCTATAGCAACCAATTGAATTCTACAGTATCACTAATATTGTAGAAGGTTTCAAAATAAATAAGTAGAATCTGATTGGTTGCTATGGGCAACATCCCATCTTAGTAAATTTACTAGTGGGGGGTGTCTTCAATCAAACCTGCATTAGGTTTAGACAGTGGGGGTAATTCAGACCTGATCGCTGGAGCTCAGTGATCAGGTAAATGCTGCCCCGCTGCTGTACCGACCGCATTCCCCCTGACCATGCGGATGGCTGCAAATGCAGTTGCAGCCCTGCACACTCACCACCGAATGGTTTTCCACTCTTGCTGCACTGCCGAGTAAGTCTAGACTCCCAACGGCTGAGGAATGCCTGCAGTACCGCCCCCAAACAGCAGCCTTTCGCTCAAACTGCTTGCGCATGCACACAGTGTACCGTGCACATGCGCGGTCATTGGATAATCTGAATCAGGCCCAGTGTCTCATTCTTACCCAGGAATTAAATTATAGAGTTTTCATCAATGTTTTTATCTTCTTGTTAATGCTATTTAAGAACATAACTAGTGCTGAAAACTGGAGTGCAGGGATTGGTAACGATAAACTCAAAAGATGATAGATACTTTTCTTGTCGTTGAAGGGGAATGCAGTGAACATGTGGTGGAGGGGGGGGGTTACTACAAATGTGTATCACGAATGAAGACCACAATATGGGCGATATCATATATACTTTACGCCTATAAATGTAATATGTTATTCCTAATGCCCCTTGTTGTTTTACCGTTACTTGTGTGTAGCGAACAGTGTCCTGTAGGTGGCACCATAATGTAACATATTACATCTACCGAAGTTTTCTTTGGAAGTTACTGCAATAATCTCTAAACCAGCGGTTCTCATACTGTGTACAGTGGTAGACTGGGATGCCTTGGGTCATGTGCAGGATTACCCTGGGTTGGCGGTTCAGGACCATTGTAAATGATTTATGGTCAATGTAATAGGCAAAACCAGTGCTGACAGCTGCCAATCATAAATGATGTGAACAAACAGGAGTAAATCCTGATCCTCACCACAGAACAGAACCTCAGGATGATAATTTACTTAATGTAATATGTTTGTCGGTACTTGTTTCCTATCTGGGCGCCCGCTAAGTTAATTGCGCACCATGCTATTCTCCGTATAAAAATCGGATCGCATCGCATCGGATACCACAAATACACATACACGATATTGAACGATGCGATGCGATGCGATCCGATTCGATTTCCCATAGGAAACAATGTTAAATGGATCAATTTACCCAAATCAGCATAGGGAAGAATGGTAAATGGGCCAGAAACCCCAAAAAAAACCACAGAGCAGTGGAATGTCCCCCCAAAAGTAGTTGACGCCACCCCGCCATCAACGTGAACCCGAAGCGTGGCGAGCGCAGCGAGCCCGCGAGGGGCGGCGGTACGCGTCCTCCGACCTTTTCATGCCCTACTATCCACTAGGGCGTGGAGTGAGAATAGAATAGTGTGGCGAGCGCAGCGAGGGGACGCGGATACCTTCACAGGTAAACGCGTCCCTTTGCGGGCTTCCCAGGTGTCCGCGTCGCCATGGACACCTGGGAAGCCCGCGAGGGGACGCGTATAACTGTGAAGGTATCCGCGTCCCCTCGCGGGGCTCGCTGCGCTCGCCACGCTTCGGGCTCGGTGGCTCGCTGCGCTCGCCACACTATTCTATTCTCACTCCACGCCCTAGTGGATAGTAGGGCATGAAAAGGTCGGAGGACGCGTACCGCCGCCCCTCGCGGGCTCGCTGCGCTCGCCACGCTTTGGGTTCACAGTGATGGCGGGGTGGCGTCAACTACTTTTGGGGGGACATTTCAATGTTCAGGGGTGTTTTTGGCCCATTTACTATTGTTCCTATGATAATTTGGCTAAATTGAGCCATTTCACATTGTTTCCTATGGGAAATCGAATCGCATCGCATCGTATACCATCGTACATCATCGAGTACCGAATCCGATGCGATGCGATCTGATTTCATTACGGTGCCGTACGTAGAAAACCTGGGCGCCCAGATAGGAAACAAGTACCTGTTTGTCTGAATTTCACAATAGGAAACTTATGGTTTATGGTTGCCCTGAAAAAAACAATCTGATACTCTGAGGTTCTGTGATTCAAAATAGTTTGGGAACCACTTCTCTAAAATGTTTATCCTGGAAACAATCACGGCAAAGTACTAATTTCTTCTATCTGTACTCATTACCCTAGGCCAGTGGTTCCCAACCCTGGTCCTCAAGTACCCCCAACAGTGCCTGTTTTGCAGGTCTCCACACAGTATCACAAGTGCTATAATTAGCTCCACCTGTGGATCTTTTCAAATGTGCCTGATTAATGAGTGCACCTGCCGGGTTACCTGTAAAACGTGCACTGTTGGGGGTACTTGAGGACCAGGGTTGGGAACCACTGCCCTAGGCTACAGAAAATGTAGATGGATAGGTTAGGTATTCCAGATTAGGTCATGTTAATGGTCTATACAACCATGGTATTCATCCCCTGCCCCTGCCCCTACCCCCCGTGCTATTGATTCCTCTCCCTATGCAACCAAGCACCTGACTTGCCTTTATAATTTCCAATATGAAAGTTATTAGGAAATAAGGAATATGTGCTCATCTGACTCATTTAACGATGCTTCCAATGACACCGTTGCTCCCAAAGATTTATTCAGTACATAGACCATCCAATTGAGAAAAATAACTATCAACTAAAAATTGTATTTATAAATAATATATAATGCCTCTGTAAGCTGGGACGCATGACTCTCTGGGGGTAGTGGGGACGCATGCCTCTGTGGTGGAGGTGCCCGTCTCGCCCAGGGTTGAGAGGGGTGGCTTTGGTTGTGGGGGTAACTTCCTCGCCCACTGTGGCTGGGGTGCTTGTCTCGGCCGGGTTAGCAGGGGCACCTGTATCTCCAGTAGCAGTTGGAGCACATCCCTTGGCATTACCTTAATTAAATAAAGATTAAATAGAAATTTGCAAATCATTAATCTGTTATATACAAGCATTCATTCTAGTAAGGCTGCCCTCACAAGAAGTCCTCAGTGATCTGCCTTTAATAAAGTCTAAGGGACCGATTTACTAATAATCACATTTGCAGTGCAACGTGGTCACGAAAATAGTGCCCAAAATCACTTTGCAAGATGCGATTATACCACCGACATGTGTTAAGGAGCACTCGCGTGGACTGCGTTACAGGCATTAGGGTACATGATATGAAGTATTGAAAGACTAACATGGATGTTCAACATGCGGGTCCCCGGTTGTTGTGGGTCTATACATCCCAGTATGCCCTGCTGCAGTTTTAGTATTCCCTAAGAGCAGCATTGTGGCTGGGCATGCTGGTATGTGTGGTTCTCCTGCGGCTAGAGGGCTGCATATTCAACCCACTGGACTTAATAATATATGTAATATTGCCTACGGTTGTGGTTTGCATTGAGAACCAGCAATACTATAAATAATAATTAAATAATAATATATAATCCCTTTTACTTAATTAGATTTGGGCTGACACCATCTACCATTTTGACCTACTAAACTGGGACAAAACCACCTTCTATGCCCTGATACGCCCATTGTGAAAGCAACAAAATACAAATAAAAATAACACTGCACGTTCCTTATTCCAGATGTTGCTACCTGCACTAGTGGAAAACACGCAACCAAACAGGGCCAAATAGCATCTCTCCCAACCGCCCCAATTTACTCAGCATGAAAGGGGTGGAGCTTTGCAGATTGGGGCAGGCTTAGTTTGTCCTACTGTCATATGTTTGAATGCTATTAAGTTGATCAGGCATTTCCAAGCACCATAATAAAGTTTAGGTAAGGAACTGGAGTGCTGATCTAAGGGCACTGATAAATCAACCCTAATATCCTATACTTAATAACCTAACCTAGTGTTCCCACTAGGCTGTTTTAGCAATTTTTAAAGCGGAAAATGCGCCCTGCCCCTCTAGCAGTGCCCCGCTAAAAGAGCCTGCTGCCTGTCCCCACCGGTGTGCACAGGGAAGCCCAGCGCCGCCGTAGATGGCGATGCCCCTTTTTGTGACGTCACGGCCCATCCATGACATCAGCCCACCTTATGCTGCCCGTGCAGCAGAACTCTGCCCTGAACAGTCCATAGAAGGAACTCTACTAACCATAATACCTTAATCTCTAACCCAAACCACTAATACAACGCTAATACCATAACTCCTAACTGTAATACTCGTAACGTGCAGATTGGATGGGCCACACGGTTCTCATGTGCTGTCAAATTCTATCTTTCTATGTAACTGCAAATTCTCTGGATTTTGGCCTGCTCCCATTGGACCTTGTTCAGAGATGGACACAAACACTACCGCTTCAGTTCTGTGGAAATATGTTGATGCAGAAGAAGAACACTGTCAGCTTCAGCATCGGTTCAACATCACATGCTCAGAACTGAAATGCTGAGGCCACTCAATCTGCATTGAAAGATGCCGTCTCTGGCTTGGGCATGTCCCAAAAACAGAGACAACTTGGCCTGTTTCTTCCCCCAAATGCCTGCAGTTTGATATATGGCAGTAGGCACTGAATTTCTGAGAAAACTGGAATGTTAAGGCCGTAACTAGAAAGCATGTCCGTGGCAAATGTTCTGATTTTGGCTCAGTCAGCATTCTTTGTTTTCCAGGAAAAAGACTTTGAAAAGTAGAGACACTGGTTGTGAAATGTGCATAATTTATGTTCCAGCGTAGGATCATTGCAAAATATTTACATCTGTATCTTCTATTTCACAGGTATGGGCTTATTATTCCCAAGAAACTGCTACAGAAAAATGTTTGTTTGCCAAAACATTCCGCATTTGCAGACGATTCTGATGATGAGGTAAGAGTATGCTCATTCTCCAATTGCTATAAATCTATATATGTTCTATCTATTATGCACTGTCTTGCAAAAGAAGGTGGAGGCCACATGTAAGAGGGTGCATATTGTGCCCACAGACTTTAAGGTATTGAATACCTAGTTTTCATTCTAGCACCCGCTATCTTTGAAAACCCGTGCAGTTCCTTTTCCCTGCCTGGGGTGTCGCTGCCTGCTGGAGTGCTTCTAGCATAGTGTGGTCTGTATATCAGCACTGATATGCAAACCAAACCTGTGCTAGAAACACCACAGCAGACAGCGACACCCCAGGCAGGGAACAGAAACTACACAGGTTTTCAAAGATAGCGGGTGCTAGAAAGAACACAAACTACCAGATAGGTGTTAGACTTCACATGACCTAAATGTTCTTTACATTGGATATTGCACTTCATGTAGATCAGAGGCAACCATGTTTACTTCTGTCCAGTGGGTGAGATGTTCATATAAACTGATCTGAGTTTTATGTCCAGTGTGATAGGCTGAGGTGAACCTCCGTAGCCAGACATTCAAGTCCATGAGTGTCACACTTTTTGCTATACCTTAATGTTTCACAACCTCCGTGAACTTCATCCGCAGATTGTTTTAGTAAAAACAACCAAAAAGGCTCCTGCTCAGCGACCATATTCCCTGCGATAATGGCTGAAAATGCACCGTATGTACAGGGCTTAAATATTACTTCAAACATGACTGCAAATTTGGTCCCAATGTGAAGAAAGTACATTACCAGCTTTCTAGTTCTGCATTGCACACAGCATACAGAACATTTAGGTATAGTCTTGTAGTCCAGTGGATAGCAAATTTTCAGAACTACAGGATTTAAAAAGTTTTTTTTTTGTTCGGTTCTCCAGAGTTGGTGGGTAGATAGATGCAGTAGAAACAGTGCAGAAAAGTCCAAGTTATCTAAAGCTTCATAAGAGCTATGTGTATAAAATATAAAACTTTTAATGCTACATACAACACTAATAAATGTGTCAGCAACATATGAACAGCCTTCTCCCTCCCAAAGAAAGTAGGAACACAGGTGTTTCGCAGCAGTCCTACTTCATTCCCTTATTTTGGTGTTTCTTAAACTCAATGGGCCTTATTCAGATCTGAGCTCAGTACAAATTTGTTCAGAAAATGGGCAAAATCATGTGCACTGCAGGTGGGGCAGATGAAACGTGCAGAGAGAGTTAGATTTGTGTGAGTTATTTTGTTTCTGTACAGGGTAAATACTGGCTGCATTATTTTTACACTGCAATATAGATTTCAGTTTCAGCACACCCCACCCAAATGTAACTCTCTTTGCACAGGTTACATCTGCCGCACCTGCAGTGCTCATGGTTTTGCCCATTTTCCAAACAAATTTGTACTAAACTCAGATCTGAATAAGGCCCAATCTACGAATCAAATGTGGCCTACAGCCATCATCGTCGGCTTGCAGATTGCTCCTGGTTTGAGTACCATCAAGTTATAATTCTCCAAATGCATTTACTTTTAAGTGGACATCTTAGGTGCATTATAACGTTTTAAATTGTCCAGCTCTTAAGTGCTCTGTTTGCCATGATTCTTCATCCATGCTCATATTAACCTGTATCGTGAGGAAACAAAGAAGGAAAGCGTCTCATTGTAGAGATTGCCAATTGCAGTTCTTGTATGTTTCGTGTCAATGCTGGGTTTGTATCTAATATAGTGAACTGAGGTAGCTATTAATTTGGCACATACGCTGTAGCAGAAGGGGTAAAATCTGCACATGAGCAGTAATAAATAAAAAGGCAACATAGTATATATACCCCTGCTTCAGCATCTTGATTTTGCATCAAATCATCTTCCCAGAATCCTATTTTTATTAACAGACAGGTATATCTCTTCAAGTGACCACTGAGTCTATTTATTGCATTTATAAACAATATTACAGTGTGTGGTTCACCAACAAAGTAAAGCAAATATCATAAAATCTGTGTATATGTAGTAAATAGGAAGCCAATCTAACAAAGTGTTTATGGTCATTCTGGAAAAAAAAATGACAAAAGAAGTTACCTGCTTTTTTGCTTTACTGAATCTGGCCCATAGTCCATGCACATTCTTATTTAGGAGCTTGTAATAAAACAGCAGGGTCTTGTTGTGGACTGGACTTTCCACCAGTTTGCATACTGTAGCATAACTTGTGCACATACATGCTTACATGGCAAATTAATATGTGCCAATGCAAACTTGTGTCTGGCACTTGCATCTTCTTAATGTCCGATCTGGGCTAGGTTGTATTCTCGGACTGGAATTTAGGGTTAGAGTAGGAGGAGAGGTTGAGTACAAGCCGCTAGGTAGATTAATGAAGTTAACTGGAGGTTCGGCGGAAACTCTAGGTAGATGCTGGCATCTGTGGATGCTAGACATACAGTATGTGGTTCTTGGGTAGAGCAAACCTACTAGGCTGGTGAAGTTCAACATAGGAACCGGTTAAGACCAGTGAGGCTTTTTAATCTGGGGGCAACCTGGGTCTGGTAGAATATAAGGCTTGTATACACGAGTCTCGGTACTTGTAATACACTATGTGGACAAAAGTATTCGGACGCCTGACCATTACACCAACAGGGATTGGAATCACAATGTATTCAAAAATACATATACTTTAATATGGAGTTGGTTCCCCTTTTGCAGCTATAACCACTTTCACAAGATTTTAGAGTGTTCCTGTGGGAATTTGTGCACACTCATTCTGTAGAGCATTTAGTAGGTCCAAAACCTGAAAAACAGCCCCAGACTTTTATCTCTGCATATAACACATATGTTTGCTTACTTATGGCATGCTGAAAATAAAAGTGTGTGTGTGTGTGTGTGTGTTCATCTCCACTAATGAACATTATCAATTTGCCTATGGTAGTGGAGCATGGAACAGGTCAATGTACATTAAATCAAAGCCGTATCTGATATGGATGAGTAGTACGGAGTTCAAAATTCAGTGGACTTTGTCAGATACTATAAAATCATTGAATTGATGAGATCAAATTCCAGCTCATTGACAGACTGAAGCTTCAGTGAGCACAGATATTAAAGTTCATGAAGAGAACTATGGAGTACAGCAGAGGGCGCTATAAGCTATAGTTTGTTATCCTTACCACTATGTACTGCCGTTACTGTTGGATTGCTGTTTAATTGAGGACATTTCTTTAAACTAAATGAAAACATTTTTTCTTGCTACAAATGTGTCACTAGAGAATACGAATCCGATTAATGCAAGTGTTTTCTGCATGTCCTTACTCTTACAGGGGCTGATTGTAAGCCTCAATGCGTATGTATCTAGCAGATTTGCATGCAGTAAGAAATTGCATGGGCTGGGGGCGGTATTGGCACACGCTAGTGCGTGTGGCCTGATCGGTCTGTCTGGGGACCACCATATGGGGTGGATGCGCTAAGCCATGGAAAGTGATAAAGTTCCAGATAATCTGCTCCTAACTGCCATGGAATAGGTTGTTTTAAAAAGAAAAAGACAATTAGAAGCTGGTTGGTTGCTAGTTTATCACTCACCACTCTATTATTTTTCAAGCCTTAGCACATCTAGCCCTATGCGTGAAATCAGAATGATGACTAGTTACCGAGCATAAGAATAGATGCCAAATGCTGATTGGCTATACTGACTCACTCAATCTATGGTATAAAAGCTGTGCACACACGGGAGTCTGCCCTGGCGATTTTCGGTTGCGCCCCGTGTGTATCAAGATGTAGTTAAGCCGTCAGAGAGTGGGCTAACTACATCCGGCCAGCCCTGGGAGACGCGGCCAAATACAGTGTAGCACTAATATTCTTGCATGTACTGTCTATGTGGCTGGGCGATAGCGACTCTGCGGGGCGGCAGCACATCGCTATTGCTTGCTGTGTACACAAAGGGTGATTTAGGCAAACCGAAGCGATTTAGTCAAAAATTGCTTAGAAGAATCACCCTGCTTGTATACCCCTTAAGAGTAGGTAACTTCCAGTCTTAACAGTTCTGCATCTACTGATTAAAGGAATAAAACAACAATTACAATGAAAGCTGTGCCGAGATGGCCCCAAACGAGCCGCACATCTCGGCACGATACCAGAGCGGCTCCATCATATTGCCCGGTCTTTGCTGCATTGTAGACGGCAGTGTCCTGAGAGTGGACTCACATCCATTGGAGGTATATTAACACCATACTTACCTGTAGGTAATACGCATACCACTTTATCAATCATACCTATTAACAGAAGTAACACCATCCATAGCAGAATATTGTGACTTTGTATATGAGCAGAATTTTTACCTGCAAAAACAGATAAATGAAGAACACATTCATTTTTATTCTAGAAGAGATACACCTTTTAAATTGATTATATGAACATTTTATGCTTTTTTTTTCCTTCATATGTTTTTGTTTTGTCCATTGATATTTAATCTAATTGTTTATTGACAGGTCAATTTTTTTCATGAGATAAAGATTTCCGTTGATATTTATTTGTCTGTCTTGGATTTCATTCTTATCAGTCAGCAACTTGTGCAGAGCATTTCCATTTTTGTGATTCTTTCAGCTATATAAGCAACATATGTGTGCTATTTAATTACAGTTTGCAATGTTGGAGAGAACCACTTCGCACTGTCCCTCAGTGCAACATCTATCCTGTATAGCACTAGCTCACTGACGCATTGGGCCTAATTCAGACCTGATCACAGGACAAATTTGTTCTCAAAATGGACAAAACTGCAGTTGGGGCAAATGTAACATGTGCAGAGAGAGAAAATCAAGGAATGATTTTGCCTTGTAAGCGATTGCCCCTTTAAAGCAAACTTCCATGTTCAGCTGCATTTGCATGGCTGCTGAACTCGGGAGGCATTGAATCCCGCCCCTGGTGGCAATCTGTACGCTGACAATTAATAGATTCCCCACAGAATCCGCCCAACAGTCTATTTCACCAATCCACCTGGTTTCCAACAGGTCAGAGCATTTTGACCTGTCAGGAACCAAATAGAGCTCTTTATTGAATAGGTTGGAACCCCTTCCGACAAGACGGCAGTTCCAACAGCAACTGAATATACCCGAGTGTTTAATTGTAATGTCCTCTAAAAAAAAAATGCAATTTTTTTGTTTTGTTTTTTAAGTTTATAGGTTATATACCTTATTGCTACTCAACAAAATGGGGCTAAATGTAATGGGGTCCATGTTTTTGGATGTTCCTTACAGATTCAGCCATGTGGCCATACTATACTGGTTTGCCTTGTAAATGATTGCCGCTGTAAAAACATCCTTTACATCCAGGAACTCAAACCCTATTCCTTTCACCCCATGGTCTAGCATTCGTAAGTACCCCACCACAGAATTATTATACAGGCAGTATATGTGTGCCAAACACTAAATATGAATCCCCAGGGAGCTCCGATTACTGAACAGGTTACAAGCCATGAACATATTTATACATTGTGATTATATAACCTCAGTATTCTCTCATCAATGGAATCCTCTACAAACCTTACTATTTTAAGCTCCTTGCTCTGTGCTCTCTCCAGGTTAAGGAAGGCCTATCTGATTTGGTTCAATTTGAAATCTCAGTATCCAAAAGCACTGCAGCTCAGTGGTTGGGTCTTATGTAGACCCTTGATCACGGTTTGTTTTCTCATCCTACCGTCACCGTGAGCAAGACTGATACACATGTTATTACAGAAGGAAATGTCCAAGGCAGTGTCTGGAAAGACTGGGCTCATTTTTGATCTTCAATTTTTAAACCGTACCTGTAATTACATAGTGAATGCCGATTATAACAAGGTTCCAGTTGTGAGAATTTATAGGCTGCATTGCTATGACTATTAATTATGTCCACATAATTGCTCTTAGCTGTGTCGGCAGCAAGAGCCCTTTAAATGAGTTTATAGAACAATTACCCAGGATTTGTTCCAATATATCTGGATAATATATTTTATAAGCTGCAACAATTCCTATTTCATCAAATATTAATTTGCAGAAGATATTAATTCTTTATTAGATGCACAGGTACACTTCACGCTTATTATTTTTTTTATTTTGTATTCAAGAAACCTAAATGACTCGATGCTCTGTGTTTGCTCGTCAGGCGCAGCGTTCATTTTTATGGAAACTCTTTATTAAAATGTGTAAAGCAAAGGGATAAAATATAAGGTAATAAGACCCTGCCGATCCCCAATCCTTTAACAGATTAAATGGTTGATGCTATCGGTGTTTCTTTTTTCATGTTTGCTTACTTAATATCACATTTTTTATTAGACAGGTATTAATTCCAGGAGTTTAGTAGATAAGGGGCAGCGCTCGGGGAGAGATTCATTTCCTGAGACTTATCAATGGGAAGAGCATCTCTGCTCAGGGTGGTGTATTTATAACTGAGCTGTAATAAAGTCCAGGCCGGGGAAAACTCACACTTCACAGCGATTGCATTGATGATATGCTGCCCATGGTTTTTTTTTTTTCCCCAGGAACAATATCTTTTATTTGGCTTTGCTGCTAGCTATTGTCCAGTTTTCTGGTTAAGGGTGCCTCTTTGATACTGTACGTCTTTTATTATTATTTTTTTAAAATGTAAACTAAAGGATCCACAGAAATATAAGAATAGATCTTACTAATTCGCCAAAGCAAAGCCTCATTCTTATCCATATCATACGAAAATATTGTAAATGCCATCATTTTTTTTAAGGTACAGTTGAATCACGTTACAGTACCTTTTACTTGGTCAAATGGAGTGAATGTATTCCTTTCTAATTCAGAGCAAGCATTTGAGCACAGAAAGCAGATTTCATGTTACAGGAACGAGGTGACACATTTACAGCGACTTATTGCCATGTAGGTGGAAGCACAGCATTGTTCTCCTGGTACCTCTGAGGTCCCAGGTCAAGGATATTAGCCCTTATTCTGGTTCACTCGCAAAGGCAAATTCCGGTACTTGATTCCTGCGCCAACGATATTAAGTTGTATGGCATCGCATCGCATGCCATATGCCCGCATGCGATGCGATTTTAAATTGTATAAGCCCCTATACGATTTTGAATTGTATAAGCACCCTAATAGGTGCTTACAATGTTAAATGCACCCCCACTATCAACGCCAACCCGAAGCGTGGCGAGCGCAGCGGTACGCGTCCTCCGACCTTTTCATACCCTCACTATCCACATCGGCGTGGAGTTGATTTTATATAGTGTGTCGAGCGCAGCGAGCCACCGAGCCCGAAGCGTGGCGAGCGCACACGTATTACTTTACATGTATTCCGCATCCCCTCGCGGGGCTCGGTGGCTCGCTGCGCTCGCCACACTATCTTAAATCAATTCCACACCGCCGTGGATAGTGGGGGTATGAAAAGGTCGGAGGACGCGTACTGCCGCCCCTCCTGGGCTTGCTGCGCTCGCCACACTTCGGGTTGGCGTTGATAGTGGGGGTGGCGTGGGGGTGCTTTTAACATTGTAAGCACCCATTACGGTGCTTATACAATTAATTATCTTATAGGGGGCACATTTAACATTGAAACCACCCATTAGGGTGCTTATACAATTTTAAATCGTATACCATTGTATATGGCATACAATGCGATGGTATACAATTTAAAATTGTATAACATCGGCTGCCATCGCATAACATCGCATCGCATACCATCGTATGCCTTATGTTATGCGATGCGATTGGGCGCCGTGCTAGGAAACAAGTACCCAAATTCCTTCTCAAATGGCCAAAACCATGTGCACTGCAGGGGGGCAGATGTAAAATGTGCAGAGAGAGAGAGTTAGATTTGGGTGAGTTATTTTGTTTCTGCGCAGGGTAAATACTGACTGCTTTATTCTGACACTGCAATATAGATCTCACTTTAAAGTAAAACCCCACCCAAATCTAATTCTCTCTCCACAAGTTACATCCGACCCACCTGCAGCGCACATGGTTTTGTCCATTTGAGAAGGAATTTGCCTTTGCGAGTGAACCAGAATAACGGCCTTTGTTCCAACACTACATATACTTGGGAATATGCATTTGTAGACATACTTCAATTAATCGAATAAATACCTACAAAGCTGTATGATGAAATGTACCATCACTTTGGTGATTTCAAAAATGTGTTTTTTTGTTATTATTGAGATTTAATTTTTTTACAGCATAATGACAATATTTTTATTTTATTGCACAACACCATACTCCAGTTCTGTTCTAGGGTCAAGGATAAATTAGCATCTCTAGTGGATTCCATGATACTTCAATGGATGGTTTACGACAGAAACTTGAGCGTTTTTAGAGTTATAAAGCCAGTTTTTCCATATAATTACCAATTTGACAATGCACGGCCGTTACTGACAAAAGAGATCTGACGGTAAAAAAAGTTGGATCTGACAGCTTTCAACGCTATTGCTAACGACATCATTGAATAGGTGAGTGTTGATATTTCCCTTGTGGTGAAATATCGGCACCGATTGAATACCCCCATCAGTCTGTTGTTGTTTGCACAGCATGGGGCTTTAGTCGAGTAGCTGTTTCTGACAGATACTTGGTCTGACTACAGATGTACTAAATGTAATGCTGGCCACACATCAGACCAACTTTCCTCCAACCATCCAACTAGTTGCTTGGATGGAATAAAAATATGGTACTGTATGGGAGCAAAGGACAATCAGAAATGTGCTCACAAAACCAGGAAAATCGACAAAAACTTTCAGTTGTTTAAATCAAACAGGTTCAACTACAGTACTGTGTCCGAGGGACCGTTTTTGTCCTTTTCCAGATAGTGATGCAGATGTATTCAGCCTTAACAAGAGATAAATTAAAGTGTGATAAGGAGAGATAAATGTCCAGCCAATCAGCTCCTTACTGCCTTTTTCAAACACAGCCTGTAAAATGGCAGTTAGCAGGTGATTGGCTGGACGTTTATCTCTCCTTATCACACTTGCATCTTAACTCTTGTTAAGGCTTAATACATCTGCCCCTTTGAGAGAAAATTTCTAAAGTAAATCTTACATTTGCTCCCATACAGTACCATCATTTTATTCCATCCAAGCAACTAGTTGGATGGTTGGAGGAAAGTTGGTCTGATGTGTGGCCAGCATTAGTATTTGGGTCCACAATGTTGAGCTTTGGTGTGTGTGTCCCCAATTGGATGATGGCAAAACAGGATCTTCTGACCCACTGTTGAATCGATGCCACTCAGTGTTCCAGACTCCCCTAAACCTAGGCAACTGACTAGTTTATTTTATTGGTAGTGGTCCTTGATTTTCAAAATAAAATCTTTATTTTTATGTAGAAACGTAATTAATGAAGATGGACCACCCTGCTAGCACTTGTATTTTCACAGCTGCATAAAAAGTACTGTTGTCTATTTCTGCCTTATGGAATAACATACTGCACTATAAATTTATTTAGCATGTTATTCTGATAAGACGATAAAATCTGTTTACCAATTCAAACTTAATTGAAACTTTTTTGCAGACAAAATGGGCTGCAAAACAGCTGAGTATATATTCTATTGTATATGTTTATTTTTGTTATCTGTAGTATTGTTTTGCTACTTTACTTGAGCAAAACGTTTATTTGCTGATACAAAGT
Source organism: Crinia signifera (assembly GCF_055691185.1). Classification (NCBI taxonomy): domain Eukaryota; kingdom Metazoa; phylum Chordata; class Amphibia; order Anura; family Myobatrachidae; genus Crinia; species Crinia signifera. The sequence goes on from NC_139218.1 coordinate 68,427,657, forward strand.
AGTAAAAAGAAAATATATTTTTTAACATTTTTTTAGAGAGCCACACCACTACAAATAAACAGGACTCATGTCATACTATCAAGTATAATATAAAACTAGAATCAACAAAATGCATGTTGTTAGTTTGTACTGTTATAATCTTGAGACTGATTCAGCAGAATCTAGTTTTAGTCAAGTACCAGAAACTTTATCACTTCTCCACTGCTTCATTCATCTACCCCTCTGTTTTAAGTTGCACTGCATCCAGAGTCACAGTTTTAATTGAGATGCATATTTTCAGAAAGGTCTTGAAAATGTATTAGGTGTTCCTGAATGGATGTGCCAGGGAGTTGGTTATGTAGCTGACCGGTGATGGTCTGTTGTAGGATTGCGAGCTCAGATTAATAATCATTCAGGCTGGAGATCATAATGAAGAAGTTAGTACTGTACTGTGCTAATTTAACCAATATGTATACCACAAAGGGAGCCGTGTGAATATCAGCAATGATTATTTTAGCAACACATAAAATTAATTTTCAAAAAATGACAGTGACTATGCCTATTCGGAAGTAGTGCTCTTAAGATTTAAGGTTAATTATCGTTTGCTCCCGTACACAGGACTGCATGATTATTGGTCTATCTTGCCATTTAGTCGGACAGTTAGAATAAAAATGTTACAGGGAATGGCCAACTTTAGCCTCTTCAGAAAAGACCTGAGTGCAGCTGCTGGAATGGCACTGACAAGTGTCCCCCGCTCATACTGTGAGATGCCCAGTCTGTAATACTAGAAAGAAGAGTGCCTGTGTTACCCAGTCTTTTGTAGCTTTACCTCTAATGATCCGGTGGGTTGTAAGTATTCGCAGGGATAATCAGGAAGATTGTATTGTTACAGAACATACACTACACATACACAAGCAGCTCCTGGATTGCTTTTTATGCAGACTCAGCAGGAAGCAGTGAACACCAAGTTGTGTATGTATGGCAGCTGCTAGAGTGGAGGAGAGTCTACGCCTTCTTCCTACTATGGGCAGTATTCAATGAGAAAAATTCGCTGTGATTTCTGGAGAGTTTGTGCTTTTCACGCGGTGGAGAGAGGTTTTTTTTCTCCAAAGGCGAGCCACCCTATTCAATGTGAAATATTCTCCGTCTTTCTAAGTGATTCTCGCCGTCTCTCTCCGTGTAGAAATTCTCCATCTTTTGATGGAGAGCAGGAATGTGAACTTTTAAACTAAAAGGGTGTTTTTTTTAATTTTGGTGTCAAAAAATCAGGTTTTTTTTTCTGTGAAGGGCCATGTTATTTTTATTCATGTGTCTATAGCACATGACTATATATTTAATTTTAAAAAAAAATATTTTTTTACATTTTTTTTTTTTTTTTTACACAGTGCAGCCAGCAGGGGGCCGGAGCGCTCGAGCCGCTCATTAGATATTCATATATTCACTGCACCCGATGCACGTTCGGGTACAGTGAATACTGGGTCCCCTGCTGGCTATAGGGGGGGCAGCCTGTGCTGCCTGGGTCCAGGGGAGCCCTGCTCCCCACCCTATATCCCCTGCAGCAGCCAAGAGAGACTTTAATCTCTCTTGGCTGCTACGTCCCCCGGCTCCCTGACAGCTCCCTGCCGCGGACGCTCGTCCGCTGCAGGGGTTAAGACTCGCCGCGAGTGGCGGCGAGTCTTTAACACGTTGAATAGGGGGAGCAGGAGGCTCCGGAACACGGAGAGTGCATGGCGAGAGAAAAAATCTCTCGCCATGCACGGAGAATATTTGACATTGAATACTGCCCTATATCTGCAAGTTCTAGCCTAGTGCTGCATGAGCAAGAGCTGGTATAACTACTACTTTTCATTGCTGAGGAACATCGTATGCAAAATGAACAAAACTAGAGCAGAACTGGTTACACATCATCATCATCATCATCATTAGATGAGAACTAAAACTGAGGAAAAGTAGGACAGTGATGGGAAAAGTACACAATTGGTTAAACAGGCAAAATTAAGGAAAAAAGGATGCGGAATCACGCCTGGCATCTTGTTCCACATGGCATAAAGGGGATCGGTGTATAAGGACACTTCTGTAGATGAGGGATAGTTTCCCCAAATAACATGTGTGAGGAATTAGACCCGGAAATGTTTGATTTTAGTGTTGTATTTTTAAATAGGGGTCTATATATAGATTTATGATGTTGTGCAAAAATATCTTATTGGACGGAATATTGTAATGTATGTGCATAATTGGCTTTGGGACGTCTCTAAATTGGTTCCCATGTGTCTTCAGCATCATTGCATGTAAGTAACATTAATTAATGAGAAGTCTGTCATGTTAATCCATGTGCAATTACTGGAATATGCCCATAGCTCAAGCTCTGCGAGATATCCGTACAATGAGAACCGGTCTTTAGTCAAAAATTACAGGTGAAAATAGTGTTACCTTGAAAAATAGTCTGAAATTCATGCTTTGTGCCCAGGAAGAAAAGCCTTTGTGTGGACAAATAAAGAAGAATGACTTATTGCTGGGTTTATGGACCTTTAATAAAAGACCTGATGATAAGTGAGAATAATATAAAAGGTACAGGAAATTGTAATCTATCAGTGGCTACAAGACAACAGGAAATTGTCACTAGAAACCAGCGGCAGTGTGGTATTTGTATTGTCTGCACTTTTTTTTCATTTAGTTTTTAAATGTACTGACTCTAACTAGACAAGAGGCAGGTGAAACATTGTAACACGTTCTCTTTGTACATGGGAAACAAACCTATCAATCAGCTGGAGAATATGTACCCAATATGAAGCGCACTCAAATACAAAGCCACCATAATAGAGTATAATCAGAAGAGTACTGGGCACCAATATAATATAACAACATAACTGACCCCAATGGTGACATGTAAACACAATTTACTTTATGAATGTTTAAAAAAAAAAAAAATTCTCTTAATTTCTCAATAAGAAACTTTTGGCATAGGGGTGCCATGAAAAATATACCGATAGTCTCGGGCGCCACTGCCATAGGCTAACATTCCTGTGTATCTGGCTCATACAGCTTCATAATTGCATAATGTGTACACAGCTGACAATTTCACAAAACATATCTTCAGAGATAGCTTGAGTGGCCACATCCAGGAGTATAGCTCCATTGATGTTCCAGTCGGGATTTGGCTTCATGTACAGATGACAGCGGGGGGTAATTAACAAACTAATGAAGACATGCATGAAAATATTGTTAACGCTATCGTTATCGTGCATATCATTTCAAAATCTCATCTAATGTGTACCCAGCTTACAACATGTACAGCAGGTAGAATGAATGTAACACGATGATGGCACAATTGGCAGGATTAGTTAAATTGACACTTGCTGCATCTGTATAAAGAAGGAAGGTCTAGCTATATAATAAGCCCAGTACACACTAGATGACTAGGGGCACCACCACTACTTGAGACTTGAGATAACTATAGCGGTGATGGCTCTGGTCAAACTACAGTAGCTAATGCATACACCCTAAACCCTATCGGTTACTGATAAGTTTCAGTTCCTTCCCCCACTTCTCATGCAGGCCATTGGCTACATTGGCAAAATTGATCTGCATGTACAGCTGACGAGTGGGTCATTAAATGATACTCAGGAGTGTGCATCATTAATGATTTTGAGAATAAACCCTAGACTTTTTTTCTTTTTCAAAGATATCTTTTTAAAAAATTGGCTAATGTGTATGGGACTACAGTCTAATTTCCTTCTGTATTTCTGCAATACATTTATGCCATGCCACTTGTGCCATACGCCAGAATCTTGTATTGTCCAATGTCGATTATAGGATGGTTCTCTCTGGCTGCTTAATGTAAAGGGTGTGGTATAGGGTTCCGACAGTCATTAGTTCCATGTCGGGATCCCGTCTGGCCGGACCCAGACAGCATGTGGCCGTTGGGAACCCAACCGGTGGCCGTTGGGAACCCATCTGTCGGTATTTTAACAGTCGGGATCCCGACGTCGGGTAAATGACTGTCAGGATCCCGACTGTCGGACCCCGACTGGCACCCAATGTAAATGCCAGGTGTGCTATTAACATGTTCAAATGATTACAGTACAGAGCAAGGCCCCATGAATAATATGAGAAGCTGGCATTTCTGGGAAAGACAATCCATCATGCTATAGGCGAGAATATATAATGCTCTTAAGTCCAGTTTAACTATTTATATTTTTAATATTTGTTGGATAAATCTACGCCAGTTGTTGTAACAGGAACTAGTAGCACATACTGTATATGCTGCAGTCTGTTATATAAGTAAGCATGAAATGTGAGGATACAGGTTTATCATCCTCATGTGGGCATAGAGATTGATGTGCAAGCCTTGCAAGATGAAAGTGCTCCCAGGCATTTAAAAATATACAGATAAACAAGAGGGGGGGGAAATGTTAGCCAGTCTAGGCCTCCCAATCCTCCCTGTGTGCCTGTATGACAGGACTGTGCTAAGCTTGACGTGCGTATTGGCAGATTCTCTGCATTTTTGGCAACATTGGCCTTTGTTTAGCTTCATCTGCAGTTGTTTCATTTGTAAATGATTGGTGCCTGGTACTTCATGCGTTATCAGTCTAGTTTACAGTGAGAATTAATCCTTTTAAAACAGTATTACACCAGCAGTGTGTTTCTTACACATGTAATTTTAATGTTGCAAAGTCATTGATAGCGTACATGTGTGATTGTAAGGTCAGCAAAGAGATCATGGTGTAATACAGGGTGGTGAGGGGGGAACTTTTAAAGTAATGTCTTGAATGCTTGCAATGATTAACTCTGTAATCAGTTACCTTGTACTGTAAATAATGTTAAAGCATCGTTCTCATTACAGTAGTGATGGAGCTTGTCTAAAAGTAAGAAGAATAGACAGTCATATTCAAAAAAGAACCAGGAGGGTCCTGGATAATTTTTAGCATTAATTAACCCTCACTTGCTGTAAAGACAGCTGGTAGATGTTAGTTGTTGGAGCTGTGTGGAGCTTGATTCAAAGATGGATGCAATGTTGTATGCTGTGGAGCGTTTATGTTATTTTTTTTTTACCACTCCGCATGTGTACAAGTTTAACGGCACATGTGCAAATATGATGCTGCAGTCACATGGATGATTTCTTCACAAAATCAGTGACAGGCATTGAGCGTTTGTGGAAGGCATTGGCAGAGCGACGACCCAAATGTGTCGTGACCGGTTTGGGGGGCATGTCACAGCTTGCGACTTCATTCCCATATTGGGGGGGGGGGATCTTAGAATGCACACCCAAGATACATGAGGTGCTATCATGCTGGGACTTGTAGTTCTGCAAAGAAAAATACATGGTGCAGATGCACACTCCATATTATTAATCAATAATAGAGGCTCTTGGTATATTAATTGGCCAAGAAATATTTGCCCACCAACCAGCTTCACGGTGGCCTCATTTCTGGTGGGTCCCTAATACTAAGTTTGAATCTGGGGCGCGGAACCCCGAAAAGGTTGGCATAGGCCAGTCACCCCAGGGCAGCACACAAGTGAAAAACTAAGCTAAAGGTGTATTAATAAGAAAGTAGCAGAAGCTAGAGGTTAAAAAGTGAAGTGCTAGAAAGTATAATATATTAGTGGGAAATAAATAGTGCTAAATAAATGTTAGGGTGTGCCACCCCGAAAGCAACTCAGCCACACCAACCCAAGGGGAGCCGCGCCCCAAATCCATCCCCAAGACTAGCAATAAATGTCAATTTTAGGTCTTACCTATATTGTGCCTCCAGTTTGCAGTCTGGCTACCAGGGACCAAGCTGGTAAAATAATATTCAAATCAGGTGGGTGGGGTGCTACTCTAAGTTGAAGTAGTCCCAACCTTTAGGTGTACAGGTGTACACAATATTAGCTTATTGGGGGGGGGATCTTAGAATGCACACCCAAGATACATGAGGTGCTATCATGCTGGGACTTGTAGTTCTGCAAAGAAAAATACATGGTGCAGATGCACACTCCATATTATTAATCAATAATAGAGGCTCTTGGTATATTAATTGGCCAAGAAATATTTGCCCACCAACCAGCTTCACGGTGGCCTCATTTCTGGTGGGTCCCTAATACTAAGTTTGAATCTGGGGCGCGGAACCCCGAAAAGGTTGGCATAGGCCAGTCACCCCAGGGCAGCACACAAGTGAAAAACTAAGCTTAAGGTGTATTAATAAGAAAGTAGCAGAAGCTAGAGGTTAAAAAGTGAAGTGCTAGAAAGTATAATATTAGTGGGAAATAAATAGTGCTAAATAAATGTAAGGGTGTGCCACCCCGAAAGCAACTCAGCCACACCAACCCAAGGGGAGCCGCGCCCCAAATCCATCCCCAAGACTAGCAATAAATGTCAATTTTAGGTCTTACCTATATTGTGCCTCCAGTTTGCAGTCTGGCTACCAGGGACCAAGCTGGTCAAATAATATTCAAATCAGGTGGGTGGGGTGCTACTCTAAGTTGAAGTAGTCCCAACCTTTAGGTGTACAGGTGTACACAATATTAGCTTATTGGGGGGGGGATCTTAGAATGCACACCCAAGATACATGAGGTGCTATCATGCTGGGACTTGTAGTTCTGCAAAGAAAAATACATGGTGCAGATGCACACTCCATATTATTAATCAATAATAGAGGCTCTTGGTATATTAATTGGCCAAGAAATATTTGCCCACCAACCAGCTTCACGGTGGCCTCATTTCTGGTGGGTCCCTAATACTAAGTTTGAATCTGGGGCGCGGAACCCCGAAAAGGTTGGCATAGGCCAGTCACCCCAGGGCAGCACACAAGTGAAAAACTAAGCTTAAGGTGTATTAATAAGAAAGTAGCAGAAGCTAGAGGTTAAAAAGTGAAGTGCTAGAAAGTATAATATTAGTGGGAAATAAATAGTGCTAAATAAATGTAAGGGTGTGCCACCCCGAAAGCAACTCAGCCACACCAACCCAAGGGGAGCCGCGCCCCAAATCCATCCCCAAGACTAGCAATAAATGTCAATTTTAGGTCTTACCTATATTGTGCCTCCAGTTTGCAGTCTGGCTACCAGGGACCAAGCTGGTAAAATAATATTCAAATATGGTGGGCAAATATTTCTTGGCCAATTAATATACCAAGAGCCTCTATTATTGACTTCATTCCCATACCTCCTGCGGCCATGCTGCTTGACCATCGAGTTTCTCAGTTTAATTATCAAAGCCTGTGTCTCTCATGGGTGCATTTGTGTACATAAGTGGTGGATCTGAGACCCCTCAATGCAATTCCTGGCAGCTTGGTCATTTTAAGTATTTTCAGATCCTTAAAACTTTTGTAAATTAAGGGCTTCTGCTTACATAATTGTAGAGAGACTGAAACATTAGGGTTACGTCTTCCTCCTTTATTTATAGGCCACCACAGAATCCGTAACACGAATACATAGTAACAGTTTCAGAAATACATTTATGGTGTGTACACACGGGTACAATCAGCATGATTGTACAATCTCATTGGGATCACATGCAGATCGCATGGGTTTTTAACCATTGCAGTCCCGATGCGCGTTCATGTATCTCAAGCAGAAAGTCTTGGCTGCATTGACTATATAGTGCAGATCTGCACTATATAGTCAAAGTTGTATGCAGATCTCATGCATACTGTGCGATCCCGATGTGATCTGATCTAGTCGGGATCATATCACACGGTACTAGTGAACCCGAGTTAAGAGGCAGAGGCAGTGTACATGAGTAATCTGTGTCATATGACCAAGGTCTTGTTCAAATAAAGGGTATTGGGTAAAATACAGAATGGTGTCATAGGTGAGGTATAGATTACAGTCTCCTCACATGAACTGGGCCATTCATGTTTTATCCCCTCCCTGCTTTATTTGGGGAGGTTGCAATTGCTCTCTCTCTCTTTCTTTCTGTTCCTGGTGACAGCTGAACAGGCATCCTCCTGGGTGGGACCACTCGGTTTATAGCTGCAATGTAACTGAGGTCTGACCCGATTTGGAACCATGTTCTAAATCTTGGGACGGACCTGGGATTTTGGTGAAAATGCGGTATAAAACTGGTATTACACTGAATGGTGTTTCCAGGCAATCAGACAAACGATTAATGGTCTGAGAGATGTAAAAGATCCTGAAGTGACCCCTATACATTGAAAGATTTAGTTTTATGATTGTACAAGAATGATGGTTAGTCAGAACAAATTTAATTGAAAATAAAATGAAAAGATACTTCATTTTTTGAGGGTTTGGCATATTCTTTCATGTCCATGCCCATACATTTATGCGCATTCAGAGCACTCGAGTTCAGCGGCTCTGTTGGATGCTGGACAGTGACCTTTTTTATTTTTTAAAGGGCAGTCAAATACATGGCAAAATCATGCCATGGCTGCTGAGTTCATTGCATCCGAACAAATGTTTTTGTGTATGGTCAGCTTAAGCCATACAAAAGAATGGAAAAAATGTAAGCACTTATGAATAAGTGATCAGACAGACTAGAAAGGCCAATGAGTTACTTTGTACAATATTCGTTTAGACCTTTGTATGGGTGAAGTAAACTGCCTTGAATGTGACTTTCTTCTCCATTACAGTTCATCTGATTTAACGTTTTGTGTTTTCACCTCTCTTGGCAAGCGCTTCTATACTGTATCTCTTTTTTGGTTTACTTTTTTAGTGGCCTAATAAAATTCCTATGAGTCTTGTATTGTGTAACTTTATTAAATTAATATAGTCTCCCAAGGGGAATTTTTGGAACACACCCTTTTAGCTCACAGTTAACATTTGATCAATTTCCGTTGGCACATGGCCACTATCACAATGGCAATGCCCTAGTTTTCCTTTTTCTTGCAACATCCTGGATGAGAGCCATATCTTGTGTACTGTGATGCTTGTAATACTCTGAGGGAACGGATTTACTTGCAAAGAAAAAAAACTTTGTGACTGTCTCTAATGCTATCATTTATAGAGACAAGCAGGCAATTTTGGAACCATATGATCAGATGACTGATGCTCAACACACCGTTTTATTAGAAAATTGTCACGTTTCGTGAAGCACCAGCTGGAGATATAAGGTTGTTGCATTAACGACAGAAGGGAGTGAAGCAATGAGATAAAGGAAAACCTTATTTAATGAAGATACTGCGATACAGGTTGTAAATGGTGGCACAATAATATACTGTAGGTTATGGAATGATAAAAGTCAATAATACAATACTTTATTGAAGAGGATGGAGATGCTTGGTAATTGGAAGAAGTATTGGAGGATTGGTTGAAGAATTGGATGATTGGTTTTAGGGTTGAATGATTGGATGAAGAATTGGATGATTGAATGAAGAGTTGAATGCTTGAATGAGGATTGGATGAAGATGGGATGGTTGGAAGAACAATGGGATGATTGGGTGGTTGGAAGAATAATTGGTTGAAGATTAAATTATGAAGTTTGAATGTCCTTGCTGGATTGGATCGTGGCTGCAGAACCGGGAGTGACCGTGGAAAATAACCGTCAGGAGTGAGGAGAAAGATAAAACCCCTTTGGGGGGCTAACCTCCAGTCCCTATTGGCGACAGCAGGTTCCTTGTTACACAGGTGTAGCAGTGAGACAATCAGCAGGAGTTAGAATGGAACTTCACCGAAGGCGCAAAAACTGTAGTAACCACTACAGACAGCCAGGAGTGAGCAATGATGCATAGGCATGGACATCATTGTACTGACTGCCGGTCTTGCCCGGCCAGTCAGTACTTAAGGAGTGAGCTGTGCGGCGATTGGATAGCCGTTTGACAGGTGGAGCCGCACAGTACAGGTTGCAGGATCCCGAAAGATGGCGGCCACCATTGGAGGCGCCAGAAACCGGCCGGCGGTGAGTGTGCGCAGCTGCGCAGTTTGCCAGCGTTTCCAGCCAGAGGACAGAGAGTGTGTGTCTCTGGCCTAACCAGAGACACACATGGCGGCTCACCTCTCACGCCACCCATGCCCTGCATGGCACCGGAGCACAAAGCACCACTGTCACCACGCGGTGACAGTGCGGGAACATGCACCCCACCAGCACAAGGAACAGGAGCGGAGGTGAGTGCCAGGGTAGGAGACACGCTGATATAGGACCTAGGGCTAGGCACAGCACTGGGGAACTGGGTAGCAGCCATGGTGGTCATGACAAAAATGATGAAGATTATAAGATAGATAATAACATGATGGCAGTACCGTATAAACACTATAACATAAGGCCATATTATCCCATTAGTTAACTAAAGGGAAGGTAGGCAAATGGCAGATGTGGACTATGACCTGTTTAAGGGACTTGGCATGCCTAAATGAAAGGGTTTTGAGTTAGTAAGAACAGTCCGTTTGCTTTCCTGTCACGGATCAGCATCATGTTATATTTGGCAAGTGATAAACTGGTCTTTAAAGGGCCACGATAGTGATGTTACATATTCTGGTATATTGTCGCAGAAAGATGGGATCAAACTGATGAGCTCTGTGAATGTGAAGAATATTAATAGGCTAGAATATTAAAATAGAATAAATCATGAATAATAATAATAAATATGAAAAATAAACTGGCAACATGCTCTACTATTACAACATTTGACTTTGTAGTAACATAATATAATACAATGCAGTCACTTAGCGAAGGGCTTAACAAATGTTTCTTAGTGCCAGGGTAACTATGTAGGAGCTAGGCAGACCACCATAACTACCCCTCACAAATATAAAATAACGGAACCCCCACCACCATCTAGGGGTCATGGTGACCTTGTTTGTAAAGCCCTGACTTTCAGACATGTATTTGTAATGTCAACAGGCATTTTAATGACGGTTAAGCAAGTACAAAATCTATATCAAACCTCTCACAATTCAGTGTGCTCGGATTTTCCAGCATCTTTTGAAAGTATGGCTGGAACATGATGAATTTCTGCAGAGAGGTTTTCACTCATCAGACTGTTGTGCTAGTTGTTATTACTGTGCCCCATGATAGAGCTTGTGTGATTTCACTCATACATTTGAACAGACAAAGGGCCAGATTCTCTAAGCTTCAAAAGTGGAGAGTGATAAACAGCCAGCCAATCAGCTCCTCTCTGACATTTAAAAAAAAAAAAAAAAAACACAGTCTGTGACATGGCAGGTATGAGCTGATTGGCTGGCTGTTTATCACTCTCCATTATATCACTTTTGAAGCTTAGAAAATCTGGCCCAAAGACCTTATCTGCCTACTGGTATATGGCAAGGTCCACCTTACAATCCTTACCTTGGTTTTAGTGATGTAAGCTGTAACCATATGGCTCTATCTCAAGTAAATTGTATACTGATCTTACATGTGCTGCTGGTGCTGAGGTTAAGTCATGTTAATATATGTATAAGCTTTTAAATAATATCTCTATATTCCATAACTGCAGTGTTAATTTAGAAGAGCTAGATGACATTCCAGTTGCTAAACTTAGCTTGTGTTGTAGAGAAGAGCGATTGAAAGTAAGCATACTAGATTTGTCACCATTAAGATTAATTGTCTTCACAGTATTACAATCCTATTCCAAACAACCCAGTTAAAGTTCCAGGAAGTATTCTAGGGCAAGTTAAAATATATTTCATTTTTTTTTTTTATGATTCCACATTTGATGGAAGAGGGATCCCTCACCCAACTCCTCCAAAATCAAAATTGCTCATTTTGGAACGTGATGCAGTCACCAAAATGACGGTGACAAATCAACATCATCAATGTCAACATTTTAAATGTGGACATCTTGAATTGTCGACATTAAAAAAAATGTAAACTTTACATTTTGAAGTGGTGAGCATAACGACATTTGTGTTAGTTTTACTGTTAGAGAAAAACACATTGTCAGCATTCCAATAATAGTATTGACATAATTATCCTGGAATGAATGTGTGTGCATGTACATGTGGTAGGGAATATAGATTGTAAGCTCCACTTGGGCAGGGACTGATGTGAGTGTTCAAATGTTTTCTGTAAAGCGCTGCGGAATATGTGTGCGCTATATAAATAACTGTAAAAAATAACAGTACCTAGATTCTCGTTGAATGCATCTGGGAGGGGGGGGGGGTGTTTGAGCTTCCAGCTTTCTGGCTCCAACTCTATGGAACTCGCTCCCCACATCCCCGCACAGATTGAGAGGATCCCGCTCTAGAATCCTTCAAAAGACTTTCCTATTTCTCCAATATCTACTGTAAAGCTTGTTTTTTTTGTATTTTGTGCTTTAAAGACAAATGTAAAGCACTAGCATTAGTAAAAAGACTGATATATAAGGAATAAATATCATACTTGTTTTTATGAATTATCATAGAGACATAACATTTACAGCTAAATGTAGCCAATCTGGTTTTTCCTTGTAAATGATTGCTGCTTTAAAAACCAGGCACAAAAGTCCCCCAACTCTGGAGCGCAGAGGATATTACTTTTAGCCTCTGGTTTCCTCCACCGGATCAAACGCACAGTCATTTCTTGTGAAAAGGAAGCACAGTATCTTTTTGTCTTCCATATACGCCATTTTATGCTAGTATGTGTCAGTGGCCTCAAGCTTTGCGTTTCTGAAGCACACTCCCTTTATCCAGTTCTTTTACTTACTACATTTGTTTTTCCCTTTGTTTGTTTTTATCCATTATACAAGTTTGTAAGTAAAGAATGCATTAAGCATTCAGTGTAATTTATACAGAAAGGGATTTTTGATTTTTTTTTTTAACACTTTATAAAAAATAAATAAAAAAAAGAAGAAGCTAAATACAAAGATGGTGCAATTAAGCCAGACACGTTGATTTATTACATGCTATGTTTAAGTTAGGTCCTTTCAACACACATTTAATATTAAACTTTGTGACTTTGCAAGAACACAAAATGATGAAGGGAGAAAATTATATAGAATTCTCAGGTGTTCAATGACCTTTAGATCATTGGTGATGAAAAGGAGGGTTCGGTTACAATGTGCAGGTTACCTCAATTTCAGGTGAAATAGAATTTAAGAGAGAATATGCTACTGTCCTCTTCTACTTCCCTGTCTCTTCCCTGCTGTAGCACTTCATAAATCTGTCAGCATGAAGAATACCCTTTACATATCTCCTGAAAGAGTTTGGTCACAAGAGCCTGATGTGTAATTATTTGTTTTACTCTTTCAAGACTCTCATGTACAGTCCAGCTGTATAGGTGCATGAACACGATGACAGGACAGAGAGAGCCTATTGTTTGAATAGGTGTACAGTGAATGCTGGATGAAAAAGAACAGTATATATGTGTCACCTGAATTGTGGCGGCCCCTTCAATATTGAATGAAGTGTGACAGCATTGCAAATAGACTGGCTCTGGGCTTATTCCTGCTGAAAGCTGGTGTATTGGGTCTCGCAGATGTTATTGTGCTGCACTTACCTGGCTTCAAGGTCTGCTTTATATTTACATTGGGACCGCTGAAAAACGTCAGAATATTTGTTTGTAAAGAATACGTATATTGTTATCTTTTAGAAACATTTGACAGAACATTAACTTGTCACACATGTAATTAACTTAATTGTAGATAGATCGGATACTCAATTTAATGTTCGTTAAAGAGACATTCTATATTTTTTTCTAGATGTCCGTTGGGGAGAGTCTTCAAAAGGAATCGTTAAAGAAACGATTAATGAAACAGGTACTGTATAAACCTTGTAGAATGTTTTTAGTTGGCAATTGTAAAATTGTTCATACAAGCTAAATGTAATTTATTGTGTTTTTAATCCTTGTTTAGTTTAGTTTAATTCACTTAACTTAATTATTATTTAACTCTAAAACTGTTATTTATAGTGTTACCGCTAGGCTGTTTTAGCGGTGCGTGGTGCCCTGCCAGATTTTTAAAAGGCAAAATGCGCCCTGCCCCTCTAGCAGCGCCACGCTAAAAGAGCCTGTTGTCTGCCCCCACCGGTATGCACGGGGAAGCCCAGCGCCACTGTAAATGGCGATGCCCGGCGCTTCCCCTGCAGCACAGTGACTTCGGCAGGGCCCGTCCCTTTTTGTGGCGTCGCAGCCCGAGCACACCCCTTTCCTGACGTCGGATGGCCGGGACCGCCCACAACGGTGACATCGGCAGGCCCGGTCCACCCCCCTTATGTTGCCCCCAGCAGCAGCACTCTGCCCATTTCCTATAAGGAACACTAATTTATATAGTTTGTAGAAAACAGTGTGGATTGGTGGGTCTCAGATTTGTGACCTGTATTGTGACCACGTTAGGACACTATGGGCGGTATCCAATTAGTCACGGCTAATTGACTTGCCCGGGACTATCCTGGTAGTGCCAAAACATTTTTTTTCACCCGCCTTAGGCAAGTAACATAAAATCCCTGATAAGAAAAACTGGGCAAATACTATCCTGCATTTTTGTGCAGCTTTCTGTCATATCTAGACCATAGGTGTGATGCTGAACCTGGCTCCTGGTGATTTATTAGGCTGGGACCTATTAATCCTTAGAACATTGTAATAAAATGTGATAGAAAACAGAAATTATCAGTATAATACGTGTTTATATGTTTTTTGAAGACCAAACTGGAGGTTCAGAAAGCACTGGCGGAGGATACGTCTGTGTATGAATATGACAGTGTGTATGATGATATTCAGAAGAAGAAAGAGGAAAATACAACTAAAATGCTCGCTGGAAAGGATAGAAAGGTATGTATCCTCCCTCCCATTATTACTTGTCTGTTCTTCCTCTCTCAGGTGGCAAATATTTGCCAAAGATGCTGGACCAACCATATCTTACTAAACATGTATAATTGTGACCTTTTATATAGTGCAAACGATCGGTTGTGCTTATGTGTACTGTTGTGTCAGTCTTGTTAATGAGTCTAAATGATCCCTGCCTATCATTGCATATGATAGTGGGTCTTTTACCAATCAAACTAACATATAAATAATCAGAAAGGGCAGGAGGAGGAGTATGTACAGTTCAGTCAAAAATTTAGAGTATTTGCTGCTCACAGCTTTGAGAGGACTGCAGTATATACAGAGAGGTGCATTTGTTTAGTTCAGACACTATAAAGTAATTTAATATCGTCCAAGGTGAATTGAGGCGCGGAATTGGCCAAACTCGGACATTTTTTAAAGCCACAATCCTTTAAGGCATGGTTTTAAATGATTGCCACTATAACCAAAAGTTAAGAGTTATGTTGGCATCCCAGCCCTCCTGACGCTATTATGTATGCCCTTAGATTGGAGTATTGGACTGTGTGTGTGATTATAAAACCAATAAATAACAGTAATCATTCAATCAGCACCCATGTGTTAGGTAATACTGAATTCCTCTAAATGAAACCGTTTAGAAAAATTGCTGTTTTTCTTTGAAGCTATGGGTTTGATTCAGAGTTGTATACAATGTTGATTTACGGCAGAATTCATGGCTGCTTTTACACCCAGTGGAGCGATGCGCATGCATGAAGGTGCCCCTGTGATCTCACTTGCATTGTGGATTTCACGGAAAAGTGATTGCCAGGAAGTGACCGCTGAGGTGTATTATGGGGAGAACATGGCAAAATGCAGGCGTGACATGGCTGTTTTCAGCACATGTATCTGGTAATGCCTGAGAGCTTGCATGTACAAAACCAAGGTACCTGCATTGCTGCTGTGTCTAGTCTACATAACCATAGGATAACCCTTAGCTGCGATCATCCTCGTTTTTGTACTATGCTACAAGTGTGTACTCAATAGCAAATGACTTTGCAATGTTTTTGGTGGTCGTCTCTTTTCAGTCCTTGTCGGCAGTTTCACTTGCTAACGTTAGCAGTTCTGTAGCCTAGAAAATCACAATTGCATTTGCCTGCAAATAAGAATTAAACCCTCAATACCCATTACATTTGCCTCAATGGTCTTGTGATGGTGGTCTCAAAAGGCCCCCACACACTAGAACGATAGAAATCATTCTATTGTGTGGGGGCCTTAAGACAATAGATCACAAAGTGGTTAACAGAGAAGACTAACAAGGGAGCATGTCGCAGCTTGCCCTTGTGATCCTGTATTCAGTTACAATGGTTCTTACATCTTGCTTCCTGCAGCTATGTATGCTCACACACATATTCACAAATAAATTAGGAGGCACTGAATGCTATCAACCAAAATAGTGGATAAACGTGTCCAAGGCAAAATCCTAGAAAGTTAGTGTGATAATGTGAGTTAAGCAACATTCCTAGAAAATGCTGTCATAGTTTAACCATTTACCCTCATTACCTGCTGTTCTGATTTTCTACATTTGTTTCCAGCAATTCCATTGTAACCATACATAAAATGTCTTTCTTTCTTTCCTCTCAGCCTAAGTATATCCAGAACATATTGAAAGCTGTGGAGGTTAGGAAGAAGGAACAGGAAAAAAGAATGGAGAAAAAGATCCAGAAGGAGCGTGAGATGGAGGGGGACGAGTTTCAGGACAAAGAAGCGTTTGTCACATCCGCCTACAAGCTAAAGCTGCAGGAGAAAGCTGATGAGGAAGAGCGAGAGAAAAGAGAAGCTGCGCTAGAAGGTGGGGGATAACTACACAGCGCTATATTCGGGAATGAAGAACCCCTCCGTCTGCATCATTTTTACTGTTGGTGCCTATAGCATTACTGATGTGGCTATGACTTCAAATGTCACCATGAAGCACAATGTCCTTTTGACCGTTTCGTATAGACTAATTCTATATATAATGTTCTGTAACCAGTCAATTCTACTTCTACCAAATCATCCATTCACATGCCGGTCTGGGTTTGGGGTGGGCGGGTTGCCGTGCAGGAGGCGGGTGGCATCTGGGGGACTCACACACCTGGGAAATTCTCAGCCATGCGAGTCGACCAGAATAAGGACCCAAGGGCCTGATCCTGAGTTGGGAGTCAATCAAAAAGCTGTGCACCTGGCCAGACTATGTTGTAATGCAAGAGAAGCCAAAATGTTTCTAATTTTGCATGCAGGGTAAATACTGACTGTGTTTGCATGTAGCCCATAAATGCTTGTGTTTTTTTTTTTTGTTATATTGACATTTTAAATCTGACCCACCTGCAGTGTAGGATAGTTTTACCAAGTGCAATTTTGCTTTACTCCCGCCTCCAGAATTAGGTCCCAAATGTCAATACCAAGAGAAACAATCACCTTCTTTCTAGTAAGGTGGAGCAGGGGTGGGCAGACAGAAAGAGAGTACGTTAAGGATGTGGTCATGTAACTATGCCATAAGTAGACATAAATCCTGGTACAGGACCTTTATCTATTGCAGGTTCAATAACTAATTCAGAGATAATGAATTTTTGTAGCACTGTCACCATCAACATTAACATTTTTAAAGGGTGGGGAAAGTATTTCCATTTGGTTTAACTCCATTACAACTTTATATGTAAAATCCAAATTTTGCATTTATTAACCCTTTTGAGTGCCAAGTGAATTTGTCAAAATTGGTGTGAAAAATCAAAATTTTTTATTCATCATAATGACATGTAATGTTTATCTTATATATAGGAATTATAATCTTTTTTTACCCATTTTTCATTTGAATTTATATAACAAATGTGAGCGACGTTGGCATTTTTATCTGATATTTTGTGCATTGCTCATAGAGATGTTGGCACTCAAAGGGTTCATAACTGCTGGAAAAGGATTTCTTCTCACTACCTACATATTATTTAAATGTTCTTAAATTTCTTAGAGTTGTCAGTATAGCACTGACCTAAGTAAATAGACGGTTACATGACAACCCTGTAATCATTGAAATACACATTGTAAATATACTGCATAACTTTTTCCACCTTTGCTCTGTCGCAGCTTCCTTGGATGTCACCAAGCAAAAGGACCTCAGTGGTTTCTACAGACATTTGCTAAATCAAACTGTTGGAGAAGAGGAAACTCCTGAATGCAGCTTGAGAGAAACTGGGTAAGAAATACGTGTGGTCCCGAGCCAGGAGGATTTCACTGTAGTGTAACCTCCTAGATCAGGGGTTCTCAAACTCAGTCCTCAGGACCCCACACAGTTCATGTTTTCCAGGTCACCCGGCAGGTGCACAAGTGCATTCGCTACTCATTGACACAGGTAGAGCTAATTATTTCACTTGTGATTTTGTGAGGCGACCTGCAAAACATGCACTGTATGGGGGTCCAGAGCACCGAGTTTGAGAAGCTGTGTTCTAGAGCACTGAAGTTAACAAAATTCTCATTTGGATGTATAGGATAATTCATAGACTCCTGTGAAATTCTACAGTATTAGTTGTGCACAGTCATCCAGTTGGCTAACCTACAGACTGGATGAAATACAAAAAAATCTATGTATTTTAAAAAATTATACATAAAAATAAATCCATAAACATTAAAAAATATGATATTTATACGTACAGTAACATTTTCTCTGGTTCTATGTTGAAATTTGAACATGAGGGTAACGGTAGTGGTATGAGGACATGACGGAAAACATAAAAGTGCTGGTAGAGTATCCCCCGCAGATCGCATTGTCTCCTTCATTCTTTGGGAAACACTGGGGACATTCTAAAGCTGTCCTCAAGGAAGCGCTCTGTGGCAAAATCAAAACTATACTGGAAGATCAAACTGTACTGGAAGATGCCATGGCGATGCATTTACCATGCTAAGGAGGTACAACAACCAAGACTTGCCTGGCCATTTGGGTGCAACAGGTACAATCTGTGCTTTCTCGCTTTACATCCATGAAAGAACATTTGTTACGATGCCCCTGGAGGGAACTAGTAAAGTCTCAAAAGGACAACATGACCTGTAAGAATGGAGCGGCAGGATCTAAGGTCAAGAAACAGTCGTTTTGAGGCATGTTCAGTCAAGACGCTGTCCAGCTCATGTTCATCATACCCCACCTGATTACTGCCCCTGGATCAAGATCTTACTGTGGGATAGTTGTAGAGCAGAATAGAGAAGAAGTTAGTCCACTGCTAGGCCAAATAGAACATCACCGCAATAGGCAAGGCCTACTGTAAACACATTTATTTAGACTCCATCTACTAGAAACACAACTACAAAGACCTGAGTATGTAATACTGATGTAGCCAAAACGTAAACACTTAAGGGGCGTTTAAGTATCTATATTGCATCCCTGAATACTCTTCTAATACCTGAAAATATTCAACTCTTAAGGTCTTAACTTAAACTTAAGGTCCATACACACTGGGCTATTTAGCCCAGCATATTTGCTGACCGATGAGCGTTTTTCCCCCCATTAGCGAATTTCCCGGGGGTGGAAACTTTCCACAGCAGGACGCCATGGAAAGCAATCCACCCCGCCGCTCATTTGCTTGTAATACCGCCCACTGCTGTCCTGTACACACTCGGTGGTTTTTGAGCTGAACGCAGCTTAAAAGACAAAACTGAGCTGCTTTCAGCTGAAGGTCGCCCAGTGTATATGGGTCTTTAGGGTAATGTTTTCCAAGACAAAGCACATCTTCCAGCTGGTCTGCCCATCCCTTTTTATGTCATTAAAGATGCAGCAGATACTAGAATGGAAAACAACTTACAGTTGTGTAGAGAAGATGACCTGGAACCAGAGAGGGTAGCCGTGGAAATAAAATGACTCCCTGTAGACTTGTCCTCTGGGTAGAGGATAGAAGAACTAAGGTTGCAAGAAAACTGTAATGATTCTTTAACAAGATTGTTTTCAGGGTGATACTCACCCGACTAGAAGACATTACTCATAATGGCGGGGGGCCTGCATATTGTGCATTCACACTGAATGATCCAGCTTATATGTTGTTCCAAATTGGCTGGAAAAGACATATTGGGCCGAGATCATTCTAGTGTGTACCTGGCTTTAGCTTAGTGCAGGAGATTGGTGTAAACCCCTAACTAGCCTCTCCATTCATCATAGCTCTTTTATCGTAAGAAGGAACAGATAAATATCAGCCTCCGTAATGATCCAAAATACCATCTATGTAGTTAATAGAAACTGATAACATGTCTGGTTGTTGCCATAGTGTTGGAATCCGGAGTAAGCACACGTCAGTATCACTTGGTAATGTTAGCTCTGTTCACTTCAGTCAGTTTCCTGGCAATCCGCTATGCAAGCTAGGCATCACCACTGTTGGCCGTGTTCTGACTCCTGATCAGATGGCTTCTTAAAGCTGTACATAACTAATAGGTATTGGGCTTTCTCTGATTCTCCCTTGCTAGTTGTAATTAGACATGGTACCTGTGCATCATTGCTACAGCATCCAGCTACATGTGTTTTCAGAAAACTTGCTTATCATTCCTCCATGATCATTTTATCTGCTTAACGTTGCTACTTGTCCCATTTAGAATACCTGTTCAACATCCAGCTATGTGTTAAATCCAGAAAACCTGCTCAGTATTCCTCCACAGCATATCTCTTCCAGTGTAAATATATCTGCTCATCCATTGAAAAATCTTCGCAATTTGGTGTTTCTCCACTATCGAAATATGATAAAAGGGCAAGTTTCTTATTCTGGCTTCTTGATGCAAAGTCAACTTGTATATGCCTTCTATATACCATATATGTTTGTGTTATTTACAGTACATCTGTCTTTTTGACAAATGTAAATTAGCAAATTAATTTATGCATTTAACACTGGTTGAAGTTTTTCTGCACATGTATTTTTGTTCACCATCTATACATTTTAAGATATATACATGTATAGTTTTAAACTTAAAGCTTAATTTATTAGTTCTGCATGGATAAAATATATCTCTTTCCATCTTTCTTTCACATTTAGAGTAAAACAAGAGACGCCAAAGGGATATCCAGATGAGCCAAAGGATGGAAATATTGAGGATAACATCGATGCTGATAGTGACTTAGGAACTGAGTCTAGCAATGACGAAGAGGACATAACTGACAAAAGGCCACCAACCAAATCGAGCCACAGTGATAAAAAAGAGAAAAGTTCTAAGACCCATATTAGACAACGGCATTCAAGTTCATCCAGTGATCAACCAGATGATCACCACAAGCTAAAGGACAGATATAAGAGTACAACTGAGGTCGTTCGGCCAGAGAAGGACAAATCTAACCAGCGAGATCATGACAGAGATTCTAGGGGAGAGCCGGAGGAAAAACCAAGGCATGAGGAACATGACAGCAAAGACTGGCACAGAAGAAAGGAAGACCAAGATTCTCAGGTGAGAGTTAAAGAGAAGAGAGAACACGAGAGTGGTAGCAGAGATGGAAGAAGAGAGAAAAGCAGTCATCGAAAAGAGGAGACTGAGCGATATGCTGAAAAAGAGAGGGATCGAGGCAAAAAACACAAAGAAAGAATTGATGATGAAAAGAGGAGAAATGGGTCTGATAAAGAACCTAGAGATAGAGATCGTGGAGATAGGTCAGAAAGAGAGCGCAAGCCAGATAAGGAGCATGCAGGCAGTGTAGACAGGGAGCATGGAGAGAGGTCCGACAAAGGAAAGAAATCCAGTGACCTTGAGAAAAAGGATAGGAGCCCATCTCCAGCAGAAATACATCACGAAGATCAACCTGAAAAGACACCTGAATCGAAGCACAAGGCGGAGGAATCCTCAAAAGTGGCTAACAAATTTGCAAAGCGCAGTAATGAAGAGACTTTGGGGTCTGCTAGAGATCGTTATCTCGCCAGGCAAATGGCTCGAGTTGGAGACAAAGCTCATGTGGAAAAAGAAGAGGATTAGTGAAATTGTTTCTTTTGGTTGTTCTGTTTAATAAATGACTGCAGTTAGCGTGGCAATACATTTTGTTATCAATTTATTTCTCTGTTACGGAGTGCTAACGTTGACTTGTGTAGATGAGACAATCCAAGGATCCTGATAAAAAGTTGTCATGTTATGTATTTTTCTTTTTCACCCCCAGATGCATATAAATCCAGTTCAACACATTTACTTGCAGAATTTATATGTTTTCTATTTAAATTCAAACATGATAGATAAGAGAACAGTGTGGGGAAATCCTCTTGTACACTTAGATTCTAGTTTGTAGCAACAGTTTGGGGAAAGCTCTTTACGGTTTCAGCAAGACAGTGCCTTTGTGGACTTGGCTCAATTCCATGGAATACATTTGAGATGAATTAATATACTGATCATATACCAGGCCTTATGACCCATCCTCACTAAAACTCTTTTCCCCGAGTTGGTGTGAATATCTTCATTTATGTTCCAATGTCTAGTGGTAAGCCTTCCCTTATATTTGGAGCCTCTTACAGCCGCAATGAGGAACCATCTTTATATTAATGCCCATGGTATTGGGTTGAAATGTTCAAGAAACACATATGTTCAGGTGTCCACATATTGTGCCCTTTGACATTTGCAATTGTATGACAACGTAGCATAAATTCCGCTTATACGAGTGAGTAATTCAGACCTTCATGTAGCCATCAAAACTTTGAATGAAGCTTCTCGTCATAGTGACCTTCCTATGGAAAAAATGAAACATGGGGAAAGTTGGTCACTTCAGTATAAATCCTTACTACCTTCTTACCAACACTCTGGGATCTATACCAAATGATCCAAAAAGACTAAGGGGTATATTCATTCGCAGTCAAAATGCGGAAAGATGCTGTGAATTGGCGGAATAGCCACGGATCCACGTGCTTTTGTCAGAAACGTGACCAAATCCGACAGGTTTTAGCCCCATTTCCGACATTCTCAATCTGACAAAAAAAAATAGGCGGCTTGATGCAGGGAGGATGGTGCCGGGAGAGCCTGCAGCACCGCCCGCCGCCATCCCGCCCGCCTCCCTATGTCTCCCCAGTCACTCCCCTGGTCCTGCTGTTGGGCCGGGTGAGCAGCAGCAGCTCACCTGGCAAAGAGGGCGCCGCCCTACCTCCCGCTGCCTCCTCCGTCAGTCACCCAGCACCGGCCCAGTGAGCAGCAGCCCAATCAGACAGTTGGATTTGGCTGCATTGAATAGGGCATGTCTGATCCATCTGACAATTGAATGTCTGAATGGATCCGACTTTAATTGAATATACCCCCAAGGGGTAAAGTTACTAAAGTGTGAGTTTTTAGAAGTGAGAGATGTTGCCCATAGAAACCAGTCAGATTCTAGTGCTTATCCTCTAGAGCAGGCTTTCCCAACCACGGTCCTCAAGGCATACCAACAGTGCAGGTTTTAGTGGTTTAATCAGAATCCATCAGATACTAATTAAATCACCTGTGCTCAAGCCTGGATATCTACAAAACCTGCACTGTTGGTGTGCCTTGAGGTCCGTGGTTGGGAATGCCTGCTCTAGAAGGTGGTAGATAAATAAGTAGAATCTGGTTGCTATGGGCAACATCTCCTAAAATTTTTAACTTGAGCCAATTAAGCAAACTGAGTAACAAACTGGGCAAACACTTCACATTTAGGGGTAAATTTTGCTAAAGCGTGATTTTTAGAAGTGAGCAACCAATCAGATTCTAGCTATTCTCCTCTAGCAGGTGCTAGATAAATAAGTATAATCTGATTGGTTGCTATGGACAACATTTCTCTCTTTTAAAAACTCACACTTTAGTACATTTACTCCTAAATGTGAAGTGTTTGTACCCTTTCTGTTTGATTTCAATCAGATTTTTATGTCACTACTTTTGCACAATTCAAAGGCTATGGGGGAGAAGTACTAAGCCTTGGAAAGCAGAGAGATAAATTACTGTACCACTCAAACAGCTTTGTACTGCCATGTTAAGGGCTGTGTTTGATATATGACTGGAGCCTTTTGTTTGGTACTATATACTCTCCACTTTATTACTGACCATTGTTCAGTACAGGGGTAGCCAACTCCAGTCCTCCAGAGCTACCAACAGTTAACGTTTTCCAGGTCTCCTCACAGAATCACAAATGAAGTATTTAGCTCCACCTGTGGATCTTTTAAAATGTGTTAGTCAGTAATGAGTGCACCTGCGAGGTGAGCAGGAAAACATGAACTGTTGGTAGCTCTCAAGGGCTGAAGTTGACTACCCCTGGCTTAGTACATCTGACCATAAAGCACATCCTTACTTTTAAAGTCTCTTCTCCAGGAGAAGCCCAGATAAGAGACTCTGCTGGCCACGGGTTTATGGGACTAAATGGTGCAACTTTTTGTCATTTATACCCACCCCCTCCATCCAGATCATCATCTCCTCTATCTGAGTTCACTTTGAAGCGGGTTGGATACTGGAGTTATGGACACTCATCCATAGGTGCGGTAAGTAGTATGCCAAAGCTGTAATCTATATAATAGTCTCAGGTGGCATAAGACTTGATCCAAGAGATAAGGATCTTGATAGTTTTTAAATAAAGACACTGTTAGGGGGTATTTCAACTGGCAGTGCCGACTACATTCTGGCATAATAGAATTACTGGTGACATGCAACATGGCTGAGACCAGTGCTATTTTTCAGCAGGCTCCAGCAGGAACTGAGGGCCTTATTCTAGTTCACTCTTTCTGACAAAATCCTTCTTAGATGGACAAAACCATGTGCACTGCAGGGGGGGGGAGATTTAAAATATGCAGATAGAATTAGATTTGGG
Organism: Crinia signifera; assembly: GCF_055691185.1. Taxonomy (NCBI): domain Eukaryota; kingdom Metazoa; phylum Chordata; class Amphibia; order Anura; family Myobatrachidae; genus Crinia; species Crinia signifera. Next base: position 68,452,013 of record NC_139218.1, read on the forward strand.
TGAGTCATTATGGTTCTGTGCAGGGTAAATACTGGCTGCTTTATTTTTACACTGCAATAAAGATCTCACTTTGAAGTAAAACCCCACCCAAATCTAATTCTCTCTGCACATTTTACACCTGCAGTGCACATGGTTTTGTCCATCTAAGAACGATTTTGTCAGAAAGAGTGAACTAGAATAAGGGCCTCAGTTCCTGCTGTAGCCTGCTGAAAAATAGCACTGGCTGAGACATTGTTCATTTTACTTGGCTACCTCTGCCATAGGGAGAGTGCAAACTCCTGTCCTCGAGAGCTGCCAACAGGTCAGGTTTTCCAGACCACCTAGCAGATGCGCAGGTGTATTCATTATTCACTAACACATTTGAAAAGATCCACAGGTGGAGCTCTTGAGGACTGGAGTTATCTACCCCTGCCCTAGGGGGTACACAGTGTGATGTCTCTAGTATTATCTGTGATGTGCATTCATATTTTTCATGTGGATGTCTTAGGAAATGCATAATAATTCATAAATATTCTATGTAACATATGAGATAAAGCAACAGTATGTTATAGCCATGGGCCCAATGTAAGTTTAGGTTTCAGAATGCTTCATTGTTCTAAATAGATGTGCGGGTTCGGTTCTATTCAAATTTACTCTGTTCTCAAAGCGGGATCTTATTGACTATCCAAAACAGTTGATAGCTAATTAGATCCTGCTTTGAGAACAGAGTAAATCCAGGTAGAACCGAACCCACACATCTATTTCTAAATGTATAGAGGCATTGTTCTGAAACATTCTGCCATCACCCTAAGGCTACTGATACCTTTGCTTTCCTTTAGCCCCTTTGAGTTCCGCGTCTGGAGAATACTACTGGGCTCATTCAGAATTCATTGTGAAGGTGGCATAAAATATTCTTAAAACAAATTTTATGTACATATCCTTCACCCAAAGGCATAGCTCAAGCGGGTGTGGTATATGGTCCCGACAGTCATTAGCCCGACTGGCCCGCTCAAGCAAGTGGTAGCAACTCAACTAGAAACCCACCAGTCAGCCAATGATATTTATGATCCATTCCAGTCAGGGTTCAGAAGACACAGCACTGAAAGAGCCCTGGTGTGTGTGCATAATGATCTTCTGATGGCAAGAGACAGAGGTGACTGCTTAATCTTAATCCTTCTGGATCTCTCAACAGCTTTTGATATCATGGACCATGATAATTCAGCGCCTGAATAATTTCTGTTGGTTGGATGGCACAGTTCTTAGCTGGTTCAAATCATTTCTCACTGGTAGGTCATAGAGTTTCATCTGGAGTGTAGTCACCAGTGCCACTTACATATGGTGTCCCGCAGGAGTCTATAATATCTCCCATGCTTTTTGCAGTGTATATGCTGCCACTGGGCAAAATAATCAGACGTCATGGCCTGGTCTACCACTGCTATGCGGATGCTACACAACTATACCTGTCCTTTTCTCTAGGTACTGAGAACCCAATACCAACCCTAAATTGCTGCCTAGCTGAGCTCCAGGAGTCTATAAGTGCCAGTTGGCTGTGACTGAACTCTGATGAAATATAGGTGCTTATGATAGGTCACAGGACAAGCCTGTAGAAGAGCCAACCAACAGGACTTACGCTTGGGGATGCAGAACCAAAACACGAAACATACAGAATCTTGGTGTTGTCCTGGATAGTGGCTTGTACACAGAACACTTATATGGTGTCCATGTTGACACAAAGATTAAAAAAATAAAAACTTGTGTCAACTTTTTCCCATGTCGGCCATTCGTATATCAATCCTTATGTCGACCTAAAGCATGTCCACCTTTTCATATGTCGACCTATTGCCTATCGACCTAGCTAGACACTGTCGATCTAATGACCCATACCTTTTTCAATGACCTTCTTTTTCTCTCTGCTTCATATTCTGTTTGTAATACAAAAGTGTTAATATGTGTATAAAACTCATATGCATAAACTAAAATCTACAGTAGGGGAAGTATATTGGGTCATATGTACAGCAGTACACAACATAGAAATATTGGTATAAGTGACAATTCTACATCACTCACCTGCCCTGACTGAGAGCTGTCACTACTGGACCTATGGCCCCTACGGTCAGTGGCCATGCTGCCATCACTGCAGGGCTCAAGCTATTGCATGATCCCCAGTTGGTGTGAAATGTCAGACAAGCTGCTGCCTGACGCAAGGGTCCCAGGACCAATAGCACCAGTCTGTAAGTGCGGCTGGTGGGTTGGATCTTAGCTAATGCAGGCGGGAAGGTTAGGCGGGATACGGTCATTCGGTCACCAGTATGTTGGTTGACGTGCATTTAGGTCGACATGAGTCTAGGTCAACATGCAGGAAGGTCAACATGAGTCTAGTTCGACATGGATTAGGTCGACAGGGTCATTAGATCGACAGTCAAAAGGTCGACATGGGGTTTTTCACTTTTAGCCGACATGTGCCGACAGGCGGTATTTCATGCCCTACCATCCACTAGGGTGTGGTGGGAGAATAAAATAGTGTGCCGAGCGTAGCGAGGCACCGTGTACGAAGCATGACGAGTGCAGTGAGCCATGCGAGGGGATGTACCCATGTTACGTAAGATGTGAAAAAAAACCATGTCGACCTTTTGACTGTTGACCTAACCCATGTTGACCTAATGACCCTGTAGACTTAACCCATGTCGACCTAGACTCATATTGACCTTCCTGCATGTCGACAGACTCATGTCAACCTAAATGCATGTCGACCTAATGACTGTTGGCCAACATGCTGGTGACCTAATGATCCACACTTGGGGCCTTATTCTAGTTCACTCTTTCTGACAAAATCCTTCTTAGATGGACAAAACCATGTGCACTGCAGGGGGGCAGATGTAAAATGTGCAGAGAGAGTTAGATTTGGGGGAGTAATTTTGTTTCTGTGCAGGGAAAATACTGACTGCTTTATTTTTACACTGCAATATAGAGCTCACTTTGAAGTAAAACCCCACCCAAATCTAATTCTCTCTGCACAAGTTACATCTGCCCCACCTGCAGTGCACATGGTTTTGTCCATCTAAGAAAGATTTTGTCAAAAAGAGTGAACTAGAATAAGGCCCTTGGTTTGGCTAAGCCTGCAGCCTTCTGCTTATATTTGTCCATGGAACACTCCTCTGTGAAATCTAATACCCTTATAATTTTAAGTTGTGGGTGTATATGGTAACATACACAAGTCAGGAAGTTTTGTGAACAACATAATAACCTCCTATAACGTAGCTTATAACGTGTATTGCAGGAAGTCCCATGCTTGCCATTCTATTACACATGGATAAACGGAGAATATCTTTAAAGTAATAAAAACAATGCACTATTTAATGTGTAAATTGGTGCATTCATCAGTGAAAGGAGTGCAAACAAGACAACATAAAGTATGTAGACATATTTATTATGGCATTAAATTTCTTACAGAAACAGTTACGATACAAGGCACATACTGATGATTTACAATCCGTCTTGGAACATTCATGTGAAATGACTGCATAAGTTAATACGAGACATAATATACAGGTGATAGATATAATATATAGATATGTACAAATATAACTCCAGTTACATGCTCTACTAAAGCCTTAACTATACCTGATCGACACAAATATATATATATATATATATATATATATTCCATACACTGATAGATGGCGGCACCTCTGTGCAGCACCACAGGATGGCTTTGGATGCACAATTACAACAATGGGCCTGCTCGGTATGTCGCAGGATGCTAACTCCTATTGTTGCGCACTTCCATTGTGCTATTTTACAAGGATCAGTAATCTGATGATACACTTAATAACAGTCTTCAAAGAGATATGTCATCTGTAATGGATATCAGTGGCTATTATGGATGGAATTGAAATTTTCTATGGCTCACATATAATGATCTGACAATTAATGCTATACAAGCTATTACCAACAGTCTCCGTTAGTGTTTTCTTTATGCGCTTTGTAAATATAGATAATTCACTACTATTTCCATGATATTCCAAGTCAGTCCTTTGCATTACTGTTTTGGCAATTTGGGAATTACTTTGTAATCTCTCTGTCATTCCTTTAGGACGGCCACCTGTACACCACATCACCTGTTGCAACATGGAAAATTTGGTAAGAAATCTCCAGTTGTTTTAAAGCGGCAATTATTTACACTGCAACACCAGTTTGATTTTGCAGTGTAAATGATTGCCGCTTTTAAAAACCTGGAGATTTCTTACCAAATCTCTCACTTTCTGAATATCTCATCCTATTAAATTTCACCCGTAAAATGCATTTTGTAGAAGTCTCTTCTTATAAAAAGTGGTGGCTTGTTTGCATATTGCACCTGGGACAGTGGTTCCCAACATTTTGGTTAAGAATTACACCCACCGTGCTATTCTTATAACACACTGATGTTTATATATTGCACAGAATTAAAATGAAAGAACAAGTACAGGTGAACATAAATGCCTGTCTTATGACTTCTTTCATTTACACTGGTGTTTGCATATCATTCACATCGTTGCATATTTACAGTTTCTTTTATACTCTTTTCTTTGTGACCTCTAAATGTCAGATTGGAACATTAATGTATCCTCCAACAGAATGGCAAAACGTGCCTACTGGGGTCACTAAGCGTTCTGCACATACAAGCAGCATTCTTCTATGTATGATTATATGTGTCATACAAGTGTAATATTTCACTAGAAGACTAAATTTGAGTTGAATTTGCAGATACTAGGACACAATGACATCACTACTATGTGAGACGTATCTACATTGTGGCATAGAAGGCTACATGGTTACCAAGCATCATATTGTTCTTCTATAATGACTTCATACACGTGGAAGTTTAGTACAACAAAGACATACAAGTGCACATTGGAATATGTCTATAATAATGTTTATGATACCTTTTTACTGAACTTACAACTCTTCCATATTCCTTGGCTGAATTGAAGCAGGCCAATCTATTTCCTTACAAATATGTACATTTTAGTTAATAATGAAAATTGTAAAATGAAACACTTTAAACTATGAACAAGTTGGATGTATGAATCTTGTTACATATAGGAGTGTGTTTGACACCAACCTTACATGGAGTCACAGCAGGGCAAAATTCCATTGTGTGCTGGCCCTGCCCCAAAACTTGTGACATCATGATGATGGCTGGGGCGGGACACATTTTTGACAAAGGAGCTGAGTGCCCAGAGCATCCTATGCTTGCTCCAGGCAGCTTTCTAGACAGCATGGTGCCAATAGAGGTACCATGGAAGATAAATGATGGGGCCACAGGGAAATGATGGTGCCGACACCTAGGCCTTGCATCCTTAGGTGGTTGTGCTGCTTGTCTGTCCCTAGTTATGGACCTGTAACTTACTGTTATGTGCGGTTAGGAGTCCTCTGCACATTCTAATATCTAAGTCATAGCCTGTGGCTTCAAACTGACATCCATTGGCCTCCTCCTGACATTGTACCTATCACATGATGCCCCGTCCTCACACAACTGGAATCACATTTATGTCCAAAAATGCCATTGTTAACACTCTGGTGATCTGATTGGCTAGCAGTTGTCACAGTCCAACCTATTCCATACTTTTACTACATAAAGAACAATGAAATAGGTCCCCTGGCATTGGTCCATCAAACTTAAAAACCAAAACAGTTCACAATAATTTATGACAATTGTTATGTTTTGGCTAAAAGGTAAGTGTTTGTTCTGTAAAATGTGAAGGAAGGTTCACAGGGTTAATTATAAAATGTATGAATTGTCAATAAAGTGCACTAGATTTTATTACCAAGTAAAGTGCACTTAATTATGCAATACTTATTGGTGCAATGAGTTTAGAATTGCTTTGACTGGATATTGTACAATGTCCGCCTATGCACAAATATATATATCTGTTATTGGCTGAGCTGCAGGGCCTACGCAATATGTCAAACAATTACAGTGTTCACAGACATATTGGGGGTACACATCTGCCGAAGGACCCATGATATATTGTCCGTTCAATTGAACAGCCGATACATACCGTATTAGCCAGTGTATAGCCAGCATTACTAACCCGGCCACATGACCAGATCTTTACTGCCTACATAGGAGGTTACCTGTTGTAAAGTAAATGATGTCCAATGTACTCACTCATTGTACAGTCCGCAGCGTACTACAGAGTTCATACCATGCGTCGCAGTAACTTCTACACTTAAAACATCAAGCAATGTTTACAAATCCTATAAACTACGGAGAATTTCCAGATGTGAAAATATTGCTGTATTTTTAAAGCATCACCCACTTGGTTTAGTTCCATTAAACATGATTTAATGATGCAGTTCTATCTGAACAAATGGTGTTATCTGTGCTTCCCACTTAGTAAAACAATCTGTGTTCCTTCTCTACATACTTCTCTCTTCTGTCAGTTATAGTTCATGGAATATATATACATAGGCAGGTTCTTATATATAAACACATTCCACTATGGAAGAACTTTATAACTTGGGGAAATACAAGGCCACATAAACTGGGATAATTACTGAGGCCTGTCCTGACATGCACTAATTGACCTGTGGTGTAATCAAAGATTTAGGAGCATGTATGATAATTTTGTACTAAATCCTCTGCCATACTTAAATGTAAGAGCTATTAACAAGGCAGTTCCAGTTTCCAATTGCAGCAGCAGTTCCCTTAACTTTCTATGGGGACTTTGAAAATATCCAGTTTACAAAGTTCTTAAAAGCTTAGCTCTCTCCAACAGCTAATGTTATCTTTAGACAGGGTTAGCCGTTGTGTAGTGCGGTGGTTCCAAACTGTGTGCATCAGCACCCTGGGGTGCCTCAGGACCAGGTTTGCCTATTAATAACCGGGTCCCCCTCCTAGAAAGGTGGGCAAGCCTCCCGCATTCCACCATACCTCTCCCCTCATCTCCCCAGCGTCATACTTTTAAATACCACAATTTGCTGCTTTTATGGTGGAGGGGGTGGGGCTGGGCTAAAATGAGGCAAATGACGACATTGAGATCAGGCCCTGCCCCCCGAAAGTGCTGTTTATAGTCTCCTCCCTGGGCTTCTGCCAGAGAGGAGACTCTAAAAGTAGACAAGCTTGCTCAGGACAAATGACATGGTCAATATAATAGACAAAAACTGTACTGGTGGCTGTTAATCATAAAATAGGAGTAAAAACAGAAGCAAATCCCAGCCGTCACCTTGTAACTGAGGATTCAGTATGAAATCCCGGCTGTCGTGATCCTGGCGTTCAAAATCCCGACGCCGGAATCCTGACAAGGGGGGGACGTGGATCGCCCCCCGGTCGCCACGCAGTGGGCCCGGTGCCTCGGTACGCTCGGCACGCTAATTTATTCTCCCTTCAGGGGTGTCATGGACACCCAAGGAGGGAGAAAGTGTCGGGATTTCAGCGGTCGGGATTCCAGCGGTCGGGATTCCAGCGTCGGGATTCTGAACGCCGGGATTTAAACTGCATCCCGTAACTGACCTATAACCACAGTCAACTTCATTTTATTTATTTTAATGGCCTAGAAGTGCCGTGAAAAATGGTCAGATACTCTAGGCCGCCCTGTTCCAGAAATGATTAAGCCTATGGATTAAAATGTTTCAGAATTAAAGGTCGTTTTACTCATCGCCAGAATGGGGCCTCATAGCAGCCACTGACTGGCATAAGACTTTCCAGAAATTGTCCCCCCCCCCCCCAAGACAAATATAGTTCCTTAATGCAGCATTATGTGGCGATAACAAATGAACATTATCAAGGCAAAATGATAGGGTATCATAAATCGCTCCGTAAAGGTGATCCATGAACCCCCACACACCTCTGGCTGCTAGGGCATAGTTACCAGCATTTTAAAATGATTTACATGATCAATGCTACTGAGCAGGAGTATCCTATGCACGCTGTGAGCTTTACTGAACTTTCAGACCCATGGTGAAATGGTTAATATTTGTCACTATTGTATTTTTTTCCCATTTTAAAGATTTATCATCATTATCATCATTATTCTTATTCTTATTATTAATAACAACAATAATTATAATAAAAAATCCCAGATATTTTGGGCAGATTAGTGAGCGCTGCATAAAAATACCCAAGTATGAGCAACTGCATTGTGCATGTTGTTTGAATGTAATAATATGGCCTATTCCAAGGGTTTCCAAACTTTTTTGAATCACGGCTCCCTACAGTATCCGAATGTTTGTCCTTGCACCCCTAGGCCCAACATTTCTTATTGAGTCATTTAGAAAAAAATATTAAGTTAAGGAAATTGTGTTTATTATGTTATCCCGAGGGTCAGCTATGTGGTGAGGGTCAGGATTTGCTTCTGTTTGTCCACATATTTAATGATTGCCAGCCAAAAGCATTGGTTTTGCCTGTTACGTTGACCATAAATAATTTAGAATTTGTCCTGGACCACCAATCCAGGGCACCCAGGCTGCCACGGCACACAGTTTGGGAACCACTGGACTAGTCTTAAAATCTGGGACTGTCAGTTGAGTCAGGTGCAGCAAGTAACTATTCTAGAAGAAAAGGACGACTGGCTGTGCATCATGGGTATTACAGTTCAGTAACAGGTAGATCTCTAATCTCTTCTTATCTGCGGCTATTACATTTTTATGTTATTTCAGCATCCTCACAACTGCGTACTTTGTGGGGGTACAGGCAAACTTGTACAAAGCAGACACTCGAGACAATGTTAGATGATTATCTCCTATCTAAAAAAGAGATTGTTGTGGTGTCACCTGGCAACAAGTGGGATACAAACCATGCAGCAGTAATATAGTGAAAATACAAGCATGCAATAAAATGGCTCTATGATAATCAGTGATCTTTGATTACTAAATAATAGCAGACTCATTCGGTGTTGCATGCGAGTCAGGAATGAATACGCATTTATTGGTACTATGTTCAGAACTGATCATATCTATGCAGTGGCCCTTTCCACCTACTTGTGTAAATAGCCTTCATCATCATTATCAACATTCATTTGCAAGAGACCCATTGGTAATTGGTAATCTCTGTGTATGCTCATCCCCGCATGGCCTGCAGTACTGCCTTCATGTTCTCAGAAGCCTGCTGTATGCGCAGGGCCCAGACACATTGGCTCACCGTACAAACAATAAAATGCAAGCCCTCCGCCACTATAGACACTCAATAATGCGACACCCATAGACAGAAAAGAGGATGTGGCATTGAAATAATAGGCGTGTTCTCGATGCAATGGGCATGGTCTTGCATGAAAAGACAAACTTACACCCCTTTCACATTATGCAACACGCCGCAATGTTCCGTATAGCATTAGGTGCCCCTTATACCTTATTATGCCCACAGTAATGCCCTTATTATGAATACACAGTAATGCTTCTTGCACTATAATATGCCCCACAATGCCCAGGATACCAAATTGTGTTTCACACAGTAATGCCCCTTGCACCATAATATGCCCCACAATGCCCAGAACACCAGATTATGCCCCACACAGTAAAGCCCAGTGCACCAGATTATGCCCCACTATATGGATACCTTTCTGCTATTCGGGTACCACTCTTTGCGCATCTCCCTGTTAGTTACTAGAGAACCTACAAGACCTCTAACCTCTGTCTCCTTTACGGTGGTGGCCATATTTGATGGGACATTATTAACAAAATTCCATCCGAAGGCTAGAAACGGCCCTGCCTATGTGCCAATATCCAGCTACTGCTCAGTTGCACCCATTTAGCTGCAAGTGGCTGAGATTCTTATGACTCAATTGCTGTGGTTGCTAAAAGTAGTTTTTGCCCACCGGATGCATCTATCCACAAAGCGGACTTACGTGCAACTCTGAATCTAAGTAGGGGCACATACGGTATACTTATGGTGATGCTTATGAATGCAGCTGCCATTGGTGATATTAAGAGCTTTTTTTTTTTGCAAGTCATGTATACAGGGCTTTCTCTATTGTTATAGTTAGTGTATTATCAGTGCAAGACATTGGGGAAAATTTACTAAAGGAAATTTGTAAAAAATAGGTGTATTTGTATCCAGAAATACACTCATTTTTGACATTTACTATCCCGAAAATACGTCAATTCGTATTCGTATTGATGTGCTATCAATACGAATACGAATTGCCGTATTTTCGGGATAGTAAGGGGGGAATTTACTAAAGGAAATTTGTAAAAAATAGGTGTAAAAATAGGTGTATTTGTATCCAGAAATACACTTATTTTTGACATTTACTATCCCGAAAATACGGCAATTTGTAGTCGTATTGATGTGCTATCAATATGAATACGAATTGCCATATTTTCGGGATAGTAAATGTAAAAAATAAGTGTATTTGTGGATACAAATACACCTATTTTTTACAAATTTCCTTTAGTAAATTTCCCCCATTGCGTGAGTCATGTTATTATACATTTCTGTATTTTTTTGCTATTTATGGAGTCATTGACTTAACCTATTAATTAAAAACATAGTAACAACGGCACACCAAAACAAAAGTACTACCCAACACTAGAGGCATCATAATAAAACAACAACATCATATAAGGGGATGCTATTTTAGAACTTCCACACTGTGCTAAGCTGGCCATAGACAGAACAATCCAGCCACTACAGTACCTGTATCCCTCTCCGATATAATCATACTGTACATAAATGTGTCTCCAAATCTGACAGATCCACCTGGTGGGAACTCAGCTCAAAGATGCAGATGCAACAGGGCACCAGTGTCCCTCTCACCCACTCTCTCCCTCTTTCTCATCTCTGCCCCTCTTAACTTCCTTTTTCTCATCTCTGTCCCTGTCTCATCTTGCTTTCCCTCAGCTCACTCCCCATCACCCCCATTTCTCTCTCTCTAAATTCAATCTCATCTTTGTTCTTGTTCCCTCTTTTGTCAATCTCTCTCATCTGTCTCCCATTTCCCACTGTGGCATGGGAGGAGGGTGCATAGAGACACTGTGTTAGGCGAGGACTGTTCCCTCATGTTCCCTTCCCGTGTGTGTGCTTTCAAAATAAATGGATTCAGGAGCTTTCAAAAGGGAACAGTCCTGTCCAAACATCTCTGAACGGAGAAGACAGAAGTGGGGCTATATCTGGAAGTTTGGTAGCCAGTGACCGCTGTAAGGGGTGGGAGGATATTATAGAATTAAAATAGTAGAGGGACATTGCATATGCCATCACCTCAATATGCACACTGCTTCACTGTCCTGCCCCCTTTTTGTCTTCTGCTTAGCCCTGCCCATTCTGTACCACACTCTCTTACCAGTTTCCATTGAGTCCTCCTCCCACTGTAGTGGGAGCCATTGGAGAGCTGACATGCATAAGGGGGGTGGGGGGCTCCAAATATATTTTATCCACAAATGTATTTGCTTTTCTATCAATCCTATTTTTCCAGATTTTGCATGAAAATACGTAGGGTCCATGAAAAGTTGTTGACCTTTGTATTTTTACAGCTATGATTAGGTGAAAAATACATACATATCAGGGATTTGGTTTTGCGGAGCTAACTGGATAGCCCCACCAGCGGTAATTACCCACAGTAGTTACTGCGGATAACTGGATACTGGCCTAGGTCTAAATTGGCAGTCAGAAACTAAGGGCCTTATTCTGGTTGGAGCGTCCGGGCCGTACGCGTACGTCCCGGTTTTTTTTATGATCTGCGCATGAGTACATTCGCTAATGCGCAGGCGCGACCACTCACCAACGCTTACGGACGGGTCTCTACGTGCGAAAAAACCTGTACGCGAGTGTACGGGTATTGGGGGCGGCATAGGGGCGTGAAGAGGGGAGCGGCCGAAATAATGAGGGAAAATGGGTGTAAATATGGGCGTACACGGGGGTGTGCACCAAAAATGAGCGGTGCTACTACCGCACGATCGACTAAGGCACCGTTCATTTCGGACACAAAACAGGCGGCCGCCAACCGCCAACTCAAACCACCCCTACAGATACCGCATGCCAGCGTGCGCCTGAGTTTGCTAATTAACGCTGATTCCTACTCAAACACATACACCTGAATGTAATAAGCAATGCTGCAGTCTATTAAGTCCAAACCATGATTTCACTACCTGCAAGCCACACACAGCACTCAAACACATTGGAAGCTTATCTTTCTATACTTCTCGACATTTAAAGGTTTGTTTAATTTAAGGTAAGAATCTTTTTAAGACCTGCTTATATATGCTAAGGTAGCTATTTGCTAAACAGTTAGACACATTCACTACGTGCTTTCATAGACTTTACACAGTAGCACACTCAATCTACACAAGTCGACATGTGTCAACGTGTTCACTCTAATACAAACATAGGTTTTGTATTTATGATACAATAACATAAACCACATCTAACACCTACAAAGGATGTTTCAGCAATGTTTTAAGACCATGACCACTATTTTGCACATTAATTAATTCAATCAATTAATTAATTTTCATAATTATAGTTGAAAGGCAAGATTTGCAGGTCCATATATATGAAGGGTATGTCAGCGTACACGGACGTACGCTCACTCTCAATAGCGGTGACATAAGCTGACTTTTCTATTGTAAACAATAGGGACCCGTCCGTGCAAGCTGGCGTACGCTCAGATCTCCGCAAGAAGGCGGTGGGAAGACGGACGAGAGACGTCCGTAAACGGCGGCGTACGCTCAGTTGTACGCCAGTTGTCGGAGTGTAAGGGCTGGCCCGTCCGTGTACGTTGGCGTACGCTCATTTGTACGCCACTCCCCTTCTACGTTGTTTCTGGCCGTACGTATGCGGCTGAGTTGTGGGTGGACTTAACCCCAACGGCCGCGTGCGGCTAGTTTACGTTAATAGCGAACGTACGCACGTTTGGCCGCTCCAACCAGAATAAGGCCCTAAGTCTGTAACAGCAGGTTTAAGATGAGGACTAGGACATTTGGGCATGGTGGGAGGAGCCCTGAGCTGCGCAAGAAACATGTTTAAGGTTCTGTATGCTAAAACATTGGTAACTCACTGCACCCATTAATAGTAATGTTACAAACAGCACACATCTATATTTTCCACATAGGAGCTAGTTATACAGTAATTATAAGATTTAATTTAGGGATAGGAGGCAGATATAAAGCCCTTTCTAGTTTCACTGTATATTCTTGAAAGTAGATGTATTGAATTTACTTCATCTACACATTTAGCGGGTAATTCTGATCTACTCCCAATAATGTGAGTTCGGCCTCATCCCCATGTTTGGGGCTCTGCGCATGGTCTACACTGCGCATGTGCAGCTCCCCTTTGCTGACGGCTTCAGGGACTTGCATAGTCGCCGAGCCGTTTGCAAGGATCGGGGCAGACGGTGGCGGGGACGGTGGACGCCCATGGGAACACCCCATGAAAACGCTGGGCTTTCCCATGGGTATGTGGGTGGGACAGCTGTCTTCGTCCCGGTGCTTGCAAACCATTGAATGATTTCTCCTACAGCGGAGGCATTCGAGGGGATGTGTTTTCGTGGTAGGGCGCGTATTCGGCATTTGGAAGGACGGCGTCTCAGACGCTCAGTAAGCTGCGATCCTCACAGCTTACTGAGCCAACCAGAAGCAGGGCCCTAATATATAGAATCCCTACAGCTATGGCTTTATACTATAGATTATATACATCTATGCATTTAGAATATAGATTCTATACATCTCTGCATTTAGAATATAGCTCTGATTTTCTTCTATACAAGGTAATATTAAAATAATTCTAAAATTTTCTAAGGGCATGTTCAGTCCTATCCACCATTTAAGATCAAGTTTGTACATTAATAATTCATACTAACTCCTGCAAGTTGAAGTAGTGATTTTCTTTTGGATAGCCCACGCTCCCACAGAAGAGCGGCTGAATCTCCCACATCCTGCCCACTTCCCAGGGCAGCATTCAGGTTGTGAAGATCATACTGTGAATTGCAGTGATGTATGGAGGCGGCGGGGCTAAATGATGCAAAATCGTTTAGCCCAGTTCTTCCCTGTGAATCCGAAAATATGATGTGGCCGGTAGCGGATCCACCAAGGAGGGGGGGGGAGTGTGAGGAGGGGGTGGGGGATGGAAGAGGGGGCCCCCACAATTTTGTTGTACAAGGCCCCCACAGACCTTAATCCGGCCCTGGATGTGCCAGCCTGCCCATGCTCCTCAAAGAGGCCAGAAGTGTTTCCTCCTCAGGTTTCTCCAAGAAAGGAGACCTCAAAAGCAGGAAAGTATATAACAAGGGCATTACGATCATATTAAAGTTAGTAGTAAAGAGTCAATGGTGCTGTTTTCTCAACTGCAAATTAAAATGATAATATTGCTTTTAAAACAGAGCACATATAATGTATGAAACATTTACTGTATGTGTGCTAACAACCACTAGACTGCACTGGTGAGAGTGCAGCACATGGAATTCACATGGGAAACACATGAATGCTTCATCATTACAATGTACACTACAATGTATATTTGCTCTTGCCATTTTACCCAGCGAACATGTAATAAATGTAACAGTCTACCGTAAAATGAATATGAGATCTCAATTGAACATTTTTTTTTACTAATGACATGTTGGTTGGTAACATAATATAGGCAATTTTGTAACGGTGGGGTAAATGTATGAAGCTTAGAGAAGTGGTATCTATCCCCACAAAGAACTGTGCAAGGTGATAATGATCCAGCCAATCAGCTCTTAACTGTCAATTTACATATTGTAGCTGATTGGCTGGAGCATTATCACCTTGCACATAACGTTCTTTATGCACTTCTCCATCCGAGCTTCATGCATTTACCTCTGTGGGGCAGATTTATTAAGCTTGGAGAAGAGATAAACTGGAGATAAAGCGGAGAAAAGGTAAAAGGAGATAAAGCACCAGCCAATCAGCTGTGTTTGAAAAAGACAGTTGGGAGTTGATTGGCTGGTGCTTTATCTCCTTTTACCTTTTCTCCGCTTTATCTCCAGTTTATCTCTTCTCCAAGCTTAATAAATCTGCCCCTGAGTCTCTTACAAACAAAATGTAACAATGTTACAAATAAAATGTAACAGAATCATTAGGGATATTACGAGCACCTGCATTAGCATAGGGGCCCATACATCAGCAAGTCATTCCTGGAAAATACTGTACTTGAAGGAAATATTTTACAGTTGTTATATTTACCATGAAGAATGCAAAAAGTAAAATCTTATGTTACCGAGAGGATAGAATTGATCAGTGGCGGCTCCAAAGGAAGGGGCTGCAGCCCAGTCAAAATTAAAATAGGGGAGCCAAACCAACTGCCAGTGAGTCAGTTTGAAATGGCAGTTGGTGGTAGTTACTGTGGGCGGGATGTACTTAGAGGAAAATGCGTCAAAACCCCTGTTTTACGTCATTTTCAAATGTACTAATACCCAGCTGCTGCGTCTTGGCAGGGTATCACCACCTTTGGGTGGCGATACCCTATAGAAGCCTATGGGCTTCTATTGCCGCCCGCTGTCCACCGCAGACTCCTACCCCCCCTACCCCCCTCCGGTCCTAAGTAAAACTTCTCCTCCCCCTAGCATACGTCACAGTCGGATGTCCTTCCGGCTGCAGGCGGAGGAGGAGGCGCTGGGGACAGCCGCGTTGAGCCGGGATGTGATGGAGACCCCCCCCCGCACACCACATCACAGGTATCACAGGGGGGCCTCCGTCACCGCACTGCGATGCTAGCCGCATATGTTAATACATATGCACTAGCATCGCTCCGGCGGGGGCAGCAATGTATTTTAATACATTCTGCCCTGTATCCCTTGTATTTTGAACAGTGCTGCAGTCTCTCATCTGGAGCCTGCCCTGGAATTGATTCAAGCAAATCAGATCTGCATAGAAATTGGGGACATGCAGATTCCAGCAGTCCTGCTAAACTGTGTTTCTGATGGACAGTTTCCCTCAGTGTGTAGTGGATGGACTAAACGATGATCACGTGAAAATGCCAAGCGCGTTTACTTTATCATTAGGAATTAATATATTTTTGAATCAAGAGATATTGTACATCTTTCCATAATGTTAATGGCTGAACATATTCTAAAGCCTTAATGGTAGCTGAAAGTGAATTTAGAGGTACTGATGCCGTGTTGGCAAAATGAGCATCATGCACTCTACTGACAAAAGAGCAAGGTTCCGTCACCGGCCTCTTCAGGTCCAGGCAGGCACGGACATACACACATGCACCAAACCTCATGCAAACCTACATACACCTAATCAGCCCTACAGTGAGCAGTGTACAATCCACCACAGCAAATGACAGTATGTCAAAATTCTATTGTTAACAGTCTGAATATTGGTGAAAATGGTCTTTCAAAATATGTAAATATAACACACACACAGCATAATAGCAATACAATACAATATTAAACAAAATATAGCCCCAGAATCAAGCTTACAGTCTAATCATCCATATAAATGGTTCTGTTATATTCTTTTGTACTAAAGATATTTCCTCCAAATAACATCTGACATATAAACTTTTAAAAAAATAAAATAAAAATATAATATATGATATGATGGACTGAAGGTAAGTAGAACATTAATCTTCTCTTAACAAAACTAAATCTTTAGTCTCAGGTGTAATTATTCTTTAATCCAGTGGCCACGTAAAGGTGCCAAGCACCAAGAGAGGTTACTGTGGCCAACCTCAGTGAGTGTCGACACTCACTGCTCAATACTATTTGGTTGTGTAAATTTCTCTGTCAGAACTGTTCATCTCTTTGTGTAGCCATGACCATGAAATGGAAGCATGGGTGTTACGAGCAGGCATAAATGTACGAACGACAAGTAGTTCCAGAACGAAGGGTTGTAAACTTTCCTTACTATTCTTCCATGCTTAAAAACAATTGTTTCATTAGTAGATATAGAGCTTATTGAATATGCAAAGGCAAGATTATAGTTGCCTTCTATCAAAACATGACCGCTTTACGTCTCTTTTGTTCTCAGCAGATAATTATCCAAACACACACATGCAAACCACCTTTCCAGCGTGGACCGTTGACTTTTTGTGAAGTGGAAATCTTGGGGCTTTCACGTTCTAGGATGACACTGTGTCCAGTGTGACACTCAGACGTGATCCAGTGCAGTGTGAGTAGATGAACCATAAACAGCCTGAGATTTCCAAAAGTTTTCATTAGACACAGAGTGGGGTGCGCACAGTTTGTATACAGGATAAGGTTCCGTTTTCAGCTTACACAGCATTCATGTGGATACCCCCCAATGGCAGTTCTGCATCCGTCTCTGGGGTTATGCTTTTGATGAAGCGCTAGCAGGAAATAAAAGTACAATCAACGATGGGATAACTATTTTTTTTAGGACCTATTACCTATTTGCAGTTAGAGCCAATTAAACGTAACATGCGCTGAGCTGAGATCATGGTGAGGTTATTAAAGAAATATTGGACCAATGATTGGGTAACATTCATGCTTTATACTCTTCATGAAATATTATTCGGCTTTCTACATACTGTAACTTGTTTAGCTAAAATACAGAAAATATATATTTTTAAATAGCTAAATTAGTAACACTGAAGAATCCTGTTTACAACAGTGGCCCATATTCAATGCGGCCGGCGAGGAGGTTAAACGGCGCGGATCGCAGAAAACAAGCGATCCTCGCTGTTTAACCCCCGCGCTGGCCGCTCACTCTATTCAATGTTCCGGAGGAATCCTCGCTGATTCCCCCAAACAGCGAGGCTCGTGGCTAATGCATGGAGCCCGGTGCATTTAGCCACGAGTCTTGCTGTTTTTGCAGCCGCATTCGCAGAGCGAGGGGGAGTAGGCATATGCAGGGGGTCAGTTGAATACTGACCTTGCTCGCTAACACAGCACACCCAATGCATTGAATACTGCCCACTATGGGATGAGTTGCAAGCACTGCTGATGTTGGATGCAGCAGAGCAATGTCTTTCTACTGCGCAAGCATCTAAGTCACACCAAACACACATCCTGATTCTCTGAGCACAGTCGCAGTACTGGGCATCTGCGTGCGTAAGCCCTTGTTTGGTGTACAGCAATGCGTCTGCATACACAAGCCTGTCCATGGTGTACAGCCATTCACGGTCTCTGAAAAGCATTAGAAATGTACTGGGCAGTGACAGAGAGGTGGCTATTCAGATGTACAGATATGCTGATATTATGGGAGTCTTTTGGATGTGTTTTGGGCATGTCACATAAGAGACACCAAGTGGTATTTGAGAGTCCAAAGGTGTTTATAGTGAACGTCTCAGTCCTTGCACATGCAGACACATGGCTGTACACCATGGAAGGGCTTGCGCACACAGACTTACAGTTGAACACCAGGAAGGGCTTGCAAGCGCAGGTGCATGACTGTATACCAGGGAAGGGCCTACGCATGCAGATGTACAGGTGTGCACCAGCGAATGACTTGTGCACAAAGATGCATGGCTGTAATCCAGAGAAGGGCCTGTGCATGCACAGATGTACACCAGGAAAGGGATTGCATATAAAGACTTATAGCAGGGTTGCCTACTTTTGAAAAATCATTTCAGGGTGGGGGGCCTTATGTCGACAGGGGGCAGGCCTTATGTCGCCAGGGGGCCCCTACAGTGTTTTGATAAGCATGACCCCAGATTAGTAGTGGGGACAGTGCTGGGAGACCATGCAGAGGGGAGTCAGGGGAGAGGGCAGGGAAGGAGTAGTGGGGGCAGTGCTGGGAGACCAGGCAGAGGGGAGTCAGGGGAGAGGGCAAGGAATGAGTAGTGGGGAGAGACTAGTACTGGGAGAGCAGGCAGAGGGGAATGCAAGGAAGGAGTAGTTGTGGGTACAGTGCTGGGAGACCAGGAGGAGGGCAAGGAATTAGTAGTGGGGACAGACTAGTGATGGGAGGAGAGCAGGCAGAGGGGAGACAGGTGGGAGAGAGGCCGGGGAAGGAAAGAGTGAAAGAGTTGTCATGGGGACAGTGCCGGCCGCCGGGAGAGCAGGTAGAGGGCTAGTTAAGAGAGCGCCAGTAAGTGAACACACTTACCCCGCCCTGTAAGACACACTGTTCTCTCCTGCTGTTACTGCTCTGGCAGCGTCATCTCGTTGACGGCGCACACACGATGACACCGGCATCATCATGACGGCTTCATCGGCATCTAGCACATGTGCAGCACTCCCTCTTCCGGGAGTCCGTGAGATGTCCCAAGATTCCAGGAGTCTCACGGATATTCCGGGAGAGTCGGCAACCCTGACTTATAGCTGTACATCATGGAAGGGCTTGAAGATGCACAGATGTACGCCAGGAAAGGGCTTGTGCACTAAGCCGCATGACTGTACACCAGGAGAGGGCTTGTGCATGCAGATGCACAACTGTACACAAGGGAATGGCAGTAAAGGAATGAGTCACATTCAAAAGCTATGTTTTTCCTAACAATCCTAGACATAAGGTTACAAGAGCACCATCTAGCTCCGCTGTTACCTCTTTTAATGAGCCAGGAGTAGTAGCCAGCCGGTACACCATGTACACTGGAACACAGATAAACGAGGATGTCCCAATGCAGTAACCAAGCACAACAGACCAGTCTGGGTATGTGTAATTAAAAAGACGGAGTTCTGGGGGACTGGACATAAAGCTGCAAATAATGAACTGCAGAGACAAAAAAGAGAAATAGATCAAATAAAACGATATTCATTCTTGTGAAGTTTATGAAGTATTTACTACACGGGGTATAAAATAATCAGGGGGTCGCCAGGGGATATCCAGTTAGCTCGGAGAACCAGTATTATCGGGGATTAGGCTTTTTTATCCGATAAAACAGCCTATAATTGTATTGTATGTAATGTATGTATTGGAGAATTATTGCAGCTAATTGGATATCCCCCAAAGTATATACAATATCTTTAATACTTAAGTACAAAATGCTGTAAAACTAAGATATATTATAGAAGAAAAATGTACTAATGACATTATATAGAGTTGCTGGACGCTGCAAAGGGCATTATACTAATTGCATATACTCTAACATACTCTAATACAAAGGACAGTTCTTGCGGTAAGAGCTGTCCTTTGTGATACTGCGCCGTCCCTGGACTTCCGGGTCTGAGAGTAAGGGCGCCGTCCACAGGGCATGCTGTGAGGGATCCTTGATGGATCCCTCACACAGCACTGAAGAGAGAAGCCTATAGACTTCTATAGGGTACCGACAGCTTTTGTCAGCAGCGCTGACCTGGTGTGCAGAGCATGCACAATTTTTTTGCTTTAGAGCATCACCCCAAGTTCACTATTTAGTGTTGTCTAATGATGTCCAGGAATATAATAGAAAGGATAATCCTCTATCGGCCAGGTACCACTGCAAGTGGTACTGTATCTGGCCTAGTTTAATTGTATGTTCATTGATTCTGAGCTGTGACTGTTTTTTACTTTCACTTTGAGCTGTGACCATTTTTAGCCCACAAACTGTCCATTCTACCCCCAGTCCCTATCTACTCCTACCTCCAATCTCTGTCTTCACAGCTCCCTGTCTCCACATGCAGAAAGTTTGAAACAGATCAGTGTCCCTGCTAAAATTGCTTTCTCTTTCTGTTATGAACATCTTTTAACACACAAGGAGTAATCTGTGTGGCCTCTAGTGGTCAGTGGTGAATAGAGGTGAGAAGTAGTTAGCCCTTTATAGATACATAGATTTTGCTAAAATGAAGAACTGTGTTTTTGTGGTATTTTTAAAAATATGAATCATTGTTATATTAAATGATTGTGCCTTTTTCCTCTGTTTACTACATATTAACATATTAATTACCCATTTTGCATGGAACTTTTTTACGCCCTCCTCCACCATGGGCAAAGTGGCCCTTCTGTCAAAATACATCAGTTGTGTTAAGGCCACTTTGACCTCTTGTAAGAGAGGCTGAGATGAAGTTGTCCACTTACGTATTATAACTTTTTTTCGCTATTGTCACAGTCACTGTGAGAAATGGCAACAACTCAGTTTTCCGACCATGTATATTCCAATTAGAGAAATTGGCACACAGTATTGCTAAGGGATCTTTACCCAGATGCAGACCACATGTGCTGTTGATAAACATCATCACCTCATCCCAGAACTTCCTAATTTTCCCGCAGTCCCACATTTGGTGGAAAAACGTAGCGTTAGAGCCTTTGCATTTGAGGCATATCCCTATGTCTCCAGGTACAAAGTACTTTCTCTAGGCTTGTGAGATATACGCTCTATGCAATGTTTTAATATGTACTTCCTGCAACATGGCAGAATGTAGTACTTTTAAAGTTTTTTCCATATGTTTGTGAAGTGTTTCCATCGAAGCCACCCCTGGGATATCCGCCTGCCACCTAGGAACCATTGCAGACCAAACTGCTTCTGGTGAGGATGGAAGAATGTCAGCATACAGATATTTCAATCTATAGGGTCCAGTGGAGCTCAAGCTGAACACCTGTTGCAACACATCTTGCCCCCCAGGAACCAACATGGGACCTTTCTTTAATTGTATATAGTGTCTGACCTGGAGGTACATATAGAAATCTCTGTTAGGTAAAGAATATTTGGCCGAAAGTTCCTGAAAAGAGAGTAGATGTCGAACACATCTTTGACTGCCATTATTCCTTGCTTCTTCCACCTATCATAGCCTATTTCCGACATCCCAGGGGTGAAGCCAGGATATGCCCAAATGGTATCATACCTAGTATTCTGGTAATCTCTACCTAGATACTTGTTGATGCCTATCCATGCAGTTTAAGTGTCTGAAAACAGAATGTTTTTCCTAACCTGTTGTGGTAATTTAGCCCGTGGAACGTGGAGCAACCCTGCCAGCGAAAACGGTCTCACTAAATCTCCCTCCAGAGGCTTGTGAGTGTAGGAGCTAGTTCCCTGGAGCCAATCCAGGACATATCTCATGAATACCGCCTGACTAAAAGCCAGGATGTTAGGTATCCCCAAACCCCCATCTGCTCTCTTAAGATAAGCTTTATGTCTGGAAATACGTGGCTTTTTGCCCTGCCATAAAAAAAAAAAAAAACAGAAGAAGGCTTTGTTCAATTTTTGTATATCCTTTCTCGATAATCGTAAAGGGATCATTTGAATACAATAAGACAATTTTGGAAAGGCTGAACCAGAATAATCCCTATGTTATTATGTTTTTTTTCTTCACTTTTTTTAAAACAAAACCAAAAGTGAAGAAAAAAAACATAATAATAACATAGGGGATTATTCTGGTTCACCCTGGCAAATTCCTACTTATATGGACAAAACCATGTGCACTGCAGGGGGGCAGATGTAAAATGTGCAGAGAGAATTAGATTTGGGTGAGTTATTTTGTTTCTGTGCAGGGAAAATACTGACTGCTTTATTTTTACACTGCAATATAGATCTCACTTTGAAGTAAAACCCCACCCAAATCTAACTCTCTCTGCACGTTACATCTGCCCCACCTGCAGTGCACATGGTTTTGTCCATTTGAGAAGGAATTTGCCTTTGCGTGTGAACTAGAATACAGGCCCTAGTCTAGGGGCACAATTTTTGCTATCTGTTCTATTTTTGATGAGAACAATAGGGTGAAAATGCCATTGGGTGGCATTCTGTTATCTCAATCATGGAAATAAAAGGAAGACTCCTTTACTGATATGTTTTACTACTGTGAATATGTAGTAACCACCACACTGTCCTATTCGTCATCATACTCCATGGAGCCCCAAGTCTCTGGGAATTATATCTATTTTTATACTGGTAATAAAACATGCAAGATTAAACAGGAGTATCTGCAAAGCCTCACTTTATTGTGAACCTGTTCTCTGAATTAACCATCCCTGAGCTGGGACGCAGCGAGCAATACATGGTAAGAGTTTCATCCACATACTTTAGGGAGTAGTAAGCAGACAAAAGGTTAATAATAAATCTGGGTTAAGCCACTATTTAAGGCCACGGACCAATGCCAGCTTCACGTCAGGTTGCAGATGATGTTGTTCAGACTTTTTGTATATCGGCTCATTTGTTCAAGCTTCAATAATACAAATGTCTCTGGTGCCAAGAGGACTAAATTATCTCTGTGTTGTTATCACAACTGCTGTGTGTAGAAGAGCTGTGCTGAGCTAAACCACATGAACAAGTGTTTGTTATGACTACCTGCAGCAGGGCCTGCTCAGCATGATGTAGATGCCATTATGTAATTATAGGAGGAAATTTAGAGTAGGCTGCAAATTTACATCTGAATATACATGTGAAAGAGGAGCCACAAAATCGTTCTAGGGTTCTTCCTGGCACCCCTTAGCTGTATAAGAGGATATTCCACAAGACAACCTAGGGTCTCAAGGGGCCCCATAAAGATATCCTGACCATCCAAAACATTCCCAGAGAAGCATTGAGCAACAATCGCATAACATAATCACACAGATGTGCCCCCACTCCCAATGCCCCTTTAATGGTCTTTGATAGGATAAAAAAAAACTTGGTACTTGTGTATTAGCACAGCACCCACGATTTTCATCTTATGCCATCTTATACAATTTAAAATTGTATACCATTGTATATGGCATACAATGGCATACAATAAGATGAGATGAGATACGATTTTAAATTGTATAAGCACACTAATGGGTGCTTTCAATGTTAATTGGCCCCCCTATAAGATTTTTAATTGTATAAGCACCCCAATGGGTGCTTACAAAGTTAAATGCACCCCCACGCCACCCCCACTATCAACGGCAACCCGAAGCGTGGCGAGCAGCGGCGGTACGCGTCCTCCGACCTTTTCATACCCCCACCATCCATGTCGGCGTGGAGTTGATTTTATATAGTGTGGCGAGCGCAGCGAGTCACCGAGCCCGAAGCGTGGCGAGTGGCCGCGTTTTACTTTACATGTATTATGCGTCCCCTCGCGGGGCTCACTGCACTCGCCGCGCTTCAGGCTCGGTGGCTCGCTGCGCTCGCCACACTATATAAAATCAACTCCACGCCGACATGGATAGTGGGGGTATGAAAAGGTCGGAGGACACATACCGCCGCCGCTCGCCACGCTTCGGGTTGGCGTTGATAGTGGGGGTGGCGTGGGGGTGCATTTAACATTGTAAGCACCCTGTCACGGATCTGCTTATTCAAGCTTACATGACTTGTGATTCTGCTGTTTCTCAGTCTCAGTCTGAATCAGTTCTGTCTGCATTCATGCTGCCAGTCAGTCTATGCATTGCTGGCTCCTTGATTGTGCAGCTGCGTAGAATCCAGTCTAAAACTGAAATCACCTGTAACCCTTTGCTGTCCTGTTCCCTGTTGCTCACCTGTTAAATTCACACTGAAAGCTCCTGGATTCCTGCCTCAGTTTGCAGAATGCCCTCTGTCCTTTCCTCCAATCAATGCAAGGCAGGGGGGTTAAATATAGTGCTCACAGACCCAGAAACTGCCTTCAGCAACTTGTCTTCCTGCTGCATGTGCTGGATGTTCTGTGCAGTTCAAGCCTGCTTCCTGGAATCCCTGCGTGAGTCTTCAGTGTTCAGCTCCCAGAGGCTCTGCTTGTCCGACTGGTCCAGCGCTCCCGGTCTGGTCCACAAATTGTCCAATTCTTGCTCCAGTTTCTGCTCATCTAGTTCCTGTGTTTATACTCGGTTTTCTTCAGTTATTTGTTATATGCCAAGTCAGCCATTTCAGTTCTGTTATCTCCGTCACCTGTTCCTGTGTCAACGCCAAGTCGCTACCCTGTCCTGATACCAGTTTCCTGACCTGCCTGCTACAAGCTGCATCCAGCTATTGTGTGCTACGTCTCTGCTGTAAGCTTCCAGTAATCCTGTTATTCAGCTGTATCCTGATACCAGCCATCCAATCTTCAGTCATCCAGCCATCCAATCTTCAGTCATCCAGCCGTCCAATCTTCAGTCATCCAGCCGTCCAATCTTCAGTCATCCAGCCGTCCAATCTTCAGTCATCCAGCCGTCCAATCTTTAGTCATCCAGCCGTCCAATCTTCAGTCATCCAGCCGTCCAATCTTCAGTCATCCAGCCGTCCAATCTTCAGTCATCCAGCCGTCCAATCTTCAGTCATCCAGCCATCCAATCTTCAATCATCCAATCTTCAGTCAGCCAATTCTCCAATCTTCAGGTATCCTTTTCTCTAAACTCAAATCCTGAACATTGCCTTATCCTCCCAGAACTACCGGCATGTATCTTGTTTATTTTGAACGGACTGCCATCTTGTTTATTTTTGCAAAGGACTGCTATCTTTTGTTACTTGTTATTTATCAGAGACTTGCATCTATTTATTATTTGTCCAATCAAGAAGTATTGATCCTGGTTACATTATCTGTTATATGAGTTCCTTCAATAAACCTGTTTGTGTTAACCCATCTCCGGCTGGTCACGCCTCTCTTCCTGAGATCCGCACCACTCCATCAATCCACCATCTGACCACTCCAGTCACGACTGATTCCACACACCCATTTCGTGACACACCCATTAGGGTGCTTATACAATTAAAAATCTTATATGGGGGGGCCAATTAACATTGAAAGCAACCATTAGTGTGCTTATACAATAAAATCCTATCTCATCTCATCTCATCTCATTGTATGCAATATACAATGGTATACAATTTTAAATTGTATAAGATCAGGTCGCATCGCATCTCATTGCATACCATATTAATCCTTATGGTATGCAATGCGATGGGCGCCGTGATAATACACAAGTACCAAAAACTGTGATCACATAAAATGGTTTAATTCACTGTATATGGGCAGTTTACATTAAATATGACACAGGTATTCGACCTACTTTCAAAATACCTAGAGCCTGATTCAGATTTATACAGAATAGACTGTGCAACCGACAAGGTACTCTCAAAGCCGCCTGCAATCTGCAGCATAAATATAATGCTATGGATTGTTTGAGGGAAAAGGACCTCAAACCTGTGCATTGGCTAGGGCCCCGTGAGCTCTAAATATGCCTCTGCTTGGCTGGTACATGCCAGGACAATGTGTAAAAGTGGTTAATACAGATAAAGCCATCCTCGTCTAGCCCTTTATATGATTGTGAGCCAGAGCTGTGAGACTTAATCCTATGCTAATCTTCTACTGTATTATTCTATGTATTTTATTGCAGCTGAGAACAATAGGCCTTGGTGAGCCATGGCTATACAGAGAAGGCTAGCTGAGGAAGGCTCCATCTGTAGTTAAACATTTGTGCAACTATGAATACCAGAAGGCTATGGCAGTTAGGTCCGCAAACATAGCAGATAGTAAAAAAAACAAAACTAACTTGGACTTCAAGCATACTCATCCCTTATCCTATATAACTGGAGGGAGGTAGATTCAGGGGAAATCTGAGGAAAAATTACTTAACAGAAATGATAGTAAACAAGTGGAATAGCCTCCCATCAGAGGTGGTAGAGGCTAAGACAGTAGAACAATTTAAACATGCATGGGATAGACATAAGAATATCTTTACAAATAAATAATGATCAAATCGGGTTTAAGTGTAACAATATGGTTAAAGGAGGTGCAGACTAGATGGGCTGAATGGTTCTTATCTGCCATCTGCCATTGGATGGGGTCAATTCTATTCCGAATGATGTGATTAGCGCCGGGAGCTATTCTCATCAGTGCGCTACTAGGTTGTAGAAGGCCAGTGTTTGCAAGTGCTTAGTTGCGAGTACCGGCATTTTCCGACTTAAATGCCTCCCACAATGCTGTTTGTGCAGCGCTAGGGTACAAAACAGCATTGTAGCCCAGGAGGGTTGCGAGCAAAAATCCACTAGTCGGCATTAGCATGTTTTGATTAGAATAGTGCCTGGTATCCCCTTCTGGTGCTTTTCACATAATTCTGAATAGAATTGGCCCCTATGTTTCTATGCTAAAGGCCAGAGGTTAAAGTGGGGGGGAGAATGGGGTCCAATTGATTTCCACCACCTGTAATGATGAGGTAGAACTAGTATAACCTCCACCTTGGCCCTGCGCAGTAATTCTACCAGAGAAAGCATTATAGTTTGTAGAGGGGTATCAAAAACCCTACCATTGGCCCTGGCTCCACTTAATGTGGGGAGGGGGTGTAATTAGGTGGCACCGGGAATGAGTTCCCCCACCTCTACAGGACCACTTTAAGCCCCGTAAAGGGCTACTGCTGCTGCTTACCTCTACGGGAGGAATTCAAGAGTTTGGCGGGCCGGCAGACACTAGATGATGCCCAACAGAGCAATTCAAGTGATTCTCCATTTGGCTGTGTACAGCCACTAGTGCTGACATTACTGTTATGTTGTTCCTTCTGTCACACTAGGGCTGGAATTTGCTGGACCTGGGTTTAATTTCCGAATGAGCCACACGCAGGAATCTGGGAGGTAGAATGTAGTTCCTCTTCATGCATGGACTGCCAGAATTCTATAGGGATAGAGGCATTTCTACATTTCCTTTCTATGCAAGTTTACGCATTCAAAAGTACACATCTGAATTTGGTTCTCCATCTTGTAGGAAAAAGTCTATAAATTTCACAATGCAGTTGGCAGACTTGGCCTTCTGGGATTTATAGTAGTGGAACAATAACTATCCAGCAAAGGAATTATAAAGAAAAACAGACTTACCAGAAGGAACAGTGGGCAAATAGCCACCCAGCATATCTTCCAATACCAGCCAGGAGTGAAACCCAGCATCTCTTTTATATCACTGCAAAAGTGATTGATACCTGCAACAAATCCAGAGTATATATAGATAGATAGATAGATAGATTATACATTTGCTTTAAACAAATACAGTATAATCTGAACATACTCATTCCTCCACCTTTTGGATAAGATCAATAATAGATCTTCTGAACCTGTGAAAACCAATGAAGGTAAAGAAATATCACTTGATCCTATGTCTGGTCCTCTGACTGAGTGGAAAAAAGCTACCTTGGTACTGAGGTGCTATGTGCTCTAACAGGTTAGAGCCATCCTCTTCTAGACCCTTTATATGACTGTGAGCCAGAACTGTCGGACTTAATCCTATGCTAATCTCCTACCGTATTGTTCTATGTATTTTAGTGCAGCTGAGAACAATAGGCCTTGGTGTGCCATGGCTACCCAGAGAAGGCTAGCTGAGGAAGGCTCTATCTGTAGTTAAAAATTTGTGCAACTGTGACTACCAGAAGGCTATGGCAGTTAGGTCCGCAAACATAGCAGATAGTTTAAAAATAAAATAAAAATAAATAACTTGGACTTTACTAATCCCTGGTGCCAGAGCTTGCTCAGGTACAGAAGGACCCATGAAGATATCCCCATGTACATGTCCCACACATGTAGAGTGTATTACACTCTACATGTGTACTGTATAATGGAAATTACTGGCTCCCAATTTCTTATAATAAATTTTATTTAGTTTTTTTTTTCCCATATATCTACTGTGGCATCAAAGTCATAATTTAATATGTCTAGGGAAGTACTGTATATTTGGCTCCCATATGTCTAAACCTGAAAGACACTAACTCTCTCTTGGTATTGGAGCAGCTATAGATTTATCTGTGTAGAGGAAACTCTAGGAAATGGCCTCCATACTCTATATACAGGCAAAGGTGGGTTTAAAGACACTTTCTGCCTAAGGAGATCAGACAATAGGTGGGTCAAACCTAGTCCTGAGGTAAAAAGGATATAAAGACCCTTGTCTTTCTTCTGGAAGGTGGATCTGAGGACTCATCATCCCAGTTTACTATATTCAACTATTGCACTGGAAAAATCCATAGAACTGTAAAAATTACTTCTTTCTATTTTAGCTAATATTAGGTTCTTGCATGGGCCTTTTGGCCAGCAAAGAACATCATTTTTCCATATTTTTTTTAATCTATAGTTTCAAACACAGTTGTACTAATGGGTAACGACAAAAAGCTGACAAGAAATACAGATCAGTGAAAATAATTGTACAAAACAGTTTAAAATTAGGTATATCATTAGCCTGATTGTGCACCTTTTCTCAATGGTTTCCATATTCTACAGTTTATAAAAGAGCATCTATAGGTAAGGATAAAGTGAATCAAGACTCTGACTTTATACCGAGCTCAGAATCAGCCTTAAATGGGATGCATGTTGGAATCTGGTGGCAAAATAACATCCAAGTCACATGCACCTACCACATTAACGGAAGGAGAAAGAGTTGGACAAGTTCTGTGGAAAAATACAGACTGCTGGATTCAACCTGCGAGTGATTCAGAGGAAAGAAAGCAGGACAGCCTCCAGCACAGGAAAATGGGGTGACAGTGACAGGCAGTATTGTTGGGGTCACCAGACACCCTCCCCCCCAAAAAAAAATTCTCATCAGAATGTTTTTGAAAAAAAAAAATTCCCTCAGAAGATGAGGGTTATTTATATCTGAATCCTTCCCTAATGAATATTCTTAATAGCCAAAACCTTTCCAATTCACCAGGAAATACAATGTGCCATTGGAGATTTAGGAATCCAATCTACCTGCGCATGCACATGAATAGGATTGGAAGGGCGAGAAGGAAAAAGAAAACAGACTTGAGAAATTAAAGGTATTGTGAACTTGGAAGTTCTAATGCTGCCCATACACGCTGCAATCCCGGCGTGCGTTCTGGGCTACAATAGCATCCATCACATCGCATTGCATGCCTTGTGCATGCCTTGTGCATGCAATGCAATGCGATGTGATGAATATCAAGTACAAAAAGTATGTGCAGCACATACTTTTTGTACTGTGTGATGAGGTGCCGCGGGAGCGAGCACATCAAAGCACACATCGGACCCGCTGGGATCCCAGCGTGTATGGGCTGCTTAACCAGAATGTTTCTGGGTTGACTATTTAAATAATCTTAAAAAAGAGCAATGAAGCGAAGAGATTAACTTCACACTAAGAAATTTCAGGCTTAGATAGAGAATTGACAGACAAACCTGGTTTCCATAATTGAGAAAATGTATTTCCATCTTTTTATCTACAGAAACTTTCAACAAACTCGAAGCTTTAAGAAAGTTGTTCTTAACTGGACTTCATATGGAGATGAGTATTTGCAACTGGCATCTTAGAAATAGGGAAAATGGAAGGCATGGGCATAGGGGGAAGCATCTTATATACCATGAAGAATGTAATATATTTGCAGCTTCATGATAATGATTATAATTGGAGAATTTATTTTCCATGGCAGAAATTGGATCCAGTCCATCCTGAGAGACTCAGATATGGGGTGAGATTTAATAGGAAGAGAGATTCAGAAAGTGAGAGATTTGGAAGGAATTATCCATTTTTTTTAAGGTGGCAATCATTTACACTGCAAAACCAGTTTGATTTTGCAGTGTAAATGATTGCCGCTTTAAAAAAAACTGGAGATTTCTTACCAAATCTCTCACTTTTTGAATCTCTCATCCTATTAAATCTCACCAATAGATTCTTAATTTTTTTGCTAAATCCCGGTTAACTGTTTGGGTCTGTCCAGTAGAATGTGGATAGTAGCATAAAGGTTATACCTTTTTTTTGCATAAGGCTCTCCAGAAATTAGACATTAATTGAGCTCCTGGTCTGATAAAGTCACAAAGGATACTGAGTAAAAAGTGAAGCCAAAACTTTTCAAAGGTACAAAGTGAATCCCCCAAATAGTATGGTATACAATGGAATGTGAGAGAAAGGCTTTCTTTAAAGTATTGAAAGCTTGCACAGTCTCAGGAGACCAATTTGTAGGGATGGCTTACTTATGGATAAGTGCGGTGATGTGTGCTACAACAGAAGAAAATCCCTTGATATACTACTACTACTATTTGTTGTTGGTGGTCAATGTAACAAGGATTACCTCATCTTTAACTTGTCCATTCCTTTAACAAGGTTTACCAGGGAATGTACAGAGACACACTGGGCGGTATTCAATGAGGCTGATTCACCATGTTTTTATGGCGATTTTGTGCTGTAAGGCGAATTTTTGACTAAAACGGTGAATCACCCTATTCAATGACCAGATGGAGAATATATTTAGAGGTTTTTTTCACCATGATTCACCGAGTAGCAATCGCTATCTTTTTATGGTGAAGTGGAATGTGAACTTTTAAAATAAAGTGTTTTGTTTTTTACATTTGGTGTCAAAAATTCAGGAATTTTATTCTGAGGAGGGGCATGCTATTTTTATTCATGTGCTGTAAGCACATGAATATATATTTAATAAAAAAAATTTTTTTTTTTTTTTTACACAGATCAGCCAGCAGGGGGCCGGAGCCGAGCCGCTCATTAGATATTCATATATTCACTGCACCCGATCATTACATATGCATGATCGGGTGAAGTGAATATACCCGGTCCCCTGCTGGCGCCCCCGGGGGGCAGCCTGTGCTGCCTGGCACCCGGGGAGCCCACCTCTCCCCCACAAACGTTCTGGGGCAGGCAGGGAGACTTCCATCTCCCTGCCTGCCGCCGTCCTCGGACTCCCTGCGGCATCGCCGCAGGAGTTAAAATTTGCCAGTCAGGGGCAGTGAGCCCCTGACTCGTTGAATACTGGAGCCGGCGAGGCTCTGGAACGCAGCGAGCAGTGGCGAATGTGCAGCGAATCCTAAACAGGATTCGCTGCACGTTGTCAGTATTCTCATTGAATACTGCCCAGTGTGTTACTGCAATAGAGAGCACGTTGTATGTAGCTACAAACCCTAGAAAACAATTCTACAGCATGTTGAAGGCAATGATAAATTACATTTGTTGTTGCTTACCGTAGAACCAGGACACCGCTATGGCTTCCAGGAATACCACAGTGAGTACTGCTGGGCCGGTGGCATACTCCTCAAATAGCTTCACCATGTAGGCCCCGCCCTGAAAAGATCCACAAATTGATGTACAATTGTGTTCCGACATCATCTTCTAGAATAAGTTAATACGGCTTTACAAAGAGCATACCACTGCCTTATTGGCCCTGACATTTACTGTATTTAAAATGCTGCTATAGGAAAGATTTTGTTTTTATCTTCAAGTCTGTAACCAATATACAGCCTCTTTCATACCATAGTTGAGAAAATCATGAACGATGGGTTACAGTATATCTATCCGTGCGCACAGCGCCATTCTGTGGGACGCACTAATGTTCCAGAGCTAAATTAAGAAGCTGGTTGCTGCATTTTCCTGAATATTAGTTCAGCTGACAAAATGACAGCTACTATGATGTGTAGACAGCAGGTACAGATCGTTGGACCATCTGTAATGCAAGGCAGCCACACCAGCCACAGGAAGTGAGTCCTCCACAAACACTGATTGATTGCATTATAATATGTAAAGAGAGACAACTATTCTTTATGTAGTCTTACATTAGTGTAACTATGTGCACTTTCTATAGAATAAATACTTTCAGATAGTTTTATTAACTTGTAAAACTCTCCTGTAACTTTTATTAAGTACATTGCTTTGTAACAAATCTGGTGTTAAGGTCCATACACACTGGGCGACTATGCCCAGCGTGTATGGACAGCGATGATGCATACACACGGAGTGGCTTTCCCCCTGCCCAGCGCCAACGGAAGGGGGAGGACGGCGTTGCATAACTCAGCGCTATGCAAAGCCGTCCTGAAAGACACTCATCTGCTGGTATAACCTTGAGATGAGCGAATTTCCCGGCCATGATGCGGGAACGCGCAGCAGCGCTCACCACTGGGGCATACACACTGGGCGGCTTTGAGCTGGAAGCCACTCAAACAGGCTGTTTTGAGCGGCTTTCAGCTTAAAGTCGCCCAGTGTGTATGGGCCTTTAGAGTATGGGTCCAGCCATCAGAGCGGAAGGAAACAGGACCAAGCAAAGGTCACTGCAGACAAATATGAAGCATTGGTAAGAAAGCCAAAATTCATAGACAGGTAATGAAGCAGAGAAGTAGTCAAGGAGGAGAAGATGGCTCGGTACAAAGGTAAAACAGCAGGTGCTGTAAGGTAAGATAACAGGCACAGTACAAATCAAAATAAGCAGGCATGGGGAACAGGAAGCTGCTGGAAATAAAAGAACAAACATATATGGTGACACTGCGCTGCTATGAGGAGGAATAAATTCTATTCACCACCACGGGATAAAACATACATTTAATTCATAGGTACTTAGATGTTAGTTGGGCGCCCAATTAGCATACGTACGCTTACTTAGGAAAATCGCATCACATGGGCCATTTTAAGTGGCATGCGATGCAATGCGATTTTCCTATGTAATTTATTCACTGCTCTCTTAGCCCCAGAGGATCGCATTGCATCGCACCTCCCGCAAAAATCGCATGCGATGTAATGCGATTTTATAGGGTGTACAATGCCATGACATTAGGTATACAATAATAGCATTATATGACATAGAATGATGTTTTAGGCACCCCCCATTATCCACGCCACCCCGAAGCATGGCGAGCAGAGGCGGAACGTGTCCTCCGACCTCTTCATACCCCCACTATCCACGTCAGCGTGGAGTTGATTTTATATAGTGTGGCGAGCGCAACGAGCCACCTAGCCCGAAGCGTGGCGAGCGCATGCGGATTATATTACATGTATTCCGCATCCCCTCGCGGGGCTTGCTGCGCTTGCCACACTATATAAGATCAACTTCACGCCGACGTGGATAGTGGGGGTATGAAGAGGTCGGAGGAATTGTTCCGCCGCTGCTCGCCACGCTTCGGGGTGGCGTGGATAGTGGGGGGGGTGCCTAAAACATCATTGTATGTCATGGCATTGTACACCCTATAAAATTGCATCGCATGCGATTTTGCGGGAGGTGCAATGCCATGCGATCCCCCCAGGGGAGAGAGCAGTGAATAAATTACATACATGCGATTTCCCTACGCAGAATAGCCCACTAAGCAAATAGCAAATAGCTTAGTGGGCGCCCAACTAACACATAAGTACCAATTCATAAATAGCTAATTTGTATACATAGTAATCATAAGCAACATTTTAATAATACCAAATAAAACCTTAAAAGAGGTACTTTAAAAAAGTAGATAGCAGCATATGTATGGTACTTTCTTGTTTTAAGGAATATACCGTATTGGAATACCACAGGAAAAGATTGGGTAGGTCTGTCAATGCGCCAGGCAGCCCACTGATGGGTACACTCAACAGTGGTACCCTCGTTCCACTTAAATACAGAATACAACAAGACAATGGATGTGAGTGTTCCCTCCACAGGCGCCAAATACAATGTGGAATGGGAGAAAAGAGCAAAATACACCCCTTAATGATGGGTAACGGTCCTCTTCTCCCAATATCAGACAAAGCCAATGGTATTGAATCAAACAATACCGTACGTCCCTCCTAGTGGGTAGCGTCTCCTCTTCTCCCAAATTTGGAATACAATAGCTGATGCTAACAGAGTTTCACCGTGAAGGATGCCGGTGGACCGGGAGACTTGTCCCCAAGGGGTTCACTCCAGGGAATACCCAAAAATGAGGGAACAGATAATAGTGCAACTCCACTTTTATTTTTCAAAAAACACACAAAATAAACGTTAAAAAAGGAGGACAAAAAGATAAAACAATGGCCAATTACCACAGTTGGTGGAGAACTGGATGAAAACAGCTCTCTATCTGCGCTTTTTAAATGAAGGTCAACCCGGAATCGGCCTCCACAAACAGGCAGGTAGGTATCAGGTCCAAAGTCCTCTCAAATGTCCCCTCCAAATGGTAGCTGGGAACTCCAAGCGCGCTTTCGACCGTCCCTACGGTCTTTTTTCAAGGAGAGTGCCCTCTCCTTGAAAAAGACCGTAGGGACGGTCGAAAGCGCGCTTGGAGTTCCCAGCTACCATTTGGAGGGGACATTTGAGAGGACTTTGGACCTGATACCTACCTGCCTGTTTGTGGAGGCCGATTCCGGGTTGACCTTCATTTAAAAAGCGCAGATAGAGAGCTGTTTTCATCCAGTTCTCCACCAACTGTGGTAATTGGCCATTGTTTTATCTTTTTGTCCTCCTTTTTTAACGTTTATTTTGTGTGTTTTTTGAAAAATAAAAGTGGAGTTGCACTATTATCTGTTCCCTCATTTTTGGGTATTCCCTGGAGTGAACCCCTTGGGGACAAGTCTCCCGGTCCACCGGCATCCTTCACGGTGAAACTCTGTTAGCATCAGCTATTGTATTCTAAATTTGGGAGAAGAGGAGACGCTACCCACTAGGAGGGACGTACGGTATTGTTTGATTCAATACCATTGGCTTTGTCTGATATTGGGAGAAGAGGACCGTTACCCATCATTAAGGGGTGTATTTTGCTCTTTTCTCCCATTCCACATTGTATTTGGCGTATTGGAATACCAGTCTCTCTGGAAGCAGATGTTAGTGGATAGTGTCTAAGTCCCGTTCCTATGATGACCTCCAATTGCATATGGATTATTTCCCAAAACTGACCTCGTACACTCGCTATATGTAGATCATCACTCGCTGAGAACTTGTATTAGGCAAGGAGTATCCTGGAGTGGAGTAATATTTACAGCACAGGGAAGAGCTTTTTGATCCATGGTTGGGGCTCTAGAAGTCCTGAATCCATTGTGCAGGTCTGGCCCGGGGCTGGAAAATGACTGTAGATGGATCCAATAGTAAAGTGTTATCCAAGAGAGGCTGGTTAGTGGCAAATGCTGGTAAACTGATGCGTTTCGCCAGTTCAACTGGCTTTATCAACCTTTGATAAAGCCAGTTGAAGTACCTCTTTTAAGTTTTTTTTAGTATTATTAAACTGTTGCTTATGATTACTATGTATACAAATGAGCTATTTATGAATTCAATGTATATGTTTTTATCCCATGGTGGTGAATAGAATTTATTCCTCCTCATAGCAGCGCAGTGTCACCATATATTATTATTGTTGCAGTAACCGGTGAATGCCGGCAACGTGGGGCCGCAGATGTTAGAGAATCCGGCCCTAAGTACTTAGATGCTCTGAAATCTCCCAAGAACTGCAGAACAGAGTATGCCGGTAAATTTCTCAATGGCAGACAAGATCTGGTTGGTTCAGTTCCTGACATGGCATTGTCATTCTTTGCCTGCCAGCCATATCATTTTTTGCCCAAGCAGAGTAATAATTTTAGCTGCCCTGTAATACGACTCAAAACAGCTGAGCTCTCCACATTACATAAAATTGTGAAGACAGCTGTGTGATATAGTCCAAGGCAATAAGTTGCCTACTAAATTGCTAAACAAGCTATACCTCATTTCAGTCAGATACCACACAATGTGAAGTAGAGACCTACTCCATGTACAGTACTGTGCAATATATAGGTGTCCCTGGATCCAACTTGTTTCTGCCATTTCTGGGCTGATTTCCCGCATTACATTTTTAGATTTTGAAAGGAAACGAGCATCGTCTGATGTAATAGGTTTCCTTGTCAGACCACTGCGTCTACAGTCCCCAATGTTACCCGCTTCATTGTGCTTCTCAGTCTTGTTATAGTGTATGACCTGTGACATGAAACTGTCTTCCACAACCTCACCATTGTAGCAAAGTTTAGAAGTTCCTCACCTGAATGTGTTTCAACCTACACATGAATATGATAATCATCATTACCTGTTTTGTATAATCATACATCTGACCATAATCCTACAAAATCCCTGACTCTATGCAAGTGTACCTAGAAGAATTGATGCTGGTTTGAAGGCAAAGGATGGTCACTGCAAATACTGGTTTGATGGAGATTTCTCATCTGTTCATTCACTTTGTATTTTGTTAATTGGTAAAATTAAACTATTTTTGAAAGCATTCTAATTACTTTGCAGCATTTTTTCCACACTTGCCTAAAACATTTGCAGTTTTGTATGTAAGCGCTGCCTTAGGATACAATCTTAACAAGCAGAAGTATTTCAGTTCACAGTTAGGGTCCTGGGTCTGGATATTACTCATTTACACATTTCCATTACAAAGAGAGCAACAATCATCAACAATCAATAGAAAATTGTGTTTAGTTTTTAAATGATATCTTGGGGTTCTCCTATTCCATTTTAGCCACTTTCCTATTCCTTGAGCGTCATATTATGTGCCACAGATGCAATAAATGCTTCCCTTACCTTTGGCTACAAACTGCCCAATCTACATTGGAGTAAATAGAATCTGCCATTATTTGTTAAAATATACAATACTGTTAAATGTATTTAGTGATGTCATTTTTTTGAAATGTGCCTACTTCCCCCCCTTTCTCAATGATCCCGAGGCTGGTTATGCTCCGGAGGGGGGACCTCACACCTTTAAAAACAAAACACTTTGATACATTTTACACAGGAACATGCACAGATCGCAATGATCTGTGCAGCATTCTGTCAGAACCTGGTCTACATATGTGGCGAATTTTAGACACATTTCCCTGAATTCGCATCTCATTAAAAATGCGAATTGTATACTTTTCAATGGGAAAACATCTGGATGCGAGTTCCAGCGCGACTAAAATTCACACTTTCAGATGTGCGATTTTGTGGCAAAAACGCGGTTTTGTCCTTTTTCACAACTTATTAAATATGCGACTTCAGGAAAAAGTACGATTTCGCCTGTTTTTGACGAAAAGAAATTGCACAAATCCCATTTTCGCATCTCATTAAATGTCACAATAGGCGTGCCCAAATGTTTTAGGGGAGGGTGTGTGATATCAGCTCCAACCTTCGATCAGCCTATATTCTTCCCAGCCACTGAGTAAGTACAGGGCTTATCTGAGCCTGCGATGAGCTGTGACCAGTGGAAAAATCATTTGATGGTGAGCTGGATTTTGTCATATTCTCTCGGCTGTGAAGTCTTAAGGCCCCCATACACTAGGGCGACTTGTCCTTAGGACAAGTCGCCCCCGACTTCCCCCTGAGCTTCCCCGGCTGCTCCCCGGGGGAGCTTGATTAGATTGGCACTTGATGTGCCATTTTTTACATGTGATAAATCGTCTCGATTTATCACATGTAAAAAACCCGGGGAGCGGGGGGGGGGGGGGGGGGCTACAGAGCAGGGCTGCTGGTGGGAGCAGGGGGGGCTGGGGACGCTGCGGGGGACACAGGCGGCATAGAGCCGGGAGCTGTAAGTGCTAGAAAAAAAAGCCTATACAATGAATGGGCAGCCTGTGATTGGCTGAGCGCTCTCTCAGCCAATTGCTGACTGGCCGAGAGTGCGCTCAGCCAATCACAGGCCGCCCATTCATTGTATGGGCTTTTTTTTTTTATTCAGTACTGACAGCTCCCGCCGGCTCCCCCTGCCCGGCTCTATGCCGCCTGTGTCCCCCGCAGCGTCCCCAGCCCCCCCTGCTCCCTCTACCGCCGCGCCGCCCCACTAGGTCCCAAGTCGGGTGGTCGGATGTGCAGCAGGTCCGACCACCCGACGCAGATCCGATGCGCACGGGACCGCGCATCAGATCTGAGGGGACATCAAAACTAGCCGATTTTGGTTGATTTCGGCCAGATCCGACTGATCTGGCTGAAATCTGACCAAAATCGGCTAGTGTATGGGGGCCTTTACCTAGCCATACACATCTATTCACATAGTGATCATATTCATTTGTAAGGCAGGATTTCACTATAGCAGGGTGATGTCTTCTTGTTCGGTGGCTGCTGCTAATTCGCACAGCAGCAATCAGGTCTAAATTGGGCCCAATATACAAGGATCATATATCAATCAATCAGAGCAGCCTCCAGGTGTGGTCTAGTCACATTGCGATGCGGAATAAGAAATGATTTGTATAAACAAAAGACGTTCAAAGACAGCAAAGTTGTACTGCATGTGGAGACTCATTCCCCCAGGGTATAGGGTCTAACCTACAGGAGCTATGTACCATGCATTTAAAACAGCACTGTGACACTCTACACAGTAAATTTGGCACTGCTTGCACATGTTCAGTAGCCCAGTATTGAAGTCATCAGGTCGAAGGTCAGATCTTCAAGGGCTTCTGGGTCCTAGTGCCGGGTTTGTATGCAGCATAGAAGACAGAGCTAGAGTGCCCTGCTCTTTAACAGTACTTTCACTTGTGTGCCTTGGTTTAGCAAGAAATATGTAACTGAGTATTAATCTAATTTTAAGAAAAGTCACAACCTGACCTGCTTATATTAGACAATTTATTTATTTATGTAGAAAAATGCCATTTCCACTCACACAATACATGAAAACAAAAATGCTCTATGCCGCCAATTTTTGTCTGAGAAACTCATTAGCCTAAAACTCTTAATTCGGTGGTCGAGATGCACGAATGCCATTTTGTGAGGATTGGCTGCGGTCTGCATATGCACCAAGCCCGCAATGCAATGTATTGCGGGGATTGGATGCAGTGGGCAACTCCCTCCCCAGTGCAGCTGGAAAAGGCAAATTACTGCATTACAGCAAACATTGGGCAGCTCCTTCTGATGATCAAACCTACAGGTTCCCCTTAGTGCCTCACGCATCCTCCTCTGCTGTGTGCTCACTGAACCTAAGCTTACTGTATATGCCTGTACAGCAGCTACTGAGTTGATCTCTAGTTCAGTAAACAGCTACCAGGGCAGGCACCAGAGGCATTTCATATTTGAACAGGCAAGGCATTGGCTCCAAAAATTAGAAGCCTCTCCATACTGAACCATATCGGGAACAGGAACAGGATCCAATTTTCAAAAATACCCCCTTCCTCTATATGGGTATCATACATCATTTGGGGCAGTACGGATGGTGTAATGGTTAGCATTACTGCCTCATAGCATTGAGGTCATGGGTTCGATTCCCACTATGGCCCTAACTGTGCAGAGTTTGTATATTCCCCCCATACTTGCGTGGGTTTCCTCCAGGATACTCCAGTTTCCTCCCACAATCCAAAAATATACTAGTAGACTAATTGTCTCCCAATAAAATTAACCCTAGAATGTCTGTGTGTACATGTGGTAGGGAAAATAGAATGTAAGCTCCACTGGGGCAGGGACTGATGTGAATGTTCAAATATTCTCTGTACAGCGCTGCGGAATATGTATGCGCTATATAAGAAACTGTTAATAAATAAAATACATAGGCATGGTTAGGATGTTCAAGTATCCACAAAGCTGCTTCCTCTGATGTAATAATTATAATGTGTGCTGACCATGGCTGTGTACATTATACAAGGCTAAATGATCCCCAATAAAGCCATATGTGCTGCCAAGTATAATATGGGTGTGGTATGGCACTCTGACAGGGGGGAATCCCAGTATCCTGACGTCGGAATCCGACTGCCGGTGCTCCAACAGCACAAAAAAGACCCTTGCGGGCCCGCTATGCTCGCCACAGGTTCTGTTCTCCCTCTATGGGGGTTGTGGACCCCCACAAGGGAGAATAGCCGGGATGCCCCCTGTCAGAGCACCTGCAGTGGGGATACTGACTTTCAGGATCCCCCCATCGGATCGTCATCCGGCACATTGAGCCATATCTGCTGGCAAGTATCATTTATTAAAAGTTAAAATATTATCTTGTTCCAAATAACTGTCTCCTTAGGCACTTGGCATGTGAGGGCATGAGGGAAACTTGGTGGACTTATGCCAATGTAATCATCTTAAATTGAATTTCAAATGTTTTTCTCTATGAATTTTTTTTTATGGTGTTTATAAAAGAACCACAAAGTCTATTACAGTATGTGCAGTTTCTCTCCAGCAGTTATTATAACAGCCCCATTGTTCTTATCCTCACAGAAGGCTGACCATGTTTAGAAATAAATGCAAAAAACATAACAAAACCAAAAATATCTCTGTGGATAAATGCATTCAGTTGTTCTTACTTACGAATGTCAGGGTAGAAAGTGATCCGAGAAAGCAGAGAACAATTAGAAGGAAGACGAAAAGTTCCCGCCGCTTGCCCCAGACGTGAGGGAACTCGTCCAGTACTGCAGTTATGACCCCTTCCAGACCTGCAAACTACACACCGAAAACAATTGTATTTTATGTGTTATCTTTTGTAGTACACACCAATGGAGTGATTTATCATCTAAAGCAGGGCTGGGCAATTGCGGCCCTCCAGATGTTGAGGAACTACACATCCCATCATGCCTTGCATCAGTTTCAGCATGGCCACATAGCAAAACTAATGCAAACCATCCTGGGATGTGTAGTTCCTCAACATCTGGAGGGCCGCAATTGCCCAGCCCTGATCTAAAGGGAAACAGGTTGAGGTGTTGCCCAGGCAACCAATGAGATTTTAGCTATCATGCATCTGGCACATTCTATAAAATGACAGCTGGACTGTAATTGGTTGATATGGGCAACAACTCTCCCTTCAAAAGGTACAATATGAAGCACCTAAATATTTACTAGGATCAAGTGAATTACAAAGTAACATACCTCAAAAGTGTTCCCACTCTGTCTAGATTCTGAGGCAGCTTGAAGGTATTAACACTGGCGCATGCAGTAGAGGCCGATGCTTCAAATGAGTAGGCCAACAAAATGGGGTAAGCACATTCACTAATCACTTTGCCATGCCCACTAGGCAGTGAAGTGCAGTGAGGATAGGCAGGGGAGACAGAGCCTCACCTGTCATGCTCCTGTACACTGTAGAGTTTTGACTAAAAAAAATATTAGTATAATGCAAAGAAGATATTTATAATTAAAAATATCATATTTGTATTATTCTGATCATTTTAATAGGCGATTTTAAGTTAATCTTCGTTGTTAGGTGAGTATAAAACTTTAATAATATTTTCCATTATGAAGATACCATTTAAAATAATTCAGATTATTATGGATATGCTGTTCAAATGTTTAAAGATGTTGTATATTAACACAGCTTTGTCAGCAAGTTCAGTGGCGTAGCTAGAATTTTTTCTCCCCCGTGCCAAACAAAATTCCGGCGCACTTGCTCAATGGCGTAGCTACATATGTGGCAGACCCCGCAGTGGCTTGGGGGAGTGGCGCCAGTAGGGTCTGTGGTGGGCAGCGCTGGCTGAACTGACAGGCGACCCAGGCAGCAGTGAGCGCTGTCAGTTCAGCCAGCGGTGCCCACCACAGACCCTACTGGCGCCGCTCCCCCAAGCCGCATATGTAGCTACGCCACTGAGCAAATTTAACTTCAGTAGCACCCTTAAGAAAAAATGCATACTGTACTACTAAGAAATGTCAATGACAACCGTTATATACTGAAATATTGATGTATATATATACTCCAAAATCACATGTGCCACAATTAATAAAATAGTCTCAATGTCCCCTCATTATCCTCAATAAGGGCAGGATGTATTAAAATACATCGCCGCCTGCCCGCCATGATGCCAGTGCATTTGTACTAACATATGCGGCTAGCATTGCGGTGCGGTGATGGAGACCCCCCGCGATACCTGTACTGTGGTGTGCGGGGGGTCTCCGTCATCTCCCTGCCGCCTGCCTCTCACCTCATGCCAGGGACAGCTAAGCAGGCTCCTCCTCCCCACTGCAGCCGGAAGGACGTCCGGCTGCGTTACTAGGGGGGGGGGAGAGGGCTTACCTTCCGGGTCTGGACTAAGGACCTGGACTAAGGTAAGCCGGGGGGAGGGGGTGAGGGGGGGGGTCGGTGGAGGCATCGGGTTTGCCTCGGGCGGCGATAGAAGCCTAGAGGCTCCTATAGGGTATCGCCACCCAAAGGTGGCGATACCCTACAATGCGGTAACGTGGCGGCGGGGATTTAATACATAGCAAAATGTGGTAAAACAGGGGTTTTACTGCATTTTCCACTTACTGTAGTACATCCCGCCCTAAGTCACAAATTAGGATAAATTTTGCAGTAACAGAAAATTATAATTTCAATAAATGGGATGAATGTGAAGATTAAATGTTTACAAAGTGTTTACAAAGTGCACCA
Organism: Crinia signifera; assembly: GCF_055691185.1. Classification (NCBI taxonomy): domain Eukaryota; kingdom Metazoa; phylum Chordata; class Amphibia; order Anura; family Myobatrachidae; genus Crinia; species Crinia signifera. Next base: position 68,494,560 of record NC_139218.1, read on the forward strand.
TTAGATATTTTTCTACTAACCTAAGACTAACCAGTGGCATGTTTTTTTTTTGCATCACTGTTGAAATATGATTTTTGTTCTGTTCAGAAACAATGCCAATCATATTACTGTACATTTCAGTATTGTGAAGAAAACTCACCGTACTGTCAAGTCCCAGTGTGATCAGCATTAGAAAGAAAACAATGGCAAAGAATGTGGAAGCTGGCATATTCGCTATAGCCTCTGCATAGGTGATGAATAGGAGACTGGGGCCTAGAATAAAAGCAAGCATGAATTCATTATAGTATTATTATTATTATTATTATTATTATTATTATTATTACATTTTATTTATAAGATGCAACCGTATTTTGCAGCGCTGTACAGTATATATATATATATATATATATATATAATTCAGTAGGTTATAGCACAGAGATTATAAGATGTGTATCACACTTATTTACAGTTTCTTATATAGCGCAGCAGATTCCATTGCACTTTACAATAGTAGACAGTGATAAAATAAACTGGGTAACATCAGACAGACTTGGAGGTAGGAGGGCCCTGCTGCAAGCTTACAATCTATAGGGACATAGGAGGGAAACACAAGGACAGGCACCAATAATAGCATAGCTTGTAGGTCCAGAAGGGAAGCTATATAATACATAAGTGCCTCAGAGGGTTATGCGTATGGAACTTAAATATGATAGGCTTGCCTGAAGAGGTGAGTTTTCAGGGATCACTTGAAAGTTTGGATGCTAGTGGAGAGTCTTATTGTGCGTGGAAGGCAGGGCCGTTTCTAGACAATTTAGCTCCCAGGGCAAAGAAATAAAAATGCGCGCCCCCCCCCCCAAATAAAAAAACTATACGGAAGAAATTGCGCGCTCCTAAGGCGTGCGCGGCGAAATAGGGGGAGTGGTTTATTTTTAAAGAGGTGTGGCTTAATATAAGGGCGTGGTCTAGCAGGAAAACAATTACACTACATCTCACTTTTGCAACCTGCATGTACCGACATTGGTTACCGCAGGAATTGTCATTGTCCTCCCGCACTTAAGTTGGCGGGCTGAAGGCCACACAGTGACATAAAAAAATTAAAAGGCCCACACAGTTACCTAGTACGCCTCACAGATCAAGGCCAAACAATGACAGGCTACTTAAATCATTATACACTATTTATCAGTGATGCCAATTACACATTACGGCGCACACTGTGATGACAATTACACATTACGGCGCACACTGTGATGACAATTACATATTACGCCGCACACCCTGATGACAATTACACATTATGTCGCACACCATAATGCCCATTAGATCCCACACTGTGATGCCCATTACACACCACACTGTGATGGCAATTACACAATACTCCCCACACCGTAATGCCTATTACACATTATGCCCCAGGCGCCGCTGCCGTACAACTGATGCCATTTACTAATATGCCCCCACAGTGCCAGATATGCCCCCACAGTGCCATACATATATGCCCCCACAGTGCCACACATATGCCCCCACAGTGCCACAAGCAGCACAACTCACTGTCTCTGGCCCTGGGTCTCCCCCTCCAGTCCCCTGCCACTGCCATATCCCCCTTACAGTGCCACATATATGCCCCCACAGTGACACATATATGCCCCCACAGTGACACATATATGCCCCCACAATGCCAAATACGCCCCCACAGTGCCACAGATATGCCTTCACAGTGCCACACATATGCCCCTACAGTGCCAGATATGCCCCCATAGTACCACAGATATGCCCCCACAGTGCTACAGATATACCCCCACAATGCCAAATATGCCCCCACAGTGCCACAGATATGTCTTCACAGTGCCACACATATGCCCCTACAGTGCCAGATATGCCCCCACAGTGCCACAGATATGCCCCTACAGTGCCATACATATGCCCCTTCAGTGCCACAGATATGCCCCTACAGTGCCATACATATGAACCCACAGTGCCACAGATATGCCCCCAAAGTGCCACAACTTACTGTGGCCCTGGGTCTCCCCCTCCAGTCCCCAGCTGCTGCCTGGTGTTGGTGTCGGTTGAGGTGCTGCTGATGCTGCCTCTTCTTTCCATGGGAGGGGAGCGCATTGCGCGTCTCTCCTTCCCCTTGTCCCTGAGCCGCCAGCCATTCATGCCTCGCGGGCTGGCTCCTGATTGGCTGCCGGCCCGCGAGCGCTCTCTGATTGGCTGACAGCCAGGCCCCAGTGAGCGAGGGGAAGGAGAGACGAAAGATGCGCTCCGCTCCCCTCCCCTCCCCTCCCCTGGGAAATCACTCAGTCAGTGAGCGCCTGATGTTGTCGAGGCGGCCGGGGAGAGGGGGAGGAATTGAGGCGGCGGCGGCGGCAGCAGCGTTGGGGGGAGCTGCCGGGCACCCTAGCTGTTAATAGAGGTGGACAAGCCGTGCGGCGCCCCAGGCTGCTGTACGGCTTGTCCGCCTCTAGAAAAGGCCCTGGTGGAAGGCATTCCATAGGATGGGAGCAGCCCGATGAAAGTCCTGTAATAGTGAATGGGAGCTAGTGATCCGTGCAGAAGAGAGACGCAGAGCTTGTGCAGAGCGGAGTGGTCGAGATGGGAGATTTTTTGTGATAAGTAGAGAAATATATGCTGGTGCAGTATGGTTAATAGCTTTATATGCGAGTAAAAATTTTTTATATTGAATACGGTAAGATACAGGCAACCAATGGAGGGACTGGCAGAGCGGATCAGCAGACAATGAGCATCTTGCAAGGAAGATCAGCCTAGCAGCAGCATTTAAAATGGATTGCAGTGGCGAGAGTTCTGTTCTTGGGAAGACCAGTTAGGAGACTATTGCAATAATCAATGCGGGATATAATCAGTGCATGGATAAGAGATAAAGGGGCAGATTTATTAAGCTTGGAGAAGAGATAAACTGGAGATAAAGCGGAGAAAAGGTAAAAGGAGATAAAGCACCAGCCAATCAGCTGTGTTTGAAAAAGACAGTTGGGAGTTGATTGGCTGGTGCTTTATCTCCTTTTACCTTTTCTCCGCTTTATCTCCAGTTTATCTCTTCTCCAAGCTTAATAAATCTGCCCCTTAGTAGTGTCTTGTGTGAGATACGGTCGTATTTTGGATATGTTTTTTAGATGCATGTAACATGATTTGGAGACAGATTGAATGTGGGAAGAAAGGACAGTTCAGAGTAGAGGATGACCCCTAGGCAACGAGCTTGTGGGGTAGGGTAGATTGTCAAGTTGTCAACAGTTATGGAGATATCAGGATGTCGGATAGGGTGTCAAAACATGCGATTTGGGACGATTTCACAGCCCGATTCATCCGAATCGGGTGAAATCGGGCCCAAATCGCATAATGTATGGGGGCCTTTAGGTTGATAGATAGATTACTGAAATCCGAAAGAGCTGATTAGTTTGCCAAGAGAGGAAGTATAGATTGAGAAAAGCAGAGGACCTAAGACTGAGCCTGACAGAGGTAGTGAAGAGGAAGTAGAATCAGAGAACACTGAAAGAGCGATCATATAGGTAAGATGAGAACCAGGAAAGGGCTGTATCATTAAGACCTAGGGAGTGCAGTGTTTGTAAGAGAAGAGTGTGATCCACAGTGTCAAACGCAGCAGAAAGATCGAGAAGAATAAGTAGTGAGTAATGGCCTTTAGACTTAGCAGTTACCAGATCATTCACCACTTTAATCAGTGCTGTCTCAGTGGAGTGTTGAGAACGAAAGCCTGACTGAAGTGGGTCTAATAGGTCTAATTGTGAGAGTTAAGAAAGTGTGTGACACTTAAGAAAAGATAGACATGAACAATCCCTAGATAATACTGGGCCTGATTCTAAAGCGGACATGTATGTAGCCTGCTCGCTATCTTATGTCAATGCTAGTTATGCGTCTGTCTTCATGCTTTTCTGTCCACAGCCATCACCTTTAATATTGTCACTTACACCCACCCTATACTTGGTGCAAACAATATGTCAGAAACAGGCACCCTATCTGCATCGCCACACTACACAAGCACCCTTACGTGTAGTGTGCCTCCAATGACACTCCCACCAGCAGGGCCTGATAAATCAATAAGCTGACTAGGCTGCAGCCTAGGGAGCCAGGACTGGGGGGAGCACCTTGCATGTGATAACCAAGGAATAAAATGATGGCCTCATTTATTCCATGCTTGTTGGCTATCACCTGTCCTGATGTACTGTGAGGGGCAAACTTCTTAAGGTGACTGCCAGATAGCTGTGCCAATGTAACTTACTGATGGAACCATTACTTTATGTCCAAGTGTGCTACAGTGCCAGCTGGGCTGTTAAAAGCCAAAGTCTCCTTCACATGCCACAAGCATTAGATCCTACATGCCAGTTGTATAACCTTTGTTACAAGCACATGTGCAGTATGACTACCGAGTCCCTGAGTGCCCATAAACGTGTGTTTATGAACATTACAAGGGGAGCTACATGTGTATTAGTCTGGGGCACCTGGAACCTGTAATCAGGCCTTGCTCACCAGACACTCCGTCATTATACGGATCGGGTCTGTATGACTGCATTGTCACTGTTCAGTTTCCCCTCAAAACACCCATCTCACAGAAAGAGTCATCTTTCAACATATCAATCAGCCTGTTCGCTCATTCAGTTTCTGCACGCCATTATGAGACTGCTATGGTGACTCCTATTTCACTTTTAGCGCCCCTTTAAATAATAAATCATTGCTGACAAGTAACAGTAAAGAAGTCGTTTCATACAGATGACTCACACAGGGTCAGAGGTGGCACTGAAGGCTTGTTTACAAATCATACAGAAATTAAAAAGTATTTCTTAATAGGCCAATTGTGGAGACATTTGCTGTCCAGGGAATTAATTTAGGATGTGGCTGTCCTCATTAAGGACGCTGAGGGCTGGGTGTTTACAGCAGCTTCCTGTGTCAGCCAGATATATGAAATAGTTTGCAGCTCACTGACTGATTTGATGATCAGCGACTTTGACAGTGAAATGTGCAGACTAAGCTATCGCTGCTCTCTATGCTTGGGACAATACATAGGACTCAGTCTGCTGTTCCCTGACAAATCGAATTCATCAATTAAAACATGGGAAAACAGTAGTGCGCAATTATCTCCTAAAGTAATACATGATTATGTCATGACAGTAATGCATAACTGTATCTTGAACATGGGAAAGCAGATTTTTTTTCCCGTTGCCCATGAAGAGGTGAGTTAATGCTTGAGGCCTTGCACAGATTGGCAGCCTGGAGTGGCACAATAAGGTGTACACATCTGCCAGCATCTCTGTGTATCCTCAGAGCTTATAGAGATTCTGGTATATACACAGAGAAGGCAATCTCACAGATTCATTATGTGCTTTCTGGAAATATATGTTACACCAAGAGTCAGGCTGGGCAGAGTAAGGCCATGTACACACCAGGATGGTAGCCAATCATCACGATGGTTGCATACCCTCCAACATGACCCATTCCATTAGGTACAAAATGCTCTGTTCCTGGACTTCCCCGCCAGTGGCAGTTGCAGATGTGAGGCTGCAGCACAGTCCAATATTCAAAGAGGGGAGCCACACCTACTGCCACCCCAAACATCACTGCCCTGGACTCACTGACAGTTGATGTGACAGTTGATGTGACCCCCCTCTTTGAATTTTGGACTGTGCAGGAGCCCCACCTCTGTAATTGCCACTGGTAAGGAAGTCCAGGAACAGAGCATTTTGTACCTAATGGAATGGGTCATGTTGGAGGGTATGTGGTTGTGGGAATTCCCTTCTGCCCAGACCATCTGAGATTTTTCAGTATCAATTGATGCTCCACCCACATTATAGCTGCACCCACAATATCCACAGTGAGGGGTGCTAAAATCTATATTTGCTTACCCCAAAACTTAGGCTCGGGCCAGCCCTGTCCGCACCTGGCAATGTAATGAATTATGGGGCGATTCCTTGTACCATCCTTCACTACACTGCACAGCACTGCATATAATATAGTGTAGTCTGGTTATCAGTGTATCATGGCTAACCATAAGAGATCATGGGGGAAATTTACTAAAATGGGAATAAGACATCACATGTGGTGTTGCTATGGGCAACCAATCAGATCATGTCTACTATCTTCTAGAGCAGGGCTGGGCAACACCGGCCCTCCAGATGTTGATGAACTACACATCCCAGCATGCCTTGCATCAGTTTCAGCATGGCCACATAGGAAAATGAATGCAAAGCATCCTGGGGTGTTAGTTCATTAACATCTGGAGGGCCGGTGTTGCCCAGCCCTGTTCTAGAGGATGCTAAATTAATAAGAAGTAGATTCTGATTGGTTGCCCATAGCAACATCACATGTGAATTCTTATTCTCATCTTAGTAAATTTCCCCCCATATGTCAGGGATTTTCAATTTAGTTTTAGTCTTAAGGACCATACACACTAGAACATTATCTTTCGAATCTGGCTGATTAGAATGAAAATCTGGAACTTTTTGGGAGCAAATGACATTCCGTCAACCCTTTGCACACAAATCTCTACTCACACTCCCCTCCTTTACTATAGATCTAAGAATTGAGTTTGGTTGCTCAATTGCTCCTTAATGAGAAATTAGGCACCACTAATTTACTTATAAAAGTTCTTCCACCGATATCAATTTGTCACAAATCTGTAGTTCCCAGATACATCAATCTGAAATGCTGAATAGTGAATATGGTTACATCAGCCATCACTCATGTTAAATACACTACATCTCCGCCACTACAAAGGGGAATCAGAGCCCTTAAATTCTCTTGATGACTATACTATAAGCAATTAAGAATATTCAAACAATAATATTACACCTATGTAGCATAGACCTTTCCTGCAGGCTTATAGGTTAATGGAAAGACCTTTTGAAATCATACAAAGATTAACGATTATCTAATCTAAAATCAAATTATATCCAATGCTTAAACAAAAATGAAAAAAAAAAATAAAATAAATAAAAATGATGTTAATAAAGGATAAAAAAAAATCAGAATTGTTAACAAGCAATAGGTCTAGGTGTCACGTTCTGGGAGGTAGATGGATTTGAAGAGAGTTCAGAACTACTACAGACTCCGAAACTTCTGGATAAAACGAGATGGTTTAATGAAGTTCCTTCTCACGAAGAAATAACAAGAAGAATAAAGAAGAAGAATTATATTGTGAAGAAAAATTATTTGTCCCATACATGCGTCTTTGAAATTGGACTCTGGAAAAGAACAATTCTACAGTGCCAAATATTTGTCCTTGGAGCTTGACTTTGCAAAATGAGGAAGAAATTAAAAATAATACTGCAGAACCAAATACTCGCATTTGGAGCTGGTACACAAGAAGAAATACTGAAAAAGATGATGGATTTAATGGAGAAGATTCGGAGGAATGGAAATCGACACTCTTTGTTGGAGAAAGAGACTGACTGGATTGGACTCCGACTGATTAGTTCAGAAGGAAGCCGCTGGGGAAAGGTGGCGACAGAGAGCGCTACCCAGAGGAATGGATTGGAATGGAGGCAGATTGGGATGTGACTAGAGCAATTGTACAAGGGGAGACCCAGAACCAGGAGCACTGTGGAAGAACACAGAAGATTTCCCAAATGAGCACAACAGCTGGCTGTGAATGTCTTTCACAGCTAGAACAAACCCTTTTTATACCTAAGGTATGCTGTAATTGGCTGCTGCTACCAAGGAGGTTAGAGAATCCGGACAGACCTGTGTGGTATCCCTTCTTGGCCTCTTGGAGATCCCCACTCTGCATGTGACTTCCGCCCAGGACACCACCTGCAGCTGCACTCATTGCCCACTGAGAGTCCCTGAAGCCGCAAGAGTGGAGACCCATCACAGTGCACAGACGGGCAAGGGACGGACACCCTGCATGCTGTGGCATAGCATAGGAACATAAGAAACATCTAGTACACCCTAGTTTGGCAGATGATTTTATAGGCCAGTGGTTCCCAACCTTTTTTCTCTCCCGTACCCCTTGATTAGACTTTTAATTTATAAGTACCCCTCCTCTCAATTTGAAATTTCCACAGTACTTATGAGTGGAAGTGAGCAGTATGCGGAGTAGCCGTGGACTAGTATATGGTCAGGAATCAAGTCCGAATTTGTCTGGCCGCTCTGGCTGTGTATGGTCTCCAGAGTTCACGCTAATGCCTTTAGAATTAATGCTTCTTCCACCCATGTCAGTGTGGGGCAGATGTTCACAGGTAGCTCTCAGTGAATTGCTGGTTGGGCAAAAGCACCAGGAGACACTGATGACACTGCAGATGGGACTGGAAACGACACAACGTGGCTTGTTTCCATGTCAATGGTAGACTTCTTTTGCCATTGGGAGACTTTTTCTTCTTCCGCCATTACCAATATTATTTCCAAGTACCCCCAACTGGTCTGCAGAGTACCCCCAGGGGTACTAGTACCCCAGGTTGGGAACCACTGTTATAGGCAATAGACACAGAAATAGTTTATCACTGTATTCTAGGCCTGTGGTACTGGGGGTTTGGTTTTGCGCTCCACTCTTAATTGGTTCTGCGGTGCAGCAGATTCTGGGTTCTTCTGCCTTTAGATCCCGGGGTACTGGTATATGCAATTGTATTGAATTGCGCACTCGCTGTGTAGATACCTGTGTTGGACCTCTTATGTTGTAGTTGTGATTATACAAAACTTGTGGAAATGATGTAATGCACGCTTTTGTAATTAATAAACAAAATGCTTTATTTTGACATTTGAACATTGGGTGGTTGTCAAAAAAAGGGGAGAAAATAAGCTGGGTAAGTTTGGGATTGGGTAAGTCACAAGGACCTCCAATCTTGCAGATCTCACTGTGTGTCTTCTGCAGATTGGGTTGCGGTATTGTGTTTGGGCAGAAACCTCTGTGTTTTGGCAATGCACAGGGTTTGATTAATCAATGGGGCTGGGTGGGGTACGGTGGTGGGGGGGGCTGCTTGCAGCTGTGAATGGGCACTTGTAAGGCTGAGTGGCAGCGGAAGTTTCCTGTTTGATCAAAAGTTTTGGTGGTCAAGGAAAGTGTCCGGTGGTACCGGTGGGCTGGCGTCCCTTACCCTCCGGTGGTGCACCGTTCACTTACCCGATACCTGGTTCCGTTGCTTGCAGGGAGAGCTTGCCGCGTCTTTCCACGAGTCTTCACCGGCGTCCTCACTTGGTGCGATAGCCGACAGTCTGGTCCGCACCGCTGATGCAGTCGTTCGCGTCACTTCCGGGTTCGGCTGGAAAGCGTTACCCGGGGTGACGGAGGTCCTGCAGCGGCGCGCGCTCGACTCCTTGCGGAGGAGACTTTGGGGTGGCTGTATGGGTGCAGGGCTTGTGTCCTATTGTTCCCTGGGTGCAGGGAATGTGTGTATTCTAGGCCTGTCAGTCTGGGCTGGACCAGTGCTGGCAGGTGCCCCTCCTCCTCAAGTCCTATAAGAAGGCAAAATCAGGCTTTGGTTTTCTTGTGTGGATGTAGAGTGGCCCATTACTATGCACATAGTTGTCTTGCTGGGGGCAGGATAGGGGTCATGCAGTTCCACACAACTTCAATGAATTTCTACCTCCCTACCTGCATAAACAACTGGGGGAGGTTATAAATGTTTGACAGACTACTGAACATATTGATACTTGTGTACTAGCACGGTGCCCCGATAATTAGTCACCCAATTTTTTAATCGCATCGCAATCCATAAACCCGATGGCATGCGATACGATGCGATTTTAACGCATATGCGATATTAAATTGTATAAGCACCCTAACGGGTGCTTACAATGCTTAAATGCACCCCCACGCCACCCCCCAAGTATAAACGTGAACCCGAAGCGTGGCGAGCATAGCAAGCCCGCGAGGGGCGGCGGTACGCGTCCTACGACCTTTTCATACCCCCACTATCCACGTCGGCGTGGAGTTGAGTTTATAAAGCGCAGCGAGCCACCGAGCCCGAAGTGTGGCGAGCAGACGCGGATACCTTTGAAGCCCGCGAGGGGACGCGGATACCTGTGAAGGTATCCGCGTCCCCTCGCGGGGCTTGCCACGCTTCGGGCTCGGTGGCTCGCCACACTTTCTAAAATCGACTCCACGCCGACGTGGATAGTGGGGGTATGAAAAGGTCGTAGGACACGTACCGCCACCCCTCGCGGGCACGCAGCGCTCACCACGCTTCGGGTTCACGTTTATACTTGGGGGGTGGCGTGGGGGTGCATTTAAATTTATAATCGCATCCCATTGCATTGTATGCCATATACAATGGCATACAATTTAAAAATTGTATGCCATTGTACAACATCGGCCGATATCGCATCGCATCGCATGCGATATGGTCTGCGATGCGATGGGCGCTGTGATAGTACACAAGTACCAACATATTTAATCTGGAGGCCATTTTTCTGGTGTTTTATGCATGTGTAGTGTTAAAATCACTAAAATATTTGCCATTGTGCCATAGACACACACATATACGCAGTAGACTCTGGCACAAGTCCACTTGTGTCCATTACCAACTGGAGAGGAGTGGACCTAGGAGATTGCATGCAGTCCCTGTCCCTGTAGGGGAATGGTCTAGCGAACTGGGCAAGCTTGACTGCAAGGAAGAAGGTGTACTCCATACCTCCCAACTGTCACGATTTTGGAGGGACAGTCCCGATTTTCGGGTCCTGTCCCGCTGTCCCACCCGCGGCAGGCATTGTCCCGCTGCGGGGGGGTGACAGTTGGGAGACCCCCAATGTAGTAGAATAGACGCATGCGCACAGCGTCTATTCTCGTATGAAAATGAGGTCGCGGCTAATTAGCATAAGCCACGCCCTCATTTGCATAAGCCCCGTCCCTTTTCGGGCGCTTCGCCGCGCGAGTGTCCCTATTTCATAAAGACAGAAGTTGGGAGGTATGGTACTCCAATCAACAAGTGTGGATATCTATGTCAAATTATGTTGTGGAGGTGCTCCCTGGGAGTGTGGTAACCATGTGTAAAGAGATTATACAAGAGAGGATAAAAAAAAAAGATCTCCCTTGGCAGGGCACTAGCCTTCTAATAAGTGTGGTATAGTAGTTAAAAATATAACTACTAAAATAACTTTTATTAATACATTAATATTGGTCTGTAGAAGTCAGACAAAAAAAAGAACATGAAGAAAAGAACAAACGGACAACAATATTAATTACCGCTATATTATAATATTAAAGCTTGATTCTATTCTTTATTATTATTATAATATAGTGGTAATTAATATTGTCGTCCGTTTGTTCTTTTTTTAATGTTGTTTGTCTTTTTTTGTCTGACTTCTACAGACCAATATTAATGTATTAATAAAAGTTATTTTGATACTACTATATCACACTTATTAGAAGGCTAGTGCCCTACCCAGGGAGAATTTTTTCTTATCCTCTCTTGGATAATCTTTTTACACACACACACTGAATACGCCCGTACTTCTACCTATCATTTATCTAGAATAATCTGTAAAATGACGAAGCTATTTGGTTGCACTGAGTGACTTTTATTAACAATTACATTACATAACTTTAGACACATATCCTACCTGTATCTTTGGCTACTTCTGAGACATCCAGGTTTCTCATTTCAGCCATGTATCCCAAAACGGTAAATATAACAAAGCCAGACATAAAACTAGTCAGACAGTTCACAGTGCTGGTCACCAATGCATCTCTGTAACATAAAGACAAACACATACAAAATGTTACAATGATCCAAAATTACATTTTAAGATGAAAAATTCAGTCCTGTACCTTTAACAGACCATGGGGTAAATTTACAAAGATAGGAGTTGTATTGAAGATGGGATGTTGCCAGTGGTGTAGCTAAAAGTTTTGCGCCCCCTACCAAAATTTCGGCAGCGCCCCCCCCCCCCCTCACATTTAAACCCTCCCCCCCGCAAAGTAAAGTTAACCCCCCCCCCCCCGCCTTTCCCCTCCAAAAGCCGCTGTAGCAGGTTACCACACCTTGTCTGCAGTACCGGCTCCCCTGTCCGCTCCTGGCTCCAGCGTCTGATGAAAACCAACCATCCCAAAATGTCTGCCCCATACAGCAGACAGTTTTCTGCTGTATGGGGGCGGGCATTTTGTGATGGTCCATTTAGATTAGAAGCAGAAGCCAGGAGGGGACAGGGGAGCCGGGACTGCAGACAAATTTTCTGCGGGTCCCGGGCACCGCCCACAGACGTGGCAGGTGAGCTCCCGGTAGACGGCAGCGGCATTAGTTACTCCACTGTATGTTGCCCCTATGAACCAATCAGATTCTATCTATTATCACTACACATCCCAGCATGCTTTGCCTTAGTTTTGCTATTTGGCCATGCTGAAAGTGATGCAAGACAAGCTGGCATGTGTAGTTCATCAACAGCTGGAGGGACGCTTATTGCCCACCCCTGTTCTAGACTGGGCAAAATAAATAAGAAGTAGAATCTAATTGGTTGTTATGGGCAACATCCCATCTTCAATAGAATTCCCATCTTAGTAAATTTACCCCCTTTTATTTAATCACAGATTATATAAGGCAGGCATGTCCAAACTATGGCCCTCCAGTTGTTATGAAGCTACACATCCCAGCATGCCTTGCCATAGTTTTAGCATTCCCTAATAGCAAAACTGTGGCAAGGCATGATGGGACTTGTAGTTTCACAACAGCTGGAGGGCCATAGTTTGGACATGCATGATATAAGGGCTCTGCTAACTGAGAGGTGCAGGGATTGATTCGTAAGACTACAAATAAAAAAAATGTTAATACTAACTGGTAGCAGTTGTTGTGAAATTTATTGTAGCTAGCAAATGCTAGTAACACACCGAACCCTGGGCCCAGCGAGAAAAATATCTGTGCTGCCGCATCCACCCACACCTGTAGGGAAATAAAACAACAATAAAAAAAATGATGCACCTTATTTAACGGTAATGGTAATGTTGAACAATACCGATATTTGTCCAGTATAAACACAAATAATCAGGTCAAAGTGAAAACTTAAATTGTCTTAATAAATGACTAATCCACATTTAACATAAACATCCATTATATCTCTATGCCACACTACTGGCTGTTTCACAGGATTAGTAAGGTTGAACAATACTTACTACATACAGAGTGGCAGCAGACATGTTGGAGCCCATCACAGAGTAGATCGCAAAAGTAGGTGACATTTGGCACCTTGGCAAAACCATTTTGCACTGCAGGGTGGGGGCATTGGAATAATTTGACATGATCTGGATAGTTTTAGAGTTGGGAGGACCATGCACACAAGACCAAACTTTGTTGAATGCTGGCACCCTAGAGCATCAACATTTTTTAGGGGAACACTAGGCCAAAAGTTTCATATTGTTAAATTTAAAACATACATATTAAATAAAGTATGCTTACCTGTCACCTTTAGGTTCAGTTATGTGGTGGTAGACATTGTTGTGGTTCTAATTGTCAACATATTTTATGATTGGCAGCCACCAGCACTGGTTTTGCTTATCAATTTGACCATAAATAATTTGGTTTGGCCCTGAACCCAAAACACCCTTGTTTCTTGTGGCACCTCAGGGTTCCTAGGCCCAGTTTGGAAATCACGGCAATAGACAATACTTTGTACGAATGGCCAATTAGGAATGGCAAAACTTTCAAATCATACACAGTATATACACTATCACTCGCTTCCATGAGTCGTTCATCGCGTCTTTAGGTCGGGCCTACATGCTGCTCAATCCGAGGATCTTCGCAAAGACAGTATACTCCTGGATGTGGTTACTGACAATATAACTTGCAAGATTGCACAGTGTGTATGTACTATATCATTTGTCTGGATGTTCAAGGGATATCATGGATGACATTGCATCATTTTAATTTCATCTAGTGTATCAACAGCTTCAGTGCAAATTCCAAAGATGTTCTTGGAATGTAGTGTGGTTGAAATTCAGTTCTCACTTTAATCTAGAAACCACTGACCTATAGGGCATGCTATAGTTACTGTACAACTTAAAATGCAAATATGTGGTGGAGGTTTATTGTTGTACATCGTGGGCATGTAGGTAATAGAGTGTTGGGGGACTTGTAATAGTGTTGGAGAGAACACTGCCTGCCTGGTCTGCCCAATGCGGTAAAAGGTAATGATACAACTCTGAGTAAAACAAAGCAGGTGTTTGCAGCCGGTGGGCAGACTTATATCCAAATCTAAATTAGGACCAATGGATGCAAACTACCATCTCTACTTCTAAACATCAACACACATGTTAAAATCTGCAATCTAGCCCATAGGCTTCTATGAGCTACAGTAACACCATCTTTAGATGGAGTTAGTAGCGGAGGCCAAGATCTGGAATACATAATAAATTTCAACAAACCCAATTTTGTGACGGATTTTCCAATAATAAATAAAAATTGACACTTCAGTATTATGCCATACAGTTCACCAATTATAAATGACTAAAGGCAACATTAAAATCTTCTCTTATGACACATGAAAGATACCCTTGACTCTTATTTTAGGGTCATATAGTAGAAGCATGTTCTATACTAATTACAGTAATAATTACCACATAATCAAATACTGTAAATGACAAGAGGTGTTGAAAGACAAAGTCATCTCAATAATCCTTTTGTGAAAAAAAACAACAATTATTGGATGTCAGAATATGATTATCAAATTTAATATAACTTTAAATACACCTCATATTTTGCTTATATGATACTAAAAAGCTGTACCAATCATAACTGATCATTTATTATCTTACAAATTGTGCTGTTCATGTATGCAATGTAGTTTCAAAACTTCGAATGATGACATGTAGAAGGTGATCATATCTACCAATAATCTTCCACCTATTATTTAGCTAGTACATTCCAAAAAATGATAGGTGAAAGCTGATTGGTAGCTATGGGTTATTTCTTCATCTGTCCTCTTTAGCACATTTTATACATCTCCTCTTCAGTGGTGTACTAGGGGTTTGCGGCCCAAACAGGGTGACACCAACTGAGGGTGTGACTTCAGATACGGTAAGATTCTCTGAGGGCAGCCCGAAACATGCTAGGCATTTTCTTAGGCTGATGAAAACAGGGGTGGTGCAGAAAGGCCAGGCCTGTCCTGAGGCCATGCCCCCATGTGTCACAGGTTGCACTGGTTGACACCAGCCAACTGCTTCCCATAAGTTAGTACAAACTGTGAACTTGGAGTACTGACAAATAGGAATGCCTGATAGAAGGTGAATAATTCTCACTCTCATGGTGCTAGAATTTGCTATGTAGATTTGTACTATGTTATTGATTGTTCACTTTTTTTCTACAAAAGGTTTATTCTTACCTCAGTGGTCAACAACTTGTTCCAATCAGGCTTCAGGTAGAATATAACTCCCCTCCAGGCACCAGGGAGAGTTGCCCCTCGTATTAATAGTAATGTAAGCACAATGTATGGAAATGTTGCAGTAACCCACACCACCTGTGAAGACATTTACAGTTATCACTGACAGAACTTTTCAAATTTGGAATTATATTTGATTCTGAAAATATCAGCAATAGAGGGGGAAATTTACCAATATGAAAAACCTAGTTTTTCGTATTGGTATTTCCCCTACGACTGCATACGACTGTTTCAGTCGTATGCAAAGTCGTGTTCCGGAGGGGAATGTACAAAGCAGTCATATACGACTACTTTGTAACCCACCGATGTCGTAGGAATTCGTATTAGCTGGCCATATATACGGCCGCTAATACGAATTCGTACAGGCAGTCTGCACGGATCAGTCAGATCCGTGCAGGCTGCAAGGTGTAAAAAAAAATAGAAAAATTAAATAAATAAATAAAAAAAACAGCGTGGGGTCCCCCCCACAGCTGTAACCAGCACCAGGCTGAAGGAGCCGGGCCGGTAATTAAAAATCAGGGAACCCGACAAATAGGGGTTCCCCGATTTTTAACAACCAGCCCCAGGCTCCAGGTCCGGGGCTGGTTCCCAAAATACGGGGGACAAAATGACTAGGGGTCCCCTGTATTGTAAGAACCAGCCCCAGGCCAAACCAGCCAGCAGGGTAATGCCACAGCCGGGGGACACTTATGATATAAGGTCCCGCGGCCAAAACATTAACCCTACCGACCAGTCAGCCTGGCCAGGGGCCCTGGGGGAGTGGGGACCCCCCCAATGAAGGGGTCCCCCCCCTCCAGGACTTACCGCACCAGGCTGAAGCCTGGTGCTGTCCTCGATGCCCCTGGGCGGTGGGCATCGAGCTGATTCTGGTGAAAAAATAGAATAATCTATTGTCTAATACTGGGGCACTATGAGTCCCAGCAAGCCTCCCCCGCAAGCTGGGACTTGGAGAACCACAAGTCCCAGCCTGCGGGGCATTAAAGGGCCTGCTGGGTCTTGTAGTTCCACAGTATTAAAAATAGTAAAATAAAACACACTGACACACACTTAAAATAAAACTTTAATACATACAAAGCCCTTACATACTGATACTTACTTATCTTCATCCCGTAGGTAGCCCTTGTCCTGATGTCCTGCAGTCCTGTGTCGGCGTTCTTCTTCATGTCGACGTCGCTGTCGGCTATGGCGTCGGCGTCCTGAGTCCGACGAAATCCATGGAGGAAGCTGTGGAAGGAAACCATACTCACCTGTCCCAGGGCGACGTAGTCCAGGTAAGGGTCTTTGCAAAAAAACAAACCGACACGCGAAACCAGCCGGACAGCAGAGAGCCGCACGTTGTTTGTGTACATCGTGCGGCTCCGCCTCCCGAATGCCGCTATTGGCCGCCTTGCGGCCTAGCGGCCAATCAGGAGCCTCTAGGCCGCAAGGCGGCCAATAGCGGCATTCGGGAGGCGGAGCCGCACAATGTACACAAACACCGTGCGGCTCTCTGCTGTCCGGCTGGTTTCGCGTGTCGGTTTGTTTTTTTGCAAAGACCCTTACCTGGACTACGTCGCCCTGGGACAGGTGAGTATGGTTTCCTTCCACAGCTTCCTCCATGAATTTCGTCGGACTCCGGAAGCCGACGCCATTTCCGACAGCGACGTCGACATGAAGAAGAACGCCGACACAGGACTGCAGGACATCAGGACCAGGGCTACCTACGGGATGAAGATAAGTAAGTATCAGTATGTAAGGGCTTTGTATGTATTAAAGTTTTATTTTAAGTGTGTGTCAGTGTGTTTTATTTTACTATTTTTAATACTGTGGAACTACAAGACCCAGCAGGCCCTTTAATGCCCCGCAGGCTGGGACTTGTGGTTCTCTAAGTCCCAGCTTGCGGGGGAGGCTTGCTGGGACTCATAGTGCCCCAGTATTAGACAATAGATTATTCTATTTTTTACACCAGAATCAGCCGCATCAGGGGCATCGAGGACAGCACCAGGCTTCAGCCTGGTCAGGTAAGTCCTGGAGGGGGGGGACCCCTTCATTGGGGGGGTCCCCACTCCCCTAGGGCCCCTGGCCAGGCTGACTGGTCGGTAGGATTAATGTTTTGGTCGCGGGACCTTATATAATAAGTGTCCCCCGTCTGTGGCATTACCCTGCTGGCTGGTTTGGCCTGGGGCTGGTTCTTAAAATACGGGGGACTCCTAGTCATTTTGTCCCTCGTATTTTGGGAACCAGCCCCGGACCTGGAGCCTGGGGCTGGCTGTTAAAAATCGGGGAACCCCTATTTGTCGGGTTCCCTGAATTTTAATTACCGGCCCCGTCAGCCTGGTGCTGGTTACAGCTGTGGGGGGGACCCCACGGCGATTTTTTTTTTCAATTTTTTTTTTTTTTCAATTTTTTTACACTAAAGCCTGCACGGATCGCAAATACGACAGGGAAAGCAAGGTGTATTTTCCTGTCGTATTTGCGTGGGTGATTTACACCACTTAGCAGCCGTATTATCAGTACGGCTGCTTAGTAAATCAGGAATCACCATTCTTTTGAATGGTGATTTTTGTCGTATTCTATCGATGGTGTAGACCAGTGATTTTCAACCTTTTTACCTTGCGGCACACTAAATAAGATTTCAAAATTGCCAAGGCACACAATGAGATTCCCACAGGGCAAAACATATTGGCCCCCACAGGAAAAAAACAAACCTATTGCCCCCATATAAAAAATGAATCACACTGGTCCCCACAGGTAACACAAATAAAATACATTGGCCCTTTAAATGAAAAGAGACCAGTAAATAACACTTGAACTGGTGGTGGCTGTAAACTAGTTTGGGCATCTCAAGATCTGGTGGCACACTTGAGAACAGCTTAAGGCACACTAGTGTGCCACGGCACAGTGGTTGAAAAACACTGGTGTAGACATTAGTATTTGTAAATACAAATACGAATGTTCCATCTTTAGGAATACGAATTGTTGTATTTTCGGGATTGTAAATCCCGAAAATACAAATGTGTAAAATATAGGTGTATTTCTGACTAGGAATACACCTATTTTTTACGAATCCATTTTGGTAAATTTCCCCCAGAGTCCTAGTCTGATAGAATCTGTATTACAGGCAGTTTACTGTATGTATTATATACAGGAGTGATAGTCTCTACACAAATAATAATCATTAAAACCAATAGTCATTGTGTGCACTAGTGCTGAGTTCCTCAATAAAAACACCCATGAGTACATTGATGTTAGCAGCAGGGCCAGATTAACAATCGGCCTGATGGAGCTGGAGCTCCAGGCCTACTCTCCAAATAGGCCAATTTTGAAGCTGAAGGCCAGTGCTTTCTAATGAGCCCAGCCCCGCCTCCGTAGCCCCCCGGGAACCGGAGTTACCGCCAGGCAAACCTGGAATGTTTTCCCCATAGGATAACATGGGACCCGCTAATTCCGACCTCCACCCAGTTCCAATGGCTGCCAGTTCCCCCTCCGGCATCACAGAAGCATGAGGTTTATCTCAGTGGAACCCAAATCGCTGGGCCTTCAATCTGATACCTGGTCCATATGCGTTCATTGGTTCTAAAGATATTGCGGGTAAACCAATTTTTTTTTTCTCTGGAACCAAATGGCCCAGTTTCACGGGACCAAAATCATTTGAAGCCTACATGTAAATGGGTCAGTTGGTTCTGACGATATAGCTGGTTGTTTAAAGGGGGGCGGGGGTAGTTTTCTCTCCCCCTCATACCAGAAAATGTAGGGACTAGGCTGGTGTAAAAGGGGCCAGTCCGGGAATGTCCCTGCATGATCCTGGGACCATATTCCCGGGTAAGTCCCTGCATTTTCTGGTGTGAAAGGGGTATTATTTCAAATAGCCGGGACATGCAGTGCTCTGCCCAGCTGTCAATGGCTGTCATTTCTGCCCGGCGGCAGCTGTCCCCCAGTTACCACGAGCATGTATTCCCCCTTGGCAATGAGCATGTAATCCCACATGGCAACGAGCATGGAACCCCTGGCAATGAGCATGGAACCCCTGGCAATGAACATGGAACCCCTGGCAATGAACATGTAGGTAAGCAACACTTATGTAGCATAATTTTTAATAGGCATTATGGTGTTTGGCATAATACGTAATGGAGATTATGGTGTGTGGTTTAACATGGAATGGGCATTATGGTGTACATTTTTAATGTGCGCCTTTGGCGCGCAATGCCCCTATTTATGAAGCATATTGTGCATTATTGCTCAATCTGTTTGGTATAATAGTGTTTATTTTGGCTCAATCCATGTGGCAAAATGTGAATTTTGCCTTAATATGTGTGGCATAATGTGAATTTTGACTCAATCGGTGTGAATTTTGGCTCATTGCAAGCGCAACGGAATATGCTGCGCTATATAAGAAACTGTTAATAAATAAATAATAAATAAATGAATGTGGCACAATGTGTAAGAGGCAAGTACTGTATAAGGGGATTACTATTGTGTTGCATGATTTGTATAAGGGGTACATGGTGTGGTAAATTTAGGTGACCACATAAAAGGTGCTGAAATGTTGTCTACCAAGTTTCGGCTTTCAGTATTTTTTTTATGACTGTAGTGCCGCCTCACCCCGCAATTATCTTCGGACATCGGCATCCTGTGGGTGCACCTTTGGAGTGCACCCGCCAATATATCTCCCTGCATTTTTCTTATGCCAGCCCCCTGGCTTTTCCAGGTATATATAATTAGTTGAAAGTATTTACACAAATAGAGACACAGCAGACCACTCAACCAGAGCAGACCACACAACCAGAACACTGGTCCCGCCCCCCACATTATTAGGTGCTGGCCACAACCCGTATTATTGCGCATAATAGGCCCTTGATAATTTTCAGCTCCAGGCCCATTTAGACCTTAATCTGGCTCTGGTTAGCAGTATAATATATCCATTTGAATATTGCTGTTAAATACATGGGCCATGTATTTAAGGCTTAGATCACATATAGAATACACTAGGCAATTTTGTTCACAATATTGCTCCGAATGGGCTTTCTGAGTGATATTGTTCATGGTATCCTCTAATGCAGTGGTAGCCAACCCTAGCCCTCGAGAGCTACCAACAGTGCACATTTTCCAGACAACCTAGCTGCTGCACAGCTGCACTCATTAATCACTGACACATTTTAAAAGATACACAGATGGAGCTAATTAGCTCACTTGTGATTCTGTGAGGAGACCTGCAAAACGTGCACTGTTGGTAGCTCTCCAGGACTAGGGTTGACTACCCCAGCTCTAATGTGTACACTCAATGTTGTTAACAATGCGCGCTCCCATGGGTCGTTAACTACCCCCCTCGTCTGAACATGTTGAGACGAGGGAGGTCCTCATTTAAGACAGCCTTGCTTTGTCTACAGCATGACTGTTGCTCTCCCTGCCGTCGACCCCACTGCGCCTGTCATTGGCAAGTGTGTATGCACTTGCCGATGCCACCCCCCCCCCCCCCCCCAAAACCCTCACTGGGTCCCCGCCACCATCAATATCAGGTAATGTGCACAGGGCTTTATCCATCCTCTCTAAACCATCGGATATTTAGATTGATTAGTATTATTATTATTATTATTCCATTTTATTTATAAGACACCACAAGTGGTTTGTAGCATGGTAAGTGTGGCAAGCAGAACAATACAGGGTACATAGAACTTAACATTACAGTAAATTAAAATCTAAAACAGGGCACAGGTAACAATTAGCATCACAATTCTCAGTACAATATACAGCTGAGGTTAGAAGCAATATGCACATATTGTATAACAATGGTCCTTATTCAGGTTGGCTCAGTAGATGCGCCTGAGACACTGCCTGCTGCCCGAATACACCCACCCCTGCTGCCGCCGAATCTCCTCGGAAACATGAGAGGGGATGTGTACGAGAACACACCCCTTCGCATGAGCTGCTAGCAAGAGAAATTATTTGATGGTCTCCAACCATAAACAGTTTGTCCTGCCTTTGCAAATAAAAGTCAGTGCAGAGCGTCAGGACCAAGATTGGGGCAGGCGGCTGAAGTCAAGTGATGTCAGCCTCCCACCCCCGTCCGCCCATGGCCCTCTCTCCCCACTGGGAATGTCCTGGCTAGTGTGTAACTTCACGTAGCCATCCACTTGTGCAGAAATGCTGTGAATCGGCCCCAATGTTTGATTGACTGCAATTATCTGAAGAATACTGATGGACACTAAACTTTGATATATAGTCAGGGCCATAAATATTGGGACATCTACACATTTCTCATATTTTGGGGTCTATACACCACCACAATGGATTTAAAATTAACCAAACAAGATGTGCTTTAACTGGAGACTTTCATTTTTAATTTTAGGCTATTTACATCCAAATCAGGTGAACAGTGTAGGAATTACAACGGTTTGTATAACTGCCTCCCACTTTTTAAGGGACCAAACGTAATGGGACAAACAAAACAATCCTTAATCAAACTTTCACTTTTTAATACTTTGTTGTAATCCTTTGCAGTCAATTACAGTCTGAAGTCTGGAACGCATAGACATCACCAGACGCTGGGTTTCATCCCTGGTGATGCTCTGCCAGACCTCTACTTTAAATGTCTTTAATTCCTGCTTGTTCTTGGGGCATTTTCCCTTCAGTTTTGTCTTCATCAAGTGAAATTCATGTTCAATCAGATTCAAGTTAGGTGATGGACTTGACTATTGCATAACATTCCACTTATTTGCCTTAAAAACTCTTTGGTTGCTTTTGCAGTATGCTTCGGGTCATTGTCCATCTTCACTGTGAAGCACCATCCAAAGAGTTCTGAAGCATTTGACTGAATGTGAGCAGATAATATTGCCCGAAACACTTCAGAATTCCTCCTGCTGCTTTTGTCAGCAGTCACATTATCAATAAATATGTCACATTATCAATATATAGAATAGAATAGAATAGAATCAACTTTATTGGCCATGTATGCTTGCGCACACTAGGAATTTTTTGTGGATTTACAGTGCAGCATCAAGCAGGGATGAAGGGGGGGGGGAGAAGGCATTACATACATTTCATTAAGACATAACATGTGGGGAACACATGCCCACCGAGTTGCACAGCGCCTAGGCAGCCATCAGCGGCGCCACCTGTCACTGCTACAGCCAGGTAGGTAACATTAAGCAGAGACAGTACAGTTATCACACAGGGAACACATACCCACCAAGCTGAACAGTGCCTAGGCAGCCATCAGCGGCGCCACTGGTCGCCGAAACAGCCAGGTAGGTAACAATACAAGCAGACAGTACAGTTATCACACAGGGAATATATTTGACTGAGCTGCACAGCTCCTAGGCAGCCATCAGCGGCGCCATCTTGATCATGCTGCTCAAAGGCAGCAGTAATAATAATATTTGTATTTATGAACCACTTTTCTTCCAAAGCTGACACACCCTGCCAGCTTGTTGCTGGCAGGGTGTGCAATCAGTGAAGGAACAGCATACAGGCTTTGCATACAGTGGGGGTAGAGGTATATGATGAAGATAGAAAGAAACAGTAAAACAAAGAGTAATACATAGCTTTCCTCAGCTCAGAGGCAGAGACAGATAGTAATTTGGGAAAAGCAAAATAAAATGTGGCAGTGTTTCGGTTTATGTCCAAATCCAGTCCAAACTCCAGTTCTAACTCATTGCTTGCTTTAGACGACTTGCTTCAGATGATGATGCCAGGCAAGCCTTGGCCAGGCTTCTCCAAATTTCCCATTTTAAAGGAAAGTTAGGTCAGCTGGTACAGGGGGAGGGGTTGGTGTTTGCACACATTGTTCAGCTTATCTGATTAAAGGTGGGGGATGTTGTAGGCTCCCAGTAGCAAAACACATTTCCATTGCAGACTGTTCTTTTAAATGAAAAGCATCAGGTTTTGTAAAATGGCATTCATGTACCTGTACAGAGGAGATGAGAGATGGTTTGAAAACTTCATTCCAGTTCTAACTCATTGCTTGCTTTAGTCGACTTGCTTCAGATGATGATGCCAGGCAAGCCTTCAAGGGAACCAGTTCCATTGGCAGTTATACATGCCCACACCTTGACACTACCACCACCATGTTTCACTGATGAGGTGGTATGTTTTGATCATGAGCAGTTCCTTTCCTTCTCCATACTCTTCTCTTCCCATTACTCTGGTACAAGTTGATATTTGTCTCATCTGTCCATAGGATATTGTTCCAGAACTGTAAAGGCTTTTTTAGAAGTTTGGCAAACTCTAATCTGGTTTTCCTGTTTTGATGGTTTACATCTTGTGGTGAACTTCTATATTCACTCTTGTGAAGTCTCTTGATTATTGACTTAACCCATATACACCTATCTCCTTTCTATCTCTCTGATTGGTTTGTTTTGATTTTTCAGCCTAATGATGGCTTGCTTCACTGATAGCGACAGCTCTTTGAATCTCATATTGATCCATTAGATTCCAAATGCAAATGTCACACCTGCAATCAACTCCAGATATTTTACCTGCTTAATTGATGATGAAATAATGAGGTAATAGCCCACACCTGTCCATGAAAGAGCTTTTGAGTTGATTGTCCCATTACTTTTGGTCCCATAAAAAGTGGGAGGCACATATAGAAACTGTTGTAATTCCGGCACCATTCACCTGATTTGGATGTAAATACCCTAAAATTAAAGCTGAAAGTCTGCAGTTAAAGCACATCTTATATGGTTCATTTCAAATCCATTGTGGTGGTGTATAAAGCCCAAAATATAAGAACTGTGTCGATGCCCCAATATTTATGGACCTGACTGTAAATGACCAACTCTAACTAGCCTAATTCCTTAAGAAGTTGAGTGAAATCTATATATAAATATTTATGCATAAATCAGTGAGTACTATTATATTGTTTTTACTTATAGGGACAGTTGAGGCTACACTAGCACTGAATATTTAAACAAACTTGTCTGAAAACATCACAAAGTTATGTTAACCATCGGCAGAAAATGATGAAATTCTGCCCAAGATGCAAACATCACTTATATAAGACCAAATCACATGTGAATCGCAATAGTGTATGGGCGATTTTAGTTAGAGAAGTCCTCAAATATGTGGGCATCTTTACAATATTTGACTAACCTTTCCAGATGTTTTGACCCCTTTCCATATGCTGAAGTATACCACAGTGAAGATAAGTAACAGACAGAGACAAAGCTGCCAACTGATCCCTCCGAGTTCCTGGAGACCTTTGGATTTGTGTATTTGGAGCACAAGTCGACTAAAAAACAGGAGAGAGATTATAAATCTATACAGTCTTAGGTTTCGGTTTAAAAATTTATTAAGGTCTAAATGAATAGTTTAGACATTCTGGAGCTCATATACACAATGCAACTGATGTGAACAATATGGTGCAGATCATCTCTCCTCCATCGAGAGCAGCCTCTAAAAACTGAATATGCACATGTATGTGTGATGTTCTCCATTGTGGTGTCTGTGTAGCAGGTTCACCATTAGGGACTGCTTACTACCAGTCTGTAATGGAAAGAACAGTGAGTTGGGAACTTATCGTAGAGCATGGTCTAATAAAGAAAAGGTTTCAGGACTGGATTTTCTGTTGAACAAGGCTGTTGCATCCTTTGCAAATATCTATTGTCCTCCAATTTCTCCCTGATCTATCGCAAGCAGAAAGTATTTATTTGGCTAGGCTTAGTGACATGATCAACAAGATGATCCTCAAAAATACATGTACCCATAACTTCATGATTCTTTCACTGATGGGTGTATTGCTAGACACAGATGCAACTGCACTAGTTACAGACTCGTACCTTGGAAAGGTTGGGAGCAAAGCAACAAACAGCAAGTTACTTCGCACCTTGGTAAAACCATTTTGCACAGTATGTGGGGTCATTTGAATTCGGCAGAAAAAAAGATTTGGGAGATGCGTGTCCAAAGTCAAATCTAAATAAATAAATTTTTACCTACCCCCATTATAATGCATCATGGTATGTCTAGGTGCATATTTGTTTTTCTCCCTACTCAGTCAGCCCCAAACCTCACATCTATTAAAGCCTTTTGTTCCATACCCAGAACACTAATTTTTGGCTCAACAACAGGCACTAATGACAATTACTAATGGTATTATTACAATAGGCAAAATTATCAGTATCACTGTAATCATGCTAGCAATTTGTCTGTGGTACTGTTGCTACTTTGAGAAACAGTAATTACTGCCAATCAATTGCAGAATGTAAAATCTCTCGGAAATGGCACTCTGCCATGACCTGTTGTCCTAAATCAGGCTCACTTATACCGCTTTCACACTGCGAAAAAGTTTAAAAAACCTGTATTTTTAAACGGTATTTAAAACGGGTCTGAGCCTTCACATTGCAGTAGATTACCGTTTTAAATACCGTTTAAGTACCGTTCACATCAGTCAACCCGTTTAATCCCCTGAACACGTTTCAAGGCAGAATGCAGGGGACAGCCTATCACAGGTCTGTAATCTGTTGTTTTTACTAAATACTGTTTCAGAGCCATTCTCACTGCATAAAACACGGCTCTGAAACGTGTAGGACTCTGCTTTTGAAATGTTTTGAAATACCGGTTATCTTTAACCGGTAAATCAACTCTGGCGCTTTCCCACTGCAGCCTTAAACATTTTGAAATGGGAAAAAACTGCAATATACCGTTTAACAAATGCGGTGTGAAAGGGGTATAAGACTTGGTGCGGCACTTTGAGGATGCAGTGCAGCTCCAACCACCAGTTAAAATATCAAGTGCAACAGAATCATTGCCCTCTGTTCGTTTGTCAATTACATTTTTACAGATAACAAAGCCTCTTCTCAATCTCAACATCCAGCAATTTGATGGCACCATTTTTTAAATAGATTTAAAAAATAATAATATTCTATTATTTAATTTTAGCTATAAAAAAGTTGTACGTTTTCAAACAAAACAACAGAATTATGAGAAATCTTGTTTATCTTTTAACTTTTCAGGGTCAATGATCAATTGAATAACAGAGTGGCAAGATTATATAAATTATATTAACTTGGAAATGAGAGCAGAAGTATAGTACAAGACGAATAGTGTATTTATCCTTATACTGTCAAACTACAGACTTCTGTAACTAGGATTTCCATATTTATTAAACATGCAAAAGACAATGCAAATCTAAAATAAAAAAAAAAATCATAATCCAAATGAGGATGCACAGTTTTACCAATCTAATGCATGCGAGTTCTGCTATTAAGATTCAATGTTATTCATAAACGGGATGCAGTTGAAATCCCGTCACTCTGTCCCTCTGTGGGCACTCTGGGTCCCTGGTAGTTGTAGGTAATTCATTACCACCAAATTATTGGCAGGAGGTTTGGTAAGTTGTTGATGTAAAAAGACTGGATTCTCTTTTCCAAATCGCAGTGTAAGGGTTAATACATTTTTTTTCAATTATTTTTTACTGATTTTCAATAAAGAAAAACAGATCCACTCTCAGAGCAAGCTCCAACAGCAACATAGGTCCAAATTAAATACGCTTTGATTCATATGACAGCGTCCCTAGGTGTGTTTTTTATGGGTGCAGGATGACTGCCTCACAGGGGGGATCTGGATAGTCAGTATCCCAACCCACAGGGGCTATTCTCCTTTGTGGAAGTCCACAACCCCCATAGAGGGAGAATAGAACCTGTGGCGACTGAAGCAAGCCTGCAAAGATCGCCCCCCCTTTCGGAGCACCGGCAGTCGGGATTCCGACGTCGGGATACTGAATGTCGGGATCCCCCCTGTCGGACCGCCATACCACACTCATTTTATTTATAATTTGTGCAACCTCTAATGTCTTCTACATATAGTGGCTTTAAGACACTATAATTGTCGGTCTAGAGCCCAATAATTAACATATATGCCCCTTTCTGTGTTCTATAACTGTACAATCACATGGACAGGGTGATGTTGATGTTTCTCTATCTCTATCTATATCTCTGTATATTTTACTCTAAATGTTTACTCTTTAGTTCTAATTTCTTTTGATAGCTTTACTCTTTCCTTTCCACCCGCACTTCATGATTTTCTTCTGTTCCCTTTTACTAAACTCTTCTCTTTCCTCTGAGTCTCTATAGTCTAGATGCAAAGTCATGTCACAGCTGCAGTTAGTGCCCGTTATACTGCTTTCACATTGCCTAATCGTTTAAGACCCAGTATTTTGAAACGGTATTTAAAACGGTATATTACCGTTTTAAACCCCTTTCACACCGCACATTAATACCAGGTCTTAAGCAGGTTTGCAGTGTGAAAGTAGGACAGACAGTAGATATAAGACAGCGCAGTGCATAAAATGAGCGGGAGCCTCTAATTAGCCACTCCCGCTCATTAAATATTCACTGCGCTGATAGCCAGCTCAGTGCTCACTACTTCCTGAGTCCTATATACCGGTTCAGAGCCGTTCACATTGCATAAAAAACCATCTCTGAACCGTGTAGAACTCTTTTTACCCGTTTGTAAGTACCGGTTATTTGGAACCGGTAAATGCAGACTGGCACTTTCACACTTCAGCTCTAACCGTTTTTAAAGGCTAAATAAATCGGCAATATACCAGTTAAGAGCTGCAGTGTGAAAGGGGTATAAGGGGCATTCTGCCTTTCACATTTTGTGTCATGAAGCAGAACGCGTGTGGTTTAAAAAGTTGACATACAGAATGGGATGTTGACATGTCAGCTGTCAACATTCACAGTGTTTCAACATTTGGTATGTCAACCATGTGTTTTTTTTTTTATAGGGGGACTTAATTTACCTTTAAACTACAGCCTAAAGGAGCCCATACATGCTCCGTTTTGAGGCTCCGTTCTGTACTTTTAAAGTACACATCGTATCGGATCGCATGCCTTGTGCATGCATTGTGCATGCACTGCGATCCAATACGATGTGTAGCTAGTACAAAAAGTATGTGCAGCACATACTTTTTGTACCGTACTATGTGATGCGTGGGAGCGCGCATCGCATAGTACAGAACGGAGCCGTACACAACGGAGCGTGTATGGACTCCTTAATTGTAACCATAACAATTGTGAAAATAGGATGTCAACATCGTGTTTCTCAACATTCATAATGTTGACATTATGTCATTTTGAATGTTGACATGTTCAGGGGGGGTATACTGGTTGATTCGCTCGGATGCGAATTCACGCACCCACGTCATCGGCCCATTAGCATGAGAATGCCCATGAAACACTGGGCGTATCCATATGCTAATGTCCGCCCGCTGCCCCATGCACCCCCAACGCCCTCTGTTCGCAAGGATGGGTGCATGCACCCAGCGAACAGAAATGCGACCCAGAAATGTGTCTCCCGTGTGAAAACATCGTCTCCCGTGTGAATGCACATGACCATTCGAACAAACCAGAATAAGGTCCTAAAAGTCAACCTGACATACATATTAACATTGGGAACTTATACCAAGCAGAACATATAAGAAAAGATCCAAACAAAATGATTACATTCTGCGTCACATGCAACATTTAAGGTTAAATTCTACCGGAGACATTTGTGAATGTGGAATGAGGCAGCTTTAAAAATATAGATAATTTCTGCCAAATACACCCTCATAGTCCCTTATTCTTCACCACACTTACATGCACTTACGTGTAAAACTCCTCTGCTGGTGAGATAGAGCTATTGACCCACTTTACACTACTGTTGTGGAAATAATTGGTACAGTTGTCTGTGTTCCACTCATTTTCACAGCTGGTCCAGGGCAACTCAGCCCGGAATGAGAATATGAGGTAGTAGAGTGCCCAGGCCATAATGGTGTTGTAATAAGATGCTATATAAAGTGCTATAATACAGATCGCAAAGCCAATTCCTGTGGAGGAAACAGAAAAAAATATTGAAATTGAATGATGGCTTATTTTAATGTAGAGATTAAGGCCCTTATTCTGATCGGTGCGGTCGGAGCCGATTATGCGGCCAGGACCGTGCGTGCGAAACCCCGCCTTCCATACGGATCGCCAACTCCGTCCGTATGCGGTAAGAAGCTGTCCGAACGGACCGCACGTGTATTTTTCACGGAATACGCCTCCTCCATCTAAGGGAACCTCCCCCATCATTCGATGGTCGCAGACCATCGAATGCAGGACCGTGTGCTCCACCAGCACCCGCAACCTCAGACCACACGGACATTTTTCCGTGCAAAAGCAGGGATCTGGGCGGGCAGCTGACATCCGGCGATGTCATATGTCCGCCCCCTACACGTGCGTCACGGCCGCATTACCATACGTACGCCCAGCGTTTTCATGGGAACTCCCATGAAACGCGGGGCGTATGCATATGGTAATGAGCCCAAATAGCCCTTCACGCCCCTCTCCACCCCCTGTTCGGAGTGTTCACATATCATGCGGGATTTGGCCGTACGCCCCGCTCGCACATGCGCAGAGACGCCTCTGCACATGCGCAGACACAAAACATCGGCGGCCCGAACGCACGCGGATATATCCGCACCGATCAGAATAAGGGCCTAAGAGATTTATCAAAGTGTGAAAAGCTCTGTTCCCCCAACAGAGCATTTTATTGGTTTGATACAGTGGAAGCCTGTTTCACAACTACTAAAGTATATAATTACTCAACATATGAGTAAGCACTATTCCCAAAAAAACCTAGGGGGACATTTAATAGGATGAGATAATCAGAAAGTGAGAGATTTGGTAAGAAATCTACAGGGTTTTTTAAGCGGCAATCATTTACACTGCAAAACCAGTTTGATTTTGCCACTTAAAAATAAAACTGGAGATTTCTTACCAAGTCTCGCACTTTCCGAATCTCTCATCCAATTAAATTTCACCCCTAGTTCCACAGAGGCTGTTCCTGCTGGTTGGCCAAAGTACATATACTGCGACGTAAAGGGATGAACAACCAGGCTTTCTGTTATACTGAAATATATTGGTGATTTATCTGCTGGAGATGAAATGTTACAATCTTAAGCCTTTGAGTGCCAAGGTAATTTGTCAAAACAGGTGTGAAAATTGCCAAGAAAACTTTTTTATTATTAACTCTTTCAGTGTCAACTTTGCTGTGAGAGATCCTCAAAATATCCGTTAAAAATGCCAGCTCCGCTCACAACGAGGGAGAATAGAATAGGTGGCGAGCCTAGCAAACCACCGTGCCCGCAAGGGGCTTTGTTGTGCTCGCCCCGCTGTCTGAGTCCGGCCAGTCGGGATCCCGACGTCGGGCTAATGACTGTCGGGATCCCGACTGTCGGGACCATATACTACACCCGTAAGGGAATGCATTGCCAATGGAGGTGGTACAAACTCTTGCAATGACATTATTTGGTTGCCATTTTTTAGTTATTTTTTGGGGTTATCTAAGGAAAACATAATTATATACTTCTATTTTTACTTTTTCTGGTTGTACAGAATAAGGATTATCACAGAGTAAATGTGTGAACATGATGAATTTTTTAGTTATTTAATCGTCTAAAAATGTTTATATTTTCAGAAATAATATTGCAACTTACCTTTAAATAAGGGACATATTTTCCTCCATATAGAAATACAACCATTTCTATGATACTGACCCAAGGCCAACTCCATATAAAACAGAGGAATCCCACCAAACACAGCCATAATCACATACGGAAGGAGAAAGGCTCCTGAAATCACAAGGTATATATATGTATACATTTCAAATACATTTGTCTGTATATATAAACAGAGGTTTTGTTGAGTATACTGTATGTACAAATATTATAATGTCAAGTTAGTTTGTACAATAAACAGGACATGTGCTATAGTACTTACCCTTATACAGTGGGGGGGGGGGGGGGGGGGGACAAGGTGGAATTGAGTTCCACCACCTGTAATGGTAGATTAAACAAATTGTACCTCCTCATTGGGCCTACACAATAATTCCAACAGAAAAACACCACCCACGTCAATAGATAATGCAGCCACATCCAATATCCCCCTTCCTAAGTCCCTGGTGGCTCCATGGTTCTCTTCCACCTGCAGCCCACCTCACTTGATACTCACATGAGTTCCACCACCTCTCCTGGACCACCTTAATCCCTATCATACAGATGTGCGTTCTCTCATCTTTGCAGCAGTCACAACAAACAGACTCTCTTGGCGCGCTAAGTATCATGAGAATCATCTAGCGTAGGGGAATTATTTGCTCCTTTGGAGGATGCATGAAGAGATTATATATTATACAAATAAATACTATATATAGTTGGCTGCATGAGCTTATCTTTCATGGGGAAACCATAAGGTCTACATAAAAAAAAAGCCAGTGTGAAGAAAGAACCCTCTAGATAAGGGAAGTTTCTGGTCCCTTATTTTTGGACATGACATTGTCTTTTTATATTCACATGAATGTTCTAGTGCTATAATTTATATCTACCCACTGTTATTTTCATTTTGTGGTACGGAATTTCGGAAATATAGTGATTCTTCTTTAGGGTTGACGCTTATTGTAGCACCCAATACAAGTTCTGTCGTGTTCAGTTTACAGACAGTCACACACAATACACAAGTGTCATATAGTAAATGAATCAGTATAGTCTCTCAATGTGCCCTAGTAGCATTGCGTAGTGAACACACTTTCAGCAAAAAAAGAAGTAAGCAGAGTTGTATGGGACCTGGCTGCTTCCTCATGCCAGGTAACCTGCATGTTATATTGAGGCTATAGTTATAGTTTGTGTGTATATATGTATATATATATATATATATATATATATATATATATATGTTGTGTTCTTTCTATCAGTCAGGACAAGCCTTTGCCCCTCCACCAATCACAGACAGTTTTCCCCTCCCTTGCTGCTTATTTTTTTATTATCTTTTGTTTCTTTTTACAAGAATTCTGCATTGGCGTATATAGCCAAACAAAATACAGAATTACATGGGTTTACAGTGAACAATATTTAAAGATTCAGACAAAAATTTGGAACCTGCAAAATGTATAATTACATAACAAACATGAGAAGATGGGCCCTGCTCACAAGAGCTTACATTCTAATGAGGAACACACATATGAATGCCGCCAATTAGGAAGTTCATGGTTCATTTCCACATACTCTGGCCTTGATGGCTAACCTTTGACACTCCATCCTTGACATCCCAGCATGCTCTGCATTAGATTTAACATGGCCAAATAGCAAAACTGAAGCAGAGCATGCTGCAATGTGTAACATAGAAACATATAGAAACATAGAATTTGACGGCAGATAAGAACCACTTGGCCCATCTAGTCTGCCCCTTTTGAAACATGTTACCTGTGTAGTTCAACAACATCTGGTGTGTTAAGGTTAGCCATCAAGGTACTATGGAGTCAATTCATATCAGCACTGGGAAGAGCTCCCAGAGCTATTCAATTAGCTGAACAGAAGGATTTATTCTAATACTAGGCTGTGAGTGGAAAACTTGCTAAACTACTGCTGCGGGTGCCGGATGACTGACCGGCAGTCGGGATTCTGATAGTCATTACACCGACATTGGAATTCCGACTATTAAAACCCTGACAGGCGGCTATTCTCCCTCGTGGGGGTCAACGACCCCCATAGAGGGAGAATAAAATAGGTGGTGAGCGTAGCGAGCCACTGTGCCTGCAGCTTGGCGAGTGCAGGGAGCCCCACTGTCTGAGTCTCAGCAGTCGGGATTCCAACGTCGAGCTAATGACTGTCATAATCCCTACTGTTGGTGTGTTATACCACACCCAATGCTGCGATGCCGCTGTTGGCCCTTGGCATGGTGCAATCAGCACTTTAGACATAGAATGGCAGTTCTCACGGCTAAACACCTGGTTAAAGTTGCGAACACTGACATTCCCCTACTTAACAGTGAACTGAATTGAAGCACTAAACGACGCAATACCATCATTAATGCTTGTTTGACTTGTTTATTATTTCATACATTAATATAAAACTGAAAGGGGATTTTGTATGTGAATATCTGAAAGGTTAAAGTAATAATACATACAAATTGCAACCATTTAAAATGCACAAGTAGGTAACTGTATCTAGACAGCCTAAAACCTATAGGACGAAGATATGAACAAAGTGATTATATGAACAAAGTTAAAAGGACTATGCCATGCACCATCACTGCACGCTCATGTGGGAATGGCCACACAACTGTCAGCACTACAGATCTTCTCATTATGTGATCTGTGCAGGTGGGTCTGAGCCGCACATGCACATTGTAGGTGGTAATCCAGTATCTCCAAGTGAATGTGAACAGTGGGCCTGGACGGCAGAATACTGTTTGACTGCAGGTGCAGACGTCAGTGCTAAGTTGCTAAGGAGCGCAACATACCAGACTCCCAACTTATCTCTCAACATTATCTTTGTCCCAGTCTATTCTCTTTCTCGCTCCTGAAATGAAGCATGACCTGGCAAAAGGTGGCGTGGCATCGCAGAATGATGCACTGCAAGCCACAGCTCCTGTTTCCTGTCAGGGTAGGGGCATGCCCAGCATTCTGTGAGCTGCTGGCATGCTCACTGTCCTGCTGCCTCTTGTGAATAGACGTGTCCATAAACACAGGGTTGGCTCTTCCAATTGACAGCATTAGGCAGCTTCCTAGGCACCGAGTTTGCCTATCACACAATTAAGGATGTCTATGTGGAAGATATCCTTGTTGTACTTAATGCAGGTGAAGGCTGTGGAATGTCTAAGATGCCGCCTCCTCACTTTCACTTGAGGATGTGGATGTGGAAAGTAGGTATTGGTGGCAGTGTGGGGTTGGGGGGGTCAATAGGTTCAAGTTTTGCCTAGGGTTCCCGAGAGCCTTAAGGTGCATACACACTGTGCCATCTTTGCTATGAATGATTTTGGCTATCTTGCGATACTGACCTGCACGGGCGTGCATTGGCACCACAAGCTGTATACACACCATGCAATATGTACTTTGTTTTCTGCCGATATGGCTATCTAGTATATATGTATATATCAGACTTCCCTTTGAGAAAGGTGCATACCGCGCCGAAACGGTCCGTCAGGGACCTGTACTGACACCAGCCACGGGGGCTGCTACTCACAGTAAGACCTATTTTGCCCGAGGGTGTTGGACACACATTGTCCTCTATGCTGTCTATTGCTGTTACCCCATCGTGATTGCTGGACTGGTCTATTGAAAATCTGATGCTCATAAAAGCTTTATAAAGAAGCGCTTGTTGTCCTGTGCTGGTTCTTCCTCGAATAGGAACACAGTTCTCTGCTCTGGGAAGGCTATCCTATATATATATATATATATATATATATATCTGTACAGTAGTTCATATTTTACTGTGTGTATGCCCTACCAATATGAGGATACACGTGCAATAGCCCGAGCCAGCCTTAATTATAGGACAGAATTGGATTGGTTTCTATGGGCAACATGACCTCTAATCATATTTAAAAGCTTTAATAAATTCCCCCCCCTAGTTCTACCAGAATACCAGGG
Source organism: Crinia signifera (assembly GCF_055691185.1). Taxonomy (NCBI): domain Eukaryota; kingdom Metazoa; phylum Chordata; class Amphibia; order Anura; family Myobatrachidae; genus Crinia; species Crinia signifera. The sequence continues at coordinate 68,529,222 of NC_139218.1, forward strand.
GCGTACATGATAGCATTACGTCATGCCTGGAATTAAGAGAGCAGCCATTGAAGAGAGCGAAGCAGCAGCCCATTCCAGCTTGCCAGCCTCCTGAGAGCAACTACTAGCCCCGCACTCACTCACTGAGCCGGTTGCTGAGAGGATGCAGGGGTAAAGCATTAAAGAGGCATTACTTATGTGAAAAAGGGCATTACTTATTTATAAAGGGGCGTGACATATATTTGTATTGGGGGGTGCCAAAAGAACTATGGGGAGGCTTAATGTGGAAATATAGAACAATACAGGGTTATCATAATGTGAATAAGGAGCAATACGGTATATCTAAAGCAACAATCGGAGCAACATGAGGTGGCTGTAAATAATAGACATTACTGTGTGATGAAATATAAATAAGGGGCAGTATCTTTTTTTTTTTTTGGAGGGTGGGGGGGGGGGGGGCACCAAAGCTGTTGCTAGCACAGGACACCAAAAAGAGGAATGCAATTGGTGAGAGGTGATGGGTGCTGCTGTCTGCTGTCTGCTGCTATGATCTGTGCTGCAGGGTGATAGGTGCTGGGTCAGAGATAGAACTGATGGCAATGTTAGGTGGTACCAACAAAAACCTTCCTAGAGCATCAAATTGGCTAGGACTGTGGGCTATAATTAACAAAAGGGACAGTTGCTGTTCTAGGGCTGCAGTGATGACCACATATATGCGAGGGGGGCTGGTAAGTGCATAACCCTTCCTGCATCTTTAACCCCTTCCTGACACAGCCAGTTTTTGCCTTCCTGACAGAGCCCTTTTTTTCAAATCTGACATGTATCACTTAAGTGGGGATAACTTTTTTTTTGCTTTTACTTATCCCAGTGATTTTGAGATTGTTTTCTCGTGACACATTGTACTTCAAATTAGTGGTAAATTTGGGTCGATACAGTCTGTGTTTTTTTGTGAAAAATACCAAAATGTCGTAAAAAAATGGAAAATTTAGCAATTTGCAAAATGTTAAATTTTCTGCTTGTGAGACAAATAATCATACCACTCAAAATAGTTAATAACTAACATAGACCATATGTCTACTTTATGTTTCCATCATTATTTCAACTTCCTTTTAATTTTTTTGGACACTAGGAGGCTTACAATATGAATAGCAAATTCTCAAATTTTCAAGAAAATTTCAAACACTGATTTTTTTAGGGACCAGTTCAGTTCTGATGTGACTTTGAGGGACTTGTATGTGAGACACCCCCATAAATGATGCCATTTCAAAAACTGCACCCCTCACAGTATTCAAAACAGCATTTTGGAAGTTTGTTAACCCTTTAGGTGTTTCACAGGAATTAAAACAAAGTGTAGGTGATATTTCAAAATTTCATTTTTTTTGCAGATTTGCAATTTTAATACATTTTTCTAAGGAACACAGTAGATTTTACTAGAGAAATGTGACTAAAACTTGATTCCCCCAATTCTTTTGTTTTCATAAATATCCTATATGTGGCCCTAGTGTGCACGTTGACCAAACCACAGGCTTCATAATAGAAGGAGCACCTACTTGATTTTGGAGCCTCCTTTTTATGAGATTATTTTTTAGGCACCATGTAGGTTTCTAGGCACCATAAGATGCTAAAATTTAGGAACCCCCCCACAAGTGACCCCATTTTGCAAACTACACCCCTCAGGGAATTCATCTAGGGGTATAGTGTACATTTCAAACCCCCAGGGGTTTCACCAATTGTGGTACAACTGGGCAGTAAAAATGAAAAATTAAATTTTTTACACAAAAATGCAGTTCTGGCTCAAAATTTTTCATTTTCACAAGGAATGAAGGAGACAAAGCACCCCAAAATCTGTGCCCCAATTTCTCCCGAGTACGGCAATGCCTCACATGTGACCAAAAAATACCATTTGGGTGCATGGCAGGACTCAGAAGGGAAGGAGTGATTTTTGGATTTTGCAGCTCAGATTCTGGTGGAATGTTGGTGGGTGCTATGTCGCATTAGCAAGACCCCCCAAGCACCAATACAGTGGAACCCCCCCACAAGTGACCCCATTTTGCAAACTACACCCCTCAGGGAATTCATCTAGGGGTATAGTGTACATTTCAAACCCCCAGGGGTTTCACCAATTTTGATACAACTGGGCAGTGAAAATGAAAAATTACATTTTTTTACACAAAAATGCAGTTCTGGCTCAAAATTTTTCATTTTCAGAAGGTATGAAGGAGAAAAAGCACCCCAAAATCTGTGCCCCAATTTCTACCGAGTACGGCAATGCCTCACATGTGACCAAAAAATACCATTTGGGTGCATGGCAGGACTCAGAAGGGAAGGAGTGATTTTTGGATTTTGCAGCTCAGATTCTGGTGGAATGTTGGTGGGTGCTATGTCGCATTAGCAAGACCCCCCAAGCACCAATACAGTGGAACCCCCCCACAAGTGACCCCATTTTGCAAACTACACCCCTCAGGGAATTCATCTAGGGGTATAGTGTACATTTCAAACCCCCAGGGGTTTCACCAATTTTGATACAACTGGGCTGTGCAAATGAAAAATTACATTTTTTACACAGAAATGCAGTTCTGGCTCAAAATTTTTCATTTTCACAAGGAATGAAGGAGACAAAGCACCCCAAAATCGGTGCCCCAATTTCTCCCGAGTACGGCAATGCCTCACATGTGACCAAAAAATACCATTTGGGTGCATGGCAGGACTCAGAAGGGAAGGAGTGATTTTTGGATTTTGCAGCTCAGATTCTGGTGGAATGTTGGTGGGTGCTATGTCGCATTAGCAAGACCCCCCAAGCACCAATACAGTGGAACCCCCCCACAAGTGACCCCATTTTGCAAACTACACCCCTCAGGGAATTCATCTAGGGGTATAGTGTACATTTCAAACCCCCAGGGGTTTCACCAATTTTGATACAACTGGGCTGTGCAAATGAAAAATTACATTTTTTACACAAAAATGCAGTTCTGGCTCAAAATTTTTCATTTTCACAAGGAATGAAGGAGACAAAGCACCCCAAAATCTGTGCCCCAATTTCTCCCGAGTACGGCAATGCCTCACATGTGACCAAAAAATACCATTTGGGTGCATGGCAGGACTCAGAAGGGAAGGAGTGATTTTTGGATTTTGCAGCACAGATTCTGGTGGAATGTTGGTGGGTGCTATGTCGCATTAGCAAGACCCCCAAAGCACCAATACAGTGGAAGCCCCCCACAAGTGACCCCATTTTGCAAACTACACCCCTCAGGGAATTCATCTAGGGGTATAGTGTACATTTCAAACCCCCAGGGGTTTCACCAATTTTGATACAACTGGGCAGTGAAAATGAAAAATTAAATTTTTTTACACAAAAATGCAGTTCTGGCTCAAAATTTTTTATTTTTTAGAAGGTATGAAGGAGAAAAAGCACCCCAAAATCTGTGCCCCAATTTCTCCCGAGTATGGCAATGCCTCATATGTGACCAAAAAATACCAGTTGGGTGCATGGCAGGACTCAGAAGGGAAGGAGTGATTTTTGGATTTTGCAGCTCAGATTCTGGTGGAATGAATGGTGGGTGCTATGTGGCATTAGCAAGACCCCCGAAGCACGGTGAAATTATGAACCTAATAATCCATAGATGTGTGGTATATTTTAAAACACTCCTTTATACATAGGCCGGGTTTGTCGGGGCAAGTTTCACAGTGGAAAATAGTTTCCTTTCTTATTCCCTTTTTATAGCAAACTTTGCACCTTTTTTGTGTCATGCCCTTTCTTGCAGTGGAGGGGATTTCGTTAGGAAAATGCTGCCCTGGTACAATACGGGGGCCAGTACTAGAAGTACTGGGGCCCTCTGCCTGCTGGTTCCCAAATATTAGGCCCTTTATGACTTCCTCTTGAAAGTGCATAAATGTCCCCCTCTGGCTGGTAGAACGGAATAGCACGTAAGCGTTATACAGTGCCATCTGGATGATATACACGGCCAGCTTCTTGTACCAGATTTTTGTTTTCCGCAGGGCACTGTACGGCTTCAGTACCTGATCTGAAAGATCCACTCCGCCCATGTACCTATTGTAATCTAGGATACAATTAGGTTTTGAGGTGTGGGTACTGGTACCTCGTACAGGGATGGAGGTGGTACTGTCTCCATGAATTGTTGTCAGTATAAGGACATCCCTCTTGTCCTTATATTTGACCAACAACATATTTTCGGTGCATATTCCCCTGCTTTCACCCCTTCTCATTACTTGGGCAATGTGCGTTTTTGGGAGGCCTCTTTGGTTCTTACGCACAGTACCGCAAGCTGCTGTACCTCTTGAACCAAGGGCCTTAAACAGGGGGATGCTAGTGTAAAAGTTATCCACATAGAGGTGATAACCTTTATCCAGGAAGGGGTGCACTAAATCCCAGACAATTTTTCCACTAACACCTACGAGGGAGGGGGGGCATTCTGGCGGTTCAATTCTTGAATCCTTCCCTTCATATACCCTAAACCTGTGGGTGTACCCTGAGGTGCTTTCACACAGCTTATACATTTTTATGCCATACCTTGCCCTCTTACTGGGAAGGTACTGGCGGAATTTAACCCTTCCTTTAAAATGTATAAGGGACTCGTCAATACAAATAAATTTTTCAGGGATGTACATCTCTGCAAATTTGGCACTGAAATGATCAATGACCGGCCTGACTTTGAATAGCCGGTCAAAGGTGGGATCATCTCTGGGTGGGCACAGTGTATTATCGGTGTAATGTAAAAATTTAAGGATTATCTCAAAATGAGTCCGAGTCATGGCCATACGGTAAAATGGGGTGCTGTACAGAACATCTGTACTCCAATATTGCCTAATTTCTGGCTTTTTTACTATGCCCATATGTAACACCAGACCCCAAAACGTCATCATCTCTACTGCATCTACAGGGGTCCACCTAGCAAATGATGACGTGGGGTTTTGAGCAATAAACTGCTGGGCATATAAATTACTTTGGTCCACCATTAAATTTATAAAATCATCAGAGAAAAATAATTTGAAAAAGTCAATTTCTCTGAGACCTGCTGAATCAAATTGGATTCCTGGGATGGCCAAAAACTCAGGAACCTGGGGCTCAAAATTGTCTGGTGGTGGGGTCCATACGGGATCAATCATTTGGGGGGGGGTCTCAGCTGCTCTACGGGGGCGTCTTTGAGGGGGTCCCTCATCAGCAGAGGAGGAAGAGGAGCTTAAGGCGAATCCTTCAAATTCCCCGCTTGCATCACTGGCTGTGTCAGAGTCAGAGTCAGAGGCAAGCATGGCATATGCCTCCTCCGCTGAATACATTCTTCTGGATGACTGGGATGACATTTGGGATGACATTTGGGATGACATTTGGGATGACATTTTTATTTTTGTGTTTCTGTAAGTGTAATGTTTCAACACGTGTATAGTGTAGGGGGGGTACAAACTTTATTTCAACACGGGGGTATGTAGTGTGTAGTGTGTATGTAGTGCAGAAAAAAAATACTTTATACAGGAATTTGATCCCAATAAAAAAAAAAAAAAATTGAAGGGGTTAAAAAAAAAAAGGTCCTGCGCCAAAAATTGAGCACAGATGTTGGTCAGTAACGTCCGTCACTGAACAGCGCTCAAAGGCAACAGGACACCCACAAAAACAACGTGGGTGTAAAAACAAAAAAAAAACAATTTAAAAAAAACTGCAGAAAAAAAATGATATCAACCTGTGCCAAAAATGCTGTTCAGTGATTGTACGTCACTGATCAGCGTTCACAGGACACCCACAAAAGCAACGTGGGTGTAAAAACAATTTAAAAAAAATTTCCACAGCACTCTCCAAAAAAAAAAACAATTTAAAAAAACTGCAGAAAAAAAAAATGATATCAACCCTGTGCCAAAAATGCTGTTCAGTGATTGTACGTCACTGATCAGCGCTCAGCGGCCACAGGACACCCACACAAGCAACGTGGGTGTAAAAACAAAACTCCACTGCACTCTCCAAAAAAAAAAAAACTGCAGATCAGTGATGCAGTGATGCACCACTGATTAGCAGTGAGGGGCAGCAGACACACAACCTGACAGGGTATATATATATATATAAAAAAAAACCTGGACCCCCAAAAAGTTGCTGATTAATTAATTAAAACTGACCAGCACAAAAGGGGGGGCAGCAGGGGGGGCAGCAGTCAGTTGCACACGCAGCACAACCTTTGGTGCAACTGACAGGTATATATATATAAAAAAAAAAAACCCTGGACCCCCAAAAAGTTGCTGATCAGTTAATTAATCAGCACAATCAGCACAAAAGGGGGGGGCAGCAGGGGGGGGCAGCAGTCAGTTGCACAGGCAGCACAACCTTTGCTGCAACTGACAGGTATATATATAAAAAAAAAAACTCTGCACCCCCAAAAAGTTGCTGATCACCTCAGATATAGTGATCAGCACAAAAGGGGGTGCAGCAGACACAAAATATAGCACTCTCTATCACTCTCTATCACTCTCTATCACTCTCTGTCACTATCTGTCCCTATCTCTCACGATCTGTGACTCTATGACACTGCTGCAGCAGCACACACAGAAGTCACAAGATCCAGGAAGTATCCAGCTGCTGGCAGCACGCTACCAGCGGTGATCAGCGGTGATCAGGTAAGTTTCAGGCAAGGATCAGGTATGTATCACGACAGATTGGCACGGTGACCGCTCTGCACGCAATTCCAGACCGGAATGGCGTCTGCAGTGCAGTCACCGTTAGTTTAAATCACGCGCCTTGGCTGTGATTGGTCCGTGGGTCCCACGGACCAATCACAGCCTTGGGGGCAGGTGGGGTGAGGTGTCGTCGTCACCGATGACCCCCTCATGCCCCCTGACGCCCGGCGGTGATTGACACCTGTGTTACCGAGCGTCTGATTCGCCGGTAACACAGGAAAACACTGTGAATGGCTGTTCACACTGAACAGCCAATCACAGCGATCGCCGACGGGGAGGCGGCATTGCAGCCCCCCCTGGGCATGCAGGGACATGTCTGCTGTCAGGGACAGCAGACATCGTCCCTCTGTCCCCGCGTCTATAGACGCGGGGACAGTTTAAAGTCATGACGTATATATACGTCATGTGTCGGGAAGTACATCCCGGCCATGACGTATATATACGTCAAATGTCGGGAAGGGGTTAAAGTAGTTTTTAATACCTGTGTCTGTCTGTACCTGGGCCCTTATTCTGATCGGTGCGGATATATCCGCGTGCGTTCGGCCCGCCGATGTTTTGTGTCTGCGCATGTGCAGAGGCGTCTCTGCGCATGTGCGAGCGGGGCGTACGGCCAAATTCCGCATGATATGTGAACACTCCGAACAGGGGGTGGAGAAGGGCGTGAAGGGCTATTTGGGCTCATTACCATATGCATACGCCCCGCGTTTCATGGGAGTTCCCATGAAAACGCTGGGCGTACGTATGGTAATGCGGCCGTGACGCACGTGTAGGGGGCGGACATATGACATTGCCGGATGTCAGCTGCCCGCCCAGATCTCTGCTTTTGCACGGAAAAATGTCCGTGTGGTCTGAGGTTGCGGGTGCTGGTGGAGCACTCGGTCCTGCATTCGATGGTCTGCGACCATCGAATGATGGGGGAGGTTCCCTTAGATGGAGGAGGCGTATTCCGTGAAAAATACACGTGCGGTCCGTTCGGACAGCTTCTTACCGCATACGGACGGAGTTGGCGATCCGTATGGAAGGCGGGGTTTCGCACGCACGGTCCTGGCCGCATAATCGGCTCCGGCCGCACCGATCAGAATAAGGGCCCTGGAGACATATCAATCAGGGATGCTCTTGTGTTTGAGTTTGGGAAATCTCTTCTCCTGATTGGCTGGTGGGCATGACTAACCTCCAGTCTGGAGGAGGAGCTGAGAATGTCAACACAGGGATCTGTACAGACTACCAAGCGGACCGTTCTCCACCAGAGATGGCGGTTGAGTATAATTTCCTTCAACAGGTACCCCATATGGACTTCTACTGGAGAAGGGGACCGGCCAGTGTTGGACCCAATAGATTAATATTTTGTATGTATGATTGTAGTATGTAATCAACCTTTACTTTTCTTATGTGTTTTATTAAACTACAGGGTCCCTGCCCGGACTGACCAACCACAGGGATTAATTATTTTGCCGGGAGTACTTACATAAAAAGTTTCCCCCGGCTGTGGCATTACCCTGCTGGCTGTTTGGGCCGGGTGCTGGTTGCCAAAATACTACTCATTTTGTCCCCAGTATTTTGGGAAACAGGACCGGCCCTTAAGCCTGCTGCTGGTTTTAGAAACCCTGGGGATCACCTATGTTTTTTGTCCCCTGAATTTCTGAAACCAGGACCTTTTCAATCAGTCAGGACTGGTTATGCTGAGAGGAACCCCCACGCCGTTTTATAGTTTTTATTTTTACTTTTACACATTTTTCTGGACAGAACCATGCACAGATCTCACTCGTCAGTCAAATTCGCCAGGCTGAACCCAGTCTACTTGTTTTGCGATTTTTGCTAACGTTGACCAACGTTGTATACTTTGGTAATGGAAAAACATCTGGATGCGAATTAAAGTGTGAAAAAAAGCTGACAGGTCAAACTTTGTGAATTTCATGGCAAAAAGCGCAATTTTCCCCCGCAATCTGCATCGCATTACATGTGCGAATTACACAAAACAGGTGAATTTTAAGTGTTTTTTAACTGAAAGTCTCAAAAGTCTAAAAATGTCTATTACATCTCGCCCATAATCTCTAGCAAATGCTCGATGCTGCATACATAGGCCTTGGCACAGGTCCAGTAAAAATTGCATGATGCACCCACATTTGGAATTACGTATATCTCAGAATTAGGTCTATAATATCTGAGAGCATTTAAATAGCCCAGTTTAGGTCACAACAAAATTCAACTGCCTGTACTTTCCTGGTTACTCTACTTTCAATAACAGCAGTTACTTGATAGTTTATAGTTAACAGTTGACAGTTTCTCTGCAATGCACATTAATGTAAGAGAATTTCTGAATGGAAGATTCAAATAGTACATTAATTAAATAATCCCAGTCAATGGAGTAGAGCTGGAAAGCAGTTCTTGTCACAAAGGTGCTTATTATTACCTAGACACTTGCAGTACCACATCGAACCTGCAGGTGTCTACATAGAACACTTCTATCTGTGATGTTGGATGTTATTTCAGTGTACATAATACAGTGTACATAGTGTGCATACAGTATATCGGGCCAGATGCACTAAGCTTCAAAAGTGATAAAATGTACAGTGATAAACAGCCAGCCAATCAGCTCCTGTATGACATTTTTCAAAGACAGTCTGTGACATGACAGGTAGGAGCTGATTGGCTGGCTGTTTATCACGCTCCATTTTATCACTTATAAAGCTTAGTGCATCTGGCCCATCATGTTTTACCTCACTCTTTAACATTGTTACTCCTATTATGGGACCAAATATCAGATATCCGGAAGACGGTTCAGGTCCACCCCCTTCAAAATGGCAAGATCCGCAAGAAGCTTCTTTCCGTTAGCCGTCCATCACCTGAACAATCCAACCAAAGCGAATGCAATCCCAATATCAACAGCCAAACAAAGTGTCCCTACTTGGCGACCTGACCACCATAGTCGTAGCTAGAAATAGAATGCAAGTAATGTCTTTATGTAATATATGTAGGGGGAAATTTACTAAAGGAAATTTGAAAAAATTGGTGTATTTGTATTCAGAAATTCACTTATTTTTGACATTTACTATCCCGAAAATACGGCAATTCGTATTTGTATTGATAGCACATCATTACGAATAAGAATTGCCGTAGTTTCGGCAAAGTAAATGTAAAAAATAAGTGTATTTCTGGATACAAATACACCTATTTTTTTACAAATTTCCTTTAGTAAATTTCCCCCGTAATGTCTCCCCCCCCCTTTCATCCCTGCTTGATGCTGCACTGTAATCCACAAAAAAATCCTAGTGTGCGCAAGCATACATGGCCAATAAAGTTGATACTATTCTATTCTATATCTGTCTCTTTCCCTGGTGTCCTCTTTGGCTGAGGCTGTCATAGAAAACATAATTTGATGGCAGAAAGTGGCCATGTGTTTTTTGTTTATCAGTTTACTTTGTAATGGGATAATTTATAGCTTTATCAACCAGATAAGTTTCAAAGGCCAATATTCATATCAATAACAGATGCTCTTTCTGGGCAATGTATCAAAATCTTCTTGCTGAGATAAGAGCTGCGTTAACAACCATCAGGGCAATGCTCGAAAACTAGAGTAAAGGGCTAGCTTTCATTATCACTTCCAGGTTTTCCTAATTTTCACTCTGCCATATTTAACAGTTCTTTGGAGTCCTTCATGTGGCCCTGATTTTGACTAGTATACAGCTCTGTGTGTTGCAGCATTTAGAATACAGGCTGTGGAACGCTAAAGCGACTATACACACCTCTACATGAGTGCACATCGTGCCCCCCCCCCCCCCCCCACACTGCCTTTCACTCACAGATGCAGCCATAATCACTAGCACACATTCACAACACACTCAGTTGCTGCCCACTTGACACCAGAAATTCCTACAGTGTTCGATGTCTTAAGAGACAAAACGGAGTCTGAATTGCCAGTTCATACTCTCAGCTGCGTATGTTTGCTAAGGCGGCTGCGCAGTTTGCTAAAATTCACTAGATGAGGCTTACACAAAACTGCATGCCACCCTGAATCAGGTTCCATGTACACACTGTATACAGGAGCAGGCGGGATACGGTCACTAGGTCTACAAGCATTAGGTCGACACCAGAGATTTTGATTTATAAAAGCACTATGGTCTAGGGCACTATAAATTGTGCAATGTGTTTTAAAGAAAAGTAAAAGAGATAGAAATTTAAGGAGAATTTTTTTTGGAGAAAAGTTAGAAATATTAAAAATGAGTGAACACCTGTAAAACAAACTTGTTAAATGTTTACCCTCCTTTTGGAGTCAGTAAAGAAAGTCCTGGTTTCTCTACTTTCCCTATCTTACCCTTGCTGTCCGCTCAAACAGATAAATTTCTGCCGCAAATGTGGCAGTGCTGGTGGGGCGCGGTCTGGTGACGTCGCCGCGTCATCGCAATGTCCATAATGCGTGAGCAAGGGAGATGGGAAGGAGGTCTCGGTATAGATGCCGGGAGTTTTCTGTAGCTCAAACGCGTTTCGTACCTCAAGGGTACTTTTTCAAGGATGACATCAAGGTACCTCAAGGGTACTTTTTCAAGGATGACATCCTTGGAAAAAGTACCCTTGAGGTACGAAACGTGCTGATGCGGCAGAAAACTCCCGGCATCTACACCGAGACCTCCTTCCCATCTCCCTTGCTCACGCATTACGGACATCGCGATGACGCGGTGACGTCACCAGACCGCGTCCCGCCAGCACCACCACATTTGCGGCAGAAATTAATCTGTTTGAGCAGACAGCAAGTCTGAGGAATCCCGCTCAGTAAGGGTAAGATAGGGAAAGTAGAGGAACCGGAACTTTCTTCACTGACACCAAAAGGAGCGTAAACATTTAACAAGTTTGTTTTACAGGTGTTCACTCATTTCTAATATTTCTAACTTCTCTCCAAAAAAAATTCTCCTTAAATTTCTATCTCTATTACTGTTCTTTAAAACACATTGCACAATTTATAGTGCCCTAGACCATAGCGCTTTTATAAATCAAAATCTCTAGTAACCTAATCCCAATAAGAGCTTTTTAAAAAACAAACAGCGCGGAATTCAAACTCCCACCCATCCAAGCATTAGGTCAACACCATTAGGTCGACATGCATGAAGGTTGTAGGACGGTCAACATGGGTTAGATCAGGGGCAGAGCCAGATAAAGGTCTAAATGGGCCTGGAGCTGTAAAATGATCAAGGGCCTATTATGCGCAATAATAGGGGTTGTCACACCTAATAATGTGGGGGGGGGGGGGGGGGGGTAACCAGTGCTCTGGTTGGGTAGTCTGTTCATGGGTGTGTCTCTATTTGTGTAAATACTTTCAACTAATTATATATGCCTGGAAAAGGCAGGGGGCTGGCATAAGAAAAATGCAGGGAGATATATTGGTGGGTGCCCGCAGAACGCTGATGTCCTAAAATACTTGCGGGGTGAGGCGGCACTGCAGTCATAAAAAAAATACTGAAAGCCGAAACTTGATGGACCACATTTCAGCACCTTCTATGTGGTCACCTAAGTTTACCACACCATATACCCGTTATACAAATCATGCAACACAACAGTAACCCCCTTATACTGTACTTGCCTCTTACACATTATGCCACTTGGAATGAGCCAAAATTCACACCGATTGAGCCAAAATTCACACTATGGCACATGGATTGATTCACAATTCACATTATGCCACACAGATTAAGGCAAAATTCACATTGTGCCACATGGATGTAGCCAAAATACACACTATACCAGGCATGTCCAAACAGTGGCCCTCCAGCTGTTGTGAAACTACACGTCCCAGCATGCATTGACATAGTTTTAGCATTCCCTAATAGCAAAAATGTGGCAATGCATGACTGGACTTTCACAACAGCTGGAGGGCCATAATTTGGACATGTCTGCACTATACCAAACAGATTGAGCAATAATGCACAATATGCTTCATAAATGGAGCATTGCGCACCAAAGGCGCACATTAAAAATTGACACCATAATGCCAATTACATGTTAAAACACACCATAATCTCCATTACGTATTATGCCAAACACCATAATGCCTATTAAAATTTATGCTACGTAAGTGTTGCTTACCTACATGATCATTGCCAGGGGTTCCATGTTCAGTGCCAGGGGTTCCATGCTCATTGCCAAGGGGGAATACATGCTCGCGGTAACTGGGGGACAGCCGCCGCCGGGCAGAAATGACAGCCATTGACAGCCGGACAGAGAGCAGGGGGCTGGCCAGCTGTATTCAGAGCACTGCATGTCCTGGCTATTTGAAATAATACCCCCTTGCACACTAGAAAATGCAGGGATTTACCTGGGAATATGGTCCCAGGATCATGCAGGGATATTCCCGGACTGGCCCCTTTTACACCAGCCTAGTCCCTGCATTTTCTGGTGTGAGGGGGAGAGAAAACCACCCCGCCCCCCTTTAAACAAGCAGCTATATCTTCGGAACCAACTGACCCATTTACATGTAGGCTTCAAATCAGGGCCGGCGCCACCACTAGGCAAATCTAGGCATTTGCCTAGGGCGCCGGCCACTGGAGGGCGGCATTTCGCCCCCCCTTGCCACGGGGGTACCTGTCCTGCGGCTGTGTATATAAAGCTTGCGGCGGCAGCGGCAGCGGGGGGTCCCTGCAGTCAATAAGAAATAACGAGCGCTATCCGCCTGGCTACGCGGAAGTGATTCTGTTGTGGAAACACTGGCCGCACGCTGATTGGCTGAGATTCAGCCAATCAGCGTGCGCCGTGCGGCCAGTGTTTTCACAACAGAAGCGCTTCCGCGTAGCCAGGGTGGATAGCGCTCGTTATTTCTTATTGACTGCAGGGACCCCCCGTTGCCGCCGCAAGCTTTATATACACAGCCGCAGGACAGGTACACACCCCCCCCCCCCCCCCCGGCACCAGGGCGCCCCCACCCCGACTCGCCTGGGGCGCTCCGGTGCCTTGCACTGGCCCTGCTTCAAATGATTTTGGTCCCGTGAAACTGGGCTGTTTGGTTCCAGAGAAATCTGTCCTCAAACAACATGAACAGCCATAAAATTACATTTCAAAAATGAAAAAACAATTGGTTTACCCGCAATGAACCCATATGGCCTGGTATCAGATTGAAGGCCCAAAGATTTGAGTTTGACTGAGATCAACCTCGAGCTTCTGTGATGCCAGAGGGGGAACTGGCAGCCGTTGGAACCGGGATGAGGTCGGATTTAGC